>NC_064254.1:37668034-38868034 GCF_003254725.2 Canis lupus dingo
CTATTTAAAACAAGAGTCAGACCTAGAAATATTTTAAATTTTCTTTAAAATTCAGTAATTAAAACCAACATATAAAAGTATTATTTTACCTTGTTATTTTGCTCCTGTTGGAACTTTTTAACACGAGTTTTGTATGCTTGATTTCTAGAGTGACCTGGTGACCTACAAAAGAAAGCAAAAACATGGTATCCTATTTCCTGGGCTTATCAATATTAATAGCCACTCTAACCTTCTACTATTTTGGCTTTAAAATTACTATGACAATGAAAATGGATAGCCTGTTTTTGCAGGGGCCTTCCATTACAGCTAGAGAACTATGCCTTCTGCATCCGCTCCTGAGTTTTGCCTTCCAGTTGGCTTACTGTTTCTTAGGCAGTGGTGTCAGAAGGATTGAGCAAAGCTCATGGGAAAGATGAGTGATAACTTCACCTTGCAAAAGTGGAGTTATTTTTTGCTGTTTTTTAAAGTCAAGCTGTGAGTCGTGGTTGCTGAAAAACAACTGTGCAAGGACATTTGTTCATACAATTTAAAAATAAAAGTTATTTTAAAATTTGACATTTATAATTCAAGACTTTTTAATATACATATTATATCATTTCTGATGATAGTGTATACACATTTTGCACCTTGCTTTTTCCCTCTTTCCGTGATAAAATGGACATAATATTGGGAATACTTTCTGTTCCCTTATCAGTAAACTGTTTTCTTTCTCCCGACATGCTGTCCATTATAATTCCAGGGAAAGCTGGAGAGAGGGTATCACTATAGGAAGGAAGGAAGGAAGAGTGTCTCCTGGAGGTGTAGTTGGAGAAGACTTCATTGTTCCCGTTTACCACCAGCTAAGGGAGCATTTTTAGCTCCTACTTACCCTGGCTGGGTAATTTGGAGGATCTGAAAATCCTAAAGCATGGGCTGGTGCCTGGGGTCAGACTAGATCACAGATGAGGAAACTAGGAGGATAGAAATTTTCCAAAGGGCCTGGTGAGGCCAGAAGAGCTCTCTGCCCCCAACCCCCATACATTTAGATACCACCTTGGAGAAAGGAAGGGAAGGGAAAGGATTTTGAGCCTGATTCTATATTCCAAGGGAACAGAGTTGCCTAAAGTGATTGCTTCAACCATTAATCCGATGAAGTATTAAAATTGGATTGGATTATATTACTCTAACCCTCCCTGCTTAGTTTCCTCCCACCCCCAACCCTTCCCTATCCATAGGAGAAAGTGCTCAGAAGGGAGTCAGGAACAATGACTAGAGATAAAAAATGGATTCTTCTCCTGCCTGAGGTTTAGCAAGTTAGTAAATCTGGGATCATATTGTAGTTAAGACAAGTGCTTTCTCATTAAAATCTCCTCATAGATGCCACTTTGCATCATCATTTCTTTTATCTGGCTCCTATGTTTGGAAATAATTTTCATTTCATAAAAAACATCATGGAGGACACATTAGGCCTATTAAATTAAAGGACAGAGTAAAAATTTTTAGACTGAGGAGGAAAAGTCATAAATAATTTACTCTATTAGATCTAGATTTGCATTTTCTGCATATGTATAATGATAATTGTAATTAATAAAAGTCAAACTCATTAAGCTAAAAAAGGGACCTCTTTTTGTTTACAAAATTTTGTTTACTCTTGGAAGAATTTTTACCAAGTCCCTAATATAACCGAACCTATGTATATAGGACAATCAAAATTTAAGGAAATGAAAACTGTATGGGGTATACTTATAAACACTGAACTGAGGAAAAGAATAGAAGGAAAACCAAAAAGTAAAAATAGAATGAATGATGACTTGGCAGTAGAATGACAAAGAAAACAAACTGAAAATATTCATTGTGTATCAATGGACCCATCAGTAAGGCATTTGCCTTTGATATAGTTTTCCCATCTCTTTCTTCACTTTCAGGTGGAGTGACAAAAACACAGCCCAGTTTACAAAGCATTAGAGAATCCTGCTTTTGTTGTGACACACTTCAGTGTTGTCAGCTGATTTGCTTCTGAGTTTAGGCTTATTTTTTTTTTGAAGATTTTATTTACTTATTTATGAGAGACACAGAGAGAGAGAGGCAGAGACACAGTCAGAGGGAGAAGCAGGCTCCATGCAGGGAGCCCGACGTGGGACTCCAGGATCACGCCCTGAGCCGAAGGCAGATGCTAAACCGCTGAGCCACTCAGGCATCCCATGAGCTTAGGTTTAAATGCCAGTACGGACTCTCAGTTTTTTCCTTACAGGGCTGCCCATTTGATATCAAACAGCTCCAATAATGCTAGCAGCAGAGTAGTTTACCCTGAAGAGCACTATCTGATTTGTTCCTCATCTAAACCCATGAATGTATTCCTATCATCCCCATTATATAGGCAAGAAATTTGAGTCTTAAAGTTGTTCTGGTTGCAACTATTTGGGGTATTGCTTGAATTTTAACTTGTTCTAACTCTAAAGCCTCCAGTCTTAATCACTGTCTTCATCGATGGTTGATAAGGTCTTAAACTGTTATCTGATCCTCACTTAAGTAAACTGTCAGAGACATAAATGATGGCATCTTGAGGCAAAGGAGGAGGTGGCAGGGATTCTGGGGCGGGGGGGGGGGGGGTTCCTTAGCACCACTGTCCTTTGGTTGTTCCTCTGCCTAGAGTCTGTCTGAGGCAGCTCCTGGGGGCAAGGCATTTGTCCTCATGGGGAAAGATCAGGGTTTAACATTGAGCAATTCTTGTCCTTTCTATGGTTAACTGGAATAGTAGTTGAGTGTATCTGTCATTCCACATATTTCCTATACTTTTCCTTACATATTTGAATCATACAAAATTGTCAATATTTGATGATTGGTTATTGAAAAAATGGTAATGCCATATCGTTGAATCTAATATACTTATAAGTACATAGTTTTAATATTAAATTATTATAGAAACAGGATATATTATCCTGCAACTTACTTTCTCATTTAATTAAAATGTCTTATTTCTATGGCAGCTCCAGTAGAGCTATATTACTGCTTTTAATATGGAACTGTTATGTTCCATAGTGACTAATATACCACACCTTGTGTGACTTAACTACTTCTCCATAAATGAGATGTCCAGTCAAAGCATGATGCTGTGAGCATTTTTGTAAATGTATCTTACTGCACAAATGCAACTATTTTTCTAGGAATAATTGTCTAAAAGTAGAGTATTTGAATCAAATTTAAAATTTTATCAATAGGGATCCCTGGGTGGCTCAGCGGTTTAGCGCCTGCCTTTGGCCCAGGGCGCGATCCTGGAGTCCCAGGATCGAGTCCCACGTCGGGCTCCTGGCATGGAGTCTGCTTCTCCCTCTGCCTGTGTCTCTACCTCTCTTTCTCTCTCTGCGTCTATCATGAATAAATAAATAAAATCTTTAAAAATAAAATAAAATAAAATTTTATCAATATTAACAAATATTTCTTGGAAAAAGGTTTTTCCAATTTACACATCCACCAGCAATGCTGGATAGAAGGAGAGATCACAACCAACACCAAAGAAATACAAACAGTTATAAGAACACATTATGAGCAACTATATGCCAACAAATTAGGCAATCTGGAAGAAATGGATGCATTCCTAGAAACGTATAAACTACCAAAACTGAAACAGGAAGAAATAGAAAACCTGAACAGACTCATAACCAGCAAGTAAATTGAAGTAGCAATCAAAAATCTCCCAACAAACAAGAGTCCAGGGCTGGATGGCTTCCCAGAGGAATTCTACCAAGTATTTAAAGATAAAGTAATACCTATTCTTCTGAAGCTGTTTCAAAAAATAGAAATGGAAGGAAAATTTCCAAACTCCTTGGAGGCCAGCATTACCTTGATCTCAAAAGCAGACAAAGACCCCACCACAAAGGAGAATTACAGACCAATATCCCTGATGAACATGGATGCAAAAACTCTCACCAAAATACTAACCCATAGGATCCAACAGTACATTAAAAGGATTATTCACCACGACCACGTGGGATTTATTCCTGAGCTGCAAGGCTGATTCAACATCTGCAAATCAATCAATGTGATACACTACATTAATAAAAGAAAGGACAAGAACCAAAGGATCCTCTCAACAGATGCAGAAAAAGCATTTAACAAGGGACAGCATCCTTTCTTGATTAAAACACTTCACAGTGTAGGGATAGAGAGAACATACCTCAATAGCATAAAAGCCATATATGGAAAGCCCACAGTGAATATCATTCTCAATGGGGAAAAACTGAGAGCTTTTCCCCTAAGGTCAGGAACATGGCAGAGATGTCCACTATCACCACTGTTGTTGAACATAGTACTAGAAGTCCTAGCCTCAGCAATCATACGACTAAAAGAAATAAAAGGCATCTGAATCAGCAAAGATGTCAAACTCTCAGTCCTCACAGATGACATGATACTCTACGTGGAAAGCCCAACAGACTCCACCTCAAAATTGCTAGAATTCATACAGGAATTCAGCAACGTGGCAGGATATAAAATCAATGCACAGAAATCAGTTGCACTTCTATAAACTAATGAATGAGACAGAAGAAAGAGAAATTAAGGAGCCAATCTCATTTATAATTGCACCAAAACCCATCAGAGACCTAGGAATAAACCTCATCAAAAAGGCAAAGGATCTGTACTCAGAAAACTACAGAACACTCATGAGAGAAATTGAGGAAGACACAAAGAAATGGAAAAACATTCCATGCTCATGGATTGGAAGAACAAATCTTGTTAATATGTCCATGCTACCTAGAGCAATCTATACATTCAATGCAATCCCTATCAAAATGCCATCAACTTTTCTCACAGAGCTGGAACAGATAATCCTAAAATTTATATGGAACCAGAAAAGACTCCAAATAGCCAAAAGAAAATCCAAGCTGGTGGCATCACAATTCTGGACTTCAAGCTCTATTACAAAGTTGTAATCATCAAGACAGTATGGTGCTGGCACAAAAACAGACACACAGGTCAATGGAACAGAATAGAGAACCCTAAAATGGACCCTCAACTCTAAGGTCAACTAATCTTCAACAAAGCAGGAAAGAACATCCAGTGAAAAAAAGACAGTCTTTTCAGCAAATGGTGTTGGGTAAATTAGACAGCCACATGCAGAAAAATGAAACTGGACCATTTCCTCATACCATATGCAAAAATATACTCAAAATGGATGAAAAACCTAAATGTAAGACAGGAATCCATCAAAATCCTAGAGAAGAACACAAGCAGCAACCTTTGTGACCTTGGCTGCATCAACTTTCTTACTAGACATGTCTCTAAAGGCAAGGGAAACAAAGGCAAAAATGAACTATTGGGAGTTCATCAAAATAAAAACCTTCTGCACAGCAAAGGAAACAATCGACAAAAGGACAACTGACAGAATAGGAGAAGATATTTGCAAATCTTATCAGATAAAGGGCTAGTCTCCAAAATCTACAAAGAATTTATCAAACTCAACACCCAGAGAAAAAAATCCAATCAAGAAATGATCAGAATTGGGGATCCCTGGGTGGCGCAGCGGTTTAGCGCCTGCCTTCAGCCCCGGGCCTGATCCTGGAGTCCCAGGATCGAGTCCCACATCAGGCTCCCTGCATGGGACCTGCTTCTCCCTCTGCCTGTGTCTCTGCCTCTCTCTTTCTCTCTCTCTCTCTCTCTCTCTCTCTAATGAATAAATAAATAAAATCTTAAAAAAAAAAGAAATGAGGATAAGACATGAACAGACATTTCTCCAAAGAAGACATACAAATGGCCAATAGACACATGAAAAAATGCTCCACATCACTCAGCATCAGGGAAATGTAAATCAAATCACACCAGTCAGAATGGCTAAAATTAACAAGTTGGGAAACAACAGATGTTGGTGAGGATGTGGAGAAAGGAGAAACCCTTGTACATCGTGGGTCAGAATGCTGTGGCCACTCAGAAAACAGTAGGGTTTTTTGAAGTTCCTCAAAAAGTTGAAAATAGAGCTACCTTACCACCCAGGAATTGCACTACTGGGTATTTACCCCAGAGATAAAATGTAGTGATATGAAGGGGCACCTGCACCCCCATGTTTATAGCAGCAATGTCCACAGTATCCAAACAATGGAAAGAGCCTAGATCTCCACTGACAGATGAATGGGTTAAAAAGATGTGGTATACGTATACAATGGATATTACTCAGCCATCAAAAAGCAAAATCTTGCCATTTGCAGTGACATGGATGGAGCTAGAGGATAGAATGCTAAGCGAAATAAATCAATCAGAGAAAGACAATTATCATATGTTCTCACTCACATGTGGAATTTAAGAAACAAAACAGAGGATCATAGGGGAAGAAAGAAAAAATAAAACAAGACAACATCAGAGAGGGAAACAAACCGTAAGAGACTCTCAATCATAGGAAACAAACTGAGGGTCGCCGGAGGGGGTGGAGTGCAGGATGGGGTAACTGGGTGATGGGCATTAAGGAGCACAGCTGATGTAATGAGCACTGGATATTATATAAGAATGATGAATCACTGAACTCTACCTCTGAAACCATACATTATATGTTAATTAACTGAACTTAAAAAAAAAACAAACTAGTTTTCTCTGATGTTACCCACACTGGATATTTTTGATATTTTTTTTTTTTACCAAACTCATGAATAACAAATGTTATCTCTTTATTGCTTTTGGATTTCCCTAATTATATTGAGACTGAGCACATCTTTTCCTATGTTTTCCTGGTCATCTGGATTTTTTCTATGAATTGCACTTCTGTATTCTTTGCCCATTTTAATATTAGCATAGTTTGTCTTTTACTGATGTGTAGGAGCTCTTATTATTATGGCTGTTCAACCTTTATGATATAAGATAGGTTATAGATATTTTTCTCCCACCTTGTTAATATGTTAATTTTATTTATGGTGACTTTTTTCCTGGGGAAATCCTCTCACTGTCATCTGGGTTGGTGTCTTAATTAGGGAAGTCATTTTTTAGTTGAGGATTATAGAAATGGTTTTAAAAATAGTTTTCCTCATACTTTCAAAGTTTTGATTTTAGGTTTCAATCTTTGATATGGAATTGATTTGTCTATAGTAAAAAACTAATTTTATTTTTTTCTAAATGGAAGCCAATTGTAGTCTAATCATTATTGACAAGTCCATGCTTTCCTTACTGATTTGAAATGCTTGTTAAAATAAATTCTCTAAATATAAAGGTCTGTTTGGGGTTTATATATATTTGTTCTGTGTATTTATTGTCTAAGTGTTCTAAATATTATTTAATGTATTACTATTCTACAGAGCAACCTCTCCATCATTGTACTTCAAGATTTTCTGTTGTACATTTTCATTTTCAGAGGAAATTTAAAACCAGAATGTAAAATTCCATATCGAATCCTGTTGAGATTAACTTGGAGAACGTTGGCAACATTATCATAGCCCTCACTCACTTGAATGGATACTCTGTGCTTCATCTTCTTTGCAAAGATGCTTTTTAAACATAATTTCATATACTGCTTGCAGTAACCCAATAGATGGATTTTATTAGTCTCATTATTCAATGAGGGAATTGAGATTTTGAGAAGTAATTGGTCCAAGGTGACCTGATTAGTAAATTGCTAAGCCAAATTTTTAATAACAATTTGACTCCAGGATATTGCATCTTAACCACCATTGGGCTAAGTCACTGTCTTTAAAGTGTTAATATTTTAAAAGAACAGGGTAGGTCATTTTTTTTTTTCTGAAAAGCATTATTTATTGGAAAGAAATATTAAAGGAAGTCTCCTTAATCCAGCAAGGACAAATACAGTACCCCTATCCCCCAAAATATATCTCCCATCTGCTCACAAGTTCTCCCCCTGCCCCAATCTCTTGGGATTCCCTGGATTTGTCGATCTGAGGCCAGGGCCTCCATCTGCAATGGAGTCAGTTCCCAGAAGGTCCAGAGCAACATGAAATAGTGCTACCCTATACTTTCTTATCAAGGGATGATGGCCAAAAAAACAACAAATTGGGGTGCTTTGCTTGACAGCTCATCTTAATATCCAGTTCTTCAACAAAGCCTCATACAAGACAGAAGGTAAGGCGTTCTTAGGTGAAATCAAGCTTCCGTGATAAACCGGTTCACCGAAACTAGCAGATGATTCCAAGAAGTCTTTAAGGGATAATTATGCCAAAAGAGGAATCCACACAGTCAAGACATGGCTTTCTTAGGAAGATACAGCTGTTTAATCTTAGCAAGGGCAGCTGCTCTTCTTTCTGTGTTCTGGAACAAGGCACGAATTAAAGCTTTTACTTCACTGGAAGAGAATGCAGCTGCCTAGGGCCCCTTAGTTAACCGTACCGAGTTATCTATCTAGCATTTGTGGCTTGTTGGAGGGGTAGTGTTAACTATTTAACATGGAATGGTGTGCTTTAACTTTTCTAGCGCGTTGTCTTCTCATTATTGGGGGAGGGAGGGTCTCTGCTGGCACTGTCTAACCTGCTTACCTGCCGAATTAGCAGTTTGCTTGTGCTATAACCGTTTAAATTGTAGGTGCAACTTAGGGTAGGCTTTAAAGTGCTGGGTGGTGATTTGAGTTCAAACAATAAAAAATTGTATTTTTTCAAAAAAAAAAAAAAAAAAGAGAGAATGGTACCTTTCTCTAGTTTCTTGTTGATTGAGTGAGTAGGCAGATGGTCATGAGCTCCCTGCTGGGAAATTAGAGGCTGTGGCCACTAGAGTGAAAAGACAGTAAAAACAACCCAGGAGGGGGATCCCTGGGTGGCGCAGCGGTTTGGCGCCTGCCTTTGGCCCAGGGCGCGATCCTGGAGACCCGGGATCGAATCCCACGTCGGGCTCCCGGTGCATGGAGCCTGCTTCTCCCTCTGCCTGTGTCTCTGCCTCTCTCTCTCTCTCTCTGTGACTATCATGAATAAATAAATAAAATATTAAAAAAAAAAAAAAAAAAAAAAAAAAAAAAAAAAAAAAAAAAAAAACAACCCAGGATGATCTACTAAAGATAAGGGTCTAAGGTGATCACCACTGAGGAAATGTCCAGGTGTGTGATTGGAAACTGTTGACCGGGAAAGGTGAGATGGGCTCACAATGAAGCTCTTTAAGGGCAGAGTGCACAGTGTGGACTTTATCTGGGTGTCACAGGACTTCGAAAAGAATTAGGAGCTTTTGTGTTTCCTGATTGTTCATAACACCATCTACACCCTAAAATCTGACTCATGAATAGAAGGCCAATTATATCTGCCTCTTTTTCCCTCTTCTTAAGAGCTTCTCTTAACCTTTTCTGTTGGAAATAAAGGATTGATGAAACATATTATATCTATAGAATAGATTACTATGTAATCATTAAAAATGATGGTACAGAAAATATGTAATGTCATGAGGGAATGTTCTATAAAAAAGCTGAGTATACAGAAGTCAGTCTGATTCCATTTTGCTTTAGAACATTCTATGTAAACTTTCTGTATAAACATGTACATCAAAAGATAATAACAGTTAATATGAATATCATATGATTTTCCTTTCTCATTATTATCTATATTTTCCAAATTTCTTTTAATGAGAGCTATATTTACAAATAGGGAAAAAAACAAATATTACACACACACACACTCCTCAACACCAATTAACGTAGTCGACCATATGGTATTATTTCTTAGAGCTGACACACATTCTTTTTTCTTCCCTTATTGGTGTTAATTAAATACTGTTGAAAGGTTTGGAACAGTGGTCTCGAAGTGTGGTCCCTGGGCCAGCAGCAGTAGCCTTCCCTGGGCCGTACCCAGACCTACTGAATCAAAAAAGAGCTTGGCAGGGCCCGGCCATGTGTTTTAATGAGTTCTACTCTGAGAGATTTTGATGATCACTGGAGATCGAGAACCATGGGTTTAAAGGAATGTAGGCATTCATTCTGATAGGTTTCTCAAAATCAAGAATAACAAATTTGGAGGTATATACAGTTACTGTGCTCGACCTACCTGCACGGAGCTCCCTTACCCTGGATGACCTCACATTCCTCTATGGGTGCACAGATGCCCGGGGCCGGGTGGTCCAGGTGCCCCTGGTCCTCATACCCTGGTCTGCAGCGACATTCTGCTTCCTTGGTCCACTCATTTTTTATACACTGGGCAAATTCACCACAGGCCAGGAATTTGCAGGGATCTGCTTGATCAGCTGTAAGAGATGGGGCAGATTTTAATGAACTCATGGATGCCTGAGCAGTGGAATCGGCAGAAACCAAAAGTTAAGAGACCAAATATATTTGCCATCACTCCGTTTTGGAGTGGGTTACACAATAGTGAGAACAGACTGGAGGGAAAAGTGAAATGCACATTTCTGTATCTTTGAGTTTATAAACATAGGTGATAACATATCTACTCTAAATATAATCATACACAAACTTGGCTGTGCAGTAGAATCAGTGAGAGGCCTTGTTAAAACACAGATTCCTGGTCTTAGCCTCAGTTTCTGAGGCAAAGGGTTTGGGATGGGGACTGAGAGCCTGCATTTCTGAGGAGGTCCTAGATGATGCTGATACATTGAGAGAGCACATTTTGATAACCACCGTATGAGAGAATTAAGATTTTTTATTTGTTAGGGTTTTTTTTTTTAAGATTTTATTTATTTATTCATGAGATGCAGATTGAGAGAGAGAGAGAGGGAGAGAGGCAGAGACACAGGCAGAGGGAGAAGCAGGCTCCATGCAGGGAGCCTGATGTGAGACTCGATTCCTGGTCTTCAGGATCAGGCCCTGGGCTGAAGGCAGGCACCAGACCATTGAGTTACCCAGGGATCCCCAATTTGTTAGGTTTTTAAGGTGAGCATTTTCTGCAGAGATGAGCCGTGAAAGTACATATTTAAATCAGGTATACCTTATAAAGTAGTTAAGTATTTAATGTGGGACAATTTCTTTTCTCTTAGTCCCTTGCTGATCTCCTGGGTCCTAATGTTCAAGATCTTTCCTTTGGGTTAATCGTTTTTCCCCCTATTAAAGTTCAAATAGATATCTAGTCTCTGTTTTGGTTATTTTTTTAATATTTATTTATTTATTTATTTATTTATTTATTTATTTATTTATTTGTTTATTTCGAGGCAGAGACACAGGCAGAGGGAAAAGCAGGCTCCATGCAGGGAGCCCGACGTGGGACTCGATCCCAGGTCTCCAGGATCACACCCTGGGCTGCAGGCAGCGCTAAACCGCTGTGCCACTGGGTCTGCCCTGTTTTGGTTGTTGTTGTCATCTTGACTTTTCTCTTACACTCTAAATTCTGTAGCATTGTCACAGATTTTTTGTAAAGTGGATTAGAAAATCAGGGGAATCTCAGAATATTTAGCTCTGGGAGGCCTGTGGCCCCTGCCAGCTTTCCCATTTTTATAGAGGTGAGCACATGGAGCTCTCAGGCAGAGAAGTGAATGACCTGGGTACCCACATGCTGATGGCAGAACCAGAACAGGCCTCTCAGTTCTCAGACCACTACTCTTTCTGCACTGAAAGGGTTTCCTTTTGAATCACAGCAGTCATTTATCCTTCAGATTATTCTTTCAATAAGAACCTATTATGTGGGATCCCTGGGTGGCGCAGCGGTTTGGCGCCTGCCTTTGGCCCAGGGCGCGATCCTGGAGACCCGGGATCGAATCCCACATCGGGCTGCCGGTGCATGGAGCCTGCTTCTCCCTCTGACTATGTCTCTGCCTCTCTCTCTCTCTCTGTGACTATCATAAATAAATAAAAATTAAAAAAAAAAAAAAGAACCTATTATGTGCAAGGAGCTAGGGCACAGGTAGCCATGCCCCAAGAAGCCTAGGGGCGGGTAAGAAATACATACAGATGTTTCTATGTGAAACAGCCCAGTACATTGTCTAGTATAAGAGCTCTAAAAATGAGGTCTAAATATGAGCCATAAATATAAGTTAGGGAAGAGATCACTGCTTCAGTTATTTCAAGTGAGTTGCATTTGGACATGCAAAGACTATGAAAGGCATCCCAACTGGACCCAGCAGCCTGAACAGAGGCAGAGGTGGGAAAACAACAGATATGAGTCAGGGAAGCATACTTTGGAGGCAGCAGACACTCATGGACAGGAAGGAAGGGAATCAAGACTGGAAAGATAAGGCCAAATTCTCCGTAGGTCTTGAATGCCATGCTAAGGAATTTGGACTCTCTAGTCAAATGGAAGCCGTGGAGGATTTCTGGGCAAGGGAAGGATATCATCAGAATTGTGCTTTAGAAGATATGTAAATAGAATCATCAGAATTAGGATGATGTCGAGTGATCATCTGGCCCCGTATTTCCCAAGTGGGAACATTGGCAGAACTCTAATTCAGCAGGACTTAATAGGTTTTATAATAAGAAGAGATTGGTGGCTAAATAAAGAAAATTTTTTTTTCTCCAAATCCTGGGTGAAATAAATGTAACAGGTTTCTTTCTCTTTCCCTCATTTCTCTTTCTCCCTCTTCTCTCCAAACTCACCCCCTTCTCTTTTTATTTTTGAATTTCCTAGGCTTGGGCATTGGGTGGCTCAGTGGTTGAGCATCTGACCTTCAGCTCAGGTCGTGTATCTGGTTCCCCACTGGGAGCCTGCTTGTTATGTCTCTCTGCCTCTCTCTCTTTGACTCTCACAAATAAATAATAAAATCTTAAAAAAAATAAATTTCTTAGGGTCATTAATAAGCTAAGGCCTATTGTGAATCTTCAAGTGGAGAACATAGTCAGCTGCTATGCCAAGTTCACTGCCCACAAATCTCTGTGTAGGGTCACACAGGGGGCCCGCAATATGGAGTGAGAATTTAGGTGAAGTTATATTTCTCTGCAGCTTGAGGATCCCTTATGGACAAGCAGACCTGATTAAAGCGAACTGGCTTCTTCTGCTTGAAAGTTCCTAAAGCTGGCCATGTTATGGGATCCTTGTCACTGTCAAATTTACCCTGACAACCCAGGTGATTCATATCCAGGGCCTGGTATAATAAATAACAGCTGTCAGCAACTTTACACTCAAGACTTGTAGTCTTGATCATGGAAATCAGGGGGAGTAGTTGGGAGGGTCATTTCCCTCTCTCCAGTGGGGAATAGTATTAACTAAGGAAGCTGATGGAATGCACAGATCCTACCCCTCTGAAGATTTACAGTAAATGTGTGATAACCAAATGAGTTTCATGTTAAAAAATAAAAAAAAAATTACTGTTTTACTATTATTTCCTTCGGCCCAGCCAGGCATCGTCTAGGCACCAGGAAAGCTGAACGGAACACAATAAGGCAACACTGGAGAAATAAGTGTATCCACGTCTGGGAGCCCTGGATCAGACATATTTGAAGAACAAATGCACCTAGTTTATGGATAACTGGCTCTCCCCATGTTATTTATCCAGAACCTGTCTACAGAGAAGTAGGAGACTTCAAATCAGCGAGCTCAGTTTTTGTTTGCCGTGTGTACTTTCCTGGTATGAAGACAACATTCATTGATTTAACAAATATCAATGTGGCCCTTCAAAATCTTCAGCACTAAGAATTTCAGCCCAACTAATTGCTTTAGGTTTTTGTTTTATACTTTTATATAAGACTTTACATTTTATGTATTTTTTTTTATTTTTGAAAAAGATTTTATTTATTTATTTATGAGAGACACAAAGAGAGAGAGGCTCCCTGTGGGAGTCCAGTGTGGGACTCATCCCAGGACAACCCCAGGAACACAGCCTGAGCCGAAGGCAGCTCCTCAACCACTGAGCCACTCAGGTCCCCCAAGATTTTACATTTTAGAATGTTAGAGCTGAGAGGTATTTTAGAACCTTCTCACAAATCTGCTCACTTTGCAGATGAGGAAGCTGAGACTCAGGCTGAGTGCTGCCAAGCTCAAGGCTGTGTGAGCGGGTCACCTGTGTGCACGGAAGTTCCAGGGAAGGAAAGAGCCAGGAGGGGGAGCTGTGGGACCGGGCATGAAAGGCAACTGCAGTTCATGAGAATCGTTAATAGAAGAGATCTTATTTAGAAATTTAATTTGTGAACCAGCCCCTACTGCTTCCATTATTATAGCTGAAAAATACTTTCCCTCGGTGTGTTGATGGCCCTCTACTTACGTGCCAATCTTGGAGGGACACACCTACAACTTCTACTTAAGAAGAACTGCATGTGGGCTGATGGTGGGGAGGAGGTGCCCCAGAAGAGAAGAGGCTGTTCGATGGATGACAGTTTCATAACAATTTCTTAAGCGAAGCTTTGCCTATACTGTTATCATTTTCTTTCTTAGTCACATCCCAAAGACATTTCTCTTTAGAATGATGGACTCCGTCATGATTTGCTGTAGGCCATTTGACTATTAGCCTCCTCCTTAACACATCCCCAGGGCTTTGCACAAAATAGAGTTTGCACAAAATCAGTCTGAACTTCCCACTTTCTGCTCTTGGTTGGGTCAATCCTGACAGTGTAAACATTATGTAGCAACAACCTGAAATGCTGTGTTCTGAACATAGACTGTAACTTGGAAAGAGGGAAGACAAAGAGATTTGAAAACAATAGTTGATTAGGAAGAGAACAACTGGACACCATTTCCTAGAATAATATTTTCAAGTCATCATCCAGTTGTGTGTGGATATGACGAAGTGAAGCCCTCGTGAATGGCTGGTGCCTAGACTAGTTGGCCTATAATTGCCTTGGCTTCCTGGCAAAAATACATTATTTTTATGGTTGGAACTAGGGAGAGGTTTCTTCATGAGCCTGTACCACACCCACCAAACACCTATTATCGTTTAGGGTCGCCTCTGGTCTTACTATAATTGCTTGCTGGCAAAATGAATTAAATTTCTGTCCTAAACTTACTTAGGGAGCACTTCTAGGCAGCAAATTAGACAATCTCCGTGTAGAGGCAGTCCAGGGCACTTGGCCTCAGTGTGCTGCGCAGTATCAGGAGCTGCTAGTTTGCAGCCAGTGGGAAAGTTCCAAGTCCAGCCTGGCACCAAGAGGTCCTGGCCTTGTCCCTAGCTTCCCATGTGGATTCTGGAGGTAGTCAAAGCATTAATGTCATTCCATTTCAGGCCTTGTCCCTGACACAGTCCTGAGGATCATGATCCTGAACCTCTAGCTTCACCAGGAGTGCAATGATAATTATTAATACAAACAGTGAGCTCACATTTATTGAGGGCCATTTTGTGTTTGGCAGTGTGCTGGGCACTTCAAACATGTCTTCATTAATATTCACAACAAACTTCCAGAATCAATATCACTGACCTCATTTTTGTAAGTGAGAAAACTGAAGTCCATTTTAGCTAGGAAGTATTAACCCCAGATTAGCATCCATATGTCTGCTTACAATGTTCATCTTTTGACATCATTCTAGTGGTTTTCAAATATGGGGTTTCCAGGAGACACCTTAGGACTCCAAGGGGTTGACAAGGACAGGATGGTGGGTGTGTGGGGCGGGGGGAGGCCCAAACATGCCAGCATCTTCACTCTCACTCGTTTACATATCAGACTTCCACAAATGCTTTCCTTTGAACAACAGCTCTTAACTAAACCAAAGCTCAAAACCACTGGTTGCCAAAGCTCCTTCATTAGGCTGAATATTTCCTTAGAGAAAGTACAGTCTGACACTACAGCAGCTCCACATTTGTTCCTGTTACTCAAGTGACCATGGCTTGAAGAAAGTGAGCTGCCACTGGGGCTTGGAAATACTTGTATCATTCTGAGATTTCCAGTGTAAGCACATTCTATGTATCAGTTTCTCCTCTGATTTGCTTATAGAATGTCTTTCATCTGTAGGCCAACGGTTCTGAAAAGTATTCCCAACTGGCTGGGGCAGGATGTCTCTTAGCTCTTGTGATGAAAACCATTTAAAAACCATTTAAATAAACGTCCCTTCCCTGCAGGGAACGCTTTGATGCATTTTACAGTTAACATTAAAAAGACTATGGTGTTGGTCACCAAGCAGTTTATAACTTCAAAAGTCCCTGATGGCCCAAGACTGTCTTTTTCAAAGCTTCCTGTCATACTCGTCAGGTCTGATAAAGACTCTCCCAGTCTGTCAGGCCTCTTGGAGGGGCTGGGGTCTTCCTGTCACCAACTCCAGTGCATCCCACGCCACCCCTCTGCCACACACTGCAGACTGTCCCGTCACTCGCCCCACAACCTTGGGGCTGTGTATTGATCCATGTTCTTTACCATTCTTCATAAGTTCATTACGCCCTTCTCTTGCCCTGTGGCAACACTCACGTGTGGGACAGGAAGTCAAGCACCTCCTTCGATAGGGTCCTGTCCCGAGGCAGGATTTCAGCTGAACCTGGCTGAAGCTCGCTGCCGAGGCCTGGCCCGTCTCTTCGCGGAGGCCGCCCCTGCCCCCAGCGCCCCCTGCGGTGTGATGAACCTCGCGTTCGCTAGATGGCGCTCGGTAGCAGAAGGAGCGGGGAGCGATTTGAGCCACGAAAGGCTAAGCGCCCCCAGTGCTGCTCTGCGGAGCGCTGGGGGGGCTGGAAGGCGCGCGCCGTGGCGGGGGGAGCTCCAGGGGACGGCTGCTAGACTGCGGCGACACGTCGGGCTGGGGGGCGGTGGTGGGACCCCCGAATCCTCTCGTCCCGTCCCCCAAAGGCCGAGCTAGGGCCCCGGGCTTCCGAGGCGGGCGGGCCCTCCGCGCCCAAGCCTCACACCTGCACGCCGCGTGCGCGCACCTGCCGCTGGAGGGGGGGCGGGGGGGCAGCTGCAGCGCCGTCTCTCCCTCCTGTCCCAACTCGTAGCTAAGGCTTTGCGGGCCCAGTTTCGCTGACGAGCAGGAGGGGAGGGGGCGTTTCTCTGCCCCAGCGGCCGCGCGGCCGAGAATGACAATCGACTCCTCCCGGTGTCTGGTGATCTGCAGGGTGCAGGGCGCGCAGGCCTGAGCCGCCTTCCTCTTCAGTGCTCAAGTGCATGTTTTAAAGGCTTTAAAATCAAAACAAAAAAACAAAAAACCCAATATAATCCACACTGGATATTCATCTCTATACCAGCACGGTCATAAGACATCATTTTAAGTATTTTTGTTCATATTTACTTATTTTAAAGATTTTAAAAATGTATTTTAGACAGATCATGACCAAGAGTCAGAGGGAGAGAGAATCTCAACAGATTCTGTGTTGAGCCCCGAGCCCAATGAAGGTCTTGATCTCACAGCTGAGATCATGACCTAAGAGGAAATCAAGAGGAGCCCTCAGAACTGACTGCGCCACCCAGGTGCCCCTAATTTTAAGTGTTTTTTTAATTAATTAATATTAATATTTTTATTAATTTTATTAATATTCATGAAAGGTCTAGAGTCCACAAAGTCTTAATGCAGCACCGGTAGTCTTATTTCCTTCTCAAGATGTGACTGTTACTGTAATACAGTGTTTGGTGCTCAGCGCTTGGTAGTTTGTATAAATAAATATGGCTATTCCCTGAGGGTTCCTTTGAGCCAAAATGCAGGGACCTCACCTTCCACACAGGCCCATCGGGTTTATTTCCCCAAATCCTGTGACCATTCTGTGATTTGCTGCAACAGCAAAGGGAGTGAGTTTGCTTATCCCTGCCTTCAGTGTTGAAGCGCCCCAGGAAAGTGCTCTGAGTGGAGGAGCAATCCCAGCAACTGTCTGTGGCCTTGGGAAAGTGGCTTAGCATCTTTAGTCTCACTTGACCCTACTATAAAATGGGTTATTTAAACCAGATGGTCACTAATGTACTCATGTCCCTGAAGCTCAAATATAAATCTCCCATTCTAGGTGTCCTACTGGAACAAGACCGCTGGGAGCATTT
The DNA here is from genome assembly GCF_003254725.2 of Canis lupus dingo. Lineage (NCBI taxonomy): Eukaryota > Metazoa > Chordata > Mammalia > Carnivora > Canidae > Canis > Canis lupus. The sequence continues at coordinate 37,685,727 of NC_064254.1, forward strand.
GCTGGCCACGCTGGCATACCTCCAGAACTATTGCTGGAATTCAGTGATCAAAAGAACTTTAAAAAAATCTATATTTAATTTAATATTTCATTGTTTTATTATTGGCCAAAACATGTTTTGCTATGGCTTATAGCTGAAGGGCAGGATTAGGGTGAGAATAATCAATCATTCAATGATAAATAGCACACATTAGAGCACCATGCATGTGGTTGGAGTTTAACACACATTTGTGGAACTGAGTAAGTTACTAGTGAGGATTCTTTCTGGTGTAAAGGGATATGTAATATGAAAAACTTTGGGTTTTATCTTAATTACCCAGCATTCTCAAGAACAACAACTATACACTGTTCATAGTAGGCTCTCAGAAACTCTTTCTTATATGAATGGATGTGTGGCTGCCCTTACACATCATGCCCAAAATGAGAGCCTCAAGAACTCTTGGTTATTATTTATGTCTACTATACTGAGGTGTTTCAGGTGCACTGGCATTAGGGCCGAGTGTCCCTGGGTCAGCTGATGGCAGGAGAGCTCTGAGAGCGGCTGTGGGAAGTAGCCCTGCTGCTGGGCTGAAGCCCAGGCTTTTGTGCATGGTTTTCATTCAAGAGTTCCAGGAAGGATTCCAGGAGCATCTTAAGGAAGCTCCAGGCAGTGGCTCATGTGTGGGATGAGAGCATGTGCTGAAACTCTAGAGAGGCTAAAGGTACCTTGTGGTCCAGCCAATACTGGGGTCCCCTCATGGAAGCAGGTGTTAACAGAAAATCCCCAGTGATAACATCCTAGAAAGCACAGGGCAGCAGCAGTGTAAAAACTGGAGATGGGGCCAGAGACAGGACATGGGGCGGGGGCAGAAGCTGGGAGAGTCTCCTGGAAGGAGATTCCTGTGGCTGCCTCAGTTCAGAAGGGACACTCCTAGCAGAGCCAATAGTACATGTAAAGGGGATATTAGGAAATTTGGGACCTTTATTTCTGAAAGTGAACTTTTTTCTTTTTCTTATCTTTTCTTTCTCTCTTTTTTTTGGGGGGGGGCATTCTGAGAATATAACAAAATATAGGCAATTTCACTTGGTGAAATGTGAAATCTAACAATTCATTTAGGATAAATTAAACTTAAGTGTGTTGTCACTTTTTCTAAATAAACAACCTGCATATACCTGGTAGGTGGGTCCGTAAGATCCTCTAAGATAAAGAGGCAGTAGGCCAACTTGAAGAAAGCACGCAGAACTGCCACCAAGTTCCAGTCACAGCCCTTGGTGACTAGTAAATGGTAAATTACTTACACTTCTCTGAAACGCAGTTTCTCCAGCTGTGTAATGGGGGAGACATCCTATCACTTTGCATAGTTATTTATTAAGATTAAAAAGTGTCTATTAATAGTTGCTGTTACTGTTTTTATTGTCACTATTGTGATAAGTGACATCTGCCACCTTTTTAAAGCCGGCAACTAAATGAGAGTCTTTCAGATTATGCAACTTTCCAGAGAAAATGAGTTTGCTTTGATTGGAGGAATCCTGGATGCCAGACTGTAATTAATTTCAAAGTTTACCATTTACCAGCCTTGAAATCTGCCCATTTTTGAGGGGACTTCTTAGGAATTCAAGGAGAGAATAAGTTAGAATAAGTATGTGTTTTGCATTTTTGGAATCTTCAACCTGCATGGCTAACTGGCATAAAAGCCCTACATGCTTCTAAAGAATTTTCATAGCAGCCTAAATGAAAGACGGCTCTAGTTGCCAGGGATGCTAGCGGAATACTGAGCAAGCTGTGATTTATTCGATTTTTCAGTTGATAAATCACAGATAGTCCTAACATCGGTTTATACTTTCTACATCATAGATTCATTTATTCAGGTTGTTTTCAAAAGCTGAATGGCAAACCACACGTGGTAATAACACTGTGTCACTTCTCTCATGGGTCTGTACCTCTGCAGATGTTACTTGGCCTAACCCATTACTTGCCCTCATCTAGAGACACATCCAGGAATTCAGATGCTGATCTGAATGTGGAATGATACTCACCTAGAAATCTCATGAGAAGTTTCAAAATTTCTCTTCTCCTCTTTAGTCTAAAAGTTACAATGGAATAATATCCCCCCCCCCCCAGCATTACTATAGTAACTACATTTCCACTCTGATGTTAGGCCAACAGAAAATAAATGAAAAAGACCTGATTGGATTTTATTTTGCAAATGGAACTAAATAATTGGTCTTCAGGGCATTGCGTGTAAATATAATCAAAGCAGGGCATAGAAAAGAAATGCTAAATCCTCTGACCAAGACTGCTTAACCTTCCCCCAGCTTGAGTAACTCTAGACTCTGACTTCCCTTTTCTTAGTTTACTACTAACTACTAACGGTAATTGTAGATTGAATCTCTGCTCCTTTGAGACGTCAATCTTCTTTACAGCTTCTTGTCAGTATTGCAACTCAAGGCTGTCTTCCACAAGGACCTAGGAGCCATTCCTTTGAAATGCAATCATCAAAGAAGACAGAGCCCCCTATCTCCCAGTGTGTGTGTGTGTGTGGGGGGGGGGGGGGTAGGAATCCATCTCTAAGTTGTAAGACAGGAGGGGGACAGGCCATGGGGATGTCCTCGTTTTCTACTTCATCCCAGCCTCACTAAAACCTCACCTCTGCTCTTGCCACTCTGCTGGATTGCTTTTCTGAAGGGTTCTAGTGACCTCTGACCTGTCGACTTACATGATCTCCACCCACAGTTTGCTCACAGCTGCTGAAATAGCTGACTGTCTCTCCTGCTCTCCTCTCTTCACACTTCTGCAACATCATCTCTGGCCCCTTTCAGTGACAGACCTTCTACTCCGCATTATGTGTTGGGGTTTCTCAGAGGGTTCTCCTTTTTCTCCTGCCCTACCTTGCCCTGGGCCATTTTTTCACCCGTTCTCTGGTTTCAACTGAGGTTTCCCAAATGTATATTTTCAGCACTGGCCTCTGGCCTCTAGGCACCTACTTCATAGGCTAGTAGTGAGTTCATCGAACGTCCATTTTTTTAAAACTGGTTTTCCCAAACATTTGTGGAGTGTTTTTATATCCTCAAGATAGGTTATTGATTTTTGCTTTAAAAACTTAAATGAATTAACCTATGTAGCTTTTGTAATTACCTATATATTTTTACTAAATGTTTCAAAATTTGCAATATTTTATGAATGATAAACTGTACATATATATATGAGATATATATATCTCATATATATATAATTTTTTTCCTTGAGAGAAGGGGAGGAAGGGGAAGGGCAGAGGGAGAGGGAGAGAGAATCTTAAGCAGGCTCCCTCAGCGTGGAGCCCAACACAGGGCTAACCTCACTACCCTGAGATCATGACCTGAGCCAAAATCAAGAGTCAGTCACTTAACCAACTGGGCCACTCAAGTGCCCCGAATTTATGTTTTTATTTTGTAATTTTGAGAATACTTTGAGGACTCTTTAGTACTTAGTTTGAAGACTTTGAGTTTTACAAAATTTTATTGAAGTTTAAACTGCAAAAGACCATAGTCATAAAAAAGAAAAGAAAAGAAAAAAATAGGACACCAAACTAGGTGCAAATAGATAGAAGAGGGGCTTTTAGACAACGTGGCTTTAAATGCACTAGCTCAGCAGGGCTTTCCCTTCCAGGCTGAGCTCCCTACTTCGCGTCTAAAGCTGTTATCACAGTGAGGTAACTGGAGTACTCTGAAACTTCCAGAAGTGTCTGCATCTTCTTCCTGCCCTTGCTGGAGGAGCCCAGCCCCACCTTTCTCTTCTGGGGCTCACCACGTGGATTCCCCAGGATATCACGCACTCAACAGCGCCATCTGCCCACGAGGCCTGACATGACATCATCTTCTGGCCTCCAGAATTAATTGCTCTTTTGGTGCGTCATAGTATTTCTGTTCATATCCTGATTATTGTATTTAGTAGACTTGATTATAGCTTTTTAGGTATATATGTGTATATATACACATATATATGGTGTATATGTGGTCCCTACACCCATCAGAGATGGTCCTCCTTTGAATAAAGTCTTCTTTGCCATCTTGCCAAGTGTCATTGAATACTTTTATTATTTTTTACTTATTTTTATGGTACTGGTAGTCCTTGTGGCTGCTCAGCCCTGGCTACCACCAACCACTACAGGCTGTCTCACTGCCCACGACTAGCCCAGAGGGACTAGAATTCTCTACATTAATCTCTAGCCCTAAATTCTCTTTTCTTTAGCTAGGCCTCAGTGATTTCACTAGGCCTCAGTGAAATGGGATTTAAAGGAAAAATCAGTGCTTTCTTCATTATGCCTCAGTGATTCCCAAACTCACAGAAATTTGCAGCTGAATGTGGCACATCAGAAAGTGCTCTTTACAAAGGCTTTTTGAATGAAAAAGGCACAGGTCTGATCATTCTAAAGTATTCCTCTTTGGCCATCCTGCAAGTTCTTTTGGGCAGAGACCGACTTTCATATATTAATGTGTTATATGATGGTGGATGAATGCTTATTGTTTTGGATTAGGCATGTAGAAAATGGTCAAGGTCTGATAATCAGCCACTTGCTGGTTACTTGGGCCAGTCTACCTTTTGCCTTTGGTGAAGTAACTAAACCAGGATTTCTAGGGGGGCAGCAAGGAGCTCACCTCTACTCCTTGCCTGTCCCTCCCTGCCTGTTCGTACCTTCTTCCTTCTCCACCTCCCTGTTGATTGGAAGGAATGCTTTTGGGGGTAGGTTGGCACAGTGGTCTTTCACAGTAAATAAGAGTCCTGTTAGGTTTTGGATTTATCCACTATAATATATACAGAAAGAGGAATTCATAAAATTATATTGTTATTTATTGTTAATTTTTATAAAATCCTTATTTGGCTAATTCTGCTGTCCTCAAATCCTTCAGTTCAGGCTTTACTTATGTCCTAGTTGGCTCACTATAGCCATTTCTTGGCAGACCTCTTCCACCCATCCATCCATCCGTTATTCTGTGAATTTCTAATGTATCAGAAATTCAGATTTTTCTCATTCTTTTAAGTACCTAGTAAGGAATAGCATAAAGTAATTTCCCAGGCTGTCCCATGTGCTTCGGCCTCCCCTGTTGTTCTACCATTAAAAGAATAAATTGTCCATGTACCCCCACAGTACACCTGGCAATCTTAAGGCATGTCTGGGATAGCTTGGTATAAATCTGGCTTGAATAGTGACTGAAACCTAAGGTAACAGCATCTCATTTCTGCTGCTTTTGGCTTCTTAGAGGAAAAGCTACATAGCCGAACTGGTCACAGGAAATAAGCATAATTCCAGTTGCAACCTCCACACAAGCTCCTGGTCAGGGTACTTTTTATAGTTCTCACTGGTACCCTATGCAGATCTCAAATCACTAAGCAACTTAATAACGACAATGTCACAATATTAACTACCAGTATTCATTAGTTAACAACGTGTCTGATGTTACGCTGGGTGCTGCAAATTCTTTCTGTTAATCCTCACGAGTGTTTACTGTCTCCATCTTCAGCTGTGGAAATTGAGTGCTGCCATTAGTGCACAGGATTCACATTCAGGACCATGGCTCTCCAAGGCCACTGCTATGCTGTTTTCTTCCAACACCACTCCCGGTGCCCCTCTGTATCCCTGACAATGCGCCACCAGCAACCTGCTCTCTTTCTAAGGCGCCGGTGAAGAAACCCATCTCCACAGCAGCCCACCTCAGTTCTCCCCTGCCTCAACTTGGCTCCCTAACACTGACCTTTTCATGCTATTGGATGGGTCTCTAAGCAGACTATCAGCTCTCCGAAGGAGGGAAGGAGGGAGAAGACGATTGGACCCTCATGTCTGTTATGCTTTCCAAGTTCTCTTGTACTCATCCCTGTTCATTGCTTTCAATTGTCTAAAGAAATTGGTCTCCTGATCCTAACTGGCAGACACCTCCTGGTTCCTCCTCCATTCTGAGGTGGTGGTTTTCAGGGAAGAGGCAGTATCTTACTAGCATTTAGAAGGTCTTTGATTTCTTACCGGGTCCTCAGGGCTTTCTGAGCTGCTCCTGTTTGGAGGAAAGCACTCCCAGACTTAGTGCCTAAGGGTGATCTGTCTTTTTAATGATCCTGTTTACTGATCCTGTTTACTGAGGCGATTTTCTTAAAGTTGCTCAAAGTTCTGCTCTGTCAAAGAAATGTGTCTCCCAACTGAGCCTCTTTGCATTTTGCCCAAGGCTTTTTCCCTCTGCCTTCATTGTTAGAAAAAAGCCGGAGAGGATGTTAAAGATTCACTTCACTAATTCATGGCCAATTAGGAAGCTTTGTTTTAACCTGACTAGAAGGTCCCGTTGGCCTTCTAGTTTGGATTTGGAACCTTGTCCCTCTGCACTCTGGGGGATTTAAAAATCTTCCTTTGATTGGTTAGAAAACAGAATTTTGAAAGTAATGACGGCAACAGTTCCCAATTTGGGCATAGCTGGTTACAATGGTACACCCAGTATCTTTTATTATAAGAATGGATATTTGCTTTCTATTATATAGATTTGGGCTAACCTCCATTATCTTTTATATATATTTTTTATTGGAGTTCAATTTGCCAACAGATAGCCTAACACCCAGTGCTCATCCCGCCAAGTGCCCCCCTCAGTGCCCGTCACCCAGTCACCCCCGCCCCCCACTCACCTCCCTTTCTACTACCCCATGTTCATTTCCCAGAGTTAGGTGTCTCTCATGTTTTGACAACCTCACTGATACTTTCACTCATTTTCTCTCCTTTCCCTTTCACTATTTTTTTATATTCCCCAAATGAATGAGACCATATAATGTCTGTCCTTCTCCAATTGACTTATTTCACTCAGCATAATACCCTCCAGTTCCATCCACGTTGAAGCAAATGATGTAACCCCCATTATCTTTTATAAGAGTTTTTCACATCAACACTTCTCTGTTTTAACCTGCACACGGAGGCTGATCTATAGTGTACAAATGGTAAGATATTATTTTTTTCTTTCATTGGTGGTGGTGCAGTGCCTTTTTTTTTTTGAAGCTTGGATTTTGGTCTAATGATTATTTTTCTTTCCTCAGGATGCTGTTTCAGTTTCATCCTGAATTGGGTTATTAGGAGGCACTTCTGATAGTTAACTATGACTGGAAAGTTTCTTAGGTAGAAACCCTCCAGGTTGTTGCAGTTTGCTAAGAAAGTGCTTCTGACTTCTAGCAGAATGCAAATTAGTTTGGCTGTGGGAAATGTTAAAAAACAAAACAAAAAAAACAAAACCAAAACCGGCAACAAGAACAATCTCTTAAGGCACAGCAAAAGTTGTGTCCTGAGGGGGAAATTAAAACTCCCAGATTGTGAAGCATGAGGTGTGCGTCTCTGCTTTTTTGATGTAGAAAAACATTAACTTGTATGTTTTAGGACACTACCTTTCTAATAAGGTGATCTATTAGCTTCCAATAGATTGTTATTTAACAAGTGTGATTTTAATTTGATTTTTGTGGTCTCAAAGTTGAACAGTTTGCTAACCAAACAAACAAAAAAAACTCCCACAATTTTCTTGGTTAGATTATTTTACCTGTTTCAATGTCGAGAGAGTAGCTGTCTATCTCCAGGTCAAGTTGTTGGGCTGCAGCAGAACGAAAATCCTCCAAGACCCCCTTCACAGCCTTGGTGAGGTTATATGGTACTGACTTAGCAAACCTCATTTTGCTATTCACGATCACACTCCCATTTCTGAAGTTAAGTATTTCAAGTTGCTTAAATCCCGTGAGATTGGAGCGCAGATATGGAACCAGCTGCAAAATGAAAGATGGTTTACCCTTAACTGTGTTCTAAGTTCTCAGTGACTGCTAATTCCATTTATATTCACTTCTCATTATCTGAGGCATACATTTCAGTTCCTTTTTGATTGTTTTTATTTTTATGTTTGGATTTAATGTGAGACCAGAACATGACTATTTAATGATCTATTTGCAGTGATTATGTCCCATATTTTCACCTCTCTATGTGTATTGAGATGGATGGGCAGTGATTTTCTTCATGATGGATTGGGAGAACAGAGGATTTTTAAAAATCTAGGCCAATGTTATCAGCAAAGCAGGAATGCCGGGTTCAGTTATTAAAAAAAAAAAGATCCAAGCAAATAAAAATATGTTCCAAACTGAGCCCAGGAGCTGATTGACCTACGCCTGTATAAATGGGACATCTATTTGGAAGCAACCAATTGGAATGACCTATTGAAATAACAGCTTACACATCAGCTTGTCTGTCTATGCAGGACATGTTTCACGGTCAATGCATATGCCGTGTAGCGGAAACAGCAGGGCACTGGCAGTCAGAAGACTTGGGTGTCAGTCCTGGAACTGTCCCCAGCTAGCTGAGTGACCTTCATCAAACCACTTATCCATTGTATTGTACCTTAGTGCCCTTATCTGAACTGTGAGGAAGAAGAAAAAGTGGTTCCCTAAGGACCTTTGCCAAATTGTGATTTAATAATCTCAGAAGTATGCCCAAGGGAATTGTGCTTCCAATTCCCACACCTGCTTATTGTGAGCCACAGCCACCCCTGAGATCACTTTTCAGAAATGTCTGAAACTCAGCAGTGTCTGCCTTGTCCTTGGCCCTGAAAGCTAATCCCCTCTTTAATGAACTGATGCCTACAAACACAGAGAGTACACACATGCAAGCTAAAATCTCCCAGGCTTAGCCTAGATCTACTTTTTCTTATCCCTGTTTTCTGCCCCACCAGAATTTTGACTCTAATCTTGTCCACATTCCAGTAGCCATTCACCCCTCCCATAGGTTATTGTAAAAATAAAATGAAATTTTATACCAAGTGTGGAACTTCTTTTTTTCAGGCTATTCTCAGTATTCTCCTATTTACATTAACTGGGCTCATTTTTTGTGTGTGTTAGCACCGCATTGGTTTCTGGTGGGAATTCCCTGTCTCCATCTAGTATGCAGATAACTAGTGGCCTCCTTCTCCCAAATCCATTTTCTTCTTCACAGGAAAGAGGTTGCCTCCCTAGAAACCACATTTCTCAGCTTCCCTTGCAGCAAGGTGTGGCCATGTGCTAGTTGCCATCAATAAAATGTGAGTGGAAGATACGCAGGCAACTTTGGTATCACTTTCTTAGGGAACTGCTTGTCCGCTTCTCACAAGTGGAAACAGGGATTTACCAGTGACTCAGCTTTGTGTGAATGAAGAAACACCACTGGGATTGTCAGGGTTATAAGACAGAGGAAATGCGAGTCCCTGGATGACACTGTAGAGCAGAATTTCCCTACCCTTCAAATTAAAGAGAAATAAACTTGTATCTTATTATTTAAAAAAAAAGATTTATTTAATCACAAGAGGCAGAGAGAGAGAGAGAGAGAGAGAGAGAGAGAGAGAAACATAGGCAGAGGGAGGAGAAGCAGGCTCCATGCAAGGAGCCTGATGTGAGACTCTATCCTGGAACTCCAGGATCATGCTCTGAGCTGAAGGCAGGCGCTCAACTGCTGAGCCACCCAGGCATCCCAACTTGTATCTTATTTAAGTTCTTTTTTTTTTTTTAAATATAGTTGACATGCTTGTTATATTAGTTTCAGGTGTACAACACAGTGATTCAACAAGTCTATATGTTACCCTATGCTCTCCACAAGTGTAGCTACCATTTGTTACAATACTTAAGTTACTATATTTTTTATCTCTTCATTATGGAAGCTTAGCACATACCCTAATTAATACACCTGAGTTAGGTACACTGGGACTCTGTTCCCTGAGATTGTCCCCATATCTACTCCTCATCTCATTGGGCTGGGGGTGGGGTAGGGAGACTGAACAAAGTCTTCCTTTAAAGCTTACTCAGTTGATTGAGCCTCTGCCTTTGGCTCAGGGCATGATCCCGGAGTCAAGGGATTGAGTCCCACACTGGGCTCCCTGCATGGAGCCTGTTGCTCCCTCTGCCTGTGTTTCTGCCTTTCTCTCTGTGTCTATCATGAATAAATAAATAAAGTATTAAAAAAAATAAAGCTCACTTGAAGATGTGGTTTTAATTTGCATAATGATTTGACTTACATGAAGCTTACAAATATTTTTCTGTTATTTTCAGAAATTCTACAATTTTTGCATTGTATACTTGACCTTGTTTGTGACTTTCTGGTTTTGAATCCTTCCATGTGATGGCAAGAAAACAGCCTGTGGCATTATAACTTTGGAAAAGTTTGCTCATATTCCTTTTAAATTCCACGTTCAGTACTTGAGTGGCTATGTATTATTCCTTGGAAAACTAAATTAGGAAGAAGTATAATGAAAAGATCTTAAGGAAAAGATCTCATGAGGCTGGTTGCTTATTGGATCTGAATCCATCCCCATACTTTAGCTGAATGCCTTCAGTAATAGCTGTGTCAGAGGCTTTTCTCTTCCAACATTCATTGCTCAAGACAGCCAGTGATTATACTATAAAGGAACAACAACAAAAGAAAGGACATGCAGGGAAATGGAAGCAGTGCTTACTCACCAGCTGTGTGAATTGCTGTTCCAGAGCTTGGTACTCTAGAGAGCTCTTGTTGAACAAGTTTTTGGAGAAGGGCATGTTAGCGACTCGCAGACTGAAGAACACGACCAGTTCTTGGCCCTTGGTGGCAGTGGTCATAGAGCTAGTGGTGAGGTACTGTAAAGCTGGAGTAGGAGTGGTGTTCTCCAAGAAAAGACCTGGGGTAGAAACATACCCACTCAGTCTTGGTACCTCAGAGGAGGCAGGAGTGTTAGTTAGATCCATTATGTCTAAGTCTCTCACTATATCTTGGCTGCCTAAAGATGCAGTTGAACGTGAAATTTCTAGAGCTGATTGGCTGATGGAAGAATAGTCATCCGAGGGGATGGTTCGTCCTGGGATTAGTACTGTCTGGTCAACGGGCATTATGTCTGTGGCACTTTGACCAGTCAGAGAGAAGATGCTTGATGCAGTGAAGAAAGGTAGAGTGTCTGATAGTGAAGCAGAGGCCTTAGCAGGTGGAGACCAAGAACTGTCTGTGGAAAAAGCTTCTGAGTCCAATTCATTATGTCCAAGCATTTCCCCCAAAGAATGGAAAGCAAAAAAGGAAATCCAAAGTTAGACTTAACTTAATTGCATCGATTGTTTTAATGTCATATTTTTAAAGAAGAAGGAATTCGTATAGAAAGAATAGGCAGCCCTGTGTCCAAACCTGGGGAGAGAGAGGGTGGATTTCTGTACTCACTTAATTCAGGGCTAAATAGTTCCAGATATAGGAGCCTAAAAGACCACCAGTAACCTAAAATTTCTGCTTAGCCAGAAACAACACACCTAGGGACCAGCTGGTAAAAACTGACTAGGTCACCAGGTGGTGCCAAAACACAGATGGCATTCGAATAGATTTGGATCCCACATTACCATCTGGAACTCCTAACCAATTAGCTATGCAGTGTGGGTCCAGAAATTTTATTCACCTTCCAATCATGCAAGCATGCATCTTATGCATTTGATTTTTGGATCTGAGTTATTCCATTTTGGTAGCTTTACCACTTAAAATTTAAATTATGCTTTTCCAAAATTAGATAATCTGACTGAATAACTTGCTGATTTGCAAAATAGTTTGGAGAAGGTAAAGATGTAGGTGATACATAAAACTTGAGCTTTATGTTGGCCATACAGCTTGTTAAATTGATAGCATTTAAAGTTTTGTTGTTTTTTTTTCACTTTTACATGAGTATACCTTGATAATTTCTACCAGTACTTTGCATTTCTTCCTTGGGTAGGAGCACATTGATCTACTAAAATCTATCCTCCTTTTGGTACAAAATTAAAACCAGTAAGTATTTATGAACTACGAAAGTGGCTATATGAAACTTTCAGATAAAGAGATTGGTGGGTTATTAAAATATTCCAATAAACCTAAATCCAGAGCCACTGACAATATTTAAGGCATTAGGTAGATCAAAACAAGGAGCTTTCTGTGATTACTTCAGGGGCATTTTGGCAAATATGTGGGAAAGCTGTGTTGAAATCCAAATGCTAAGCATGATGAATGGACTGTCTGGATGCAGATATAATCTTTGGACTCTCAGCTAATTTACTAGAGTGCAATCACCCAAACTGAAACTCCAAGTGATAAACAGCTCTGAAAGGTGGAATCATATTACTTTTATTAGTTTCTTAAAATAAAACCTGCCTGTTGGTGAACTGTACCCAGATTTCAGAAAAGTACCTTCTTTTCTCTCACCTAGGGAGAATGCCGAGGCATGTTTGCCCATACTTATTCAACTGTCAGAAATGATGATTTCTAACATCCAGGATCTCTCTGGATATACACCTGTAGTTTTATTCAAGTCTTCATTGCCAAAGACTGATGTTTGTATCTCCCCCAAATGCATATTTGAAGCCCTAATCTTCAATGTGACAGTATTTGGAGGTGGGTCTTTGGGAGGTAATTAGGTCATGAGGGTGGGTCCATCAAGAATGCAATTAATGCTCTTATAAAAGGACACACAAAGAGATGATCTCTCTCTGTTACATGAGGCTATGGCAAGAAGGCAGCCTTCCGCGAAGCAGAAAGAAGTACCTCACCAGGAACCAGATCAGCTGGCAGCCTGATCTTGGGGTTCCCAGCCTCCAAAACTGTGAAAAATAAATTCTTGTATAAGTCCCCCAGTTTCCTTTGTTGCAGCAGCCTGAGCTGACTATGACATCCATAGAAAGATCTGGGACGAATAAATGAAAGGCTACAAGTACTATCAGTGGTTTGATTTGACTTCTTTGTGTCATGGGGAAATGCATATGAACTTGTGTTGCTATGATGTGGTCTTTCTGCTCCTCTAGATGATAAGGGTCTAGAAAGAAGCCAAATGACAGATATCTTCATTCTGTTCCTGGGCCAGTATCTTATTACTCACGCTTTTGTTACTAGATAGACTTAAGCCAGATTAAAATAGTCTGCTGCCTTAATGTCATCAACCAATACAAGTGAATTTCTAATCCCTTCCCTTTGTAACATCTTAACAGTAATCTTTTACATTCAAAATAAACCTAAGCAAGTTCTTTCACTTGATAGAACAGTTGGCTATTTAAATGTAGGGTTGCTAGATAAAGTGCAGGATTCTCATCGGAAAATACACTAAGAAATTATTTGTTGTTTATCTGAAATTAAAATTTAGCTGGGGATCTTGTATTTCTCTTTGCCGAATCTGGCAGTTCTATTTAAGTGCGGTTGTATAAGACTCCCTCTATTCTCTCTTAGCTTGAGATTGAAACTATTAAGGCTATGGCTAATTCTTTTGAAATAAAAATATTGTCAAACCTCATAACCACTTATAAATGTGTTTTAAACAATTATGTTTTCATTTGATTCTTATATAAAAATTAGACATGGCAATGACACAGGCCATTTCAACATTAAGTTTTTTACACTGCAACAGAGAAGTCAAACACTAAAAGCCAAGGCTATTTATTTTATCATGAGGTATGCAACATAAGTAGACTCAAAATAACTTGACATTTAGCTGTTATGCTACAGTGCATGTATAGTTCCTGTGAGGGTGTGGGGTGTGTTTTTATGTCAGTGTGCCTGGTGGGGGTGCTGGTTAGAATTTCATCTGCTGGGTGTAGAGGAAATGGCTAGTTTGGTCATTTTCTGGGCAGCAGACCTGTCCAAAAGTAAAGGCCACAGATAAAATGGTCCAAACCAAAATATACGAACTCAGGTTTAGCAGAAACCCACAGTGAGAGATGCAGGTAATGGGTGAAGATGGGCACAGTGAGGGTAGCCAGGAGTCCTACTAGTAGCCAAAGGAAGGCAAAGCAGATGATGAGCAAGGTGTGAGGGACAAGTACAGTTGAAAGAATATTTTAAATGCTTCTAGAAAAAGATACACATGCCATAAACATTGAGTGGCCATCTATTTTATGTTTAAAAATCTAAAAAGAGATTCCACAATCTCTTTTAGATAGTCAAGTGGCATCAACAGCACTTTCTTTTTTTTAAGATTTTATTTATTTCTTTGATGGGGGAGAGAGAGAGAGAGAAAGAGAGAGAATGAGGGAGAGACAGAAGGTACAAGCAAGGAGAGAAGCAGGCAGGAAGAGTGGGAGAAGCAGATTCCCTGCTGAGCAGAGCACTGGCCACCGTGGAGCTCGATCCCAGGATCCTGGGATCATGACCTGGGACCATGACTGAGCCATCCAAGTGTCTCAACAAATTCTTAATTCTATATCAAACAAATCCATTCTTATTTATCATAACAAGAAAATTATTCCCTTCCTTTTTGGCATAGTATAGGGATAGGAAATAAGTATTTATTATACATTCATTCAACAGATAAATATTGATAACCTGCTATGTGCCAGGCATTGTTCCAGGTACTGGAATACATCAGTGAACAAAACAGACAAAAGTTCTGGCCTCGAGGAACTTATTGTCTAGTGGAGGAAGACAGAAAGTAAACAAACAATGGGAAATGTATAGTATACCAAGTTGTGGTAAGTGCTATAGAAATAAAGTTAAGTGGGAAATGGTGTGAGAATGTTGGGTTGGCAATTTATATAGAGTGGTCACTGAGAATATAATATTTGAACAGGACCTGAAGGGGTAAGAGAGTTTAGCCATGCAGCAAATGCAAATGAGAAAGCCAAAGGAAAAAGGGTGTCTTTAATGTTTCAGTAACAGCTGGCTGGGAGGGCAGCATGGCTAGAATGGAGTTCTATACTATCCATCAACTGTGAGGGTGACCAAAGATATTTTCAAATACTCGAAGTCTCAAAAAACCCCTCCTAGGCACTGTTTCCTAAGATGTTTTCACATAAAATGATGGTAAGCCAAGTAGAAAGAAATGGGATACTGAAAAAAACTTAGGGAAATTCTCTGAAAGGTGGTAATAATGGGGTCTTATGGGGAGATAGGTACCACTGATGTCTCAAGAGACAAGTATATGGAATACTTGTATAATCAAACCCTCTCCATTGTGGCAAATTATTTACCTTGACAAAACTGCTGGAAAATGTGCTCTACAATAAGAGAGTAAACCTAGAGAGAGAAAGCCTGAGATCTAGGGACCAGGGAATCCAACCCAGTAGGAAGGCCAAGGAAATTCTAAAGATGATAGCAAAGGAGAGTCCCAGGTGACAGCTGTTAAAAGGCTTAGAGAGTAGCAATCTAGAAAGAAAGAGAAGAAGGTATCTGAAAATTGGAAGTGATAAGTTACCTGATGAGGAAAAATATGTTGGAAAATTCATTGGAAAGTTAGGGAATAGTTGACATTAAATACAAAGAAAACTAAGCAAATAAAAAAAATCAAAGAAAACATCAACTCTAAGAAAACAGAAAGGAAACAGAGCAAACAGGTCAGTTGTGAATATATAATGTAAATGCTGAATATAGATTTAATTATAGTTATCATCTTTGAGAAGATTAGGTGGAAGCAGAAGAATGGTTTTGTGGGAAACTTAACATTTATTTACAATAATAGAAGGACAATAGATGATATATAAAACTGATGACTCAAAAGATACATATTATTTAAAATTATAGGAAGAGTAAATACCAGAAGAAATAGCTAATTGAGGTTAAGAGACTAGTTTTGGTAAGTGGGACTACACAGTGGGGAGGTGTGAGACAGGGAAAATGCTTAATTTGTCAGAACACTTTAATGTGACTTGACTTAAAAAAATTAAGTGCTTTATTTTGGGATTATTGTATATTTAAATGTAGTTCTAAGGAATAAAAGAGTGACATTGGTAAAATGGCAGAGTAAGAAACGCCAAAAGTCAAGTTGTCCTTTACATTCTAAAGTTACAGCTAGTAAATAGTTGTGATATAATAAGAAATCTATATTTGGTCTCTGCCTCCAGTTCCTAACATAGAACTCCTAAGTCCCTTATAATTTCCTGGGTGATAGGAGTATCTTTGTTCTAGTGAGGTGATTCCTGGTGGGTTCCTATAGCTGCACCTTTATATTCTTTGATAAACATCTTCCCATTTCCCCCACCTCCTGGCTCCTGGTAACTACCATTATGCTCTCTGTGTCTAGGTATTTGAATTTTTAAGATTCCACATACAAGTGAGATCATGCAATTTTTTTTCTTTTTGTGTGTGGCTTATTTCACTTAGCACAATGTCCTCCAGGTTTACCCATGTTGTTGTAAGTGGCAGGATCTCGTTTTTAAAAGCTGAATAATATTCCACTGCATATATCCATACATCTATCTACCTTTATATCACAATTTCTTTAATCATTCGTCCACTGAAAGATATTTATAGCTGGCTGATCAGAAGTGATAAGTGATAGCCTGGGACTTGCAACTGGCATCTGAAGTGGGGGGCAGTCTTGTGGAGCTGAGCCCTTACCCTGTGGGGTTTGTACCAACTCTGAGTAGAGTGGTTAGTGTCATACTGAATTGTTTGACAGCCATGTGATGTCTGAAGAGTTGGAGAATTGGTTGATGTTGAATAACTGCTCCACACATTTGATGTTAAAAGTATTGTGAATGGAGAAATAGTTTTCCTCTTAGTAGTTAAGCCCTTAGGAACTTTGGCACCCGTGAGCCCTCTTAAAACAATTATCTCATTATATCTTCCAGCCAACTCAAAGATAAAATAGAGAACTCAGAAATGTAGAAGCTATAGAAGGTGTGAGAGTGAGGTTTAAATTCACTTAAATATGGAAATCTGCCTAAGAAGCCATAAGAGGTGTGATTGCAGAACCAATTCTAAACTTATGAAATGTGACAATTGTAAAATACTCACCTAACTACCAAAACTTGTGATGTGGGGGAATGAAGATGGCTGGAGTATTAGTGTTTTGGTAAATTTATCTTTCATAGCAGTACATCAAAAAATACTGCCTAGTATTGATACAAATAGTGTAAATGATAATAACTCCAGATTAATATTTTAGGTAATCTTCCTTTAGGGATCTCTTAAGAATGAATATGTCATGAGGTAAGGAAACACTTATCTGCAATTCAGCAATTTCTTGCATGTCATTTCAACTTCTTTTTCTCCTATTAAAGTCAAGTAAAATTAAATGCAGTCCATTTTATTAGAATGACATTGCAGAAAAATTCCATCTTTGCAAAAGTACTTTTATCTACCCTTTTATCTTTTTAATTATATTGAGTGATATCTGAAATGATAGGTATCCTTTAATTATTTGTCAGTAGCAAAATTGTTGTTATTTCAACATTGTTATTTCACTTACTTTTTTGGGTAATTTTCTTATCCTTTAACATTTAATTTAATTTATTTTATTTTATTTTATTTTTTTGAGAGAGCACACACTCATGTGGGGGTTGGAGGCAGAGGAAGAATCTTTTTTAAAAACTTTATTTTTAATTTTTATTTAAAATTTTTTAAAATTTAAGTTCAATTTAGTTAATATATAGTGAATTATTAGTTTTAGGGTAGGATTTAGTGATTCATCCATTGCGTGTAACACCCAGAACTCATTACATCAAGTGCACTCCTTAATGCCCATCACCCAATTACCCTATTCGTCCACCCATCAGAGAGAGAGAATCTTAAGCAGACTCCATGCTCAGCCTGGAGCTCAACCTGGGAATTGATTGCATGAGCTTGGATCATGTCCTGAGCCAAAATCAAGAATCTGATGCTTAATCAACTGAGCCACTCAGGCGCCCCTGGTAATTAAAAAAAAAACCCTATTGTTTAGTCATTCAACATAAATATACACTTATTGTTTTTCTCATAGATATATTTTGTAAACCATAGATTGAAAACATAGCTTCATGGTTATCTGGGATAAATGTGAAATTTCAAATGTATCTGTATTTTAAAAAGTCTTAAGCAGAGCCACCAAAGAAGCAAAATATTTTACTATCAATTCTTTATTGTCATTAAATTATTAGCAATAGTGTTAAATAATATTAATTTACATTAAATAATATTAACATTAGTAAAGTTAAATAGCATCTGGATTAAAACTGAAGCTGGTAAGAATCTTAATTTGTAAACCCTGGGGAACTTCATTGCATTTTCTTACTATTTTAGTTAGATATTTCTGTGAGGTTATGCCTCAAAATCTAGTCTTAGAATCTTGGGAGGTAGGATTGAGGGTGGGATAGGAGGAAACTAAAATTTATTTGGCATCTGTTATGTTCTAGGTAGCATACAGGGATATTAAAAAAAAATTCTCCATTTACTTTAAGCCATTTTATGTTTTCCCAACTGATTATACACTCTGCATTTGCTTCTTGATGTGAATTATTGGAGTCTTGAAGTATGTGTTTGATTATGGCTTCTCAAATGATTTAACTAGGTAATTAAAGAGAGGTAGCCCAAGGCTACAAAGATGAGTGTCCCCTCAACCAGTGGTCATCATTAGAATGAAATATGCATGTATGTATTCTAGCATGATGCATTCCTCTTCCCAAATTATCAACAAAAGTACTTTTTTTTTTTTTTAATTTATTACACTTTACCTTCACTTCAAAAAGTGCTGAATTTGGGATGCCTGGGTGACTCAGTGGTTGAGCGCCTGCCTTCAGCCCAGGGCGTGATCCTGGAGTCCCGGGATCAAGTCCCACATCAGGCCCCCTGCATGGAGCCTGCTTCTTTCTCTGCCTGTGTCTCTGCCTCGCTCTCTCTCTCTGTGTCTCTCATGAATAAATAAATAAAATCTTAAAAAAAATGCTGAATCCGAGAAATCTTATTATACTTAAACTCTGCCTTATGTAATATAAAACTACAGACCTCAGAAGTGCAACATGTCTGATTACTTTCTCTCTTCTCTGTAACATATCTCTAATAACTTTCAATTTAAAATCAGACGTATATGAGGAAATTGTGAGGATACATTTGGAAAAGGAGCCCATCTATGTCTTTTCCTCATTTGTTAATGGTCTTAATGAAATTTTTGATTGTCTGCTCTGAAGAAATAAACATTTTGGGACAAATGAAGTAATCGTTATATGGATATGACATGCCGTGATGCTGTAGCTTTTAACAGCATGCCCATAATTCAATTCTGAATGGCTTTTGAATTATTTATTCCAAGATTATTGAAGAGGTTGTGTTTTTCTACCTCTGGCTTGCAAAGTGAAATAATCAATATTTTCCTCTCTATTAATAACTTCATATATATCTAAGAAAATAATAAAGATTCAGATAAAATAAAATGTGAATTTGGGAATGTGGAAAGAGCACAAAATATTACATGGTAGGCAGTAGGCAGCCTCTAATATGGTCATTGATGACCCTCACTTTATTTTATTCATATCCCTGTATAGTCTCTCCTATATGCATAGAACTGAATTCTACTGAATACTTACTATGGAGGAAGTGATTAAAAGGTTCTGTTACCCAATTTCAATGAGAAGGGAGTTTCCCCACACCATCAACCAATTCTCTGATGTCAGCTGGGTGTACAACAATTCAACTCAATTCTGATACCATCTACCTGGAAATAGTACTAGCTTCCACATGTTAAGGGCTCAGCCACAAGACTGTCCTCCATTTCAGATGCCATTTGTAAGCTCAGATTGTTACCTGTGCTTCTGACCCACTGGCTATATATTGGAGGTTCCAAAACCCCTCCCTAGGTTTAATTTCCTACAGTGGCTCACAGAACTCAGGAAACCTACTTATTCACTAAATTACCAGTTTATTACAAAGGATATTAAAGGATATAAATCAAGAGCCACATGAAGAGATACATAGGGCTACATCCCAAACAAAGGAGCTTCTGTCTTTGTGGAGTTTGGAGCCTAGCATGATGGCATGTGGAAGCTTTCTGGCTCCTGGACCGGTAAGCTCTCCAAACCCTCTCCTTTTGTTTTTTTACGGAGGCTTCATTACATAAGCATGATTGATTAAATCATTGACCACTGGTGATTGATTCAATGCCCAGACCCTCTCTCTTCCCCAGAAATCAGGGACTGGGACTGAAATTTTCATCCTTTTATTCATGATTGTTTTCCTTGGCAACAAGCCCCCATCCTTAGGTACTTTCCAAAAATCAATTCATCTACATAAACCTAATCGTGGTGAAAAGGCCTTGATAGGAATCAACAAGATACTCATTTTACCTTTATGTCTTTGAAGTGATTTTAAGAACTGGGGACAAGAGGTGAAATATTATAACAAGAAAAACTCCCATTGCTCTTATTGCTCAGGATAGTCCAAGGATTTGGGAGCTGCGAGCCAGGGACTGTGGATGAAGACTAAATATATATATGAGAAATGTTTTGATTATCTGAATGACTAAATAGGTATTTCCTGTAAATCACAATATTACAATGATATATGATTATGAGGCTAGGTCATAAAAGATGTTTTTCTTCTACCTTTCTCTCTTGAGTCAATTATCACGGAGGGAATCAGCTGCCATGTGGTGAAGACACTCAAGCAGCCATGTGGAGAGGCCCATATGAAGAAGAACTGAAGTCTCCCTGTAGCTAATTTGCCAGCTATGTGAGAAAGTCACCTTGGAAGTAGATCCATCAGCCCCTGCCAAGTCTCTAGAGGTCTGTAGAGAGTCTATAACCTTGGTTGATATCTTGACTGCAACCTCAGGAGAGACCCTCACCCTGAACTACCCAACTAAGTCACTTCTTGATTTCTGACCTACAGAAACTGGGAGAGATAATAAATGCTTCTTGTTGCTTTCAGCCATTCAGTTGTGGAGTAATGCAACAATAGGTAATCAATACACACAGAAACCCTTAAAGATCCAGAATTGCAGAATTTTAGGTCTGCCAATTCTGACTCTGGCTTTTATTGGAATACCACAAAGAATCTTGCTTTTGGTTTAGAATAATTATTTTGAAACATGCCTTTCTTATTTTACAGAAATGTATCATAATTTACATAAGATAGGCAGAAAGATTATATCGGTATTCTGATCTGCACTGGGGACATTAGATACCAGCTTACTGATAGGGAAGTTTTAGAACAGGGTATGGGTTTGTATTTATGGTATGTAGAGGGGAAGAATGAGTAGAAAGGACAGAAAAAGGATTATATATTCAGAAACATGGTTTCTAAGATTGGTTTTGCCATTCTGAATTTCATTTACCTAATCTAGGTCACAATAGGCAACCTCCTCCATGCCAGGTGTTCCAAATCAATCAATGCAATGCCTCCTTTTTCTAACAAATACTTTGTAATGCCACTTTTATGACCCTGAAGTGACCCTTAATCAAGAATAAAACCTAGCTATACATACTTCCAAAAAGTCAATGCATTGTTCAAACTGTGACAGAAAGGAGAAATAAACAGAAAACAATTTATTATACTGTAATGTGTATTTCAAAAGGCATTACAACACCCATAAGACACAATAAAGTAGTTAGAAGCCTGTACTTATATGTAAATATCTATAAATATCACTCTGGATTCCATAGCTACAAAATAGACTGATTTAGCTGCTGTACTGGCAACATAAATACTATGATCACCACTGTCATAAGAGAAGTGATTTTCTGAAATGATGGTTGACACTTAGTAAAGTTCAAACAAAACAAAATACAATCTCCCTTTAATTTACTTATTAGTTGCATTCCTAGGTTAAATTAAAATTTTGCAAAATACACTTTGCAAATCATGTGAAAAAAGTGTCAGGAAAAAATGTGAACCATGTAAGTGTCTTATTTAGTGTAACTTCCAGGTTATTTGATTTATAGGGGCTTGCACCTTCTCTTGCTTTGCAATCTGTTAGTTGTAGGATGCTCATAGTAATGCAAATTATTGTCCATAGAAAGGCAAAGGCTTTTCATCAGGTGAAATAAAATTGCTTATTTCCCTGTGGATATTCATCAATTTGCATATGCTGGTAAATTTATTTCCTCACTTTTTTGTTTTTTGGAGAAGGCATCCAGATTTGAACTATTCTCATTTTTAATTGCTGATCATGTGTTGTTTGAATTCTCTTTCAAACTGGTGATAGCATCTTGTTTCCCCAATAGTTAATTTGTTAGGCACAATCTTTGACACATGTTCATTTTATAAATGTGTAAGAGTCATGATTTTACCTTTTTTTAAAAAGATTTTATTTATTTATTCATGAGACACACACACACACACACACACACACACAGAGGCAGAGACACAGGCAGAGGGAGAAGCAGGCTCCATGCAGGGAGCCTGTAGTATACTGCCCCCATGATAATTACTGCTGACAATGCTGAACTTTAACCTGAGCTTTACCAGAAAACTGCAATGGTTAAGAAACCTTCACCTCAACCCACTTGCTTTCTGAAACCTCCCCACCACCTTTTGTTCTGGGAGAGGGCTAACTACAAAGAGTCACTTTTCCTCATAGGATTTAGGTAAGACTTGTCTACTTTTTCCCATGACTCCTATAAGGCTCACAGATGACCTCCTGGTTTACCTGCCTCTATAAAACTCTACTCACCCTGAGACAATACGGATGGACCTATAAGGTATTATACTAAGTGAAATAAGGTAGACTGAGAAAGACAAATATGGTATTATTTAACTCTTATGTGGAACCTAAAAACCAAAATAAATGAATACACAAAGAAAAAGCAGAAACAAACCTATAAATAAATACAGAGAACAAACTGATGGTTGCCAGAGGGGAGGTTGGTGGGGTGTTGGGCAAAATGAGTGAAGGAAAGGGGTAGATATAGGCTTCCAGCCATGGAATGAATAAGTCATGGGAATAAAAGGCACAACATAAGGAATATAGTCAATGATACTGTAATAGGGATATAACAGGACAGATGGTAGCCAAGCTTGTGGTGAACACAGCATAATGTATAAACTTGTCAAATCCCTGAGTTGTGCACATGAAACTTATGTAACATTGTGTGTCAACAACAACCCCATCCATACTTTTCTTTGAGACATTCTTCATTAATGAATGTTCTCCCTACTGTAGCAGTGTGAATAAAATTGTGTCCTTAATTATTTGGTATAATTTGTTTTACACACTGTTCTAATACGCTCTAACTTTACAAATTATATGTATGTATGCATTCTTCATTGATTCCCTAAACCAATCATTCCTCAGTTATTGAACATCTACTATGTTCTATTATAAAAGGGTGATTTAAATTAATTGCTAGTGATATTTTATGATTATTTTAAAGTTATGTTGGCTTTAAGCCCAGGACTGGAGCAGCAAACCCAGGAAAAAATTTTCAGTTAATCCGATGATCTTTTTTTTATAGACAATCAGTGGAATCATTGTTTCATAATTTCCTGGAATCTTGTTCTCTAAAGTTAAGTTTTCTGTATATTCAAGAAAGCATGGAAGAAGAGTAAAAATGCCCTGGACTTGGAATGTTTGAATATTTGATTCCCATTCACTTTTAGTTTACTCAATTCATTTAACATTTAACATTTAACCCAATTTATTTAACTGAATTAATTTAACAAATGTTTATTGCATATTGATATGTGCCAGGCATTTTGCTAGGTCATAATAATGGCTCTTATTTTTTTTATTAGTTGGTACATATCAGGCACAGTTCTAAGCATTGTACACATTAATTAAATCTTCACAAGAACCCCATAAAATAAGGACTCATGACCATTACATAGATGGAAACTCAGGTACAGATAGAAGTTAAATAACTTGCCCAGGGCTGTAAGTGGTTGAGCTGGGGTTTGGCGATACATAGACTCCAGAACCCATCTTCCTATACTGCTGATGCCGGGTGATGAACACAACAGACCCA
This sequence comes from Canis lupus dingo, assembly GCF_003254725.2. Classification (NCBI taxonomy): domain Eukaryota; kingdom Metazoa; phylum Chordata; class Mammalia; order Carnivora; family Canidae; genus Canis; species Canis lupus. The sequence goes on from NC_064254.1 coordinate 37,709,319, forward strand.
GCCCTTGTCTTCAGGGAGCATTCAATCTTCAAGCATTAACTATCTGATCACAAATATGCCGAGTGCTGTGAAAGAGGACACTCAGAGTGTTTTGGGAGGCATAAAAGGGATCTGTGTTTGTGAAATGAAGCTGGTAAGATCTACTCACTTGGCTTTAGGGATGTGGTGAGGAGCAAAGCCAAATATGATATAAGAAAGCAAAATTTAGCTAGTGCAATTCTTCAAACCACAAGCTGTGCTCACTTGCAGAAAACAAACTGGTGTACTTGGGAGATGCCAATCTGGCTTCAGGAGAGAATCTCTTCAGAGAATGACCTTAAACAATTTTGATTGTGAATTGCTAAGATCAAAGTAAGTGTTATTTAAAAAAATAAGGCAAATATTTCAATGCAAATTTGAAAAACTATTTACTTTGCAAAAAACTTTCAAAAGAATATCATAAAAATACTGAAGGTATGTTTAATGAGGATTTTCTTAATTGCAATAAATAATCAACAGTTTAAATGAAAATAAAGTTGATTTAAAAGTCAAGCATACACTATTTATTTATTTATTTATTTATTTATTTATTTATTTATTTATTTTAAGCATACACTTTAAAGGATGATCAGAGACTTGGTTTTTATGCAGAGTTGTTTTTCTACTAGTCAGTGAAAGAAATGCAGTATGGATAGGAATTTTCAAGGGATGCTGCATTTTCTTTTGAGAACGAGGAAGCTATAAAATCACAAGTGAGGGCAGCCCAGGTGGCTCAGAGATTTAGTGCCACCTTCAGCCTGGGGCGTGATCTTGGAGACCCAGGATCGAGTCCCACGTGTGCTCCCTGCATGGAGCCTTCTTCTCCCTCTGCCTGTGTCTCTGCCTCTCTCTCTCTCTCTCTCTGTGTGTGTGTCTCTCATGAATAAATAAATAAAATCTTAAAAAAAATACAAGTGAATCAGACTTAAAACGGAGTATCTCTATTGGCTTGGAAATGCTTGTGCCAGTAAGGTATGTTCCCTGAAGGTAGAGCCTGGGTCTTTCATTTGGGAGCATCTTGAATAGAGCACTTTGCACAAGCCCAATCATGACTCATGTCTGATCTGTGAATGAGAAGCTGGCAACCAGAGGTCAGTTAGTGACGGTCGGTTCCTGGTGTGTGTCAACTTCCTGAAGCAGAGAAGATACGTTATGAAACAGGGTCTGGCCATGCTCTAAGCAGATCCATACAAAATGAATTCTGTTCAGAGTATAATCTGATGCCCTAAAAAAAGTTAATGTAGTTTAGTTCATGCCGGGAAAAATTGTGAATGATTGTGAAATGAATTTAAAAGATTATTAGGTGTCTTGTCAAGAAAATACCGAGCATCACCTAGCAGACCTTTGAAAGTTATGCAGTTTTAGAGGGTTCTGTGCTTTTTGTGGTCCTTGAGCTATTTGATAACTCTATAAGCTATAGATAACTAATGGTAATGCAAATAATTCTAGTCTTCAGAGATGCAGGCAAATTTTTGTTTGGATGGAGATGCCAATGGTTTCTCTTCTATTGAAGAGATGATTCTAAACATTGTATTTTACTGCTGGGTGGATTTGACAAGTTTTGTGCCAATTTGCAAATTTGTGCCAGAATTCTTGATTGCCTATATCATGGGTTGGCAAAATTTTTCTGAAAAGAGCCAAATAGTAAATATTGTAGGCTGTATAGGTCCTGTGGTCTCTATTGTGACTATTGGAACTATGCTGTTATAGAGCTAAAGTAGCCATAGTAAACCAGTAGGCATGGCTGTCTGTGTGTGGTGAAATGGAATTTCATGTAATTTTCACATGTCATAAAATATTACAATTCTTTTTTTTAAATATTACAATTCTTTTGATATTTTCCAACCATTTGGAAATATGAAAACCATGCTTATCTTGCAGGCTGTACAGAAACAAGTAGTAGGCTGGATTTGGCTCACAGGACTGTAGTTTGCTGATCTCTGGCTTATAGTTGGTCTTTTTTTTGGGATTCTCCTTTGAACCAGTTGTAACACCTTATTTGTTCCCTCATTAACTAATGAGTTAAGTAAAATCTTTGACAATGTGTTCACTTTCTATTTGAGTGAGAGTATTGATTTTACCCCTTTAAAAATTTCTTCTCCTTTTTCTTAAGATTGTTCAGGGGAGAGAGAAAGAGGGAGAGAGAGAGAGAGAGAGAGAGAGAGCAAGCAGGGGGAGGGGCAGAGGGAGAGGGAGACAAGCAGACTGACTAGACTCTTTGCTGAGTGTGGAGCCCAATGCAGGGTTTCATCTCAGGACCTCAAGATCATGACTTGAGCTGAAATCAGGACCTCAAGATCATGACTTGAGCTGAAATGTGCTCAATTGACTGAGACACCCAAGAGCCCCTAAAAAAATTATTCTTTAACATTTGCCAAAGGCGGTTAATGGAATTCAATTTGGAGAACATGAATCTAAAGACAGATTTCCTGTCCCTGAGTAAATATTAGAGTCCTGGAAAGTTTTAAGAACTTTATCAATATCTGGGGCCCTTTGTAAAGGAATTAAATTAGACCTTTAAGAGAGGGCCCTTACATTGGTATGTTGGAAAAACTTTTCAGAGCATTCTAATGTGCAATCAAGACCTAGAACCAGTAAATTTGAGGAAGTCATATTAAAAAAAAAACTTGGTAAGGGGTGTCTGGCTGGCTCAGTTAGTAGAGCATGTGACTTTTGATCTTAAGGTCATGAGTTCAAGCCTCATGCTGGGTGTAGAGCTTACTTAAAAAAAGAAAAAATGAAACTGCTAAAACTTTCTTGGCATATCAAAGGCAAATTGTGACTTTATGGTAATCAACATACAATAATAAATAATGGCTAGAACTCCTATGGTATTAATAAGGTTGTGTAATCTTTTAATTTACAGTATAATAGAAAAATCCCATTATATAAAAGAAGATTATACATTGGTTTAATTAATATCTTTTTAAAATTTTCCTAATGGTTTGAAAATTGGCAAAATAAGATTATTGTCAAAGACTTATGCATAAATTTCACTTATTCACTTAAGCATAAAGCTCACTTTATTCCATAAATAATTAAGGTGGACTAAAGACCTACCCAGCAATGCTAATAACAACTTAAAAGTGCTGTGATTTTCCATTCTTTCTCATTGTTTTCTTAGTTTTTTTTTTTTTTTTTTTTTGAATGGGAAGAGTTGGAGAGTACTTTTTTAAGCAGGAACTCCAAATTTTCCAAATCTCAATGTTTTGAGTGACTTCATGGGGCACTCAGTTATTATGATGGTTTAGCTACAAAATACCAAGTAATTTTATTGCTATCTGACATTTTATACTTTCAATATTTTTTCACATATTTTATTCAAAATGATCCTCAAAAGCTTTAGTAAATATTATAAAAGGTAATTACATTGCATACAAATCTGTACTTTATTTTCCATACCAAACCAAAACTTTTCCTATTATTTAATTTAAAATCAGTTACTTAAATAATAAATACAAATCTTTCTTTGACCTTTTTCTGGACTTTCCCTTCTCTCCTCCCCTTGACTCTTACATTCCCATGCAGTGCAACTAGTCAGCTGCAGCAGGGAGTCTTTGTATCCAAGATTGGGCAATTTTTTTCTTTCTCCATCTTCCTTTTAATGAGTCCCAATACACTCTTTCATTTCTGGCATATTTAATTTTGCTTTCTTGTCTCTGGGCTCATTCTGTTTTTAAAAAGATTTTACTTGAGAGAGAGTGAAAGAGAGCATGAGCAAGAGGAGAGGGAGAAGCAGATTCCCTATTTAGCACAAAGCCCCAAGTGGGACTCTTTGAGGGGCTCCATGCAGGGTTAGATCCCAGGACCCTGAGATCATGACTTGAGTGGATGGCAGGTATTTAAATGACTGAGCCACCCAGGAGCTCCCTCTGGGCTCATTCTTTAGGTCATTAGTTAACACTCCTTTGAGATATGAAGTTTTTCTCTATTTACAGACAAAGAATCTGAGGCTGAGAAAATGTAAAAGACCTACTCAAAATTAATTTATGACATAGCATTAAAATTCAATTTTCCTAACATATCCATTTTATTTCCACAAAAAATTCTAAAAGTTGTTGATGTTTTCCTCTTTGCCAGGGCTTTATGCATTCATGTATGTGTACTTGCATTTATTCATCAAAAATCACTGAATATCTACCATCTGCCAGTACTTATAAGACATTGGGGCAATAGCAATGAACAAGATAAATATATTCCCTGTCTCAGTGCTTATAGTAGCTAAAAATATGGCAATAGCTTTAATTTATTGATCACCTTTTATGTATGTATGTTTTTGTACTTAAGATCTCAGACAAGTTTTAAGGTGCTATCATCTCACTAAACAGATAAAAAATGAGTTAAAGAAAGAATAAATTCTTAATACAGTATTAGTGATGAGTACTTAATATGGCTGGCAATGGGGCAATATACCCGTGGTGTGTGTGTGTGTGTGTGTGTGTGTGTGTGTGATATATCACACTAAGGTGCTAGATGTAATATATGTTTTGAGGAGTTGGATGGGCAAGGAGTGGGGACATCCCATGAAGTGGTGCTGCTGAACCTTTGTGAATTACATGCTATTTACAGCACAGGACAATAACCCTGCTAAATCAGGGGCACAATGGTTTAATGACATATGTTATAAAACAAGAGATAAGCTTTTTACTCTTCAATAAAGATTCTCTAAACCATTTAAGCCACTATTTTCCAGATGGTATGACTGTCTCAAAGTTCTGGGAGAGGTAGTCTACTGACAATGTCACCAACCCTTTTTCATTTTGGTTAGAGAGAGTCCAGAAGCTGAGATTTGTGAAATCCTTAAGCAAGGAGTCCACAGAAACCTTTTTGTGATGAAAACACAGACTGTAGAAATTTCAAGTTAAGGAAAATTATGTCAGCACACTTTAATACTTGTGAGTCTGGCAAGGTAGCAAAAATCCTTGTAATATTCTTTAAAATTTTTTTAAAGTAATTTTAAAAAAGATTTATTTATTTGTTTATTTGTGTGTGTGTGTGTGAGAGAGAGAGAGAGAGAGAGAGAGAGAAAGAGAGAGTACAAGTAGGGGGAGCAGGAGAGGGAGAAGCAGGCTCCTTGCTGAGCAGGGAGCCTGACGTGGGGCTTGATCCCAGGACCCTGGGATCATGACCTGAGCTGAAGGCAGAGGCTTAACCAACTGAGTCACCCAGGCACCCACTGCCCCGTTTATATTCTTAGAAAATTTAATAATAAAAGAGTAATTGAATTTATTAGCAATAAAATTTTTCTTAGAAGAGCAGTTTACCCTGTCAATCCCCAGGCTCTGATGAGGCTAGTGCTGAAATTAATGAGCCAAGTGGAAAAATTCAAATACTGAATGAAGAGTTAAAGTACTTATGATAAGAAAAAACATTTTGAAGCAAGTATGAGAAATGGGAATCTGAGTCCACACTGTATTGAGAGATTAGCTCCTCAGGTTTCTACCTGAAGAGGAGGTCTCACCAGACATACCTCATGGGTTTCAAGCACGATAGTTTCAGACACAATCATACTCTTATGGAATGGTGAATTTTTAAAAAGACATACCACAAAATGAACAAATTTGAGGAGAAATTAGGTTGATGAATACTAAAAAGAAGATAAAATAGATATGTATAAAAGACTAACTTATCCTGATTTAATATTACGTATCAAATCTTATGAAATTTTTTTTCCAGAAAAATTTACACGAGTATCAAGGCATACCAGGAAAAGAAATTAATATACCCAAACACACAGAAAAGGAAGAGAGCAGGGGTACCCCTAAGACAGGGCAAGGGCTGGGTGTGGGTGGAGAGAGAGGAGAGTCTTGGGTGATTATGGGTTTCCAGCTTGGGCACTTTCATTGGTAATTGTTGTATTCAGTGAGACAGAGGAGGAAAAGGTTCAGTGTTTTTCATTTATAATCAATTAAATGAGAGAATTAGCTATCCTGTACATCTTATGGGATGATTCAGAAGTTAATTAAATAAAAATACATGAAGGGGCAACTAGGTGGCTGAGTTGGTTCAGTGTCTAACTCTTGATTTTTGGCTCAGATCATGATCTCAGGATTGTGAAATTAAGCCTAAAATCAGGCTCCCTGATGGATCTGGAGCCTGCTTAATATTCTCTCTCTCCCTGTCCCTCTACCCCACTTTCTCTCATGAACTCTCTCTCTCTCTCAAAAAAAAAAAAAAAAAAAAAAAGACATGAAAGAGCTTTGAAAATGTTAAAGTCCAAATGTCAGTCATAGTGGTTGCTGTCACAGTGGAGCAGTAGTTCTCCAAGTGTGCCCACCACCCCCAGCAGCATGAGTCCCCAGAGAGTGTTTGTTAGAAAGGAAAGTTTGCTCCATCCCAATCCTACAGAATCAGAAACTCTGGGGCAAGAGCCCAGCAATCTATGTTTCAACAAGCCTTCCAGGGGATTCTGATCTATGGAAATGTTTCAGAACGCTGGTAAAGGAAAGGTTCTATAGGTTATTATGGGAATATTTACAGAGACCCAAGCCCAGCCCAGATCTGCTCCTGAGGAGGCTGTCAGACAACACCGTTCTTCTGCCCTCAAGCCTTATATTTGCTTGATTCACAGGTGCCTCAAAGACTTGAGTCAGGAAGAGCTACATGAACATTTACACTTAATACCAAAATCTGTGAAGTCTGCAAGAGGGGAATTCTTCTTTAGAATTAATTTAATTATAGACAAGGAAATTCATCTTTAGGCAGTAGCTTTGTACTCTGAAGAATAAGAAATTCATAATGTGATCACACTGAAGTTCCTTTAGAAATGTTCTTCCATTTGACATTTAAAATGCTTTTTATATCAACGAATGCCATTTTGGAAAAAAAATGACATTTCGTGCAGTATATTTATAGAAGTTGTTAAAAAGCAAATACATGTTAAAACACATGTTTGAATTTCCAGGATGTTGTCAATTCAAGCTGGCTAACACCTGTTTTTGCTTATTTCTTAATGGAATATAAATCTCCCATTGGAAGAGAACTAGTTATGATCGTTATTCATAGTTTGGGCCAAGTTATGGCTGCAGAAGATACTTGCATTTCAGCTACTTAGAGCATTCACTTCCTGCCTCAATACATTTTGTAACTTGGTCCTGTAAATACATACTTTGAGGATATTCTTAGAGTTCATCCTACTAGCTAGAGGAAATCATTACATGCAAAGAAGGGAAGAATGAAAGAGACTGGTTCTAAATTTCTGTTTTTAAAAGATAGTTTAGAAGCATGAACATTTAAAAAATACTTTAATAGTTCCAGTTGGAGTTATTTAAAAGTCAAATTTCTAACCATTATTCATCCCCAAGTGATCTACAAAAAGCACTTGAACTGCCTTTAGTGCATTTTGTTAATTTCATGTTCTTGGTATTGATAATTACACCTAAAATATGGTAGGTATTTCATATACTTTCATTTAACAACAGATTTTGGAGAATTCACAAGATTTATTAAGAGTAATGAACTGTGCTTGAAGAAATCATAGCCTAATCACATATTAACATTAACTCATTAAAAAATTCAACTCCATAGGACATTGCAGGTGGTGATGGTGGGGAGAATTTATAGCATCCGGCAAAGGCTGAATGCATAGGGAATGTGAGCATTAAGAGAAAATCTGAATAATTCTGGCAACAGCTTATTATTTATTATCTGAATAAAGAAAATGTATTCAAACTCTCCTTCTGCAGTGAAGAATGCCTGAATCATTACTATCTTTCTAAGCAAATCATCTTCTACTTTTAACATTTTAACTATGGTTAGGAGATAAAATATTACATTAATGAGGTTTACAGTTTGCACCTATGACTCTGAATCAACCAACCATAGCACTCTTTGAGTCTCACTGCCACTAAAAAAAAAAACAACAAAAAAAACAAAAAAAACAAAATGCTGGGAACATCTCCTTATTTAAAATCCAAGGACATTATCATTATCATTAACATCCATCCATTTTCTATTACCCATCTACCCCCACCCTCATCCATATATCCATTTATCTGCAGACTGTCTCAGGCAGAGGAAGACAAGATAATGGTTGAGAGTTACTGTAGAAAGATAGAGATTGCTTCAATTCAAGGGCAGCTAAAATGGACAACCACATCTAGATGTCAGCACTAAATGGGAACTATCCTAGGTGACTATACTGTTTATTAATTTATTGAAACTGATAGATTTGGGCACACAAGAAGATATTTCCATGGGAAAATAAGCAATTCCGTAGCAACTTTAAAATTACTTAATATAAGGGAGACAGCCTTCTTTTTATTAATTCAAATAATAAGGAGATAATTCTGAAGTACAATGACCTGTGTATTTGTGGTTCCCACAATATTGGAAATGGAATGAGTGGATAGCAAGGGCTCTTGGTTGATGATGCCTGAACAATGTTTTATGATGTAACTCCAAATGCCACATTGCTACTTGATAATGGGACACCTTATGAATTGGGCTCTGAGCTCATCCTGGGCTGGGTTTCCCTCAATCATTCCTTGCTCTTTCTTCTCCTTGGTTTCAGGAAAGTGGGACGAGGGCACTAATCCTTATACATGCTACATTTCAGAGTCCTCTGTACCATCTAGTTTCTGGATAGATTTGGCCAATATGAGCACTGGCAGGTAGGGATAGGAAAAAGTGGGGGCTATTTCTTCTCCCTGTGTGCCACAAGTTACTGTTCTGGCAACAACAGTCTCTCCTCTGTGTCTTCAGCTCCCACTGGATTAGGCACTCCAGGCTACCAGCTTTCCCCAGATAAACTGGCTCCTAGATTCTGGTAATAAACACCTGCTGCTTTTATCTCTTTAGACTAGGGCAGTAGCAGTGCCTCCTCTTCCTAATCTCTGGGTAACCTCTCTTGTTTGGTTTCACAGCTCCTCTTCTATCTGAGTAACAAATTCCCCATATTAAAGTCCCTTTCTTATAAATAATAGTTTGAACCATTACATACTGCTAATGTTCGACTGTTTTGACCTTTAAAATCGGCAACCTCATGCCTGAAGTAGTTTCTGTTTTTTTTTTTTTTTTTTCTAGTTAGATTCTGACTGCTATGGGTCAACTAAAGAAGGGACACTTCCCACAAAAAAGGATTTTGAAATTCTGGCTTTGGCAGGGGGATTCAGTGGGCAGAGAGCACAGGGGTCCGGGACACAATGCTGGGTGAGGAGACAAGGAGCAACAGAATCACCTGGCCAGTCCAGGTAATATGCATTGTGTAGCCAACATTTTCCAGGTGAGACTAGATCAGAGATTATAATCTTAAATAGACGGACTGAGTCATCAGCAAAGGGAAAATAGAAAGCTGATTCCAGAACTCTACCACAGAGTATTTATATTTCAATGAATGCATGGAAAAATTAATACATTTCTCATCCAAAATAATGCTTAAGTGATTTACAACAAATTCTTCATCATTCTTATAAATGCCCCTGTTTATATTGTTTATATCATTATCTGAACCATTATATCATTATCTGAATCATTAACCCTACCACTCCATTATCTGGCACCAGGATGCTGGGCAAAGCTCGGAGAGCAGTTCTGCTTGTAGAACTGTAGAATCTTGTTTTAGCAAGATTTAATTTCATGTATGCAGAGCCTATAGGATCTTAAGGCAAAAGGAAAAATGGGCACCTCTGTATACACTTATCAAAATATCCTCTAATATTTTAATCAAATAGACAAAGTTAACAAAAGCACTACAATCCCAAAGCAGACTATTTGTGAAGCTCCATGTTGTTGCAATCTGTTTATAACCAGGTCAAGCCTTGAAAGCCTGCCTGGAGGAGTACACAAGGGGGTCATGCAGGCAGAAACTATGGGCAGACCAGAAATGACTTCATGTCATACAACAATGCAAGGTTGTAAAATAAGTAATGGTTTATCTTTATTTAAAATTTTGATATTTTGTTCATGGCTTTTTTGCATTTATTCTGAGTTTTTGAAATCTTGCTTTTGAATATGATCTTGATTATAGATTTTTTTTTGCTTTCCTTGAAATTTTGTGCCTGAGACTAGTGTCTTGCTCACTGTCTCTCAGATCAGTCCTGCTTGGGTCTTATACTTTATACATGCACAGAATGGGTGTTGAGATTAGGTTGAGAGGAAGAAGAAAGAGAAAAGATCAGGCAAGTCATTCAGGAATTCATGCAACAGGATTCTAAAGAGTCCTGATATTTCAGGATAGACTGGAGGTCTTAATAATTACTACAATAAGGTCTGAGGAAAAAAGTAGTCCATCAAATCCTGAGAAAATGGGCTTTGAATTGGTGGTAAGGCCACTGAAGACAGGGATCTATATGGAAATCTGCATAAAGATACTTTATTGTAGGGAATGCCGGGTGGCTCAGTTGGTTAAGCATCTGGCTCTTGATCTCGGCTCAGGTCTGATATTAGGGTTGTGAGTTCAAGGCCTCCATTGGGCTCTGCACTAGGCATGGGGTGCCTACTTAAAAAAAAAAGAATCTTTATTGTAGATCATGAGTTTGCTGAGAAAATTGGAAATTGGAAAAATGGCCTCCGAGTACCAGACAATGACACTTGTAATACAACTTGGTATCACCAAGTAAAGTAGATGTAATAATGAAGGCTAAAAGATAGTATTACAGGGATATTGCTACAAACTGCATACGATGTCACACTGGATCTCTTGTCCATCCTGTGCTTTGTAAGAGGAAGCAAACAATGTGAGCAATGAGGAGAGAAAATGAAGCTTCTCTGAGGAGAAATGAGTCAAGGAATTCATTAGTTTGTGTGTGAAGGCTGCAAACTTAAAAACAAAACAAGCTCACAAACCTACAAAACCACAGATGATTCTCATGAAAACAAGAGGGTTTCATATCTTTTGTTAATGATGAAGCAATGGATTATTAAGTTGCTCCAGAAATGAGACTTTTAATGTATAATTAAATCTCCAAAATATTTTTCAAAATCATTTTTTCTCTTTCTTTTTTTAGCTAAGAATTCAGGGAACTCTTCCATCAGTCATGCCAAGCCAAGGTTCCGTTTTCCGTAATGAATATTACGGCAGTTAGAACCCAGGTATCACAGTACTCCTGGTTTTCTGTAGTTATGCCAAACTTCCCTTTTGCCAAAGAGGAAACACTCATTGGGAGAGGTGTTGAGTGAAAAGGTTCACCTGGACAAAATGCAGCCAGGCCCTCAGCAAAGGCCTCCCAGTCATCTTACCACCTCTGTGATCCCCCAGGAAGATGGGTAGGGTCTCTTCTTTCTGGACTTCAGTCTGGTTCAATATTCTTACTCTCACTTCCATGGACAGTCATTCCAAACACTCAGCTTCTTAGAGCAAAGCTGGAATCACTAGTAAAGTTTATAAGCAAGCTAGCAAGTTACAGGTACACAGCACAGGATCAGTGTGTCTGTCCAACTTACAAGTGAGTCTGTTTCCTTGATTTAGTTCTGCTTTTCTCCTTTTCCCTGAATGAGGAGGTGCTCTCCCCTGATTCTTTTTTTTTTTAAGATTTTTATTTATTTATTCATGAAAGACACAGAAAGAGAGAGGCAGAGACATAGGTAGAGGGAGAAGCAGGCTCCATGCAGGAAGCATGATGTGTGGGTCTCAATCTCGGGACTCCAGGAACACGCCCTGAGCCAAAGGCAGACGCTCCACTACTGAGCCACTCAGGTGTCCCCAACTCCTGATTCTTGATCAAGCATTGCTTTCTTGAATTCTTTCTCCCAAGGACACACTCCAGCTGCAAGTCAGCTTCCCTTCCTGGGGGGCCCCTCCATCCCCAGGATCGATGCTTTATCCTTCCTGCCCAGCATATCCCCCTACTGTTATATTCCCAAGATCTCTCTCCTTATTCAGCTTCTCTATTGCTGCTCTCCAGGTCCTATAGTTAAAACTAGTATTACCAACACTTAAAAGGCCCTTTTAGCTATTTCAGTTGTATTCTTCCTATCTCATTGTCCTTCTTCTGGTCCCTCCTTGTCCTCTCCACTGCCCAGGTCTCCCAGCACTTATATTTCTTGCTCTATATCTTGAAGATTACAAAGCATCGTGTCCAACTACAGCTTTTTAAATATATTTTAAAAATATTTTGCTTACTTATTTGACAGAGAGAGAGAGAGAGTGCAAGTGCATGTATGTGCACGACCAGTGGGGAGGGGGAGAGGGAGAAGCAGGCTCCTCACTGAGCAGAGAGCCAGATGCTGGGCTGAATCTCAGGGTCCTGAGATCATGACCTGAGCCAAAGGCAGACCCTTAACCAACTGAGCCATCCAAGTGCCTCAACTACTACTTTTTAAATTTAACATTCAAAAGATTAAAACAAAAAGTGGCACACATCATTTGCTTAATACTTTTGAGTCACTCTGACTTTTCAAGTTGAAGAAATTTCCTGAAAGATCATTCAAGAATGTCACAAACATGCAACTGAAAGACCTATGAAAATTATGGCAAACTCTCATGTAAAGAGTCTGATCAACAGGAAACTTGTCATCCTACAGAATGAAGGTTTCAATGGAGAATCTAGAGAGATAAATTTCCCTAAACTCTAAACATATTCTCATTCAAAACAACAAATAGATAAATACAAATAGACATATTTATTTATCTTTCTGCAAATGCTTTAATTTGTTCCATCCCTATAAATAAAGTTTGGTAAGTTTTGTAAATGCTGACCTTGGATGATATTTAGTAAGCATTTTGTTAAAATTCTTGTGGATTAGCACTTGTTTCAACATTACAAATAGCATAAATCTAATATGCACACTCTGGCAAGGATTCTACTTAACCTGACAACACAAAGAACTTGCCAACCAGCATCGGAGAGTTGTTGTCTTTCTACTTCAATCATTGCCAAGCTAGAAAAATAGAGGTAAAAGAAACTCAAAATCCTCTTATTTTTTTTATTTACTCAGTGGTCAAAAGATGTTAATTTTTTTCTGAGATTAATTTCCTGACATTTACATTGTTAAGGCCAGGTGGAGGATAGGACCTGTCACTTTGAGCAGAACTGCCTGACAATTACAAAAGTTTGCCCAGTTATCTGTGTAGACTCCCCTCCTATAAACTGACCACTGCATGTAACTTGTAATCTACTAACATTTTAGAGAAACAGTTTCATCTTCTGAAAAATTAAAAACTAAATCTGGGCGCCTGCGTGGCTCAGTTGATTGAGTGTCTGGCTTCAGCTCAGCTCATGATCTTGGGGTCCTGGGATGGAGCCATGTGTTGGGCTCCCTGCTCAATGGGAAATCAGCTTCTCCCTCTCCCTCTGTTCTCCTCCTCCTCTCTCTCTCTCTCTCCAATAAATAAAGAAAATCTTAAAAAAAAAAACTTAAAATCTAAAATAAACTATTCATGGGAGTTTCCATGTTCTCCATTCCCTTTATAAATGTTGTTCCTATTTCTACTTAGGATTGCTAAGATGCTTCTTTGATTAGAGTGCTGATCATATTATGAACCTATAATTCTCCACAATAGGACCCAAGGTGACATTCCTTCCCCGTAGTCTCTAAAGTGACCTAGTCTGCTCCTGGTTACTCTCTGGCCTCAAATCATTTGCATGACCTGTGCTCCATAGTCTCTGTAAAAGTGGATAAAAGAGGGACAGAATCACTTGCGTTCCTTCTCTAATTCTATAACCTTGTGTGAGTCAACATAAGGGGATCCTGAGACAGAGATCCTTATAGCTATGAATGCATCGTATCCTAGTAAGCTGGAAAGTGATAAATGGTGGGAATGGATGACTATGGAATTGATTAGATGCCACTTTGTCCATCTAGACTTGTCACCCTGTATCTCTCTTATCATGGCTTTCTTCTGGACAACTTTCTCTCTAGTCTCATTCCATTATTGGGTGTGTATTTCTTGTTCCTTCTTCTACCATGGGTTCCTTCCAATTCCACAGATATTAACTATCTGTTATCACTAACGACATATATCTTTTATGTTGTGATTAAGGCCATTCCATCAGGTGGCCCTGTTTTTTCTTTGTTCCAGATGAATGGTCTGATTATGACCTGATTCTTCTTGTTCTAGCTCTGGCTTTGGATTTTTTTTCCTGCTGATCTAGTGGATAAAGCACTCTTTGTTTTTGTTTTGTTTTATTTTACCTACTATGGAGAGCTTAAGACATACTGTAATGGTTAATTTTATGTGTCAAGTTGGCTAGGCATGGTATCCAAATATTTGGTCAAACATTATTCTAGATGTTTCTGTGAAGGTATTTTTTCAGATGAAATTAACATTTCAAAATCTCTGTAAAGCAGATTTTCCTCTATATTTTGTGTGGGCTTCATCTAACCAGTTGAAAGCCTTAATAAAGAAGCCCAAAAAACAAAGAAAAAATCTTGTCCTTCCCAGAGGAAATGGAAATTCTGTGAGCAGAGTTTTTCCTTGAGTCTCTCGCTTGCCCATCTATTTTGCAGACTTAGACTTGCCAGCCTCCACAATTCATAAGTCAATTCCTTGAAATAAATCTCAGTTTCTGACTCCTTTCTCTCTCTCTCTCCCACCCCCTCTCTTCACATACACACACATCTTATTGGTTCTGTTTCTCTGGAGAACCCTGACTAATATGTATACTGAACATTTAATTTACCTTATGTAAAATTCAATTTACCTCTATGTAAAATTCTAATCACTTAAGTGGGGCTTCCTAATATATATTAGAAAACTCCTATTGTCTGACTTGTACTGATTTTTCAAAGAGAGAAAGAGAAGGAGGGAAAGAGGGAGGAGAAAGATGGACACAGAGAGAATATATTGTTCTTGTGTTCTGTTAAGCTTCAACTTCTAGGGTAGGAAGAAATTTGGTATCTTGTGTACGACATGGATGATCATAGAGGTGTTCAACCCAGTGGTTATCCAGACATGTCAACCCATCCTTCTCCATCCATTATTATCTAAAATAGTCTCTGGTTTAGAAAAACTGAGAGCTTTTCCCCTAAGGTCAGGAACATGACAGGGATATCTATACTCGCTACTGCTATTCAACATAGTACTGGAAGTCCTAGCCTCAGTAATCAGACAACAAAAAGAAATAAAAGGCATCCAAATCAGCAAAGAAGTCAAACTCTTGCTCTTTGCAGATGAGTACTCTATGTAGAAAACCCAAAAGACTCTACCCAAAAATTATTAGAACTGATATAGGAATTCAGCAAAGTCACAGGATATAAAATCAATGCACTGAAATCAGTTGCATTTCTATACATTAACAATGAGAAGAAAGAGAAATCAAGGAATCTATCCCTTGCAAATGCACTAAAAACCATCACAGACCTGGGATAAACCTAACCAAACAGGTAAAGGATCTTTACTCTGAAACTACAGAACACTTATAAAAGAAATTGAGGAAGACACAAAGAAATGGAAAAATACTCCATGCTCATGGATTGGAAGAATAAATATTGTTAAAATGTCTATGTTACCCAAAGCAATCTACATATTCAATGCAAACCTTATCAAAAAACCATCAGCATTTTCACAGAGCTGGAACAAACTGTCTTAAAATTTGTATGGAACCAGAAAAGACCCCAAATAGTCAAAGGGATGTTGCAAAAGGAAACCAAAGCTGGCGGCATCACAATTCCAGACTTCAAGCTCTATTGCAAAGCTGTAATCATCAAGACAGTAAGGTACTGGCACAAAAACAGACACAAATATCATTGGAAGAGAATAGAGAACCCATAAATGGACCCTTAACTCTATGGTCAACTAATCTTTGACAAAGCAAGAAAGAATATCCAATGGAAAAAAGATAGTCTCTTCAACAAATGGTGTTGGGAAAGTTGGATAGCTACATGCAGAAGATTGAAACTGGATCACTTTCTTACACCATACACAAAAATAAATCCAAAATGGATGAAAAACCTAAATGTGAGACAGGAATCTATCAAAATCCCAGAGGAGAACACAGGTAGGAACCTCTTTGACCTTGGCTGTAGCAACTTCTTCCTAGATATGTCTTCAAAGGCAAGGGGGACAAAAAGAAAAAAATGAACTATTGGGACTTCATCAAGATAAAAAGCTTAGCAAAATAAAAAGCAAAGGAAACAGTCAACAAAACAAAAAGGCAACCTACAGAATGGGAGAAGATATTTGCAAATGTCTTATCAGATAAAAGACTAGTATCCAAAATCTATTAAGAATTTATCAAACTCAACACCCAAAAAACAAAGAATTCTGTCAAAAAATGGGCAGAAGACCTGAACAGACATTTCTCCAAAGAAGGTATATAAATGACCAACAGATATATAAAAAAATTCTCAACATCACTCAGCATCAGGGAAATCCAGATCAAAACCACAATGAGATAATATCTCACGCTAGTCAGAATGGCTAAAATTAAGAACTCAAGAAACCAATAGATGTTGGTGAGGATGTGGAGAAAGGGAAACCCCTTATGCTCTTGGTAGGAATGCAAACTGGTGCAGTCACTCTTGAAGACAGTAAGGAGGTTCCTCAAAAAGTTAAAAATAGAGCTATTCTGCGACTCAGCAATCACATTATTAGGCATTTATCCAAAGGATGCAAACATAGTGATTTGAAGGCACCTGCACCCCAATGTTCATAGAAGCAATGTCCACAATAGCCCAACTATAGAAAGAGCCCAGATGTCCATCGACAGATGAATGGATAAGGAAGATGTGATATTTATATACAATGGAATATTACTCAGCCATCACAAAGAATGAAATATTGGGGTGCCTAGGTGCTCAGATAGTTAAGTGTCTGCCTTTGGCTCAGATCATGATCTCAGGGTCCTGGGATCGAGCCTGGCATCAGGTTTTCTGTTCAGCAGGGAGTCTAGTCTGCTTCTCCCTCTCCTTCTGCCCCTTTACCTCTTCCTCCCACTCATGTGCACTCTTTCTTTCAAATACATAAATAAAATAAGAATCTTTAAAAAAAGAACAAAATCTTGCCATTTGCAATGACATGGATGGAACTAGAGGGAATTATAAGTCAGTCAGAGAAAGACAAATACCATGTGATTTCACTCATATGTGGAATTTAAGAAACAAAACAGATAAACATAGGGGAAGGGAAGGAAAAGTAAGATGAAAACAGAGTGGGCAACAAACCATAAGAGACTCTTAACTAGGAAACAAACTGAGGTTTGCTGGAGGGGAAGTGGCCAGGGAGATGGGGTAACGAGGTGATGGACATTGAGTGTACATGATGTAATGAGCTCTGAGTGTTATATGCAAACTGATAAATCACTAAATTCTACTTCTTTAACTAATAATACACCATATGTATTAAATTAATTAATAAATAAATTAATTAAATTGAATGTAAATTAAAGAAAAAGTAGTCCTGGTTTGTATTATTTTATATTTAAACTTTATTTCATTTTTTAAAATAAAATCTTTTATATCTCTTGTTTCGTCCCTTCTTCCTCTGCTTCTATCCTCATCCTTGGGCCTCAACATTTACATCAGATATGAGACAAAATCCCTCACTCTCCTATTTTCATCCACCAAGCTGTGGCCAGGCTAACTTTCCTAAGCCTCATTTTCATCATTTCCTTTTATTTCCTGAAAACTGAGAGGAAACTTTTTTTCTGACTTTTAAAGCCCTGCTTATATATATATCCTTTATCTACTTATTTCTCTGTATTCTCTGAATCATACTCCAGCCTTTGCATTTTTTTCTCAAGAAACTTATTCTACCTGGAGGGCCCTCTCCCTTTTCTTTGGCAAAGTCCTACACTCCCTTTGGGGCCACTTACAGCTCCACGCGTAGGAGATGCCCCTGCTTCTCACTGGTTTTCTTTTCCTATGACCTAAGACAGTTATACATATATGCTTAGTCTAGAAAAAAATTTTAAGTACTCTTTCTATTTTATACATAAAATCTTACATTGTTCCTATTTCATATGTGTAGTTCTTGAATAAAGAAAATAGAAAGTGTACTGTAGTCTAGTGTGTACTTAATTTTCTTTTTTAGAGCTGTTCTCTCTGCTTGTTGAACAACTATGGTGAAGTTCTGATATTGCTGTAAATAACAGTTTCCCAATATTAAATTTTAGCTTATCCCTAACTCTAGGCCTTGGAAGCATTGTAGAAAGTTGCATTCTTATCCTAAAGATCGGGTTGCATTATTTTTTTTTTTTTTTTTTTTTTTTTTTTTTTTTTTTTTTTTTTCGGGTTGCATTATTGATGGCAATGTATTACTTCCAATATTTTCCCCATGCAATATTACTTTAATCTCTTTCTTCCTTTTGTCTTACCTTTCTTTCTGAAAACTTTCTCTATTGTCTACATGTAATAATGGGTGATAGGTTTTTAAGATTCTTTTTAAGATTTATTTGAGAGAGAGAGGGAGAGAGAAAGAGAGAGAGAGAGAGCACAGAGGGAGGAGAGAAAGAGTCCCAAGCAGACTCTCCACTGAGAGTGTTGCCCAGTGTGGGACTTGATCTTAGGACCCTGAGATCATGACCTGAGCTGAAATCAAGAATCAGATGCTTGACCACAGAGCCACCCAGGCATCCTTAAGTTAAGGTTTCTGTTAAAGTTGTTATAATGGATGAATTTTGATATTCATTTAAGGGCTTATTCACGCAGAGACATTCTCCTTGTTGTTAGGGCTGTCTTTCACTGAGGTATGATCTACGAATAGAGCTCAACACATTTGTTCTCATTGTTTCTGTGTCACCAAGTTTAAAAGGAAACAGAACAAAGATGGTGTCCAGGTAATCTGTGAGGAGGCTGTTGTGCTTTCTGGGCACACTTCTTACTGAGCCAAGAGCTGCTGGCTGCTGGTTTTCTGGCACTGGTGAGGTGCTGACAGTGTAGCTACACTGAGTAAAATACATATTTAATATGTGTAGTTCTTGAATAAAGAAAATAGATGGAAAGTGTACTGTAGTCTAGTGTGTACTTAATTTTCCTTTTTAGAGCTGTTCTCTCTGCTTGTTTGAACAACTATGGTGAAGTTCTGATATTGCTGTAAATAACAGTTTCCCAATATGAAATTTTAATTTATCCCTCACTCTAGGGCTTGGAAGCATTGCAAAACATTGCATTCTTATCCTAAAGATCGGGTTGCATTATTGATGGCAGTGTATTACTTCCAATATTTTCCCCATGCAATATTACTTTAATCTCTTTCTTCCTTTTGTTTTACCTTTCTTTCTGAAAACTTTCTCTATTGTCTACATGTAATAATGGGTGATAGGTTTTTAAGATTTTTTTAAAGATTTATTTTAGAGAGAGAAAAGAGAGAGAGAGAGTGAAAGCACAGAGGGAGGAAAGAGAGTCCCAAAATACATATACAACTGCAGTTTGCTAGTAGCCACTCCAAGAAATGAGAAGGGAAGAGAGTGCAGATGCTAAACCAAAAGTGAAAAATATGACAGATACCAAAACTGAAATTAAAAAACAAACAGGGCAACCCAGGTGGCTCAGTGATTTAGTACTGCCTTCAGCCCAGGGCCTGATCCTGGAGTCCCGGGATGGAGTCCCACGTCAGGCTCCCTGTGTAGAGCCTGCTTCTCCCTCTGCCTGTATCTCTGCCTCTTTCTCTCTGTGTCTCCCATGAATAAATTAATAAAATCTTAAAAAAAATTAAAAAAATAAAAACAAAAACGAGTGGGTTGTTAGAATGGAACCTCAATATTGGGATGTATAGAAGGATCAAGTCCTCATAGGTGCTACTAGCTGTATAGATTTAAAGTACTCTTGGAAATAGTTTCCTAAAGCAGGTCATAAATAGAATTCCTTAATCCCTATGAATCGTTACCTTTACTTACTTGTGCAACACAGTTTCTTAGATTTCTCGGCCTCTACTTTTCTCTGTAAAATACTGGACCGATCGATCAAAAAGCATTGCAAATAATGGATACTTATCAATCTTCCTCATTATGTAAATCGAAGCTAACAAAAATGGATGGAAGTGATAAAAGTGAGCATGTCAAGGATCTGAGAACCAAAAAGGCTGGCATCTCCAAGGCTGTGCTTACTTGTCAGATGACCATAAAGTGGTAACAGGAAGGAAGTATTTGGACGTCTAAGAGGCAAGGCCAAAGCCAGTTCACTAGCCTATTACAGGCACTGTAGTCATGTATATTACTACTTCCCACTGACAAGCCTATAACAGACATTCCTCATTAATCAGATCAGGTTTTCTTGCTGAATCTATTCATGGCTTCAGAATTCTTCATAATGATTTTTACCTCTTAAATACCACTCAATCAATTCACTTTTGTTCATTTCCCCTTTTATCACTCAAGTCCAAGCTATCAACATTTCTAGCCCATATTGTTGTTAAGACTCTTCTAATTGATTGCTTGCATTTTTTTCACCTCCAGCCAATTTTCTACAATGCAGTAAAATCTATTTAAATTCAAATTTGATGTGTCATTCCTTTGCTTAAAACTCTTAATGATTATTAACAGGGCTTATAAAAGTTTCTAGAACTTCGCTGTTTTCTCTTTCTGACTCCTTGTGCTGTAGCTACATTGACTTTTTTCACTTTCCTCCAATATGCCATGCTACTTCCAGCTTCCCCTACCCCCCTCTGCCCACAACATTTTTCACTGTCCCTGCCCAATTTTTGTTTTTTGTCTTCTTGTCATTCAGATCTCATCTCAGTTTAAATATTATTTCCTTAGGAAAATCAATTGGCTATATAGAATTGATAATAAAGAATATATATATTATATATTGTGCACTACATATCCTTTGTATCAGCCAAATTTTATAATAAACTTTTGTACACATATGTATCACACTTTTTTGTTTTTTGTTTTAGATTGATTATTAAACATTCACCAGCACACCACAGTTGAGCTCCAGTGGTCATGAAGCTGTATTGGTTTCCTTCCTTTTCCTGTTTTGGTTCCCTATTCCTTTATTAGGTTTCCTGGGATCATTTCTAAAACACCTCCTTATAATCAAATCCTCATCTCAGGATTTTTTTTTGTGGGAGACTCAAACCATGACAGCCACAGAGTATATGCTTTAGCTACTATTTTATCCCCTGTAACTAATGAGCACAAGATAAACATTTGTTGAATGAATAAAATAAGCACAGCATCCCAGGGAGCCACTACTAACTAAGTGAACTTGTTGAAATCTTTTTTTTTTACTCTGTGGTATACTAGCACTTGAAGGATTTGCTTGGCTCTGTGTCTTACAGGGGCACTGCAATTCACCTGTGATGGACTGGTCTCTCATCTAAAGATGTGCAGGGAACCTTTATGGAGCTCTTGGGAAAAAAAAAAAATCAATGTGTACTAGCATCAACTGAGATAAAACCAGAGAGTAGACTTAAGTGATATGGAGGAAAAAGAGAGTTCCCCTGAGGGAGGAAGAAAGAAGAAGCAATGGCGGCACTAAGGTGAGATGAAGTTGCCAAGAGTTACTGCAAATTGCTTGGTATGTAGCATCCTCTGAATACATACGTGTGTTCAAGGGAAAGACTGTGAGGGCGGGAGGAAGGAAAAGATGCAATTTCTAATGGCAACTGCCTCTACCTGCTCCTGCTCTTGAAGGATTGGGAGAATTTATCTTAGAAATATGGTCTCAGTTCAGTAAAATGTTAGATTAAACAGACCACTATTTTGCATAAAAAATAGGATCATAACTTGGGGAGGGAATTGGGAAAAGCCCAGAAAAGGAATGATCACTCAAGGGAGTTTTGAGAGAATAGGGCTGACCATGGTGCAGCAGGGAAGTAGAGTAATATCAGTTCCATAAGGGGCAGAGAGTGAGAAAACAAATTTTCTTGGGAATTGCTGAAATTTGGGGCAGGGCGCTGAACTTCCCGTACTATCTCACTTGACATCTGGGTAAAATCTAGAATTACTAAATTAGAGAGTTGGAAGGACTTCAATTCACTTTTAATCTTTCTCAGGGCATTGTGAAGATTGTATCTACGGACCAAGTGTAATTGCAAGCCTTAGGCAAATGGCCATTCCTTCCTTCAAATGATATTTTCCTCAAAGATCTCTGAACAATTTTTATCAGCAACATAGTCCTACTAGGGAAACTTACTGTTTGATCCTCAATTTGGAAATACAAAGAAGGAAAGGAAAAATGTTGACCACGGTAGTTTAAAGTTCAGCTGAGTTTTTCTTAGAAATCTTTCCAAGTCTAACTATTGTCCTTTCATC
Organism: Canis lupus dingo; assembly: GCF_003254725.2. NCBI lineage: Eukaryota > Metazoa > Chordata > Mammalia > Carnivora > Canidae > Canis > Canis lupus. The sequence goes on from NC_064254.1 coordinate 37,731,416, forward strand.
CTAAAGTGGGGCAACTTAAAGAACATCTTTGCCAGGTCTTCATGGTTAAGAGTTAGGATATGAAAAGTTTTTGGCTAGGAGAAGTGGCTGATTGCATATTTCCTTCATTTCATGCCTGCACATTAATCAGTGTGGTAGTTGATATATCATATATAGTGGAGCTAACTAAAGTTCTTCAGCACTCTTATCTGGATAAAGGTATTTACCAATGAGGAGTTGCACTTTATATCACCTTACATGTGAGGCTGTCTCTAGCTGTGTCAGGAGTGACACAAGGTAGGGTGTACCTTCTAGGTGTTTTTAGTCTGAGACTTAAAAAGTGATAGACTCATTAAAGTTGACAATAATAACAAATAATTACAAAACCCCAATCATGTGACAAACATTGTGTTCAGTGCAGGAGGTTTTTTTTTTTTTCCTTTTTAAGCATGTTCTTCATTTTAGAAATTCAGTCTTGAAGGGATACCAGACATGCATATTAATAATTTCGGTACTGAGTGGTAAATGTTTGATGGCAGTATAAATACTTTTTTGTTATGGAGTCAGGAAACAGATGGTAATTATGAATCTTTTCAGGGAGCTCTGAGGAGGTGGCATGTTAGCTGGAACGTAAGGCATGAGTAGGAGGTCATCAGGCTAAAAGAATGGAGGGATATTACAGGGATTGATAGGCATGAGAGAAAATAATTTGTGTAAAGTCACAGAAGCATGAATATGGATGGCATATTTTGGCAGTGGTGAGTGGTATGACCAGAATAGACAGCAGACTACTGTTTCTGGATCATTAAATTGGCTCTCTCTGAGCTTCTTAGCAGGTAGAGCAAAAAGGGAAATAATCAAATTATTCCTATCAACTTTGACTTTCATGGAGGTATTACAATACAAATTCATTCCTTACTCCTTCAATTACTCAACATATATTAATTGCTTGCCTAGTATGTGCCAAGCATCTGGCTGGACACTGACAATATTGCAAAAAATGGAGACAGACTGAATCTGTCTTGTAGAACATTAACAGCCGTGTTCTCTATTGAGTTCATTCAGTTTAGCTCATCTCACTGATTCCTTTCAGTGGAGTCAAATGCTGAGGTGAGACTAAGAAAATTTGGAAATGTGTGGTAATTTTAATGTATTACCTAGATGGAACATGATGGCTAATGCTATGTGTCAACTTGATTGGGCCATGGGGTGCCCAGATATTTGGTTAAATATTATTCTGTGTGAGTCTGTGGGGGAATTTCTGGATGCAATTAACATTTGAAGAGTATATGGAGATTGTCCTCCCTAATATGGGCCTCATCTAACAGTTGGAAGCTTGAATAGAACAAAAGGCTAAGTAAGGGAGAATTCTCTCTCTCTGCTTGACTGTGTTTGAGCTGGGGCATTGATTTTCTTGCCTTTGGACTTAGACTGGAATTTTTACACCATTGGCTCTCCTGGGTCTCCAGCTAGCTAAAGGTACATCTGGGACTTCTCAGCCTCCATAACAACACGAGCTAATTCCTAATATTAAATCAGATATACAGAGGGGTGCCTGGGTAGCCCAGTCAGTTACGTATGTAATTCTTGATTTCTGCTCAGGGGGTGATCTCAGGGTTGTGGGATCGAACTCTGCATCAGGCTCTGTGCTGGGGTGTGGAGCTGCTTGGGAATCTCTCTCCCTCTCCTTCTACTCCTCTTCCTCCTTCTCTCTTGCTCTCCCACTCTCTCCCTCCCTCTCTAAAAAAAAAATCAGAAATAGATACAAATATCCTTTTGGTTATGTTTCTCTGGAGAACCCTGACTAATACAGGGGAATAAATGACAGAACAATGTCCAATAGCAGAATAGCTCTGCCTGAAGTTTGTTTTTTCACTATTTAAAATATTGCAATTCATCAAGAGATCTGGCTTACAATTTAAATGGAATGTCCAGTAAATGAAAATGTTTGTAATTTGGGAGGAGAACACTAAAGAGCTTTTCTTTTGATAGATCAGATGATCATTCTAATGAGTGAAAATAAAAATACATTGCTGCTTACACACACCTAAAACAAATCAAACCAAACCAAACTACAAAAAAATTAATAATATTTTGAACAGGTCAGATGCATGTTATGAGGAAGACAGGATGTTGAGCTTTTCCTATATTTTATGACTCATTTTATGAAATAAGAATGATCTTAATAGTTAATTGACTCTGTAAGAAAGAGTGGCTTAGGATCAACTACCTCCCCAAGATGTTAATAATAGGAGATTTTAGAATTTTATACAAGATACCAATTCATTTAGCGTTCTAGAGGCATATTTTGCAAGTACTTTATCTCAAGGGATTAACTACCAAGTCAAACTGCTTAAAGTGAGAGATTTCTATGAGTGCTTTATTGAGACTTTAATGGCTTGGTGGGTGTTTGGTGACACTAACCTTAACAATTTTCCAGGCTAAATTTATCTCAGTAATACCATGGTGTAGGAACCTTGGAATCCTGGTTGTCATTTTACCTGTGCATAGGAGAGACCCAGAACTATCTTATGAGGGAGGAAGCTTTGGTCTTGTCTAGAATGCTTATATTCTGCACTCACCCCCCCTCCATTTCCATGTATATAAGGGGAATGCCTTTTTATTAGGATACTTCTTAGTTAGGAACCCTTCTTCATTTTTCATTAAGACATGACATTTCTCTCCCCAGCTAGGCTGATTATGAAAGCATATGAGTCTGTCTTTAATTGGCAACATAGAATATTTGCACTCTAGGCCCATGTCAGCAAATGCAGTGCTTCTTGATCAATACTAATCAAAAGCTGAGTTATGAGATATAATTTTTATTTATGGAGCATTGACTAAAAGTTATGCAGCACATTCATCCCTTTAGATACTTTAAAATCAATCCTTGAATTAAGGCAGACTGTCAGAACCTAGCCCCTCACAAAAATGCTGTAATGAACTGGGCTTTGCCATTCATTATGTCTCACCAGTGAAGGAAGTGCTAAGAAATTCAGAGGTAAATTCATGAGCCACCCAAAGCAAACTTAAAGAACTTTTGTATACAATATTCCCCTACAATTTTGTAGGGGAATTTTGTATACAATTTCCCCTACAGAGTCATCTGATTTTAAAAAATTATTGAGGTACTACATAACATAAAGTTTTAAGTGAATGATTCAGTAATTGTGAATTAGTAAATTCACAGTGTTGTACAAACACCACCTCTACCTAGTTCCAAAATTGTTTTATTATTCCAGGAGTCATCTGACTTTTTTTTTTTTTGCTTTGTCTTTTCTTCCATTTTTTTCAATTCTTTAAAATAAAATCTTATTGTATTTCCTATATGTCTGTAAATCATCATAAATCTTTTTTTGAATGAGGTAGGATTTTAACAAGCAAATTGTAAAAAAAATCTAACAATAAGCTCTAGTGCAGGAGACTGATGAGGAGGAGTCAGGAAATATGAGGAAAATCAAGAAGTCATTTTGTGGAAGCCAAATGAAGAAGGAGTTTCAAGAAGGGAGTGATTGACAGGAGCCCTTGCCAGAAAGATCAAGTAAAATAAAGATGGAAATGAGGTTGATAAATTGATTAATTAGGAAGCCATTTGTGATTTTTGTGGAATCGCGTCCTTATAATGTACAGTTAGAGGTGAAACCTTTGTAAAACTTAAAAAAAAATTACAGTGTAGCAAAATGGAGATTAAAGAAGCTGCGGTAAAAGGCAAAGCAAGTTTGAGGGAATATTTTTTTTAATGATGGGGTAGTTATGCCAAACATAATTTAGTGCGTGGAAGACACTTGACAGATGGTCCTGGTTTTGCAACCAGCTATGGTGTGACCTTGGAACAAGACACTTCACATTTCTAGCTTTGATTTTTCTTAACCATGAAGCACAGTAGCTTAACTAGATCATGTCTAAGATTCCTTCCAGCTTTAGTCTTCTAAAGTATAATCTTGAGTGGAAGGAATGTATAAATATAATGAGAATAGTAAAAAAAATTTGAAAATACAATAGCACAGTCATCATACATGTAGTATCATTTTTATTAATCTACTTGAAATGCTGACTTTAATAAGGTTTTATGATATCATAATGAAAGAAAGGAATCCAGCGAGCTTTTACTATCAACCATTTTACTATAAAGGTTTGTTTTGTTTTATACAACTTTAATCTTTATTTCTAATTTTTTGGAAGATTTATTTATTTTAGTAAGAGTGAGTGCAGGGGGAGGGGTAAAGAGAGAGGGAGAGAAATTCTCAAGCAGACTCCCCACTGAGTGTGGAGTCCAACATGGGACTTGATCCTGGGTCCCTGAGATCATAGGCTGAGCCAAAATCAAGAGTCAGACCCTTAACTCAACTGAACCACTCTGGCACCCCTACAACCATTGTTTAAATAATCTGAAAGTCAAAATAGTGGTTGATGTGGATAGTCATGGATTATAAATAGCTATAAAGTTTTTTATATTTCTCCTATAAAGAGAAAAAGTCTAAGTCCCCTCTTCTTGAATTAAGATGAGCTCTATGGCTGTCTAGCCATTAGAATGTGAGGAAGTATTTCTGAGCTGTTAGGATTGGCAGCTTCCACCTTCCAGCTCTTGCAATACTGACTCTTTAAACCCATGCTGCCATGCTTTAAGGATGCCCAAGTAGCCCTGTTAAAGAGACCTATATAGAAAGAAATAAGCCACCCACCCCTCCACCAGCCAATAGTTGTGGTTGAGTACTAATTTGCCAGCCATGTGAGTGAATCAATTGGAAAAAAAAATACTCTAGGTCATACAACATGGGGCAGAGAAGAGCCGTCCTCACTAACCCTTACCCAAATTTCAGACTTACGGGCAAAATAAACGATTGCTGTTTTAAGCCACAAACTTCAGGGATGGTTTGTAGTACAGAAGTAGATAATTATATCATGCAGTTCACATTTATTCACTGGTAATCATGTAAGCCATATATAATCTTTATAGGTGGTTCTGCTCTCATGTCATATATACATTTGAGAAAAAACTTGTATTCCACAAGATTGAATACTAATTGCACACAGAGTTTATGAGGAAAATAGGACCGAGGTAGAACATTCAAAACCCATAGAATTTTGTAAAGAGAAACCTAATTAAAATAGTAACAATTCTATTAAAAACATCAACCATAATACTGTAATTTCTTTGGCAACAGCTCTAGAAATATTTTTTCTAGAGCAAAATTAAAAGTAAATTAATTTTAATTTTGATTTTTTAATTTTACTTAATTTTAATTTTTAAATTTAATTTTAATTTTGCTTTTCAAAAGCAAAATTAAACTATTGGCACTATACCAAAATAAAAAGCTTTTGCTCAATGAAGGAAACCATCAATAAAACAAAAGGGAAGGGCACAGAGGGTGTCCTCCATTTTAAACTTCCTTTTTAAGCCATCAATAAAACAAAAAAGCAACCTACTGAATGAAAGAAGATATTTGCAAACAATGTATTCAGTAGGGGATCAATATCCAACATATATAAAGAACTTATACAACTCAACACCAAATAATCCAATTTAAAAAATTGGCAGAGATGTGAATAGGTATTTTTCCAAAGAAGACATATAGTTAGCCAACAGACATATTGTTGGCTCAATATCATTAATCATGAGGGAAATGTAAATTAAAACCACCATGAGATAGATACTTTAGCCATTCTACCTGTCAGAATGGATAGCTAAAATAAAAAAAAAAAAACGTAAGAAATAAGTGTTGGCAAGGATGTAGAAAAAAGTAATCCTGTGCACTGCTTATGGGAATGCAAGTCAGTGCAGCTACTGTAGAAAACACTAGTTTCCTCAAAAAAGTAAAAATAGAATTATCATATGATCCAGTAATTCCACTACTGTGTATTTACCCAAAGAAAATGAAAATAGTAATTTGAAATGATATATATGCTCCCATGTTTATTGCATTATTTACAATAGCCAAGATATAGAAGCAAGTGTTCATCAAGTGTCCATCAATAGATGAATGGATAAAGAAGATATGGCATAGGGAACCCTGGGTGGCTCAGCAGTTTAGCACCGCCTTCAGCCCAGGGCCTGATCCTGGAGACCTGGGATCAAGTCTCATGTCAGGCTCCCTGCATGGAGCCTGCTTTTCCCTCTGCCTCTCTCTCTCTCTCTCTCTTTTCCCTCTGCCTCTCTCTCTCATGAATAAATAAATAAAACCTTTAAAAAAAGAAGATATATGTGTATATCTGGTGTGTGTATATATATATATACACACACATATATATATAGTCATATTAATATTAGTCATAAAAAGAATGAAATCCTGCCATTTGCAATAACATGGATGGACCTAGGGTGTATAAGGCTAAGTGAAATAAATCAGAGAAAGACAAATACTATATGATTTAACTCTTTTTTTTTTTAATTTTTTTTTTAATTTTTATTTATTTATGATAGTCACAGAGAGAGAGAGAGAGAGGCAGAGACACAGGCAGAGGGAGAAGCAGGCTCCATGCACCGGGAGCCTGATGTGGGATTCGATCCTGGGTCTCCAGGATCGCGCCCTGGGCCAAAGGCAGGCGCCAAACCGCTGCGCCACCCAGGGATCCCTGATTTAACTCTTATGTAGAATCTAAGAAACAACAAATGAATAAGGAAAAAAGACAAACAAAACACCAGATTCTTAAACACAGAAGAAAAACTGTGTTAAAAAGTCAGCTATAACAAATTTCCTCTGTTATTTGCACTTAGAATCACAGTTCATTCTTATCAGCCTTATATCCTAGGGTTCATGTTTCCTTAAAGACATTTTTATGTATAATTTCACCAGAGAGCTGTATAAAGTGGAAAGCATAGGGGTTCATGAAGTCACTAAATTAGCTCCTTCTTGCACTAAAAAAAGACTGCTGCAGAATTTCATTTTTTTCTTAAAGTCTTCATAAATTGCTAACAATTCCTTTTTAACTGTGATAAAGTTGAACTCTACTGCCTCAGAAATGAACAGTTTTGGAAATTCAACAGTGAACCAAAAGGATTTCAATGTTTACTGACATCCTTATTTTTCAATTACACATGAGCTAATTGTCACTAAAGAAACATATGTAGCAAAACAGATGGCATGAATGGTCAGCCTGTACGTGGCAAACAGAATACACATATTGACTGTAAGGGCCTAATACTGTGTTGCCATAGTCCCTTGTTGTGGACGTGGGCCTTATGATTTACCTTGTCCTGATGGTCTCTCAGTTTTGAAGGCTTGTAGAGATGACTGTTCTGTGTGGGCAGCAGTTGGTACTGTTTTGGTTTCAGCTTCTTTCACTAGATCCATCAGGAAAGGGGTGTCAGTGCTCTCTGTGGGCCTAGGGCCTAGAGCCAAAGGAAGGGCACAGAGGGTGTCCTCCTCTTCAGAAGAGGGTGGTTCAATGGATTGCTCTTCAGTTGGAAATGCTGGTATGAGGAAACCTTCTCCTGAGTTGAGGATGACTTTACCACTAGTCTTTGAGGTAGTGTCATAGATGGATTCCTCAAAGAGGAACACAAAGAGCTAACACAGACTTTGTGATAAAAAACTCACCAGGTATACTGTGTCCTGTTTTGTCCAATGTCTCAAACCCGGATTGACCAAGAGGAAGTTCTGGACTCAAAGTAGCATCCTGAAGAATGAATTGAGAAAGACAGATGTTGAGAAGTGACATTTCCCTGTACATCAGAATGGCTACGCTTTGTATTTTTTTCATTTAAATTTAGTCAAATCATTTTGTAGCTGACTTGAATTTACTATGGATTCTGACACAGGTTCTGATATAGAAATTTTTCCTGAAAGGAAAACATGCAGTGATACAGTGGTAAAATATGATCAGTTGACTTCTTGGCTAACTGAGTCTGCCTGGGAGGATTAACTAATAACTGAAATACTTTTTTTTTAATTTTATTTATTTATGATAGTCACAGAGAGGGAGAGAGAGGCAGAGACACAGGCAGAGGGAGAAGCAGGCTCCATGCACCGGGAGCCCGACGTGGGATTCGATCCCGGGTCTCCAGGATCGTGCCCCGGGCCAAAGGCAGGCGCCAAACCGCTGCGCCACCCAGGGATCCTGAAATACTTTGAATTGTCTATCATATTTGAATTTACACATTCATTCATTAAAGAACAAATAGAGCTTAGTCAGCACTTCCACTTATGAATACTCCAATGACAACTTTTGATATAAATTAAATGGACATAGCTTTAAATGAAATACAAAAATTATTACAAAATTTATTATTTTTAGTTTTGAAGACATTATTCTTATGAAACCATCATAAATAACTATAGGTAAGACCTTAAGACCTAAGAACAAGCTCATAAAGCATGCTTATGTTTATATTTATTTCTGAAAGTCAATATTATATATTCTGCCTTAAGTATTCTTTTCAGTTCATGAACATGTGTTTGTTTTATCAAAATAGAAAATCCTGACACTAACTGAAACAAAGATCTAACATTGAAGAAAACTTTGAGTTTTACGATATTTGAAATGTAAGTTGTATTATATTTTATTAATACAGAAATTGGAAGGGGGCAACAAAGTACTGCTTGTAAAAAACAGAAAAAATATAATTAGCATTGCAAAGAAGATTTTGTTCTGTTCTGTCTTTAAGCGGATTTTTAAAAGTTTTTTTGATGGAAGATTTTGAGGCTTTGTTCCTATTTGAAGAACAAAAGAACAGCAAACTCACTTACCTTTGTGTTATCAGTAAGAAGTGTAGGCAGCACTGAGTGGAAGTCAGGATCAGAGCCTGGTAATAACCCCCAAAATTCTGCAGGTGAAAAATCACAAGGTTTGAGTATTTCTTTCTTTTTATTTTTTTCTTTTGTGGTTGGGGCACTAAAATAGTCAAGGCTGAAAAGTGTGGTTATAATCAGTTTTTAAGGACTTGTATAGCAAATCATTAAGAAATGAGCATCACATAAACTAATGGTCATTGTTGTGAATAATATATTAAAGGACAGATGCAAGGGGTACATCTTGTATATTTATGCGATAAGAATAGTCACTAAAGTGGAATTTTAAAGTGTTTAATTTTATAGTATATATTTGGATCAGGCATGCAGGTTGATTGGTTAGGCCAGTGGGGATGAAGTTATAATGAAGCTAACAAAAAGAAATAGCTAGAATAAGCACTGGAACCAAGGACCATTTACAGAATCCTACTTCTACCTTGAAACCTGATTCTCAGAATATCCCAGAAGGTTGAACAGAGACAAACCGGAGTACCAGATGGTCTCTAAGATGAATCTGAAGCTTACCTTCTCTTGCCTAGGAGATTCCCTTGCTTTGCATGTGGTCCCAGATGTTTTCCAGTGTTGAGTTTGACTATCTAAAATAGAGAAATAGAACTGGCAGAGAATACCAGTTTCATGCCATATCATACTAAAATGGCATTTCTAGTGTCCATCTATCATGCCAAGAATGCTGGGCATTCTATGCTGCTAGGCTCATAGGTCCCTCCAGGTACTACCTCTGAGAATCTTGGGTGTGCCTGATGATCTTGTTGACTTTCTTAGATCCACTCTCCTCTCCTCTCCCTGCTATTTTCTGCTCTGGGAGGTTGACTTATATAGACTATATCAATGCCTTTTTGCCCACTTGGAAAGGCTTAGATCATTAGGCAAACCCTTCATGCCTAGAGGTAGTAATGAGGCCTTCCTGTTTCTGGTACCAGGGAACTTCTGTATTCTTTTGTGTATTAGGAAAAACTTTATAAACAGTTCCTTTATCAAACTCTCCTCATGTTGTCCTAATTTGAATGTGCCATCTCTTTCCTTCTGGGACTCAAACAATTTGCTAGGTGAGGGAATCTGTTTGGGTTATACCAATGCAAAAGGACTGTTCATGGGTGCTTCTTTCCATCTGGACTCCACTGGATGACTGTAGTTGAACTGCTGAACTGAAACTCTGGGCTTCTCCTAGACCTATTCTTGATGTGAAGTATCAACCAATGGCTCATCAAATGAGACACAGGTTGGAGTGAGGAAAGAGAACTGACACTATTCATGATGTGCCTGTCACAGAAATGATTGACTCTATAAGGCCCAAGTTGAAATGACGGTGACCATGGGCATTCACACCTCCTAATGTCATTGTCAGAATGAGGGTAACACCAGAATTATGAAATTACCAACTGACCATCAGTGAACTGAATTGTTTCCACATCCAAGGATTTGTCTTCCTCTAGTGCTCTGCTGATCAGCTTTTTGAGGTCTAAAGCTGTGAGATAGATTTCTGGTTGCTTTTCCTCCTCCATCATTCCTTGAGGGACTCCTTCACTCTCAATTTTGTTGGAATCAAAAGACAGGTGGTCACTTGCAGGGCTTTTTACTTCTGCACTGTCTCTCGTAAAGATGGCCATAACTCGTGTCTCTACGGAGCTTGAACTATAGACAGCAGAGGACACATACCATCCAAACCCATTGTTACATGCTTTATAAGGAGAGTCATAAAGGTGCTACAAAGATTCCAGACAACTTCATCCTCTTTTCTGATGGGCACTTAAAGAATATTCCACTTTTCAACTCGTTTAAATGCTTATCAGGAATTTGAAATTTGAATTGATGTATATTTTAGTTGTTAGATAGAATGTCAGGATGAAGGTTAAGTCCAGCTTGAAGACTGGATACTAACTGAATCAAGTGATCACAGATTTTTTTACTTTATTCTTTATGAAAAAGCATTAATTTTCAAGAGATGCTATTATTCACCAGTGTTTTTGGTGGCCTTATAAGTAAAGTCACGAAGTTCCAATCAGCAAGAAGGATGAATCGTCATTTATCTACAAATAGCCTTCTTTAGGAAGGTCTATGAAATAGCAGCATAGGATACAGCAGTGGGACAGTAGTATGTACATATTGTAACCAAGTCAAAGCTTTGATTCTTAAGGTTATTTCTCTTCTACTTCTTTCAAGAAGTATTTTTTAAAGATTTTATTTATTAGAGAGAGAGAGAGAGGCAGAGGGAGAAGCAGGCTCCATGCAGGGAGCCTGACGTGGGACTCAATTCCAGGTCTCCAGGATCATGCCCTGGGCTGAAGGTGGCACTAAACCGCTAAGCCACTGGGGTTGCCCTCAAGACATATTTTTTAATTAAAAAACAAAATTGTAAATCAAACATAATTTTTCCCTCAAGCTGCTTTTAAGGTAACATCTTAGAAGAAAGGTATGAGAAAAAAAAGGAAGTAGTATATGATTAGCCATATTTATTATCATATTTATTGATTAAATGCCTTTTTGCATATAAGAATGAAATAGGATTCTCTAAAACTCTTTTTTCTAGGATCAGGTTCACCTTTTAGTTTATGCCATAAATCCACACAAAGGGATGCAAAAGAGTTTTAAAGGCCACAGGAACTGATAATGTGTACTCTTGGCAGTTCTTTGGGCCACATAATCAGTCAGAGTCTACAGTTCATTATTTCACTAGTCAATTATAGAAGCCAAAGCTGGATTCTTATTACTGAGCTCTCCAAGGTATAGTGGGCTCTGTCCCAATTCAAACTGACCTTGGAATTAAGGAGCAAATTAGTTTCTCTGCCTTATTCCAGACTAAGGTTGGCTGCTTATACAAGTGTGCATTCTGACAGACAATTTCCTATCACAAATGGAATTTAAGAAGTTGTTAAAACATGCTTGCTTCACAGAAATATGTTTTTGGTTTTCTAATTAGATTTTGAGTTTTGCAGAATACACTTTGATCAAATCATTGTTTACCTACTTATCTCACGTAGTGATTTTGACTTAAGAATTTTTTTGTACTGCAGAATAACTGATCAATTCCTCTTATTTAAGAAAGACACCAATAAAAGACATTGGCTCATCTTAGACTTTATATGTAAAATTATTTGTAAAATATCAGCATATAAATTTGGGGGGGAGGGAAGGAGGTACTACATGTCAAAACATTAGAAAAGTCCAAATTACCCCTCTCTTCTTTTCTTTGGTCTTCATTTCATCATATGCAATGGGAACATGCAAGGGAGAGAGAATTTTTATGAAATTTATTAAGACATTTACTAAATCATTTCACATACCAGAGAGAAAGGGGGAGGGGAGAGAAATAGAGAGAGAGAGAGAGAGAGAGAGAAGGGGGAGGGGAGAGAAATAGAGAGAGAGAGAGAGAGAGATTTTTTTCCCATTGTTTCCCATGTTTGCCCAGAGCTTTGAAGGAAATACATTAACTGCCATCAGAATTTGAATGGGAATTTTGAGAGCCATATGAAACTCAGGAATAAACAGAATTATATGATGTTTCTGATTAGGGTTCAGACTTAGTTCAAAGGTTGTATGTACTTTTGGTTCTCTTTGTTAAACTCTTTGATTTCTTCATATTCTTCCCAAAGAGGAGGCATTTATATCCTATACATCTTACATTTTGGGTGGTGCTGGTGCCAGGAAGTTTTTTAAGAAAGTATTTTATAAATGAATTTCTCTCCCTCTGAATAGCATTAAATGATTAATTTAATCCTGAAGGTAATTTATCTGAGACTGGATGCTGGAGCTGGTGTTTTGTTGACTGATTATTTTTCAAATTTCTTTAATCAGTAAGCCTTGAGGGAATGGTGCAATTCATCATAGAACAGGTTGCAAGAAAAATAAACACCTGTTTACTGAGTGGGTGGTCCTCACCAGGCAGTTTATATGCATCCTAATTTAATCTTTTCAACAACACGGTCCCCATTTTACAGAAAATGGAACACACACACACACACACACACACACACAGAGGAGGAGTTTTTGGTTGGAAGGTGCAGAACCAGGATTCAAGCCCTGTCCTGCTTGACTTCAAGCCTGGGCCCATTTGCCATGCCACCATTTGGAGGCCATTTGGTCATCAAACTGACAGATATATTTTGGACTCCTCTGGACATATATATGAATTTAGTTTATAATTATATTCAGTTTTTATATATTATGACTATATTCAGTTTTCTTGTTTTACATTTCAGATGATATTTGTTGACAAAGACATTCTACACATGTGATGGGATTTGTGTTGCTCTTTCTGCCTGGGGTATGAATTTATTTAAATTTCATCCCTTGATAAAATAAGACTGAAATAAACTTTGCTACTACTTTCCTTCTGTAGAAGCAGGGGAGAATCTATGACTATCTAACTGGGCTGCTCTCTGGGAGGGACTTCTTTCTGCACCAACTACACATTCATTTAGGGCCTGCCTCCTGCTTCTTTCAGCAGCAGCTTGTAGTTTGGAGAGAGGCAGGGCACCCTGAGCCAAGACCCTAGTCCTGCTCTTTAAAAAAAATTATTGCATTGCAATATAATTGTCATGAAACAAACTGCACATGTTGATGGTGTACAATTTGATAAGTTTGACACCATACACCTGTGAAACTATTACCACAATAGAATTAATTCCTCCCAAAGGTTTACTCATGACTCTTTGAAATCCTTCTCTCCTATCCATTCTGTCTCACCCTCCCCAAGCAACTACTGGTCTGTTTTCTGTTATTATAGATTAGTTTGTGTGTTCCAGAGTTACATATAAATGGAGTCATAATATGGTCTTTTTCTTCTGGTTTCTTTCATTCAACCTAGTTATTTTGCAATGAACCTATATTGTTGTGTATTCTAATAGTTCCTTCCTCTGCTAAGTAGTAGACTACAGTAACAATATTCTACAATTTGTGTTATCTATTGCTCTGTAGATGGACATTTGGGTTGTTTCCAGTCCTTGGCTATTCCAAATAAAGGTGCTGTGAACTTTGTGTGAATCAGTCTTTGAAAGAGTATACCCTCTAACCAGATTAAATGATTGTTAATAGTTTCCCATATTTGTTTTAAAAGATAAAGTAGTATTTAAAGTAGATATTTTTCCGTTTATACTTATAATTGTGTTAATAATAGAAGTTCTCACAACTTCCAGTTGTGTTGGGAGAATCAAATGAGGTCACTGATAAAAAATGTACTTATTAAATTGTAGATCAGGTTTCATACCAATGAGCTGACATAAAGACATTATCAGGAGACTCATAGGTTTTTAGGGGGTCTGGCTCCACAAGAAAGTGATTTCCTTCATACTAAGTTTACTTTACAATATTCTGAGCATTGTTAGTTATGATTAAAAGCTTGCCACACTCATAAGAATATTGTTTATAGTATTCAGGGTCAATATATTTTCTGGTTGACTAAATATTCATTCCATTATGGAAATCATGGAGAATATATGGTCAAATTTATTTTATAAGCATCTTCGGTAGAAATAAAAATAAAGTCTTATAGAGATAAACACATGGAAAAGATGCAGCTTCAGTGGATACACTATTTTTACCTTGCAAAATTTCATCATCCTAGCATTTTGTTTTCTTCTAAAATAGATTTTTTTTATTATTAGTTTTTCATTTATTTGAAGGGAGGGCATAATGAACAATTTGAACATTCACCAAGAGGACTGTTCCTATCATTTCCTTCAGCTTTAAATTAAACATCTGCTCTTTAGCTGCAGTGGTTTGTCTAGAAGACCTTGCCATCTATGCAGAATATTCTACTATCACCTTTTATTTCTTTCTAATCCATCTGATTTCACATGGAATATTGTGGAACAGCATCTTGAAATAAAGAAAAATGAGTCTGCTGTGGTACATATTAAGGGTTTCATCTTTTATAACTTTCACTTTTCAATATTTTCTTTCTCTAGAGTCAGACAAATCAGAGGGGCCTGATAGCTTTGGAAAGAAAAAAACCATGGAGCTTGCCCAGAAGCGATTCTTCGTGAGCATGGAAACTTGATCTGGGCACCCTCTAGATTTCAGACAACAATGGAGGGGCCAGATAGTCCTTTGAGGGAGGCCTTTTCTACCCACTTTACAAATCCCCCCTGGGGCAGGGGCTCTCATTCAGGCAAGCCAAGGCTGACAGATTCCTTGTGGTACATTAAAAAAATATATCATATTATGACCCAGCCTGTAGATGTTTTGAATGAGAACTTAGAAGATGCAAAGCTTGCCAAAAATCATGAACCCACCCAGATTAGAATGTTGAGATGCTAGTGGATATAGGCCTGCCCGTAGAAAAGCCATGGGAAGATAACTGAACCCTGCTTTAGCATGGCACCATTCTTTGATTTCATTCCCTTTATTTAAAATTATAATTTAATAATTTTTGCACAGTAATGCATTTTGCACAGTTCATCTGTCAAAATGATAATAAAAGGAATATTTTTGGGAAGTGTTGCTTCCACCTCTGTCCCTTTATACCCCTTCAACTTCCTTATCCCCAAAGGTACTATTTTTTATTAGTTTCACCTGATTCTCCAAGGTCTGCCTGATTTGTTTAAACGATGATGATATTTAGCATTCAACAGGGAATCAAGCAATCAGACACCAAGGTAACTAATTGCTACTTTTTTTGACCTGTCACTACTGAGGTGTTCTCCTAAGAGGTTTGTTAATAACATTGCCAAGGACAGCAGATGAGTTCTCTGTGGAGAGTAGTATTTCTGACTCTAAAGGGAGGAAGGAATACACCTCCTGTGTTATCCCTTAAAAAATCACGTAGAGTCATGTTCTAATTAGACAATTCCTTTATCTGAAATGTATTCAGTTTTCAGGATTGGCAGGGCTAAACAACTAGGGGGAAAGGAACCTTATAATCCTCATGACACTGCTTTTAAAAGAGGATATGGAGAAAGTAATTTAAAAATTGAGAAGAGTCCGATTCTCTTACTTACCTAAATCCTAGCACATGGATTTCTTTGAATCCTGGAAGTTTCTTAAATACCTTTTGCATCTGCAAAAAGAAAGAAGTTTATGAAACACTCTTTGGATCTACTGGGTCAGATCTTACGTAACTGAAAAAGCCTAAACACTTTTGATGAGTTTGGGGAAAAACATGAAAATGGAAAATTGAAGCAACTATTGAGGCCAAACTCTTTGTTGTTAGTTATTTCTGAAACCCAGAGGAAAGTGTTTTGGTATTTATTTAAAAGCTGCAATTGGTGGGGGAGGGGTGTGTGGGTGGCTCAGTTGGTTAAACATCTGACTCTTGATTTCTCCTCACATTATAACCTCAGGGTCGGGGGATGGAGCCCTACATTGGCTCCATATGCTGGGCATCGAACCTGCTTAAGATTTTTTCTCTCTCCCTCTGCCCCTTCCCACACTATACTCTCTTTAAAAAAAAAAGAGAAAGAAAGAAAAAGAAAAGCTGCAATTGGGTAATTCTGATCTGCTTTAATGGTTACTTTACATAGAATATGAAATAACTTTAAGGTGGTACTTGGAAGAAACTTTTTTGGCTACGGTATTTTTATTTATAGACAGAATAACTATTACATTTTCTGAGTTGAATTAAATTATTTGGAAAATATAATGTTAAAGATGTTACTAAAATAAAAATGGCTGTTGTATCTAGATAAAATGGTACAAGCAGACTCTAATGGTTAGATTCACTTGTAGATTTATGCAGACTTTGCAATAAATTTTCTTAATTAGTTTGACCTTGCTAATGAGGCATATTATTAGAATATTTTACAATTGCTATACTTAATTACTCCTGACTCACTATAGTATGGCTTCTGCCTCCGATTCGCCCAGGAGGGAGGGTTTTCTTCAGGCTGTTGCCTCTTGGCTCTCTCCAAATCCAGTGGCATTTTCTGTTTCTCTTCCACAGTGTGGCGTTTTTTTTTTTTTTTTTTTTTAATGGCTCTTCTTCCATCTTAAGGATCACTTTCTAAGTGACTTCTCAGTGCCATTCTGTGACTACATTTTTATTTCCCATTTTAATCCTTCCATATCTGTTGTTCTAAAAATCCCTTGATGGGCTCCACTGCCTATTGAAGAAGGCCCAGTTCTTTAATAAGAATTCTTTTAAGACCCTCCACAATCTACCTCCTCCATTCCCCAAGTACTTTATCATTTGCTCTTCCTGCTATCATTACCCCCTTGGGCAATATTGTATCCTCTAGTCACACTAAATGTCTATCTCTCCTCAAATACAACATGTACTTCCTCCAGACTTCTATGACTTTTTTCCCCTTTAGCCCAAGATGCACCTTCTACCTTTTGATTTTTGACTGCCCACTCTTACGTCTTCCAAAGCCAGCCAGCTCAAACACATTTTCTATTGAAAAGTATCTGTAGAGCTCTGAAGTCAGGCTCAATTATTTCTTCTCCCTAGACCTCCCTAGAACTTGTTACAGTATGCCCCATAAAACAGCCTATGAGCTACATGATGTCTCCCTCACTGAGATTATCCTCCTTGGGCTCATGGACCATGTCTTATTTATTCTTCTTCATCTCTCTCTCTCCCAATACCTAGTGGATCATCATCCACATACTAGGGACTCAGCAAATTTTGTTTAATTGCCTTGAGTGCCTCTCTTCATTCTCTAAACTCATCGACATGCCACTGCATTGTCACTGTATCTAAAATTACTGCTGACTCTACATTATCTATGCCAAGGACTAGGGCAGTGATGCACAGATAATCTCCAAAACACTTACACTGGGCTTTGAAATGCGTCATCGATTTCTTTTTCTAGCAGACTGCTTTACCTCCTAAATCATATTTTCTTGCACCAATGTTAAAAATAGTTTTCATCCCCTGAGCATATAGTAACTACAGTGATGAAGGTTGCCCCCCCCACCCCAGCTTTCAGGTGATGAGGTAGCTGTGTAGGCTTGAGTTTAAATATTGGTTCTGCTACTTTCTAGCTGTAAGATCTTGAGTTTATTGCTTAGACTCTCTGAATCTGATCTCCTTGGCCAAAAAAGGGATAACAGTACTTATTTTGTAAGGCTCCTATAAGAAATAACTAATAAGTGCATGACACACAATGGGCAAAGAGTTGATGATATTGCATTATTGATTTACTTAGTCTCTATCTCTCCTATTGGATTACTATATCCTTGATAGCCCAATTTTCTTTTACTTCCTCTTTGGTCACATACCATGGAGCCTGACAAAAGCAGAGCAAGCCTTCAATCACTTGTTTTTGAAAGACTCAATGAGAGGAAGGACAGGATGAGGGCCCCCATTGGGGTCAGGTGCAGGGAGCCTGAGTAATGAGTTTCTGTGCCTCCACTACCACCCCCACCACAGGCTTAACAGATGAGAGCTAGGAGTTTAGGTTATGTGAAGCTGATATTTATTATGACAACAGGAAGGAAGGAGCTGTGTACGTGCTTCATGTCTTTTCTGGCCTCCTGTGACAAATAGCTTTGGGGCCACAAGGCATTTGTCATGCCATTCCAGTAACAACACCTGGGACTGAATGTTTTAGTGTGAGCAGCAGTTTCTAGAGCAGAAGTTTCAGACGCTGACTTGTTCCTCTTTCTTGTCCAGGATATCAGAGTTGCTGTTATACGGATGAAAATAATCAATCAAGCACAGACTTCCATAGAAGCCCACAGCTATAGCATGGGTAGCAGAGAACATCTCCAAGGAGAGCTATCCTCCCCTCCAGGAGTGCTCCACAGCACTGGCTCTGGTGGAGGGGAATTTCGCTTATTGTCCATGTCCTCTCTGTGAACCTGCCTGTGATTGATTAAGAGTCAGCTCTGCTTAGGAGGGTGCAGAAGGCATCTAGGGAGGAGATGACAAAGGCCTTCAGTTAATTCTGCTAAATAATCTTCTGGGGACCTTCCAATCATGGAGTGCTAACCACTAAATTGCTAATTAAGTGCCCAGTTAACCTTATTAATAATACTAAATGCACAGGGGCCTCCCTGATCTTGCTGGAATGTACGTTAACGGGGCTATAAAAAGGCACCCGTGTTGAGTTCTCATGAATGTTTGCACAGGAGAAAGCATTCACACAACAATTAAGCATTCCTTTTGACATTTGTATTAAATTGCTCATTAGGTTTATTGTGGAAATTAAATTACTGCAAAGCACTGTCCATTAATTCCTGATTAGGCCTGAATGGCTGTGCTAATGCAAGTATGGGCTGTGGTGGAGCTGGTAAGTTATGTGTTGGCAGGCTGCTAGGTAGTCTGGATTGCTCAGGAACCTGGAAAGGGAACAGATGCTCTAAGCAGAGGGGCTCCATTTCAGAGAAGCCAGTGACCACGCAGAGGAACTAGCAGGACTAATGTGGTGGGGCTCCTGAACAAGACCAAGTAACACATAGCCTTTTGGCTAATACAGTTTTCAGAGTGTAGAATGGTCATGTTTATTTGATGATGATACAAAAATCTGTGCCTCATATATATTTATTCAGGAAAAATAGGAAGTATAGCATCATGGATATAAACAGGAGTTTTGGTGCCAGGCCGTTTGGGTTTGAATCTTGGCTAACTATCCAATTTTGAAGATATTCTGACTATACTAGGAATTTTTCTGACAAGATCAAAGAACAAATAGAATGTTAACAGACTATTCTTTAATTCATTCGATCTAATAATCATGTCTAAGTACTGCTCTGATTCATAAACACCCCATATTGATGCTTTCTCTTATCAAGTTTGTAGAAATGATTCTGTACATTTTATTTACTGAAAACTGGTGCAGGAAGAGGTTGGAGGTTTAAAGTTTTTGCTTATTCATCTTCTTTCCAGTTGAGAGGAGGTAAGCATTGAATTCTCCACATAGAAAGGGAATAAAGGGGATCCCTGGGTGGCGCAGCGGTTTAGCGCCTGCCTTTGGCCCAGGGCGCGATCCTGGAGACCTGGGATCGAATCCCACATTGGGCTCTGGTGCATGGAGCCTGCTTCTCCCTCTGCCTGTGTCTCTGACTCTCTCTCTCTGTGACTATCATAAATAAATAAAAATTAAAAAAAAAAAGAAAGGGAATAAAGGGGAAAGGAGAAAAAATAAGTGGGAAATATCAGAAAGGGAGACAAAACATGGAAGACTCCTAACTCTGGGAAACGAACCAGGGTGGTGGAAGGGGAGGAGGATGGGGGTTGGGGGTGACTGGGTGGCGGGCACTGAGGTCGGCACTTGATGGGATGAGCACTGGGTGTTATTCTGTATGTTGGCAAATTGAACACCAATAAAAAATAAATTTATTATAAAAAAAAAGAATTCTCCACATATGAGAAGTAGGGGCTTATGGGTTCCCTGGCCATGCTGTGTGAGATGCTTGGGATAGCCATAAATAAAGTTCATGGTTATGTTGTCTTGTGAATGCATCTATTTTTCGTTGCATTTCTACAACTCCTGAGTAGTTAACTGCATCCCAAACTCCGTATTAGGAGCTAAGTCTTCAGAGATAAAGAAACCCTTCCTGTCCTCAAGGGAATACCCAGAACCTGGAGGTAATGAAGATGTTGGGTGAAGATGGGGGAAAGGAGACAACAAAGGCCATGGACATGTAAGCAAATAATCTCAAGACAGGGTGATAAATGTTGTGACAGCAACGGGCACTGTATGTTAGCTCAGAGGATTGATACTGAACCCAGGATGGGTAGAGAGGACTTCCCCTGAATGAGTTGGTAAAATGAAACCCACTGCAGATAGCTTATGGAAAAGCTAAAGGTGAGAAGAGATTTGTAAGCAGTTTGTACCTCTGTGCAAAGGAGGGGGAGGAGCTAGTGTTAAGATGAGGCTGGAAAGGAAGGCAGGACTCTTAGCACGGCCTAGAAATGCGACCTGTCAGCACAGTAGTTTGGATTCATCCTGCAGGGAATGAAGAGGCAGGCAGAGGTGATGATGGTCATAGACAGAAAAGACATCTTGGGGCAGCTCCTAAGTTTAGTGGCTGGCATGGACAACATAACTGCCTTTCACTATCACCCATGAAAAATATCATGGCTTCAAATTGCATCAAACTGCAAAAGTGGAAATATTATGTGAGACTAATACGGGTTAAAAAAATATTTCAAACCAGCATATTAAAAAAAAAAACCCAGCATATTCCTTGGTTGGTGCTTACATGAACACTTTAGACGTATAGACTATGTGCTTAATGACTTTCAGTTAAAGGAGATTTAAAAACCTACTAATATTTAAAGAAGCCCTAAATGTAAGTGACTTTTAAGATAGAGAAGCTGGAATAGAAATACTTTTCTAGAGATCCAGGTGCTCTAACATTTTGGACCTATTACAGTTTTTTATATCTTTCTAATGGTTAAAAATTAATGCTTAATTATAAAAAGTTGGAACTATCAGCTCAAAGAGTTTAGCTGCTGGCTCTCAGATTCTGATTCATGACTTAGGCTGTGGTTGTGTGGGGTGGGTTCACTTACCTGGAGTTGAGACTTTTCTGCTAGCTCCTGATAATATGGGGACTGTGAGTCAGTGAGCTCTGCCTTAAACCTCTGGTTTGTCAGAGTGATGCTCAGCTCTACCTTCTGCTCCAGTGGGCCCTCAGATATCTTAGTGGATTCTGCTTTACTTTCCTAAATTAAAAAAATAAAGGATCATCTATTAGCATAAACCAAAAGCATATGGTAATATTAAATAATATATATTGCTATTGTCTCAAGAAGTAGATTATGAAAGCTCAAGTGCTTTTAGAATTAAAATCCTATTAACTAGAAGTGTCCTCTGAATTTTGGTACTTGACAAAGTACCAAAGCGCCAGTGAGTTAACTATTTAGGATCCTTGAGAACACTGTAGTTTTATGACTATGTGCTTTCCATGAAAGCATTTACACACACACATATATATACACACACATATAATTCATATATATTGCCAGAGCATCACTGGGATTGTACCACATTCTTGTGTAACTTTATGAATACTCTTTGATGAGGACCAAATTATACAAAATAACCTAAGGATGCTGAGATATTACTTAATATATTCTTTTTAAGATAAGAGCCTAGACTGGGT
This sequence comes from Canis lupus dingo, assembly GCF_003254725.2. NCBI lineage: Eukaryota > Metazoa > Chordata > Mammalia > Carnivora > Canidae > Canis > Canis lupus. The sequence goes on from NC_064254.1 coordinate 37,753,135, forward strand.
TAATGAGACCATTTGTACTTAAACTTCACATTGAAGCTAGTTAGCAAGCACTGACAGGTCAAGAGATGGTTTGAAATATCTCTCAAAAGGAATGGCATATCTGGGCCACCTTTGGTGGCATGTGGCTTAAAAGAGAAGCACTTTTCTGAGGATCTGGATTTGACCTCTGATCACAAGGGCCAGGGGTCATCCTTCTTGCCCTCTGGACTATGAACAGGAAGGAATGTCTCACCGCTCTGAATTCACCTGGGCTCCCTGGGTACAGAGCAAGCCTAGAGCTGGGTTTCAAACTTGAGGTTTGACAAATTTTCGGTATTGGGTACCCAGATAATCATGAAATCTGAACAGCTTTCTTAAAAGAGTAAAACACATGTCTGTAGAAAATTGAATATCTTTGGTAATGTACATATTCTCTTATTAGTGAAAATAGAGCTGTGGAAGCGGAAAAAAGAGACCAACCAATAGAAAATGACATGCGGGACAAATCTCATGTAGTTTCTCCTCATTTCTTATCACAAACTCCTCTCTTCCATGGGCAGTGGACAGCAGCACAGCCTCTAACTTTAATTGGGCACATGAAGGATGTAGATTCACACTTGCCAAACTACTGATGTTTAACAGAAAGATTTCTTTCTTTCTTTCCTTCTTTCTTTCTTTCTTTCTTTCTTTCTTTCTTTCTTTCTTTCTCATTCATTCATTCATTCATTCATTCATTCATTCATTGAGATAACACACATTAAGCATCTGTAAGGGTATAGAACAGTGCTAGGACCTATGGGAAGTTAAAAGAAAAATATCCTCAGTAATACTCTATTACCTAGGGATAAAAATCCAAACTTTTTTCCTGACACACAAGGCTCTCCACAATCTGACTCTAATCTGAACAATTTTATTTATTTTTTATTAAATTTTTTTCTTTTTGTTATTAAACTTCTGAGTAAGCCCAGGTAGAAAATCTTATTCTTAAAAAAGTTTTTATTTTAATTACAGTTAGCTAACATACAGCTATTGTCTCAAGAAGTAGATTATGAAAGCTCAAGTGCTTTTAGAATTAAAATCCTATTAACTAGAAGTGTCCTCTGAATTTTATTGACAAAGTACCAAAGTGCCAATGAGTTTCAGGTATAGAATATAATGAGTTAACACTTCCATACAACAGCCGGCGCTCATCATGACAAGTGCCCTTCTTCATCCCCATCACCTATTTCACCCATTCCCCCCTACCACTTCCTCCCTGGTAACCCTCAATTTGTTCTCTATAGCTAACAGTCTGTTTCTTGGTTTCTCTCTTTCTTTCTTTTTCCCTTTTCTGATTTGTTTTGTGTCTTAAATTCCACATGGAAATGAAATCATATGTTATTTTCCTTTCTCTGACTGACTTATTATCACTTAGTATTATGCTCTTCAGCTCCATCCACATCCTTGCAAATGGCAATATTTCATTCTTTTTATGGCTAAATAATATTCCATTGTATATACATACCACATCTTCTTTATCCATTCATCAGCTGATAGATATTTGAGCTGTTTCCATATTTTGGCTATTGTAAATAATGCTGCTGTAAACATAGGGGTACCTGTATCTCTATGAATTAGTGTTTTTGTATTATTTGGGTAAATTCCCAGTGGTGTAATTACTGGATCATAGGTTAGCTCTATTGTCAACTTTTTGAGGAACCTCCATACTGTTCTACAGAGTGGCTGCACTAGTTTGCATTCCCACCAATGGTGCAAAGAGGGTTCCTTTTTCTCCACATGCTTGCCAAAACCTGTTATTTCTTATGTTGCTGATTTTAGCCATTCTGACAGGTGTGAGGTGACATCTTATTATAGTTTTGTTTTGCATTTGTCTGATGGTAAGCGATGATGAACATTGTTTCATGTGTCTCCTGGCCATCTGTATGTCTTCTTTGGAAAAAGTGTTTATTCATATCCTCTGACCCTTTTTAAATTGGATTATTTGTTTTTGGGGTGTTGACTTTTTATAAGTTCTTTATATATTCGGGATACTAACCCTTTATCATATATACCATTTACAAATATCTTCTCCCATCCCATAGGCTGCCTTTTAGTTTTATTGATTATTTTCTTCGTTGTGTAGAAGTCTTTTATTTTGATGTAGTCCCAACAGTTTATTTTTGCTTTTATTTCCTTTGCCTTAGGAGACATATCTAGAAATAAGTTGCTAAGGCTGATGTCAAAGAGGTTACTGTCTGTATTCCCTTCTAGGATTTTTATAGTATCTTGTCTCACATTTAGGTCTTTCATCCACTTTAAATTTATTTTTGTGTATGGTGTAAGAAAATGGTCCAATTTCTTTCTTTCGCATGCTGCTGTCCAGTTTTCCCAACACTATTTGTGAAGAGAGTGTCCTTTTCCCATTGGATATTCTCTCCTGTTTTGATGAAGATTAGTTGACTATATAATGTGGGTGTATCTCTGGGTTTTCTATTCAGTTCCATTGATCTATATGTTTATTTTTGTGCTAGTTACCATACTGTATTGATTAGTACAGCTTTGTAATATAACTTGAAGTCTGGAATTGTGATGCTTCCAGCTTTGCTTTTCTTTGTCAAGATTGCTTTGACTATTTTGAGTTTTTTTTGTGGGTCCACACAAATTTTAAGATAGTTTGTTCCAGCTCTATGAAAAATGCTATTTTGATAGGGATTGCACTAAATGTGTAACTTGCTTCAGGTAGTATAGATGTTTTAAGAGTATTTATTTTTCCAACCCATGAGCATGGAATGCCCTTCTATGTCTTTGTGTCATATTCAGTTTCTTTCATCAGTGTTTTATAGTTTTCAAAGTACAGGTTTTTTACCTCTTTGTTGGGTTTATTCCTAGATATCTTATTATTTTTGGTGCAATTCTAAATGGAATTGTTGCTGTTTGAACAATTTTAGTCTGTGTCATTTCTCCCTGCGTTGACTACCAGATAGCTTGTTCACTGTTGATGAGATAGCACATTGCTTGTGCTAGTCTCCTGACTGGAGACTCACCTCACTGCTCCCCATGTTGACCTCCAGCACTAAAACATATGGGGACACACACACACACACACACACACATTTTTTTTACTTCCTACTAATATTTGATGGTTCATTTAAAATAATATTTCCTCTGATCATTTAGGGTAGAAATCTTTGCCTCCTCTAATGTCTTGTAGCAATGAATAATATTTGAATTTTTCATTTAATACCTATGCCATATTCACCTAGAGTCTTTTTATGTGCGAATCTTGTCAACCCACATGTAATCTCCTGAATCCAGTATTATTCATTAAATCTCCCAAAGTTTTAAAAAAATGTGGCCACTTATGCCAAAACTCTTTGTGAACATTCATGACTAGAGGTTACATCCTTTGCAACCTGTCCTGGTCTACCATTTTGTTCCATTCTATACATTCACCATCTTCAAGTACAGCATTTAAATTATTTTGTTGTACTTATTTGCATTATACAATAACACAAATATTGAAGGCAGGAAGTGTGTCTTAGGATCTTTGGCACATATCCCAATGCCTGGCACATCAGAGGATTTTAGTAAAACATTTGCTGAACAAAAGTGATGGGTGCAGGTGGTAAAAAGGTTAAGAGGAGAAAGTGATGAATATGGAATGAGATGTTCAAGGGATATTTACTGCAGAAAGGGGGGCCCATATTAGATTTTGAAGAATATGGGATATAAGTAATATGAGAAAAGAGAAGGTGAACTGAAGTCATCTTTGAAATTTTATAGTGAATAAGTTTAATCTCAATAATTTTTTCCAACAGCACTTTTGACTGTTCATGGAATAGTAATTTTGAGAAAAATGGAACATTTTAATTCTTTGTTCATAGCAATAGTTCCAGCAAATCCACAGCTATCAGGCCTATAGGCCAGATAGAATGACCAGCAGGGTTCTCATCCCCGAATTTTCATGCAGAGCTGGTGAGACTGAACTTCTTGCCCTCATCACCTGGGGGAGGTTCCCAGGAGAGGAAAGGCTAGTGAAGTCTTGCAGACCACAGGGAAGTTAGGTCTGGTTGCAGTGGCAGTGTAAGAGGAGATTCAGGCTCTGATGTGTCACCCCTATACCCCTGCCGCCTTGTGAATTTGCTTCCCACTTCTGCTGCCACAATCTTGTCACTCCAGAGTAGAGGGAATAGAGATTCCTGGGTTCAGCAACAAGTGTTTGGCTCAAAGATTTTGGAGCGGTTAAAATGGCCCCCTTCTTGGATAACCACTATTAAATTCTGTAACATATCCTCTCCTCTTTCATGCCTTTTCACACAAAGAGAGCAGTGTGGTCAGTGCTCCTCTTTGCCTTGAGAACACTGTTTTTATTTTCACCCATTTGACACACAGGATTTCAGTCATTTTGATATTTGTTTGACCTATTCGCACTGGCCATGACTGAAGCAAAACTTCTTCCCTTACTGTCATTATGAGATTACACTTTGAAAAAAAAAAAAAAAGAGATTACACTTTGGTGGAGAAGGAACTTGACTGATTGATTGATAGGCTTATTCATTCATTTATTCTAGCGTTTGGTGAATACCTGCTGTATACGAGATTCTGTTAGGTACTGGGGGAAAAGGTACCCCTGCCTTCCTGGAGTTTATAATTAAGTTGCTTCTTGCAATTCTTCCCACCTTATTCTAGCTTTCAATCTATTTTTTTCCCTCAGTCCCTAGGAGAAGGAAGAATACTGAATAGGATGAAGTCACTGACTCTTAATTGGAATGATAAAAAATGCAGCACTAGTAATATTAAACGGCCAGTTCACCCATTCTCTTTTCTTGTTTTACTAATAAAATAATAACAGGCATGGGAAAAGCTAGATTGACTCTCAGAACTCCTTACTATTGTAGGCATCTTGGTGTCATTGAGGAGTGTGTCATCGAGAGTGAGAGGGAAGGGTCCAAGAGAGACACTGACAACATCTGTGGAAATGAAAAACATCACAGGCACAAAAATGAGATTGGAGAGGTTTACATTAGAACAAGGTCAAAATTTCATATACTTTTTCTGTCATTCTGGAGTTTACAGATGTGGGGGGTGTTTCTCTCTTACCTCATTTTAAAAAAATGTCACATAAATATGTTCTTGGGAAAATATAACTCATACTTTTGATCTTAATTGAATTCTCCATTCTTCTCTTCTAGGTGCTATCCTAGTTTGGTGCAATTCTAGATATAGTACAGTTAAATGGTTTTGCCAGTGTGATCCAGTTAATTTTTCCATTTGTGACTACATAAAGGATGCCAGACAGATATTTATCTTGAATTAACTTGTTTGAACATATTGGTAATGATTGTCTCCAAATTGTAGGGTAATGAGTGATTTGGTTTTACATTTATTCTTTTCTAGATTTTCCAAGTTTTATACAATGCATTTAAATTATTTTATAAAGCTAGAAATATCAGTTAGTTTTGAGAAAGTATATTATAAATCTTGTCAACTTCAATTAAGGATTGCTTTTTAAATAATATACTTCCATGATCATTTGAATTAAGGTTCAGGAGCAGGTAAATGAGGAGATCTAAGCTTACCTGTAGAAAACACAGGGGTTTCATCAGGCTCTCCTAATGTCTCCTCTGTAGATATTTCATCTTTTCTATCACCACAGTAGAAAAAAAAGAAGAGGTGGTAAAAAAGGAGCTTGATAACTACAAGGGAAATGCATTTACTTTTCCTATACTCAATAGACTTAAAAGTTAGAGAAAAATCCTTTAAAACTAGGTTTTCCTATTTTTTCATTATAGAAGTAAACTTAATGTACTTTCATTAAAGAAAAACTCAAACAACCCCTGAAAATAGTTATGTTTGATTCCAGGGTTTTCCATAAACATCTTTCATGGGGTCCTGGGGAGCATTTTCATTGTAAGCAAAACTGGTCTTTGGAGTTTGATGTTTCATAGTCCCATTGTGCTTGCACTCATGTCCTCGACATCAAAGATAATTGCATGACATGATCTACGGCTGAATGTTCTTGCTAAACTCTTGGATCCTCAAACCTGCAAATCCAGAGAGTCCTTAAGTTTATTTACTAAAGTAACTCTGGTGGTTATAGTAATAGGATAGAGGGAGATTTCTGGATAATGCAGGTATATTAAATCTCTATTTTGGACACAACCATTGCCTGCTACAGTTATGGCTAGGTTTGCAGCGCCATGCAGTGGCAGTCTGGAAGATATCTAAGGGCAAATCGAAGGGTATAGTTATAGTTGTCTGCATACAATGTTGGCCCATTCTGTCAAGCTTTATGTAGACAGGAGTAGCAGTAGTGATATCTTTTGAAGCTCACTGAAAGATTTGTTACTATAAGCTATTAGGTCTTATAGCTTGTGTGTGTTAGTACAATATAGTCATAGTTGACATATATATATATTTAAATCAGATGAGTTTTTCTTTTTAAAAGATTATTTATTTATTTATTTATTTATTTATTTATTTGAGAGAGAGAGAGAGAGAGAGAGAGAGAGAGAGAGAGAGAGGCAGAGACACAGGCAGAGGGAGAAGCAGGCTCCATGCAGGGAGCCTACCCTGGGACTCAATCTCGGGTCTCCAGGATCACACCCTGGGCTGCAGATGGCGCTAAACTGCTGCGCCACCGGGCTGCCCTGACCAATATATTTGACCCAATTTTCTGTGACTCATGATGATGGGAAGACCATCACCCCTCTGCAGTGTAGAGTCTGTAGAGTCTCTGGCTGTAGAGTCATCTAGATTGGCTATAAACAGTGGGACTATCTACATATGTATTTCTAACATACAAAATTTTGCCAAAGTCCTAATAGAGGGAGTATACAAAATGTTATTCTTTGGCCTAGCATGGACTTTGACCAATCAGAAGAGATGTAAACATGGAGGACTGTATTGGTGCACACAGACTAAATATAAATACAGACTGTTTTGGAATTAGGTATACTTGTTTGTTTCTGCTAGTTTTATGCTATATGCTTAAGAAATAGTTTTTATGGATATCATATTTATAGAGCTCCCATATCAAACATTACAGCATTTGTGATTTAAATAATTTTCCTTTTTTTTCACTTTAGAGAAACTTTGTTTATAGTAAGATCTCTTTTCTTTCTATCATAACTTTGGTATTTTTGTTTCACTTTGCTGTAAGAAAAGAACACAACCAAGAGGAATAGTTATTAAAGTGCTGGCTACGGTATTGGTTACAAGTCAATAGCCCACTTTGTGCAGGACACTGTTTCAGATGCTATTTCTTCATCCTTTGCTATTGGGTGTGATTCTGCCACTTTAATGGCAATCTAGACCATCACTCAGAAGTTATAATTTGGGAAGCTGGGACACTGGGTTCTTTCACTGGCTTTTATTTTTAAGTCATTTGAAAGTGGCAGATTTATGGGCTACTCAGGTGAGAATATTTTCTGTTTTGTCTTTCTAGAAATGTTTGAAATAACAGGCCTGCCTGCTTTCCTTCCTTCCTTCCTTCCTTCCTTCCTTCCTTCCTTCCTTCCTTCCTTCATTCTTTCCTTCTTCCTTCTTCCTTCTTCTTCCTTCCTTCCTTCCTTCCTTCCTTCCTTCCTTCCTTCCTTCCTTCCTTCCTTCCTTCCTTCCCAACTCAGTAATCATAGTTAATGTAAAATGTTTGTCTCTTGCTCCTTAGAAATTCTTTCTAGCAATGTTGGTAGACACAGGAGTGGGTGGGATGATTCTATTTCTTTCTCTTTCTGTCTTGGGTAGCTGTTTCCTGTAATTTTTAATGTTTTTCCATCGAATCTTGGTACATTCTGCTGGATTTTTTTCGTGGATGGATGGCCTCTGCTTTATTTTTTATTTTTTTGAAATGGAGGAGTATCATCCTATAGTTAAATCAGAAAAGTGAATATCTCTGTGTCATGTGAACAAAGTTAATACTCTAGTACTAAGATTTTCCTCAATTACATTATTTCTTCTGGTAACAATTTTTAAAAATATCTAAAGAGTGGCTCAGTAGAAGTATCAATTAACAAAATATATGAGGACTTTGCTCAGGTCTGTGGTGGTGGGTGGAGAGATATAAAACAGTTCCTGCTCTTTTTTTTTTTTAATTTTTATTTATTTATGATAGTGAGAGAGAGAGAGAGAGGCAGAGACACAGGCAGAGGGAGAAGCAGGCTCCATGCAGGGAGCCCGACGTGGGATTCGATCCCGGGTCTCCAGGATCGCGCCCTGGGCCAAAGGCAGGCGCCAAACCACTGCGCCTCCCAGGGATCCCAAACAGTTCCTGCTCTTGAGGAGTTTAAATTCTTACAGGAAAATAGCGTAAAGCAGTGTTAAATACAAATCTAAGTGCCAAAAAGTACAAAGTTCAAAGCAGGAAGATATTGCTGCAGGCTCAAACAGGTGTGAAGACATCATGGGATCCAGGTGGGACTCCACTAGGAGCTTCAAGGAGAGTAGGCTTTGGATAGGTAACATGGAAAAGCAGGTTCTTCTGGGCAAGATGGAAAGGTTAGGGGTCAGAGTCCAGATGAGTAGGGTTTGGTTGGTGTGCAGTAAGGAATGGCATGGTGGCCACAGTGTATCATGGGTAATGGAGGCAAATTTGGCAAGGTAAGGGGATGAAAGGCCTCAGTTGATTAGTTTGGTCTCTGCCTCAATGAAGGTCCTGGCAGGACACAGATGGCTCACTCATTGTGGGGTAATTTGAACAAAGTTTAAAAAAGGGATTACTGGGGCATCTGGGTGGCTCAGTGGTTGAGCATCTCTCTTTGGCTCAAGGTGTGATCCTGGTGTTCCAAGATCGAGTCCTGCATTAGGCTCCCCATAGGGAGCCTGTTTCTCCCTCTGCCTGCGTCTCTGCCTCTTTCTGTCTGTCATGAATAAATAAATGAAATCTTAAAAAAAAGGGGGGATACTTATTAAGTTGTGGGAAGGGTAAAAGAGCAACCACAAGGCCGAGTGCAGTACTCAGGGGTGGGTAATAGTGGGATCTTCAAACCACCCTTTGTTTAGGAGAGGTGAGAGAATAGGGCACTTACCATGAACCTGAGACAGAGAAGGATCTGTGGAAAGGCTGCCTGACAGGAGCTGAGATGAAACTGAAGGATGACAACAGCCCTCAAAGACTTTGCAAGTTGGTTGTGAGGGGAGGTGATAAATTCACTTACCTCATCCTATCCTCTGTCTCTGATCTCGTGCTCCCTAACAGTTGGCCCTATCTGGGAGTCAGGGCAAAGGATATGAGTGGTTTTATCCTTACCACTCAGCCTTCTGTACACAAGAGCATGAGGGGACTAGTGAGCAGAGGATATTCAGAAGGGTAAAAGGAAGATGTGGGAATCTTTTGAAAGTCATTGAACAGGGCTCAATGTAAGAAAAGGAACTTTTCAGACTTATTAATCCAGCAGCAGTTATGCAAGTTAAGGAGGGGAAGAGGTTAGAGGCAGGGAAATCCATTAGGGAGATCATATTTGACATTTTTCACAGTGTAAATTAGTAAGGTCCTGGAAGAGGTTGTTGGCAAAGGGAATAGAAATGAAGGAATAAATGTGAAAAGCATTATAAAGACTTGTCAGTAATTCATAGAGCCAAATTTGTGTCTCTCTTAGTACTATCTTCAGATTTAGATTTCTAAATGCTATAAATGTATATAATTTGTGTTTAGAGTTTGTTTCTGTTCTTTAATCATTTTATCTAATGTACTTTTCCTTGCCTTTTTCTCATTTTGATTCTTATTTGATATTCAATTCTTGTTGAGAGTATAGCCCAGTGCTTCGGTAATTTGGTTAGAGAAATACTAATGCTTTACAGAATACCAAATGAGAGTTCAAAATGCATGTTACTTTCTGATTGTATTAGTATTTTCTGACGTAATGAATAGTTTATCATAAATTCTAAAGTCAAACTATTTTAGTTGTTCTATATCTTATAAGTGAAAATACACATTAGATACTTAACACATAGAAATGAATCCATTTTATCTGCAAACATAGTGCCAACATCTATCTCAATCGTTAGGGTCTATCCATGATCCCTTTATATACTCATTTATCTTTAGCACAATATATGCATAATTTGTCTGTCAGAATAACCTACACAGATCTCAGTGCTGACATAGTATCCTAAAGGTACAATAGCTCAGTCTCACTCCATTATATGATCTTTCAAAAGTCAAGTGCATGCTGCACTCTATTTTGGGTACTTACCTCTCAGGAAAGTGTCTCTGTTTTAGTCTCTGCAGAAAGATAAAAAGTAATTTTACCAGGATAAAATGTCAGCTGAAGAGGTAAAGTCTATTTTCATCCTCTTTTCCCTTTAACTTCACTTCACTTAGCCCGTACAATGCTATTTTGCAAAAATAAAATTCTTGTAGGCCTTATCAGTTATTTCTAAGCATTTCTTCAACTAATCCTTATGCAGTGGAAACAAATTTGAAAGGGGCAGGGACTAGAGGCCTTGGAGCTATTTGGGCAGTGTTCCAAATGCACAGCATTTAGACTCACCTGCTGAAGAAGATCAAGGTGCTCCTGGGAGTTGCTGAAATTTTTTCCAATGTCGAAAAGGCAGAAAGTCTCCTGCTGGCAGATGCTGACCCAGTCCTGGTATTCCCCTGGGTCAGGGATGCGATCCAGAAAGATCCGATATGCTTCCCACACCACTTCCTGACACACTACAATGCAGCACCATTAGGAACAGAAAATGGTCACATCCTAAGACAATCCCTGTTTCCCAGCCTAAGCATCATTTCAGACCATGGAGAGCTCTTTTATGGCTTATGTGGGCATGCTAATTTATAGCCCACAGAAATTAATTCATTTAACAGATATATATTGAATCCCTGTATATGTTATAGAGAAAAATAAAAGAAGGAAGATAAGGAATATGAGAGAGAGAGAGAGAGATATTGAGTGTGTGTGTGTGTGTGTGTGTGTGCAGTTTAAAATAGGGCAGTTGAGGAAGGCCTCACTATAAAGGTGACTTTTAAGCAGAATGGAGCCTTCTCCATACTCAAGGCTGGAGAATGCTCTGAACATTGAAGGAACAACAAAGAGGTCAGTGTGACCACAGCAAAGATGAGAGTAAAAGAGGATAAAGACAGAAAGATGAGGGGAACAGGGACTGTGTAGGGCTTTGTGGACCAATAATCTTCATACTGGGGCATAGGTGCCTGGCTATATTTAAAGACTTTCCAAGGGATAAATAGGCACATAGACAATTTAAAGAGAATCAATATCTAGGTCTCATTTTTCCTATCATGCTTTTCTAAAGTCAGCCTTCCTGAGCACACACCTTTCCTTTTCTCCTTTCCCTTTGGCCAGCACCCTTTCCCCATTCATCCTTTTCTTAATCTTACTGTGTGGCACAGTGCCTTTAGGTTGCCACACAATGGAATGATGTGAAATAGCAGTGTGGAGGTTAAGAAAGCAAGTGAACTCAGTTGAGGGGTAACATGTGTTTTTGCAACAGGGTGATTTGTTGTTTTCAACATATTAGAAAAAGTCCTAATGGAGTTGACAGGTGACATCATTAAAAATAATGACAGATCATGAGTGATTATTAACATATAATGCCAAAGCAACTTAAAACATAAAGATATTACTATAACAAAACTCCCATCTGTTTCCATTTATTTACATAACAAGTTTTCTCAGTATTTAAGTGAGATGCTTAGGGATAAAATTGATCCTAAATCCTGTCTCATTGTGGCAATATATAATATGAATAATAGGTAATGGTACATGAACTAATATCAGGAATGACACCAAAGCAACTCCATCCATCCAGAGGCTGAAGCTAATGACACTTAAGCTACAGGCTGTTCATTTAAACTGGACTCTTCCAAAGTCTTGTTCCTAATTTTGTATGTATAAACATTAGTACCCACAAAACCGGGTATCAATATCTGATCATATATCTGTTAATATAAATTTACTTAAGTTTTTTGTTAAATTTGTATCTATCTGTTTTAACCAGTTATATATTAAAAGTAATTATAAATGCAACTGGACCTAGAAAAAATTTCTTTGTACACATAAAGCCTACAGTAACAGGAAATAGATAAAATCTATAAATCAAATTTATATATGTATTTTTGTTACTAAGAAGTATGTAAGAATAACCAATAGCAGACTTTCAAGCATGAAATAAATTACATTAAGGTAGGGCTGTGAGGGCAGCCCAGGTGTCTCAGTGGTTTAGCGCCACCTTCAGCCCAGAGCGTGATCCTGGAGACCTAGGATCCTTGGATGGAGCCTGCTTCTCCTGACTGTGCCTGTGTCTCTGTCTCTGCCTCTCTCTTTCTCTCTTTCCCTCTCTCTGTGTCTTATGAATAAATAAATAATATCTTTTAAAAAAAAGACAGGGCTATGAAGTGGGAAGTGGAGTGGAAATGTGGGTGTATGGATAAAAAGGATCCCTGTGGCATTTCCTACTGTTGAGAAGAGTACGTGAAGATATGTACTTGTGGAGTATTTGATAGTAACTATTGAGTAGCTATGGTAGATTCTACTGGAGACATACAAATGCTCTAATTTTTGTTTTATTTTCAATATCAATATTTACAACTTACCAAATGTTACATATTACCTAATCATTTATACTTATAATGAAAAACTTTAGATATTAATTGAAAAGCATGCAAAGGGGTACATACCTTAAAAATTAGAGGATTAAGTGAGGAAAAAAGTTAGATGATATCTGTTATAAACAATTATAATATGTTGGTTTTTACCTCAGGAGGAATGGGGAGCAATTGGAGGCTTTGAGACAGAAGCTGACATCATCTGAATTTCTAAAGAAATTCTACCTACCTGCTGAGAGAAGGTGCTGGGGGAAGGAGCAGGTGAGAGAAGACCAGTTTGGAGACTTACTCCTATGCTTTATCTTCCTTCATTCCCCATTTTTTATATGTCTGGATTTCTCTTAACTTTGTTTTTAAGAGGCAAAGAGAATTCCAGACCAAAGAAGCTCAGGTTATCTACCAGCAGCGACCTCACCAGAATGCACAAAGCCAGGAGTGGGTGCAGTCTCCTGCACCTCAAATGTGCCATCAAGTTTTCCACACCTAGGAAAGTAACAGGGGTCAGCACACCTGGAGAGCAAGTGAATAGCCTCACCAGGAGAGCTCACTTTTGTGAATGTTATCTTTCTCCTGCCAGGCAAGGATCAGAGGGTTGTAATGCCTTTCCCAATACCAACACTCATGCAATCTTTTGATCTTCATCTGTACTCAAGGGTCTACATACAACACAAGAAGGAAATGACAGTTGACTATCTTGAGGTTTGTCCAGATCTTAAGAGTTGTGTGTCCAGCCCAAGCAAACCAGTTGCCCTTGCTATCCTTCTCATCTACCTACTCCACACTCTTTGGGATGTTATTTTGACTTTCTATCTCTCTCCAATGCACTTGCTAATTTAGTTCAAAAAACATTTAAGTGTCAGAGATACAGCATTTGCATCATGTATACAAAATCAACTAGAGTTGCCTTTGAGATCTTAGTGTTGGTGACTTTCACTGATAATATCTGTGTGTGAAACATCTGAGAGAACATAATGTGATAATTCTTCTAATTACTAGTTCAATGTACCCCACGGCATGTTTCTTTTGGTCTCAGGTTAAGTCTTCCTTTTATTTCAGTCCAATTTAAGGCTTGTTTTTGGTGCCTGCATCTTCTGAGCTTTGCTTCTTTTTCTGCTGCCCTTTCTCCTACTTCAGAGACACAGAACACCCTCATCCCCATTAAAATCTCCTTTTCACAGAGGCTCTGAGAGAACTTTCTCCCTGAAGCACAAATGTCTGAAGCTGCTTAAGGAATTATTTCCCAGAAAGGAGAGATCATAGCCAACACCACAGAAATACAAACTATTATAAGAGACCATTATGAAAAATTATCTGCCAATAAGTTGGGCAATCTGGAAGAAATGGATAAATTCCTATAAGCATATAAACTACCAAAACTAAAACAGGAAGGAATAGAAAACTTGAACAGACCAATAACTAGCAAAGGAATTGAATCAGTAATCAAAAATCTCCCAACAAAAGGCCAGGGCCAGATGGCTTCCCAGGGGAATTCTACCAAACATTTAAGGAAGAATTAATACTTATTCTTTTCAAACTGTTCCAAAAAATAGAAATGGAAGGAATACTTCCAAACTCACTCCATGAGGCCAGCATTATTATCTTGATTGCAAAACCAGACAAAGACCACACTAGAAAAGAGAACTATAGGCCAATATCCCAGATTAAGATGGATAAAAATATTCTCAACAGAATACTAGCAAATCACACCCAACAGTACATTAAAAAAATCCTTCACCACAAGCAAGTAGGATTTATTTCTGGGTTGCAAAGGTGGTTCAATATTGGAAAATCAATTAAGTGATACACCATGTTAATAAAAGAAAAGATAAGAACCATATGATCCTTTCAATAGATGCAGAAAAAGCATTTGACAAAGTAAGCGTCCATTCTTGATAAAAACCCTTAACTAGGGATAGAGGGAACATACCTCAACATCATAAAGGCTTTATACAAAAGACCCACAGCTAATATCAATCTTAATTTGGAAAAACAGAGCTTTTCCTCTATGATCAGGAATAAGAAAGAGTTATCTGTTCTTACCATTGTTATTTAATACAGAACTGAAAGGCATGGTGTCAGACAACAACAACAACAACAACAACAAATAAAAAGACATCCAAATAGGCAAGGAAAAATATAAATTTTCACTATTTGCAGATGACATGATACTCTATGTAGAAAACCCAAAAGTCCCTACCAAAAATTGCTAGATACATGAATTCAATAAAGTCCCAGGATACAAAATCAATGTACAGAAATCTCTTGTATATTTCTAATGCAGCAGCAGAAAGAGAAAGCAAGGAATTGATCCCATATAATTGCACTAAAATCTGTGATATCCAGAAATAAACCTAGATAAAGAGGTTAAAGATCTGTATTCTGAAAACTATAAAGTGCTAATGAAAGGAATTGAAGATGATATAAAGACATGGAAAAATATTCCATGTTCATGTATTGGAATAGCAAAGATTATTAAAATGTCTATACTACCCAAAGCAATTTACACATTCAGTGCAATCCCTATCGAAATATCAATGGTATTTTTTGTACAGCTAGAACAAACAATCTTAAAATTTGTGTGGACCCACAAAAACCCCAAATAGTCCAAGCAATCTTGACAAAGAAAAGCAAAGCTGGAGGGATCACAATTCCAGACTTCAAGTTATATTATAAAGCTGTAGTGATCAATACAGTATGGTACTGGCACAAAAACAGACACATAGATCAATGGAACTGAGTAGAAAACTCAGAGATAAACCCACACGATATGGTCCAACTAGCCTCCAACCAAGTAGGAAAGAATACCAGTGGAAAAAAAGACAGTGTCTTCAACAAATGGTGCAGAGATAACTGGACAGCAATGTGCAAAACGATGAAACTGGACCACTTCCTTACACCATACACAAAATTAAATTCAAAATGAATGAAAGACCTAAATGTGAGACAGAAAACCATCAAAATCCTAGAGGAGAACACAAGCAGTAACCTCTTTGACACTAGCTAGAGCAGCTTCTTAGTCAATATGCCTCCTGAGGTAAGGGAAACAGAAGCATAAAAGGAGTTATTGGAACTTCATCAAGATAAAAAGCTTCTGCATAGTAAAGGAAACAATCGATAAAACTAAAAGGCAACCTATAGGATGGGAGAAGATATTTGAAGGGTTAGTATCCAGAATATATAAAGAACTGATAAAACTCAACACCCAAGAAATAAATATCCAATTTAAAAAGGGTCAGATGACATGAATAGACATTTTTCCAAAGAAGACAACAGATGACTAGTAGGCACATGAAAAGATGCTCAACATCCCTCATCATCAGGGAAATGCAAATCAAAATTACAATGAGATATCACCTCACACATGTCAGAATGGCTAAAAAGAATAACACGAGAAACAATAGGTGTTGGTGAGGATGGGGGAGAAAGGGGAACCCTCTTGCACTGTTGGTGGGAATGCAAACTGGTGCAGCCATGCTAGAAGGTAGTATGGAGATTCCTCAGAGAGTTAAAAATAGAACTACCCTAGGATAGATCCACAGTTGAACTACTAAGTATTCACCCAAAGGATACAAAAATACAGAATTGAAGGGGTACACGCACCCTGATGTTTTATAACAACATTATCAATAATATCCTAACTATGGAGAGAGCCCAAATATCTATTGACTGATGAATGGATAAAGAAAATGTGATACACACACACACACACACACACACACACACAGAGGAATATTACCCAGCCATTAAAAAGAATGAAATCTTGCTATTTGCAATGAAGTGGTTCGAGCTAGAGTATATTATGCTAAGTGAAATGTCAGTCAGAAAAAGATAAATACCATACGATTTCACTCATACGTAGGAGTTAAGAAATGAAACACATGAACATAGGGAGAAAAAAAAGAGAGGCTAACCATAAAACACACTCGTTAGCTATAAAGAACAAAGGGATGCTGGAGGGAGGTGTGTAGAGGGATGGGTTAAATGGGTGATGGGTATTAAGGAGGGCACTTGTGTTGAGCACTGAGTATTATATGTAAGTGATAAATCACTAAATTCTATTCCTGAAACTAATATTACACCACATGTTAACTAACTAGAATTTAACAAAATCATGAAACTGAAAAAAAGGGATGCCTGGGTGGCTCAGTGATTTAGCGCCTCTGGCTTCTGCCCAGAGCATGATCCTGCAATTCTGAGATCAAGTCCCACGGTGGGCTTCTTGCATGGAACCTGCTTCTCTCTCTGCCTGTGTCTCTGCCTCTCTCTCTGTGTCTCTCATGAATAAATAAATAAAATTAAAAAAAAGAAACTGACAAAAAAGAATTATTTTTCTGGGGCATTGTTGTTTATAGGGATTAAAATGTTAAAAATGAAACAGGGACAAGTAACTTTTCTTTAGACTTTTTTGAGGGGCAAATTCTTTTGGTGACTGCTCCGATGTCATTTTTCTGGCCTCCTGGAAGCTTAGCACAAAGCAGGAAATGCAGCATCTTTCCGCAGTTGGGAGAACAGGGAGCACCAGCTCATGCCCCACTAGGAGAGTTCTCCCATCCTTACCAAGAGGACATCAAAAGAACCCTTGAAAGTTAAAGCATCAAAGGATCTCATGGCTGGAAGGAGTCTGAAAACTTCTGAAAGCTGGATTTTTCTATCCTTTTAACTTACCTCTTATTTAACTTCCTGCACCACCCTTCCCTAAATCTACCAGGAAAGATTTCCATAGGGATTCTAGGGACATCCAGAACCTTGCCTCTTCACTCTTCCCACATTTGCTGGCCAGTGCCTGAAATCTGACCAGAGTCTCAATCTTTCTATTGAATGCTTCACTGTAGGCTCTTTGGTGATGTGGAAAGAACCCTTGGGAACATGCATCAAGGAGGCAAGGCAGGTCCTGGGATAGTTATTCACATTTGTAAGGATTAGGTTAGACCAATGGTATGTAAAAATGGGGGCATTTTTGCCCAAGGTTGGGCACACATTAGATGGAGAGATAACACAATGGAGTAAGAGTCAGAATGCTGTGTTTTAACCATGCTCTGCCACTAATGCTGGCCCTGGCTGACCATGTCACCTCACTTTTTAAACTGTATAATGGAGGTGTTGGCTAGATATTCTAGAACTATAGCGTGTAAATAGATTACCTGGAGTCTTATTAAAATACAGATTCTGGAAATAGATGTGGTGGGGTGAAAGTAGGTCTGCATTTCTAACAATTAGCCAGATGCTGGTGACGATGCTGGTCTTGGATAACACATGGAGAACCAAGAACTAGGATTCCCTCTATCTTAATCTTTCTCTAAGGCATGTATTAATGTGAAAGAAAGATCGAGCTTTTGATTTTGAGGTTAGGAGAGAGGTGGAGGGAGAGAGAAGAAGCAAAAGAAGCAGGGGGAAAGGGGGAGGGAGATACAGAGAAGGGTGGGATGTTTGAGAGGAGTTTGCTTGAGTAGGAACACAGGGTTCCCCTGGGAGACTGCCAGAAACAAACTTGCCTGTCTTTCATTTGTGCTTTGGGATAAGCATATTTATGATTCTACTATGAAGTTCAGAACATTTTCATTTGTGCTGCTTTAAGCATTGGAAAAATAAATATATCAATATTCCATTTGATTTGATGAATGCGGAAGCTTTCTCTCCTAAGTTTGAAAGATGTCAAAAGATAATTTTGCAAAAGCAGTAACAAAAACAGAAAGTGTGTTACTCTGTCAAAGGAGCACCACTTTGTATCTAGTCTTATTTCTTGTTTCTTTGTGAACCAATTTGTTAGACTTAAGAAACCCATGCTGATGAATAGTAAAATTTCATATCACCCAGGGGCAGCCATAAAAATAATGGACTGTTGTTGCTGTGGGGAGAAAAACAGTGGTTTGTTTCATCTAGGAAAGCAAGAATGAAAAAGGCAAACCTAATCAAGAATAAAAAATAAAATTCAGAGTTAAAAACTTGGTTCAGCAATAGTCTATTTTATAAATACCTGTGATGAATCCTATTTCTGAATGTCATAAAGGATTAGAAGTTATATGAGAATAGCAGTTATATTCACATTCAATGTGATGCATTTGCCATATATTTCACTTCCATTCATGAACAAACAACATGAAATTTACCAGTGTCATTATCTGATCAATGTGTAGGCACATTCAAAATGAATAATTTACACATTATTGTCTTCTCTTTGCATTCCCAGTGGCCTCTTTGACTCCTGTATCCATCAACAAGCATTTAGTCAGGAACTGCCATGCAGAAGTGCTATGCTAGGAACTCAGAATAATAATATAGTGTACTTGATTTTCTATAATTAGAGTTCTCCTTCTGACTGTGATCCAGTACTTGTCATTTTTCTGTGGGTGTGGCTTCTGTCAGAAAGCAAATGTCTCTTCCACATAAAATGAGACATATGAGGAACATAAGGCCTGATATTTTTGAGACTCTCGTCTCCAAAATCTAGCAAAAAAGTCTCCAGACTTATGCAACCTTTGTACATTTTACAGATGTAAATACTCAAGAACTTCAGAATGTTAGTATCATGAAATGCATTCTCTATTGTCATAATTTGCAATATATCACAGGCTAGAATTGAACCAGCACATTCTAGTTAATGGGTATCAAATAGAGCAGGTTGACTGTGCTTTTTGGAATGGAAATAAATATCTCATGTGATGAAGATGGGCCTCAGCAAACCCCCTCAACTTTCACATGTAAGATGAATTGAGTTTAGGCTTCAGCTAGATAAGATATTTTGCATTATTTGGAACAAACTGGGGGATTTAATAATATCTACTAAAGATTGTTTTGTGTTTTGTTTTGTTTTTTTCATTTAAAGAAGCAGCCATAGCGACTTTTTCATCTGCAGTAAGTGAATTACAAAGATAGCCACTGATCACTGTGGTGTGATTTAATTCCATAATGATTTCTGAGAAAGTCACAAGAATCCTTTTAGGCTGTCTTGGGGTAAAAACTGTACTGTAACTCTCCTGGAAATCACAGTAATTGTGTTGTAACTCCTGTTAACATCCCTGCATTATATCTTGGTAAATCATTGTTAATTTGTGACTCCTCTGCACTTGGATGTGCCTCCAGGTTTCCAAACTTCAGAACTTTTTGCTGGATCAGCAATAAACAATTTAAACTTAACAAGAAGGGAAAGAGGATATGGATTGTAATGTTGCTTTTGAAAAATGAAATCTTTTTTTTTTTTAATTTATTTTTTATTGGTGTTCAATTTACTAACATACAGAATAACACCCAGTGCCCGTCACCCATTCACTCCCACCCCCCGCCCTCCTCCCCTTCTACCACCCCTAGTTCGTTTCCCAGAGTTAGCAGTCTTTACGTTCTGTCTCCCTTTCTGATAGACATAAATCAACTTGCTCAGTTTTCTGACATTGTAATCATTCTGTGCTTCTTACTTCATAATAATAATATTAAAATCCAATATTGGGTTTTGGCAAAAATAAAACAAAGAGATAATACCCAGATACCAGTCCTTCTGGTGACTTGTTAAATGCCTTAATAGTTCTATGTTGCAGAAGACATTATTTTAAATGTAAAAGCAGATATCTACCATAGTTTTGAAAGTTTACTACTCATTACTGTTAGGTTAATTGCCTGATTTTTATAACTCCTGCGACTAAATGAAGGACTCTGAAAGTTTGGGGGCTAAAGACGTTGTATGGATGAGTGAAAGGGAAAGGATAAAAAGAATGAGAGGCTAAACAGGTTCCATTTCTTTCCTTACCTCTCAATCTATAATAAGCTTGAAGACTGGCTAAAATCTGTTTCATGGATTCCTGTGGACAGACTTTAACCCCAGTTGGGAAAAATGTTGACCTTTTTGTTCGATGCTTGGCCAAATCGAATATTCGTTTCATGGTTGACACTTTGTACATTTTTGGAGTACTTTCGGTTGTTTCGATTCTTGGGGCATTGTCTATGTCTTTAGTTTCAGAATGGTATATTTTAATGGAGACATCTGTAAAAGAAAGATTGATTTCCTGGTGAATATATACATCGATATATGTGAAACATATGATAAATGAATTAACCAGAAGTTATAATTCTCTAGTTTATTTAAGTTCTACTTTGGTGCAACTGCCAAATTTCAGTGACAAGGCATTTTCAGAAATAGGGGAATAGCATAATGAGCTGATCAAGTGTATTTTTTAAATCACCAACATCTCAAATCATCTTGCCTTTAGGAACTGCCAAATATTGAAACCATTTCCCACACATCTCTAAAAATCACTCCCCACTTAGCACTCAAGCCTCCCGAGAGATGGCTCTTTTGATAGACATTATAATTCAAGTGGGGAATGATAGCATATTGTGGTACCCAGAGGTGCACTTTGGATGAGGAAGTGGAGTGCTTCTAAAAACCTAGGGGGGAAAATGCAACAAAACAACCTTCCTGTCTATTAGTGGCAGCCCTAGGATTTCTGTATGGTGGGGCTCAGAGTGTGGCAGTCTGGTTGAAAGTGAGTTGGGTCAAGGACATGTTACTTTCAGTCGACTTTACAGAGCAAGCAGTATATTTTACTTAGGGAAGTGAGAGGAAAGATGAAGGGGAGTATGAAGAGATCAGGTTGGCAGAGGATTTAACTTCCTGAGACATTTCATCCTGCTGGAACTACTGTATTTGTTAGGGTTAGGTCTAGACTTATTAAAGAAGGGCCTCAAACACTAATCTTCTGGCAGAGACAAGGGTATCAAGCAGAAATTCAAGCAGGGTAGCCGTGAAGCAACTCAAATTTTGCCACAAAGCATAAAAGTCCCTCCTTCATTACAGGGGGTGTACTGAGTTCTGTGGGAATACATATTCTCTGTCATTTTGAGGAGTCTTAGAGTACTCTGTCAATCTTGGACAGTGATAAATTCTCAGGAATCTCCAGGATGAAAGGGAGCATATGGATTAATTTTCTCACCAAGCCACATACCAAACCAATAAATCATAATCTCTGAGCAGAACGTAGGCATCAGCAACTTTTGAAGGTCTGTAGGTGATTCTAATATGCATGCAGGTTTGGGAAACCACTGTTTTATGGATCTGTAAGGACACTTTCAGTTGAAGAGTCAAGACAACCCATCTCAAAATGGTTTAAACAATAAGGAAGTTTATCACAAAGAAAGGAAAGCTAACAGTAAGGAATGCCTGGTGAAAAGAGAGCTCTAACTGCCTTTCTGCCATTCTCTTATTCTCTTTGTTCAGTTCCCTCATGTGGTGACTTTATCTATAGGCTGGTTTCCACCAAGTTAACTTGCTTGCCCTTGAACATTTTGAAAAATAACCTTTCCCTAAAGTATGGCTGTCTTATGTCATGTGCCTGGACCAATACCAGTTACCAATGGATATACGAATGCCTCTAGCTTGAATTGAGTGATTAGAGAGCAGGGGACTGGAATTTCTCTGAGTGGCCCGTTCTAACTGTGGAGGTGGTCAATATTCCCTGAGTTAGGCTAGCTGCATGGTAGACTGGAAGGTGCCCACTGAACACTGGCAAATACAAGAAAGGGATAGAAGCTATCTGTACAGCCATTAGTGTCACTGCAGCTAGTAAAAATGGGAATTTTAGCTTAAGAATGTTAATTTTTAATAACCTTTCAAACAATCATAGATTTCAGTACAAGTCACAGAAAAAGTTTTTGTAATTACATTTTAATTGCCACTAAGAATGGAAGAAAAAAATGTGCATCATTTGATAATTCTATGCCTATCCAGTATGGTAAGCATAGACCATCCTTTGGGAACCTGTGCTCCTCATATATCCTGCACCTCCATTCTTCTCACAGTGCCTGTTGCAGTGCTGGTCCTGCTCTCCACTTCGTCACCCCCCACAATATTCCTCCTTTTGGGGTTTGTCCTGTTCTTATTTTTAAATGTTATGCTCTAGTAGAATTCTCTGAATAACTTGCTTTGGGAATAGTATTTATTCCACCTTGGCTCTGGGAAGAGTGCCCTGTCCTGGAATTGATCCTACTTGGATTCTTCTGGGTCTTAACACTCATATCCAGGCTTGCTCACATAGATCTACTTAATCTGCATCTTTGTACTTCATTCTTTCAGGATAGGAATAGAAGGGGGTGAAAAAGTTACAGATTTGCTCTGTGTCTCAGAATCCCATGACCTGTTATCATTTCCTAACTAGTTCCAATTTTCTCTATTCTCCACATGTCAAGTGCACATAACTGGAGGTGAATTAGGTTGAAGTATGACTTGGTTTGCTTGGGATATCCTGGTTTATTGCAGCTATCCCTTCATTCTCAAATGTTTCCTGTTTGGAAAATGAATTATATGGTCACTGAACTTTTAATATCTCCTTGCTGAGGGACACCCATGGCAAATATTCTACAAATGGTTTTCTGCCTCATCCAGGAAGCACTTTGTTCCGTTTTTGAAATCTCTGCTTAAGTAATTTTTTCTTTGAGCAGAAAATTATCTTCTAGTAGCTTCCAATATTCGTCCTATTTCTGCCCTCTAGAAGGGCAAAGATCAAGTTGACGTTTCCTCATATTTCCTCTATATTAGGCATTTCTCTACTTTAGGTTAACCATCTTCCATCTTTCTCTGGTGTCCTTTTTCACATGAGTATCAGACACCTCAGCCTGTGTTCCTCTAAGTTACATAGAGACAACCACAGGGGAATGTGGATACCATCACTTGGGCATGGAACAGAATCTTTTGCCTGGGTCTTGACTTCAAGTCATCACTAGAAAAGAGGTAGGTAAAGTCTCTGAGAATAGGGACTAAAGGTCTGAAAATATTTATAGAACAAGCCACACCTAAAAAGTCTGTCTTTCTCAAGGATTTCAAATAAAATAAACCCCAAATTTAAAGAATTGAAAATGGAATGTTGCAGATTTCAATGAGGTAAAAAGAGCTGATATTTATTGTAGCTAATGAAAGCACTCTTTGGTAAAGCAATTAGATCCCATTAGATGCTAGCCTCCATGTTGCATAAATAGTAATGTCGAAATTGAACTAGCTTTGATTCTCTGGATGCATTTTCATGTGTTTTATATTTTATTTTATATAAGTTTTGGAAAGAGTAGATGAAAGTTTAATGAGAATGAATTGATAGTTAAATGACCTGTTATAAGAAAGAAGCATATTAAATAGAAGATTAGAAAATCTTTTGAGGAGAAAATATTTGTGTAACCTGTATTATGTAGAATTGGCTGCTATCAATAATTATTTCTGGGTAAAGTTCAAAGTTACAAAGAGAAAGAAGGGCAAAGTGATTACAAACAAACAAACAAACAAACAGAAAAACCCTCTTTTCTAGAGTACAAGAATATTAGAAAAAGTTAATTAAATTAATATGAATTAGAACAAAAATTAATGCAATTGTACTATATTATAGATTAATCACCAGGAAAACAATTGTAAGTCAATAGTTTTGGGAAACAGTCATATTGTTGAATGAAGAAAAGAAAAAAATAGCAATCAATACCTTTGCATATTCAGAACTTCTAAATATAGATGAGAGACAGCTAACATTCATTGCTTACTTTCTAAATTTAATTTAAATATGTTCATTATTTGTGAAAGAAAAATGTGGTAGCAACAGAAATCATATGTTGCTCAACTATTCAAAATGTTTTAATAGCACCAGTGGGCACAGGGCTGTGGCTCTGTGACTCACCAGCCATACAACTTGGAAGTACTTGACCTATCTGTGCTTGAGTTTCCTCCCCTGTAAAATGGTGAATGATAGTGCTTCTCCTACAGGGTTTCTGTGATCTTAATAAATGAGTTACCATTTGGGCAGCACTTAAAACAGGGTAAGTGTTCAGTAAAAACTCCTTTATCCAACAGTCCAGGCAGTTCACTTCCTGGTATCACTCTTCCTTCTTTACATACTCTTTCAGGATACTTCTGAGTCCTCAGACAAGACTATGTGTGTCTCCGATGTCTTCCTGTACTTCCTTGCTTTAGTGCTCAGCTCATGCTTGTCTGTTCCTTCATATTAGAGGGCTGTACTTTTCCTTCTTTCACTGGCCAGTTTCTAAGCTTTCTTTCTTTCTCCACTAAGCTTTCTCAGACCCCATGGTCAGAATTCATTCATTGATCCTGTGTGTTGCTTCAGTGTGTTTCATATCTTTACAGATTTACTGATTCACCGGTGTTCCTTACTGATTCACTGTGGTTCAGCCTAGGATGGTATATAGTGCTAAACTGGATGTACAAATGTCATAGAAATTGTGTCATTGTGCTTGTTTTTTTTTTAAGATTTTATTTCTTTATTTGACAGAGAGAGAGAGAGAGAGAGAGAGAGAGCATGAGTGCACAAGCACGGGGAGTGGCAGAGGGAGAGGAAGAAGCAGGATCCCTGTGGGGAGCTCCATGCGGAGCTCCATTCCAGGACCTGGGGATCATGACCTGAGCCAAAGGCAGATACTCAACTGATTGAGCCACCCATGTGCCCCTGTTGTGCTTGTTTGAAGAATAATTTGCTATAAATATGCTTTCCTCTTTAGGCTGCAAATACCTTTGTATTTGCAAAACCTAGACTTTTAGATTTCAAATACCTTAGTATTATGATCTTGTCCTCTTTCCAATTGACCTTGGTGCTTACCTAGTACAGTGTTGTGTACATGACACGTATGCAGTACAGATTCATCAAGTGAATTGATGAAAAATTCCTGTGGAGCTAGTTAATGAGTCTTTTACAATATACATATGAGTTAGATTCATTTAAAAAAATTAGGCCATAAAAATTAGTTTCCTATGTCCTATCCACCTACATTATTACAACCTCCCTTTTAAATTTCTTCTCTCAGCTACAGGTCTAATAACAGAGGCTTTGGATACAGTCATTTTATTAAAGATAATATCCTAAGTGAAAAGACAAAAATTCTTTGTGACTGAAAACCAAAAGAACAGAAAGGAGATGGGTTATGCATAAAGTATATTTTAGTAAAGTTAGCATCCTGAGATACTTTCAATTTATCCAAGAGTAAATAGATAAATAATAAATAGAATCAATTAAAACCATGGTTATCAATGGGAAAGAATATTAATATTGCCTGGCTCTTTAGGATAACAAGTCCTCACTTCCCTTGTCTATCAATTATTATAATTGAGAGTACAACCATAACCATGTTAAATTCAGCCTTCTTCCTACTCCTCATTTGCACCTTGTAGCTGAACATGGACGGGAAAAAATAACCATTTGGATCCACTTTAAATGTATGATCCTTACTGGTATCACACTAAGTTTCCTTGATTCATTGAGTTTACTCTTTTCAGAAGAACTACATACAACTTTTCTCAGATTTCTTGCACTTCTTGCCAATTCTCACTTTCAGCTGATGACCTTGTTCCACATTTTATTGAGAACAAAAGGAGTAAGAAGAGAACTTTATCAGTGTTCAGCATTGCATCTGCTCACTGACTGCATCTGTGTTCAGATACTCTGCATTCCCTCCTGTGACTACTTGATGAGTGATCTGCTCCTATTCAAGGTCAATTCCTTTACTTATGTACTGGATCTCACTTTTTTTTTTTTTTAATCCCTTGAGGACATTCTTCCAGAAACTCTTCTGTCATTTGCCAACATCATTATTTCCCCACTTTATGCTGGATTATTCCTAGTAGCCTACAAGTATGCTCTTACTTTTCTCTTCTATTTAAAGGATTCTCTTGATACCACTTTCCCTCCAGCTATTGACCCTTTTTTTCCACTCACATAGCAAACCTCTTTGAAAGATCTGACTTCACCACTTATCTTAAAAGAAAGCGAGGTCCTATATGGGTGAGAATTCCCCTAATACCACACTCAAATCTATCAACATTTCCCACCTTCATTCTCTTCTTCTTTTTCATCTTCTTCTTCTTTTTTTTTTTTTTTTTTTCATTCTTTTTTATTTTGAGGTTTGCAATGTGCTCGTAGAGCTTGGTATATTCAACATGATAATGTGTCACTTCACCAGAAGGTGTCGCCATCTAACATGTAATGCATACTGAAAACTTGGAAAATAAACTGCTGCTATCACCTCTTTGAGTTTAGAATTGTACATGCTGAGTACTGACATGTTGATGGAGATCATGATGGTGAGGGTGATTTTTCAGCAAAACAGATAATTTGAAGAAGGGCTCAGAGAGCCATGGTGGAATGGACTCCCAACAGGCTGAGAGGCTCTCATGAAAGGTGTGGCAGAAAATATTTAAGTGGGCAGGAAGGAATACAATATGTTCATGGGCAGGCTAAGAAAAGTGTTCAACACGGAAGATTAAATTAGAGAGGGTCTTTTTTTTTTCTTTTCTTTACTTACTCTATCCTTGAGCTAACCCAAATCCTGCAACACAGTATAGCTATGACAAGTTTGGAAATTTCCACATATAAAGAAAAGGAAATTAATGAAAGAAACACTGGATTCAAATACTAAATTAAAACATGACTTCATCCTAAGGAAAAGTCAAATCTGTCCAATGGTAGAGTGGCATAATGGGCTGAAATAATGGGCTTTTGACTCTTCTTTTATTGTTTTAAAATTAGATTGCTTATGCTTATCTACTAGCTAATGTGAAGGCTAGCCCTTCCATCAAAAGCATCTCTTCCACTGTAGATTCTAGACTGGTGACCATGTGGCCTTGATGTTGACTGGTATCCTGGAAGCTATCATTTCCCTGTCATATCAATTTTTTTCCTTCCTATACTAAAGTTGGCCAGCAGGTATAGGCTGCTCTTGAAGTTTCCATTCCAAGGCTCAGCTTTGCCCATGAATCAGTCTCTTTCTTGTTTATATATTCACGTGGATCCTTACCAACCTGTTTGGACCACTCCTCACCAAATTCACTTCTAGAGAGATATTTTCCAGCTATCTAACCCTGCAGACTTACAATATAGGATTAATGTATATATATTGTGATGATAAAACAGACAACAGGAAAAGGAGAATGGGGGTTTTTCTGGCAGCATTGTTATGAAAGCCACAGTCACTGGTATAAGCACTTAGCAAACCCATTATATTTCCTAAGGGAAATGGCTGCAATGCCTTAATGAATGAATTAACAGAAGCAGAGACAAAAGTTACTGGAATTCCTATAGAATAAAAATCTCCATTTGGAGAACAGAATTCCACAGAGAGAAAGTAGATAACATTTCAGGACCAAATCAATGACTGGAAAATTTCAAAAATAATAATTTAATCTTGCACAAGCTTCCTGACCTTACCAAAACTGAGCGAGGGTTTGTGGACTTTACACAAATGCTCAGCTTCTTTGTGATCCATTATATCCCTGTCCACCTCCTATCTTAGTAGAAATACTCAATTACACACCTGAGAAATTTTTCCAAAGAGCAAGGGCAACTAAATGTACATTGTGCTTAACATATACCTCAAAACTTATGTAGATATACTGAATACCTTGTTTAATGTTTTTCCAGAAAATTGCATGGATTTTAAGGATATTTTCTACACAATCAAGTGAGAAACATAAGCTTCTAGACCTTGTTTTCCTACCTTTCTTCCTGCATGTGTTCCCATTAAATTTCTACAATGCTAACCCTAGTGAAAATGTGTTGAAATAAATGATAAAGAAGATAATCATAGAAATTAAGGAAGCATCTACTGATTTTCTTTAATGAAATATGAAGTTAGTAAACTCCTTCAGTAGTCAGCATAAAGGCTGACTGATTGTCAATGACCTGTGGGTTTTCTCTCTGAAGCTTTTGAAACTTGGATGCCATTCAGTCTTGCTTACTTCCCAAACTGGGTTGTTCAGCAACATCTCACTCTATGAGAACGAGAATCAGTGGTCCCTTGTCTCAAAGAATAGAGCAGTTGCATTGTCTTTTTTTTTTTTTTTTTCTCATCGCAAAATAAGGTTTAGGCATTATACTTGATATGTCAGAACAAAAAGGGTTAGGACCTTGGAAAGTCATTACAAGGAATAAGAGTTGCTAATTCCTGTTTTCTATTCTCTCTTTGTATAATTAAGTGTTGAACCCCCCTTTTACCTGGCTGCATAGAAAAAAAATCTAAGCCTATAGGTGAGATACTGAGAAATTTTGTTGAGGTGGAAAATTGCATTTCTTGTTGAGGACTCATGCAATTTGGTGAGTGGGTGCGAACAGAACTGAAGTTGAAGACAGAAGTAAGCAAGAGAAAGGGGGTTGTCTCTTTTGTGTTCAGAGGAGGTGACCTCTGAGCAGGTGGAGTCATGAGGTTTTCAGGTCTGGTAAGTGTCAAGAATGCAGAGGCAGAGGTCTTTGTCCTCAACTGCATTTGGAACAGAAATACTAGAGAGAGTGTTAACTCTCCCCTCTCCCACTTTGTGGTGCGAGAGAGGAAGGCATATTGAGAAGGGGAGGAGTGTCAAAGATGACAGTCTTCTCTGTCCTGGGAGAGGAGAGAAACACAACAGAAATACTAGTCTTAGGGTGGTGTGAGGGTCTCACATGGCTGCCTTCATCTAAGATTTGGCATTGCTTCACAATGGACCCTGGCTGAGGTTCATGCACAGCTACGGCCAGTTTCCAGGGCACTGTTCATACTGTAATTCCAGAACCACAGGAAGACCCTCAACTCTCAAGTGTTCTCAAGGTAAATGTTGTGGGGTCACAGATTATGGTAAACTACAGGATCAACACATTACTTCTTCATGGAGTGCTAAATTTACTTCAGAATTTTAGCAGGAAAGTTTAAAATGTTTAGGATTATGAATGAATTTCATGTGAATACATAAGCAAAATTAGCAGAATCCTTTCTCTCCTAAATAGGTTCAAGTTGCTGGCCAGCCTAGCTGAAGCTTATTTTTAGGAACTAAAAAGAAACCCAATTTTTTTCTAGCACCTGGATTTTTAGTACCTCTCAAATCACTCTGGGTAGGCAGCTACCTGCTCCATGTACAAGTGGGATCAGCTCCATTAAGTTGCTTTTAATAATTTCATCTTTACATTAACTTAAATACTATTAACTTTTTCCTTTCTTCTGCTTCCCAGTTTTTAACACATCATGGATACTTATTTGGCACCATCTCCATAGGTTTCAGAAGTCCTTCCAGAGTTTAAATAAACACACAGGCTATTGGTAAGAGAATCCAAATGGAATATTACCAATCTGATATGTTGGATGACCAGTTGCAATTGTACTTCACACATGTATGGGAGAGTGTAGTTTAGAGCATTTTTTTGAATGTAGCATGACACAGATATTGAATGGCATGGAAAACAAATGGTTATACTTGAGTAGGACCAGGTAATTCATCAGCCAGAGGCAATCCATGTTGAGTCCAAGATCTGCTTTGAAGTAGGTGAAGAAAAGTGGCAGTATTCATAGAGACCTACCATAGAGCCTATGGAAAAAAATTCCCCAAATTTCAGGAGGAAGAAAACTTTAGAAGCTGGGGATGCACTAAGAAAATATCATGGGACAAGAATGTGGATTTGCTTATGGGACACATTAAATAATAATGTGCCAAATATTCACTTTCCTTCTGGTTCCAAAGTGCTAAGTTGCTGGATTATGGGATATCTTTCTCCCTGTGATCCCAAGGATGCAATATACTTGGAACATAGGTATCTCATTAGATTCTGATGATGTCTAAAGAACTCATATCAGAATTAGCTCTAATTTAGCTCAGCATCTCTATTTTCTAAGTCTCACTGCTGCTTGTGATTCTGATATTGCAAACCATGAAAGTCAAATTTCCTTTTTTTAGAGCTTTCATGCACACCTGATCTTGGAGTATGTGGGAATTCTGAGTAGAGAAAATTACATGTATAGCACTGATGCAGATATTTCCACAAAAAAATATTTTAACTACTCAAGAAGATCAGAATTGGAGCAGATTAAATAGAAATAGTTATAAATCTCTGCCTGTTAACTTTCTGATGCACAAGGACCCATCGTCGTTCATGTAGAAAAGAAAGATGGGCTTCGTTTTGAATACCTGTGGGACTGAAATTACAGTAAGATAGTCTTGCCTTTCTGAGTCATTTGCTGAACTTGGACAGATAATCTCTATATGTGTTAGATTTCTAACCTAAAAAAGGTATAACAGTAATTTCAACACCACAGTCTTGGATTAATCCTTGCATGTTATATAGTTTTGTTTTGAAGACTAAATGACAAAATGTCATGGTTTTATTTTTTTTTAAAGATTTTATTTATTTATTCAGGGGGAAGGGGGTGGCAGAGACACAGGCAGAGGGAGAAGCAGGCTCCACTCAGGGAGCCCAACGGGGGACTCGATCCTCGGTCTCCAGAATCAGGCCCTGGGCTGAAGGCGGCGCTAAACCGCTGAGCCACCAGGACTGCCCTGTCATGGGTTTTGTAGAAGGCCTGGCACATTGTTAGCAGTTATTATGATCTGGTACCATTCTGTTCTGAGGTTTAAGGTTAGGAACAGGATAGGAATAGAATTACCTGACTTAACAAATAAAATATAGAACACCCAGGCAAATTTGAATTTCAGATAAACAACTAATAATTTTTTTTTAGTGTAAGTATGTTCCATGTAATATTTGGAACGCACTAAATGCAAACAGACAAAGTGCTCCTGTTAAAAGACAGAATATTGTCAGACTGCATTTAAAATAAAAATCCCGGGGATCCCTGGGTGGCTCCAGGGTTTAGCGCCTGCCTTCAGCCCAGAGTGTGATCCTGGAGTCCCGGGATCGAGTCCCAATCAGGCTCCATGCATGGGGCCTGCTTCTTCCTCTGCCTGTGTCTCTGCCTCTCTCTCTCTCTGTGTCTCTCATGAATAAATAAATAAAATCTTAAAAAAAAAAAAAACCATCATATGCTGTTTTCAGAGACACATCTAAATGGAAAGATACAAAGAAGTTGAAATGAAAAGGATGGAAAAAATTTATATCTGTAAACACTAACCAAAGGAAAGTTGGTGTAGCTATATTAATATCAAATGAAGTCAGAGCTATGCTGGTAAATGTTTAATAACGGCTTTTGGGGACGCCTGGGTGGCTCCATGGTTGAGCATCTGCCTTCAGCTCAGGGCGTGATCCTGGAGTTCCGGGATCGAGTCTCACATTGGGCTCCCTGCATGGAGCCTGCTTCTCCCTCTGCCTATGTCTTTGCCTCTTTCTCTGTGTCTCTCATGAATAAATAAATAAAGTCTTAAAAAAAAAAATAAATAAAAACAAACGGAGCTTGGGGGTAGGTAAGAAGGCTTGATTTGTAGCATTTGCCAATTTCCACGTGTTCCTATTCCCCCATGGCTGATTTCAGGCCACTGATATGACATTACCAAGCACTAACTTGTGAAGAGATGTGTGCAAGTGGCTCCTGTAAGTTGTATAAGTCAGTTCCAGCACACCAGTGGACAAAGTTTCTTATTTGCCAGAAGGTATTACAAAAAAGAAGACTGTAATATCATAATGATATAAATATAAAGTCATCAGAAAGAAGTAACAAGTTGCAATTTTATGCACTTAATATTATAACCTCAAAATATATAAAGCAGCAAAAGTTGACAGAATAATAATGAAAGTAAAATCAACAATAATAGCGGGTGGATTTTTAGGATCTTTCTTGGTAATTGATAGAAAAAGCAGAAAAATTCAATAAGAATTTAGAAGATGGAAAACATGATTAAACTTGACCTTTATTATAAAATAAAAATAGTACGTATTATAATTATATATTTATAATATAAAATATACCTTCTTTTCAAGCACAGGGAGAACATACACAAATATTGACTATATATATTGAACTATAATTCATGTACATTATGTTCTCAGACAAACGGAGAAGTAAGCTAAGAATCAGTTTAAAAAAACAGCTGGAGGGGATCCCTGGGTGGCTCAGTGGTTTAACGCCTGCTTTCAGCCCAGGGCTGATCCAGGAGTCCCGGGATCGAGTCCCGCATTGGGGTCCCTGCATGGAGCCTACTTTTCCCTCTCTCTCTCTGTGTGTGTCTCTCATGAGTAAATAAATAAAATCTTTAATAATATAAAAAAAAAACAGCTGGAAAATCTCCATGTATTTGGAAACTAAAAAAAAAAATCCTTATAAAAAACCCCATACATTAATAGAGAGATAATACTGCATATTAAAAATATTTTATCAAATGATAAAAGTACTACATAATAAAACTTGTGGGGTATGGCAACATCAGTATTTGATAGGCAAATTTATCTCATGAGAATGTTTACTTCAGAAGAAAGAAAAAAGTTAAATGTTAGAGAGCTAAACATCCATCTCAGGAAGTTAGCAAACGAATACAAAGTTAACTCAAAGAAAATACGAAAAGAAAGATTAAAAAAAGTAAAAGATTATAGCATGAAGAGAAGAAAAAAATAAAAGTCAAAATTTTTTCTTTGAAAATGCTAATAAAAAACACAAAAAACCAAGATCAATAAAGTAAGGAAAAGACCCAATCTTATCAGGATTGAAAAAGGAGGACATCATTATATTTTCTATAGATGTGAAAAACATAACAAGAGGATATTATGAATAATGTTTTGCCAAAAATTTAAAATTCTATATGAAGTGGATAAATTTCTGCAAATATACAACGTACCAAAACTAATATAAAAAGAGATAGGAAGCCTAATTATTATTATAACCTTTAAAGAAGTTGAGTCAGTTATCAAATATTTTTCCATAAATATCATTCTCTAGTTTTACCTGTGAATTCTATCAAACATAGGGAAAAAAAAACAAACTTTATTTTCATACGAAGTCTTACAAAGCTTGTAAAGGAAAGTATGAAATAAAAATAATGGTCCAATCTTACTTATTAATAAATAGTATGAAATAAAATATTAGCAAATTGAATCTAGTAGTGTGTGAAAAAAGGTCATGGTCAAGTTGGATTTATCATCTCAGAAATGTAGCATTGATTTAGTATTTGAAAATTGATTAAGGTAATTTATTACATTAATGAATTAAGAGAGAAAAAACAGCTGGTAATCTGAATAGATATAGAAGAAGTACAGAATAAATATCTATATTTATTAATGGTTGAAACTCTTAGGAATAGAAAGCAACGATATATAGGGCAATTACATAAAGAAAACAAATGCAAAAGGTAAAACAAACATCATACCTAATGGTAAAGCATGAAAGTCCTCCTTCCAAGATCAATAACAAGGTAAGGATATGTGCAATCACTATTTGTCTTTAATTTACTAGGTGGCCCATTGGGGATAGTAAGAAAATATAAAACAATAAAAGATACAAAGACCCAAAAAGAAAAACTCAAATTTTCTTTATTCATGGATGAAACATTTTTAACTATTTAAGTTAAAAAATTTTTAACTCCAAAGAATTGATAGTGAATTTTCAGAATTAAAATAGTTCAACAAAGCTAAGGGATATAAAACCATGCCATTTACATGATAACAATTAATATAAAGTAGCTAGGGATAAGTCCAAGGTATGTAAGCCCTTAATAAAGAAATCACGCAACTTTATTGTAAGGTAGTAATAAAAGGAGAGATATTTCATGCTCTTGGATAGGAAGATTTAACATTATAAAGGTATCAATTCTCTTCATAGTGATCTATAGATTCAACACAATTTCAATCTCCTTAATAAAGTGTTTTGTAGAACTTGGTGAGCTAGTTTTAGAATTTGTTATGGAAGAGTGGAGGGTCAAGAATAGTTTAGACATTCCTGTAGAAAGAGAACAAAGCCAGGGAAATATGGTTAAATCAAGATTATTTTAAGTTTGTAATAATTAAAGCAATGTGTTATTGGCTCAGGGATAATAAAATGGACAAAAACTATGTCCATGACAGGAGGGATATCACAGAGCAGAGAGAAAAGCAGAAACTATCCAGAGAATGGGGCTAAAACAATTAATTATCCATATAAAAAAAAAAAGACATTGTCTTCCTACTTCATATCTCTCACACACACATACATATGCACAATCAATTTTAGTGGCTTAAGTATGAAAAGCAAAACTTTACAACTTGTATAAGACAATATAGGAGAATATTTTCATGACTTTAAGCTAGGGAAGGGTTTTTTAAAATTTTTATTTATTTATGATAGTCACACAGAGAGAGAGAGAGAGAGGCAGAGACATAGGCAGAGGGAGAAGCAGGCTCCATGCACCGGCAGCCCCACGTGGGATTCGATCCCGGGTCTCCAGGATCGCGCCCTGGGCCAAAGGCAGGCGCCAAAACGCTGCGCCACCCAGGGATCCCAGGGAAGGTTTTTAAGTAGACAGAAAATCTTCTCAAACCATGAAGTTAAAGGATGACAAATTCAACTACATTAAAATGAAGAATATCTGCTCATGAGAGGTCACCATTAAGAAAGAAGACAAGCTACAAACTGGAAAAAGATACCTGAAAGCCACATAACTACAGAAGGACTGATATTCACAACTTTTAAAGGACTGCTCTAAATCAGTAAGAAAAGATGTACATCCCAATGAAAAAATGGGCAAAATTCTTTAAGCATTTTTCAAGAAAAGGGAAAATATATGAAGAAATACTTAAAACTCATTATTAATGAAGGAAATGCAAAATAAAACCACAATGAGGTACTATTTCACTACCACATCCTTGGTCCCCAAAGACTGGGCAAAATAAAACAAAGTCAAGCAATATTGATATGAAGTGTGTTTGAGGATTTGGTACAAAAGAAATTCTCACTCAAAATGGCACAAACATTTAGGAAAATAATTTGGTGTCATCTGGTAAAATTGAAAACACACATACCTCCTGACACAGCAATCTCTTTCCTATTTAGAAGAGACAGAGAATGAGAGTCCTAGGCTCTGGAGAGACTCCTGCCTGCTGTGAGCATGAGGGGACACATATTAAAGTGGACCAGCAGAGTCCATGTACAGAACAATGACTACAAGGTGTGTATTTATACCAGGCAATAATGTGTCACAGATGCCTCTCCTGTACCATCTCAGCCCCTCTTAGCCTCACCACTCTCTCAAACCAGCTCTTCAGCTCTTCATAACCTTTGGCCCACTGCAGAGACACAGTCTACAGCTCTTGGTCTTAAAGCTGTTTCATGGTGTCTTTTTCCTCCTGCCCCAGGGTTTTCTGCTGCTGCTGAGGTGTGTGAAGCATCAGGACCCACCCACTGTCCATAGATGTGCATATATCTAGAGTGCAGGAAAGTGCAGAGAATTTAATGTCCTTTGAGGCAAACTTTTGAGATCTCTTACCAACTCTTTTCCATTTACCACCAGAGTCCCACCCTAAAAATGCACTCTCTGATGAAAAGTAACAGGTAACCTTTTGTCTCAGGGTCTGCTAAATGCAACAATGTGGATGAATCTTAAAACCAGACTATTGAGCCAAAGAACTAAGTCTTAGGAGAACACATACAGCATGATATTATTTATATAAAAATCACAAACAAAACAAAGACATGTATTATTTAGAGAATACACCTATAACTGGAAACACTAATGACAGGTAATGACGTGATTAACACAAAATTCATGACAGTGGCTACCTTTGGCACAGGGGCAGAGACCCTGAAAGAACAGACAGGGAACTCCTAAGATACCATCAATGGTTATTATTTAATCTGGGAGATGAGAATTTTATTATTTTTCTGTAAGCATCACAGATATGTTTTGTACACTCTTGATGTGTATTTCCCAAGTAAGGAGATCTCCAGAGAGCAATGTATCTAGCCCATGGCAGTAGGACTCAAGCAAATTCTACAAGTGCAGCTAGAAAGGAAGGAGGCCAGATCACAAGGACTCTCAAGTGAAATTAGTGGACTTGATTCTGAAGGCACAGAGGGGGCTTTGGAAATTTTGTTCTTTAATATTTATCCCCAAGCAATGAATAACAAAGCTAGTTAAAGCTTGAGAGATAGGGAGACAGTTCTGAGATAATTATTGACAGGGTTTGTCACTTACTGACTAGGCTTATGGGTTGAGGAAATGGAGAAGTCAGAGGTCGGCACCTGAGAGAGGAGAAAGTCATCCATTGTCCCAGGCAATGAGGATGAAAAGGCCAAAGCTAGACTAAAGAAGCACTGTGAGCTAAAACTGTTAATGCTGCGGTGTGCTGAGTGAAGCAGGCTTGCTTGCATGAGCTCCAGGCACCTAAAAGCCGACTGTGCACATTCACGTTAGATGTTTTCATGTTGGTGGATGGACTGAAATCGGCTGTGGTAGGAGTGTTTAGTTACAGTATGGATACTGACAAACACTATGAATAAGCATGTTTACCTCTTGAAGAGATTGTTGTTAAACATTTATCAGCATACCATTTGATAGGATCTGGTGACAATTCAGATATGAAGAGGAGGTTGTCTTACATGATACCAAAATTCCCAACTCTTGAGAGGTAGAAAATGACAGACTGAAATGTACAGAAGCAGAGTGGTTTATGCTACAAAAGGGGGTGGGTGCTGATGATATGACTGAGAAGAAGATGGACATGGTCCTTGCCCTCATGAAGCATTTAGTTGATTTTTAGCAGTGTGCATTTGAATGTTCCATGCAGCTTTTTAAAAATACATATTCCTGTTACCCATCAATGCCCTCATTTTTTAGAATGGTTAAAAAAAAAATGAAACAAACCAAACACTCTACCAGGGGAACCTAGGTGGCTCCGTGGTTGAGCATCTGCGTTTGACTCAGGTCACAATCTTGGGGTCCTGGGACTGAGTCCTGCATCAGTGTCCCCGCAGGGAGCTTGCTTCTCCCTCTGCCTATGTCTCTGCCTCTCTGTTTCTCATGAATAAATAAATAAAATCTTAAAATAAGCAAAACACTCTATTAACCCTATTACACAATGAGACCACTCCTTGCAACTACAAATAGATTTGTGATAAAATATTTACTAAAGAGTGGAAGAATAAGACAAACCCCCTGGCAGATATATAGATGAACTATATATCACATCTTTCCAAAAGGGCAATAAATCATGCTTCTGAAACCTGGCTGCACAATAGAATTGCCTGGATAGCTCTAGCAATTATTCTAGCTTGGGTCACACCCAGACAAATTAAATCAGAATCTTCAAAGCTGGAGCCCCAGCATTGGTGTTTTTACCAATGTTGAGAAATGTTTCATTAAATTTTCTAGACTGGGAAAATTAAATCCATGAAAAAGGAGACTGTCAGGGTAAGGTTGCAGAATTGGTTGTAAATGGAGTTAAAGTTATCGGTAGATAGAAATAACATTAGCAAAAATATGAAATATTTTTATTTTCCCTGAAACAATGGAAAATGAGAAAGGTTTGGATAAAGATTGAGAGAAAGTTTGAAGTAGAAAAAAGAGATGTCAAATGAAATCAGAAGACTTCAATCTTCTCAGTGTGTAAGAGGAAGTGGTAACAGAAATGGAAGTCATCGTAGTCCTCTTAGTACCTAGCATTTATCAAGTCATTTTTAAGCTTCATAAGTGCTATTTTACTTATCTCCATCATATCATATGAAGACACTGATACTATTATTCCCATTTTATACCTAAGAAACCATAAAGTGGAGATAAATATATGATTGAGCAATTTGCCAAGGTCACATAACTAGTAAGTGACAGAGCTGTTCTGTACAACTGTGTTCTGTGTGGAATGCAGTCCTATGAAAGCCTTAAAGCCTTTCTCTCAACTGTGCCATTATATGAATGAGGGAGAATCAGGCTTGAGGAGAGAGAGAAGGTTTGGAAATTGGACTAGGGGATTAAGTCAGGGAATTAGAGATGAGTAGGACTATGGAATAGTTTGGAAGGCCCAATTAAGGTTATGGTGCATGAATTTGTTTCACATAAGCACTTTGTTTATTTTGGATTCTCTAATAACGCTTGGCAGCTTAGAAATGAGAGTGGAAAAAGTGAAAGCTAAATTTACCCAGAATGGGATTAACCAAACAAATGGGGCAGAAGTTCAAGGAGTAAGGTTTATATTGTACTATCATGACGAGTGTTGAGAAGGGCTCAAGAGTGGCCTCCAGCACCTAGGATTAGTGTGTAGGACACTGAAGCCTTGATGGACTGTACAGGTGGAGGAACTGGGAGAGGCAGAGGGACTGGCATATTTTGATGAGACAAAAACTCAGATACCATAGAAGGAAGGAAGAGAAGTTATTACAAAGGGATATTTCAGAATTGTTGATCTTTAGAGTCTGAAAGTATTATAAACCTAGAGGTTAAATTTCAGAGCTTTGATGGGAAAGTGCCTTTGGTTTCAGAAGAGACTTTCTGAATGTGTCAAATCACATCAATTAGGCCAAGTTCT
The DNA here is from genome assembly GCF_003254725.2 of Canis lupus dingo. Classification (NCBI taxonomy): domain Eukaryota; kingdom Metazoa; phylum Chordata; class Mammalia; order Carnivora; family Canidae; genus Canis; species Canis lupus. The sequence goes on from NC_064254.1 coordinate 37,791,802, forward strand.
GCCTTTAAATACATAATATAATCGTAAATAAACCACTTACTACTAAACTTAGACTTTAATGGTGGGCATTTGAAAGTATACTATAAATAAATGATTCTATTTCATTAAGTAGTTAAAAATGTGACACTTTTTTCTTAAAATGAGTAATATAACCCCTAAAATTATGCCTTCATTTTTAGGGTAAAGCTGAATGATATGGCTTATAATCTCTCCTGCATTCAGTCATGCAGATAGTCATGCAACAGAAATGGCCCAGAACCAGCAATGATCCGGTGTTGTTAGCAGAGGAACGCTGGTTTCTGAATTAATAGTAAAAGCCATATTAATTTCACTCATCATATTATATTGGACTGTTTAATAGACTAAGAAGGTGTAAGATAGCACTGGATACAGCTCAAATCCCAGTTTTTGTTCTAATCTTCTCATTCCAAATGATTTTAGGGGTGTTCCTTGGTATTCTCTGCCCTGGGTTCCTGAACAGATATGTGCAGATTGTCTACCAGCCACTGAAATCTTAAGAAGATTAATTAAAATTTGCTTGAGCTTTCATAAAAAAATAAGATATTTAAGCTAAAGGATTGTTAATATGATTGCTATCTACAAAGTGTTTTGATCAGGTCTGAACTGACTACAATGGGTTGGTAATAGTGCCCCAGGGTTTTGTAGTTTGGCTTAATTAAATATAACTTTTGTTTCTTCATAAAAAGCAGGAATCTTAAGACAGACAAATTGGCCTTACATATGGTATTTCTATATGAAGTGAAAATATTTCTGAAGTGGAAACTCTTCATTAGTTTCAAGGTCCTGAATTATCCTCACAAAATTTATTTTGGTGTAGTTTACTTTAATCCTTCTCCTGGGGGAGCAATTATGAAAATCTATGCTGGTTGCAGTGAGTGAGGGGACTAAACATGGCTTAATGAAGAAAACCAAGTTGGAATGAATTAAGATGACTTTATAAAGGCACACAGAAAGACACCGTTTCCTCAAGAATGACTGAATGTCAATAGGAGAATATCTGCTGAATGCAACCATGTGCTTAGAAGCATTTATCACTGTTCTGTAGCTCCTTCATATTCTTCCCACATTCACTATGGCCAGAAGAGATGCGCAGAATGAGAGTACATACTCAGTAAATAATTATAGCGATGCATGCTGTAGTCAACACGTGACAGTGGCATTTCCATATATGAATTCTCATTACCATGGCTATGCCAGTCAACTATATCAACTTATTGTAGGATAAGTTTTGGCATGCAGGTTGCCTTGGTCCAGAGCACCTCCCTTCCTTATTAAAATGGTTCCATTAGACTTGGTGTTCTTGATTTGTGAGATTGAGATCCCAGTGATACTGTCTCTTACTCTCAGTGAGCTCAAACCCAACGGTTGCTAAAAACTGTCCACTTTGGAAGGCTAAAATTCACATCGTGGTCAGGAACTTTCCTTCAACAGGTTGCTCTGTGGTATTCCCAAGATTGGTATAGCCGATTCCTTCCCACAACTGTGGGAGTCTTTCATACCCTGAAGGAAGAAGAGGCAGTATGGATGGAGATCTCAGTCACCTTGGAGTCTGATCCTTCACAATATAGTAATGATGTCAGAATTTTTACTATGGTCATTACCATATATATGCTGAGGTATAATATAAACCTAGAGAGCACTGTGGAAAAAAAAAACTGTTGCTTTAGAAGGATTATTTTAAAAAAGCACAAAATCTGCTGTGAATATGATTGTGGTCACAAAGGTATTTAGGATCTGAATTTCCAGAGATTGCTAGCGTGCAAATACAGTCAATATTTAAGGTGGCTGCCCACTCATGATTGATAGAAGTGGCCAAGAAAGCAGTAGGTCATGTCAGCGCTGCCTAATTAGTTCACACATATAATGGTCCTTTAGTGTGATCATCGATAAAAGCATAGAGGGGCCACAAGGCAGAAATTGCTTTTTATTTTTAAAGTAAGTATTTAATCTAACAAATGGTTTCAGGTGTGCTGCCAGAGTTTGCTCAGTTGAACACAAAATGTCTTCAATTTACACAGTTTCGATTATAAGGCCATCTTCTCAGATATAATTGAACAAAAAGTCTGCCTTGAACCTTTTGAATTACAGTGTCCAGAGACGATAGCAGAGATGAACAAAGCACAGGAGCTGCAAAGTTAATGTGACTGTCATTGGGCAGCTATCTCAGGTCTAAAAATGAATCCATGTTTTCTGCTAATGGAGCCACAGTGAGGGAAAATATCTTCCTGGATAATTTCATGAAATGAGAACATATCCCAGTAGTAAAGTCTTAGCAAGAAGTAGAGTGTCTTCAAATGCAAATTTTCTGACATTTCACAGCTACAAAAATAATTACCATACCTTGGTGACTTTGACTTAAAGGTTTCATTTAGTATATAACCAAATGTAATGCAAAAGGCACACACTCTGATAAACAAGATTTCCATTTTAGGACTTGCCAAGGGTAGATTTTTTTTTCTCTTCTCTTCTCTTTCACATTGGAATGTCATTAGCAATTAGATGAAATTATTTATGTGAAATGAAAAAGTAAAAGCATAAAGCAGTGCTGTGCACATCAGAAGCAGCTGGCCTCCCCACTATGAATATGAGAAGAGCCTTGGTGTCTTGATGAAGTGATTGTTCTTAGAAATTATAGAACTGTCCTGTTGTGTAAACAATTTTATTTAATAAATATTTTGAAACCAAAACCGTTTTACCTTCATGTATCAAAGGAAAAACTACATTCAGAATTGCAAAGCATGAAGGAAAACTTTTAAAACATTGGCATGTCTTTGAGTCTCTTAATATTCTATGTCTAGTACAGTATTGGGTAGCCGGTACACACTCTGTGGAATTGAATTGGGAAAAGTCACCTTAAGGCATAGGAAAACTTTTGAGAAGCAATTTGGCAAATATAATCAAATACTATAAGACTGTTTATGTTGCTTTGACCCAATAGTTTGACATTTGTGAACTTATGCTAAGAATCTTAAATACTAAGGCTGTACATAAGGATGTTCATTGCAATGTTATTCATAATAACAATATAATTAGGAACAACTATTTCTCTTTTGTTGATTATTATGTAAAGCAAATTGTGACATATCAACTGAAATGAACATTATGTAGCCAAAAAATGATACTTGCCAAAACTAGATTGCAAAGTAGAAATTCATATAATGTAACACAAGTGCAGAAAGCCTGATATAAAATTGTGCAGAAGCGGAATCATGTAAAAATTAAATAAGCATACATTAAAAAAAAAGACCGAGGAAACATATGAAAGTGCTAGCATAGGTTGTGTTTGGATGGAAGTACAATTTTTTTCACATCTTTTTTGATTTTTAAAATAATCTATAATTTTTAAAAAAGAAACTCTTGAATTTGAACACTCAGTTGTTATGCTTATATAGCTAATTGTATTAAATTGAACTCTTATTCTCACTCCCCAAACCTTTTTCTATGTAAATACATTCACGATGGTTAATTAGTCACAAACGGGAAACCAGTCGGGCTGAAGTACATAAACTCTAATTAATGTAGATCTCAGTAATTGGAGATTAATGGAAGTTTGCAGATCTGAGATTCTTACAGAATAAAAAGTCCCCAAGAGTAAAATATTAGGATGTTTTATTACACAGTTAATCGTACTTTGTTTAGTAGAAATTGGCATATAACAAATTATGGTTTTTGGTGAGCTTACTTAATTAAACTTTCTGTAAGTGATTATGCTATTTGTAATTGTAATGGTTGATATGGAATGTATGAAAATAGCAAAAATAATTAAATAAGTTAACACAATTATTTAAACAACAACAAACCCAAAACTGATTTGCCTGGTCAAGTTTGTGAGACATCCAATAGGTTTGCTCCAGCAGATTAAGTTAAAAATACACTGGAATCCCATGATTTGTTCCTAATTAAAATGTTTTTTATATATGTAAACGTTATATATAACTGACAATTGAAAGTAAAGATAAGTAAACTTTTGCTTCACTCACTATCACTTGCCTGTTGAAAAACATAAAAGGAGTTTTTATATAATCTCTTCTAGAAGTTTTTTTTTCCTCCCTCTAAACGCAACCACTAAAAAGTTACATATAAAATAACTGATTCCATCAGTTACAGGTGTAACAACTCTTTGTTTTACTTTTTCTGGACATTTTCAAACCAATACTTCAATTAAAATGTTAGTTATCTGAAGTTATGTCATCCTTACAGAAGAACCAAACATTATCGATTTCAAATGCTTTAAAAAGCCTGAATATGTTATAATGACTGAGTTTATTCTTAAAAAAAAGAAAAAAGGAAGTGAAGCTTTCTTCAAAAAATGCATTATTAAAAAATAAAAAAATACATTATTTTTCTTAAATATGCATATTTAGTTGCTTGCTTTAATTTTAAATATATTTGAACATTTGCCATATGAACATTTACTTCCTCATTCTTTTATGCACACAACTGAGTTTGTCACCATCATGAACTCTGAAGACAAAACCCACTTGCTATTTTATTTTAAGATTTTATTTATTCATTCATGAATACACAGGCAGAGACACGGACAGAGGGGAAGCAGGCTCCATGCAGGGAGCCCGATGTGGGACTCGATCCCAGGTCTCCAGGATTGCGCCCTGGGTCAAAGGCAGGCACCAAACCACTGAGCCACCCAGGGATCCCCCCACTTGCTATTTTTTTAAGGAAAAGTAACTCATGATTTAAGTATGAGAAGGTGGGGAATGGCTGGGTGACTCAGTGGTTGAGCGTCTGCCTTTGGCTCAGGGGTGATCCCTGAGTCTGGGGATCGAGTACCCACATTGGGCTTCCTGCAAGGATCCTGCTTCTCCCTCTGCCTATGTCTCTGCCTCTCTCTCTCTCTCATGATTAAATAAAATCTTTTTAAAAAATTAGCTTTTTGTCTGATCATAAATAGCTTAAAATGTTGGTTTCAAAAATATTAGCTTCAATTTTTAGATTTCATTTGTCATTTTAAAGAGATAAATGGAATGGTTTCATGAATCCACTATTGTTACTGATATTAATAATATGAATTTCTATTCAATGATTTATAAAAGCAAAAAGGATGCATTCATCTCTATTTTGTTAACAGAAATTGCATTTAAAATTATGTAGCAAATAAGTATCCAATTGAGTGAAAACCATTTCTGACAATCATCCGATCAGTTAATCAATATTATTCAGGGCCTACCATATACTAGCCCTCTGAGACACAGTGGCAACTTTGTTGATTTTGAATGTTCACTTCTGCAAGTAGATTTTAGATAAGCAAATTTTAAAAATAATCAAATAGTTAAATAACTTACCTTTGGTTCCTTGAACTTGGAGAAAAATCCAAAAAATAAAAATAGCCCTTCTAGTTTCCAAATACATTCTGGCTTTTGTGCATTGGTAATTCTGGTAACAATCACAGAGCAGTCCCAAATCTCATTTAAAAAAATGACAGAAATATGAAAAATAATTAAATATTGATGCCAGCTGAGTGAGAATAACCTTCTTGGTTTACCTTATAAGGGTACTAATTTATGAAGAACACAAAGCAGTGTCTGTTTCTGGAATAATCAGCTTATCTTCCCCTCAGGTGTAATCTCTGCTTAAGGGCCAGCTGGAGGAACCTTTATCTCATTAACCTTCTGGAAGAGCATCTGTCAGCCTAGCTCCAGGACCCTGAATGCCATTATAAACAAGTGTCCACAGGCAGAAGAAATGCTTTTTTCTTATTCACCTGTTACAGTGACATAGAGAGCCAGGGGAAGTCTTGCTAAATGCAGAAGAAGGCTGACAGTTAGGGTCAGATGTTTTCCAAAATGACATGCTCAAGGAACATCCATTGAAAGAGTTTAATTGCTATCCCTGGAAGTACATGGGTTTTCACTATGTGCTTGTCTCCAGAGATGGCAAGACAAAGCTGTCTCCGCTCTCATAGAAATGAACTGTTTTGTAAATAGCTTTCTGGTATTACATACAGATGACTTTTTTGGTTTGTTGTAAGTCTGACTTTAATCTTCTAAAATCTGTTTTTCATATGCAGAGTGCAAAAAGTTAAATGACTTGTGAAAAGTAATGGTGCTATTCTTCCTTTCAAAGGAAGCCACTTTTACGTTTTTAAGCTAATTCTAGTATTCTTATTTGTACCTCTAGAATAGTCTGCTTCTATTACTACTTTTTCATTTTTCACTTTTAGGCATTATTAAATAATAGATATTGAGCATATCTTCCCCTCTACATATACACTCCCCACTTTCTACAAACACGTATTCATCTTTCTATCCACCTCAGTATTACTGTATTTTCAGTTTATTGAATATTGAATTTTTTATTTTTATGTAGCTGAGCCATGGAGTATACTATAATTATTCACATGTATTGAACACTTAAGTTGTGATAGACACTGCTCTTAGACATTTCCATAGACTATTCATATATTCCTTAATACAATGTTATGAGGTAGATACATTATTATGATCTGTTTTATATTTAAGAAAGCTAAGGTATATATGGCAAAGCCAGTATTTGAACTAAGTCTGGTTTCAGAGCCTATTCTTTAACTCCTACCTCCACGATGCTTTTTGCAACTGTCTCATATTTTTCCCCTTAGATTTCACATACAAAACAATAAGTTATCCCCAAATGTTATCCTAGATGTGTAAATTTACTCTTATTATGGTTAAACACTTCAAATAGCCTGTCTTTTCCAGGATTTGCTCCTGCTAACCCCCTCCTGTCTATATTGTTTCTTTTCTTGCTCCTGCTCACAGTGATCATCTGGGGATCCTCCTTCACAGTCAGGTTGGGGATGGCTTTTATTTCTCTTGTATCAGGTCCTGAGCTTTCTGGATTCTATGTTGCCTTTTTTTCTTAACCTAATCTCTTTTTTTTAGCAGAGCATATGCTCCAGTTTATTGCTAAGATTTCATAGTAGTTATATTTGAGATCTTACATGTTTAAAAGTGGCCTCCATCTATACTCATATTTGATTGATAGCTTGGCCAGTGCTATAGACTTAATGTCTGTGTCCTCCTAAAATTCATATGATGAAAACTAACTCCCAGTGCAATGGTATTTGGAGGTGGGGTCTCTGGGAGGTGATCCGGTCATGTGGGTGAAGCCACTTGAATGGCATTAGCTACCTTATAAAAGAGGCATCAGAGAGTTGAGTTCCTTTGCTCTTTCCATCTTGTGAAGCACAGTGAAAGATCAGTTTATGAAACAGGAAGCAGGCTTTCATCAGACACTGTTTATGTCTGCATCTTAACTTTGGACTTCCCAACTCCATAACTAAGAAATAGAGTTCAGTTGTTTATAAGCTACTCAGTCTTTGTTTTTTGTTTGTTTTGTTTTTTTATTCTTTTTTAAAAAATATGTTATATATTTATGAGAGAGAGAGAGAGAGAGAGAGAAAGGCAGAGACATAAGCAGAGGGAGAAACAGGATCCATGCAGGAAGCCTCATGCGTCACTGGATCCTGGGACTCCAGGATCACACCCTGAGCCAAAGGCAGACGCTCAATCCCTGAGCCACCCAGGCGTCCCTGTTTTCTTATTCTTTAGATTTTATTTATCCATTCATGATAGACACAGAGAGAGAGGGAGGCAGAGACACAGGCAGAGGGAGAAGCACGCTCCCCGCAGGGAGCCCGATGGGGGACTCGATCCCAGGATCCTGGGATCGCGACCTGGACCAAAGGCCGACTCTCAACCACAGAGTCACCCGGGTGCCCCAGGCTTTGGTATTTCTATTATAGCAACCCAAATAAACTAAGACAACTGAATATAGAATTCTAGGTTGGAAATAACATTGACTTAGAATACTGAAAACATTAATCCGTTGTCTTCTAGCTTCTTGTGCTACTAAAATCTGAAGTCCTTTTTGCTCTTGCTTCTTTGTATAGGATCTTTCTAGAAGATCTAGAAGATTTGTCTCTCTGAGAAGAAAAGATCTCTCTGAGAGACAGAGAGGGAGAGAGAGAGATGAGACAGACAGAGTGCAAGAGAGGGAGAGAGCACTTCTCTGCTTCCAGTTTTTTTTTTTTTTTTTTTTTTTTTTTTTTTTTTTTTTTATTTTTTTTATTGGTGTTCAATTTACTAACATACAGAATAACACCCAGTGCCAGTTTTAAGATTTGTTCTTCTAAGTCTGCTACCATTCCATCCATGTTTTAGGACTCTGCTTAAATCTACATGTTCAGCTTAATAAAATTATTATAAAGTGAACACTCTAGTAATATCTAGGTTAAAATATGGAATATTAATAGCCTCTTGGAAAGACCCATGGTCCCCCACTCATAAACACTCACAAACTTTTCTTCTCCATTAAACATAATCATTATTCTGATTTCTGTAGTAATCATGTACTACCTTTTCTTTATATTTTTACTACTTTTCTACACATTTGTAGGCATTGTAGTTTAATTTTGCCTATATCACCATTATTTATTGAAAAGATCATTATTTCCTCTACTGTTCTGAAGTTCTACCTTTGTCATAAATCAAGAATATATGTTTGTGGGTTCTCCTTCCTGTTTGTTATTCTTGTGCCACACTCTTAATTATTATACCTTTGAATTACATCACATCTGTAGAACAAGTTTTTCCATATTGTTAAAATTGTCTTGTTTGCCTTTGGTGTTTTGAATTTCTTATACCTTTCAGGGTCATATTGTCAAGTTCCACAAAAAATTTTGCTAGGATTCATAAATAGGTGGTGGAGATTAAGAAGTGCACTTGTGCTGAGCACTGGGTCTTTTAAAGGAGTGCTGAATTACTATATTGCATACCTGAAACTAATGTTACACTGTGCATTAACTAACTGGAATTTAAATAAAAACTTGAATAAAAAAAGAAATTACATCGGACTGTTGATCAATTTGGGGAAACTGACATCTTTATCATATTGAACTTTCTAATTCATGAACATGATTTGTCTACTTATTTATTTAGGTTTCTTTAGTTTTGTCTTATATATATTTCATTCGATTTATTTCTAAGTATTTGATATTTTTATTTTATTGTAAGAAGTATTAAATTTTATTTTCCAATTGGTTATTGCAAGGATATAAAAACATGATTGATTTTTGTATATTGATGCTGTGTACAGTGATCTTGAGAAAGAAATTGTTAATTATAATGATTTATCCATTTATTCTTTGTAATTTTTTAAAAAGATTTTATTTATTTATTGACACAGAGAGAGAGGCAGAGACACAGGCAGAGGGAGAAGCAGGCTCTATGCAGGGAGCCTGATGTGGGACTTGATCCCATGTCTCCAGGATCACACCCCAGGCTGCAGGCGGGGCCAAACCGCTGCGCCACCTGGGCTGCCCTATTTTTTGTAATTTTCTATCTATACTATTGTCACCTGTGAATAATGAGTTTCTTTTTCCTTTCCTATTCATTTTTATACATTTTCTTCCTTTTCCTTGCTTTTCTGCACTAGTTAGGACCACTAATAAAATGTTGAATGAAATGGTGATAGTAGGTATATTTGTCTTTTTTTTCTGGTTCCAAAAGGAAAGCTTCCATTTTATCATTAAGAAAAATGTTTGTTATAGGTAAGAGTTTAGATAGCCTATTATGGAATAAAGAAATTTCCTTCTTTCTAGATTGTGAAGTTTTGTTTTGTTTTTTAAAATAATGAATGGCTATTGAATATTATTACTTGCCTTGCATATCTTTAGAAATTTACATTGACTTTTCCCTTTCGTTTCTTAATGGGATAAAGTACATTGGTTTTTCTAATACTAAACCAACCCTACTTCCCTAGAATAAGACTAAGTTCTTTATAATGTTAGTGTTCTGCCTATATTGCTGGATTCAGTTTGCTATATTTTTTAGTCCTTTAAACATCTATGTTCATGACTAAAACCTCCTATAATATTGCTTTCCTGTAATATACTAGTAGATCATTCTCATAAAAGGAGTTGAAGAGTGTTTATTCTTTTTCTAGTCTATGAATAGTTTTATATTATATTAGTAATAAGTCAGATTTCACCAGGAAAGCTTAGAATTTTCTTTGTGACAGGATTTTAAATTTTGGATTCATTTTATTTTTTATTTTTTTAACTCCCAGCTTTATGGAGACATAATTGACATATAGCATTGTGTAAGTTTAAGGTATACAATGTGATGATTTGATATATGTATAATATTGAGAAGTGATTACCGCAATAAAGTTAGTTAACACATCCACCACTTCATTTAGTTACCTTTTTGTTTGTTTGTTTGCACATGTGGTAAAATTATTTCAAGATTAAATTTCTTACTAACTTCAGGTATATACTACAGTATTGTTAACTGTTGTCATCATGCTGTACATTACACCCCTAGAACTTATTCATCTTGTAACTGGAAGTTTTTACCCTTTGATTGCCAATTTCTCACCACCTTTTGCCTTCTCCATCGGCCAATCTCCACTCTTTTTCTATGAGTTTAGTTTTTTAGATTCCATTTATAACTGAGATTATCAATATATGTTTTTTTGTCTTATTTCACTTAGCATTATGCCCTCATGGTCCATCCATATTGTCACAAATCTCAGGATTTCCTTATATTTTATGGTTGAATAATATTCTATTGTGTGTGTGTAGTACAACTATTACATGATATCACAGAGATATAATATTATGAATAATGTGGTAATGAACATGGAGGTGCAGATATCTCTTGACATAGTGATTTCGTTTCTTTCAGATAAATGCCAAGAAGTGGAATTGCTGGTTCATATGGTAGTCCTGTCTTTATTGTCTTGAGGAATTTCCATACTGTTTTTCATAATGGCTGTACCAATTTATAATCCCAAAAAGAGTAAACAAGATCACCTTTTCTCAAGCTCCTCTCTAGCATTATTTCTTGTCTTTTTGATGTTAATGATTCTAATAGATATGAAGTAATAGCTCACAGTGATCAGATTTCCGTTTTGATTTGATTCATAATTAGTGACATTGAGCACATTTTCATGTACCTGTTGGCCGTTTGTATATATTCTTTGGAAAAATATGTACTCAGGTCTTTTGCCTATTTTTTAAATTGGATTGTTTATTTTATTTTTTTACTATTGAGTTGTATGAATTCTTTATATATTTTGCATATTAATCCCTTATTAGATATTAGATTTACAAATATTTCTCCTATTCCATAGGCTGACTTTTCAGTTTTGTTAATCATTTCCTTTGCTGTGCAAAGAATTTAGCCATAATTCCAGTTTCTAATTTTTTATTTTGTTGCTTGTGTTTTACATGTCATATCTAAAACTCAGTGCCAATACCCATGTCAAGGAGCCTTTTTCCATTTCCTTTTGTAGTTTTATAGTTTCAGGTGTTACTTATAAGTCTTTAATCTATTTCAAGTTAACTTTTATAACTGGTGTAAGATAAAGATCTGGTTTCATTCTTTTGCATGTGAATATCCAATTCCCCAGCACTATTTATTGAAGACACTGTCTTTTTCCTCTTGTCAAATACTAGTTGATTGTGAATGCGTGGGTTTATTTATGGGCTTTCAATTCTGTTCTATTTATTTATATGTCTATTTTTATGTCAGTACCATAGTTTTGGGCAGCTTGGGTGGCTCAGCGGTTTAGCGGCTGCCTTCAGTCCAGGGCGTGATCCTGGAGACCCAGGATCGAGTACCACATCGGGCTCCCTGCATGGAGTCTGCTTCTCCCTCTGCCTGTGTCTCTGCCTCTCTCTCTATCTGTGTCTCTCATGAATAAATAAATAAAATCTTTAAAAATAAATAAATAAAAAGTACCATAGTTTTTATCGCTATAGCTAATATAGCTTAAAATCAGGAAGTGTGATGCCTCCCTCTTTGTTCTTCTTTCTTAGGATTGCTTTGGAGTTTTTGTGATTCCACATAAATTTTATAATTGTTTCTTCTACTTCTGTAAAAACTGCCATTGGAATCTTAATAGTAATTGCATTGAATCTATAGATGGCTTTGAGTAGTATGGATATTTTAACAATATTAATTCTTCCAATCCATGAATATGGGATACTTCTTCATTTATTTGTGTCATCTTTGATTTCTTTTCTCAACATTTTGTAGTTTTTGGTGTAAAGATCTTTCAACTCCTTGATTAAATTTTGCCTAATTATTTTATTATTTTTGATACTATTGTAAATAAGATAATTTTTAAACATTTCTTTTTCAGATAATTGGTTGCTAGTGTATAGAAATTTTACTGCTTTTTGATGTTAATTTTGTATCTTGCAACTTCACCAAATTTGTTGCATAGATCTAACAATTTTTTGGTGAAGTTTTTAAGATTTTTATATGTATTAATTCACGTCATCTGCTAATAGAGACAATTTTACTTCTTCCTTTCCATTCCTGATGTATTTTATCTTATTTTATTTTTCCTTTTTGCCTAATTACTCTGGTTGGACTTGAATAAGAATGGTGAGAGTGGGCACCCTTGTCTTATTCCTGATTTTAGATGAAAAACTTTCAATATTTCACCACTGAATATGTTGTTTGTTAGTTGTGGACTTGTCATGTATAGCCCTTATTAAGTTGAGGTACATTCCTTCTATAACTAATGTAAGAATTTTTATCATGAACAAATGTTGAATTTTTTCAAATGCTTTTTCTGTACCTATTAATGCAATCTTGATTTGTTCATTTTATTCTATTAATGTGATATATCAGATTTATTGATTTGCCTATGTTGAGCCATCCTTGTATCTCTGGGATAAATCTCAGTTGATCATGGTTAATGAGCCTTTCTTTTTAAGATTTTTTAAAATTTTATTTATTTATTCATGACAGACATAGAGAGAGAGAAGGGCAGAGACACAGGCAGAGGGAGAAGCAGGCTCCATGCGGGGAGCCCAATGAGGTACTCAATCTGGGACTCCAGGATCATGCCCTGGACCAAAGGCAGGCGCCAAACCACTGAGCCACTCAGGGATCCCCTTTTTAAAGATTTTTAAGATTTATCTATTCATGAGAGACACAGAGAGAGAGAGAGAGGCAGAGACACAGGCAGAGGGAGAAGCAGGCTCCATACAGGGGGCCTGATGTGGGACTCCATCCTGGGACTCCAGGATCATGCCCTGGGCCAAAAGCAGGCACCAAACCACTGAGCCACCCAGGGATCCCCATTAATGAGCCTTTTAATGTGCTGCTGAATTTGGTTTTCTAGTATTTTATTGAGAACTTTTGCATCTATATTAATCAGGGATATTGGCCTTTAGTTTTATTTTTCATAGTGTCTTTGGTATCAGGATAATGCTGGTTCACAAACTGAGTTTGGGAGTGTTCCCTCTCCTATTTTTGGAAGAGTTTGAGAAGGATTGGTGTAAATTCCTCTTTAAATGCTTAGTAAAATTCACCAGTAAAACCATCTTCTCCTGGACTTTTTTTTTTTTTGGTTGGGAGATTTTGATTATTGATTCAGTCTCCTTACTAGTGTCTGTTGAGATTTTCCATTTCTTCTTGATTCAGTCTTGGTATGTAGCACAGCAATTGGGCAGGGCTGTGAATTTGTTTCCCTGTGTGGGCGGGGCTATAGAACATGCTTCATGACTAGTCTAGCGTGTTGGCTTGAGACCCAAATCATGCAGAACAGCCAAAAATTACCTGGACAGACAGGGCCATGAGCTTGGCTATGTTGATGGTCAGAGCTGCTAACTAAGATCTCTGCTCAGGTTCAGCTGCAAGCAGGAATGTGGCCTTCCAAGATCCAGATCTGAGTGCTGGTTGCACCTATCCCTCTCCATCTTGATTTGATCCCCAGTGGTTGAGCTGAGCAGATTTTTCCAGTGATTCTTGTGAAGTGAGACCTGAGTAGGCCTCCTGGGAAGCATCCACAATGCTGGGGTTGCTAGATGTTCACTGTGGGTTCTCTTTTCTCAATAGGGAAACTGTAAGCCCTCTCAGTGCAGTATTATGTCTGCCTAGGGGTGGGGTGGGGGTAGAAATGTAGTCAAGGCAAAACTACTTCCCTGACTCTTCTAATGAGGTTCTTCACCAACTCTGTGGTCCAAGGGGATGCTTCAGTCCTACTCCTGGGTTCTGAGATTTTTACATTGGTATCTTGTCTATGGAGAGTTGCTAGCTGGTCTTCTTGAGGGTTACTCATACTGAGAATGACCTATGTCTCCATCTTGATGATGTAACCTCTCTGGATTCTATATCTTTAATAATTATTACTCTACTTAGAATTTTTCTTTGGTAAGTTGCATTCATTTATTTATAACTTATTAAATTATTTTTCTATATAGCAGTTTTGATGAAATATAATTAACTCTACTCCTCCCAAAAAGTGCCTCAAACTCATGAGTAGGCTACTCATCATTTTCCCCTACATTATCACAATTGTTTCTAAAATTAGTATTCCTTTGGATTTACAAAATATTTGTGATTTTCATTCTCATAACTCTTTCCTCCTCTCAAAAAATTTTCTCTTTTGCTCAAAAAACTCATCAGAATGTTTCTTTTATTGTAATTATGCCACTAATGATTGATCTCAATTTTTGTTTGCGAAAATGGCTTTATTTCACCTTTGTCATTGAAAGATATTTTCCTACCTATAGAATTTTAAGTTGTTAGTTCATTTTCTTTAAGCATTTGAATATAACATTCCAGTGTGTTCTGGTTTCCATTGTTTCTCTTGAAATCAGGTATCAGTGTATTTGTTGCTCATTTGAAGACAATCCATAATTTATTCTCTGGCTACTTTATAAAGCATTTCATTTTGTCTTTATTTTCTGTAGTTTCATGATGATGCATCAGTCTGTGCATGGTATGTTATTTATATCTCCCTGGACTTGTTTGATTCTTGAATCTGTGGATTGAATCTATGGCTTAGTTTTGGAAAAGTCTTGCCTTTATTTCTTCAAATATTGTATTATCTTATCTCTCTCCCTAATCATTTGAATAATATTATATAATAATATAATAATATTATTATATTATTATATAATAATAATAATATTTGAATTCTGTGATTCCAGTTTCTAAATTTTAGGTCATCTCACTTTATTCTATGTATCACATATACTCATGTTTTCCTAATCTTTTCCATCCCTTTTGTTTCATCATATTAGCTTATTTTTTATTTGAATATTTTCCCATCATCTGGATCTAATTTATTGTTCTTAATTTCAGTTATTATTTTTTTTTCAGTTGTAAGATTTCTATTTTCTTCTTTTTCAAGTCTGCATCACCTCTTTTTAAAAAATAATTCTATGCTAAAATGTTTAATATTGTCTTTTATCTCACTGAATATAGAAAGAATAGTCTGATAATTTCAAATTCTACAGCTCTGGGGGTTGCTTCCATTGTCTTGTTTTTTTTTCTGTTTTCTTATTCATGTTTCTAATTCATCTCCTTGTCTAAGTGGTTATTTTTTTCTTACTGTATATCACACACTATTTTAAGGGTTATGCTACAGTAAGAAAGACAGTCTAGTCTTTGTGGAAAATATGCACAAAAATCAATGGAAAAGAATAAAGAAGTAGGCCCACACAAATACAGCCAATTGATTTTTGAGGAAGATGCAAAGGCAATTCAGTGGAGAAAGGATTGTCTTTTCAACAAATGGTGCCATAAAAAAAAAAACAAAAACAAAAACAAGCTGAGCCATACCAAACAAACAAAAACATCCAAACCCACAGAAAACAAACCAAAAATAGACCTAGACACAGACATTGCACGTACCCAGAAACTAATTAAAAATGTATCCTGCACATTAATGTAAAATGCATGTAAATTTTCTAGAAAAAAATAGAGGGGCAAATCTACATGACCTTAGTCTATTCTTTCTTTCTTTCAAATCTACATGACCTTAGTCTTTCTTTTCTTTCTTTCTTTTTCTTTCTTTCTTTCTTTTTCTTTCTTTCTTTCTTTCTTTCTTTCTTTCTTTCTTTCTTTCTTTCTTTCTCTTTCTTTCTTTCTTTCATGAGCTGAGGGGAGGGGCAGAAGGAAAGGAAGAGAGAATCTTTAGCAGGCTCTATGCTCAGCGTGGAGCCTGTGCTGTAGCTTGATCTCACAACCCTGAGATCATGACCTGAGTGAAAATCAAGAGTGAGGTGCTTAGCCAACTGAGGCACCAGGTGCCCCTGACTTTAGTCTTGATAATGAGATTTTAGATACAACACAAGAGAGAAAAAGAAAAATGATACATTGGATTTTATTAAAATAAAAAACTTCCGGTAAAGACACTAAATAAAATTAAAAGATAAGCAACAAACTGGGAGAAAATATTTGCAAAATATATCTGATAAAGGACTTGTATCCTAAATATATAAAGACAGATTGAAGCTCAACAATAAGAAAACCTAACAACTCAATTAAAAATGAGCCAAAGATCTGAACAACCCTTAACCAAAGAAGAAAAACAGGTGGCAAATAAACATATGAAAAGATGCTCAACATCATTTGTCATTAGGAAAACGCAATTTGAAATAGCAATGTGGTACCACTATATACCTATTAGAATGACTAAAAAACAAAAACAAAACAAAACCCTGACACTACCAACTGTTGATAAGGATGCAGAACAACAGAAACTTTCATTCCTCACTGGTGACAGTACATATTGTTACAGGCTCTTTGGATATGGTTTGGCAGCTTTTTACAAAGCTAAAAATATTCTTACTATACAATCTGGCAATCAAATTCCTACATATTTACCCAATTGATTTGAAAGTGTATATTCCACATAAAAATCTCCATTTGAATGTTTATAGCAGCCTTATTAGTAACTTTGAAAACCTAGAGCAACCAAGATGTTCTTTAATAGATTAACTAATAAACAAATTATATAAGAGGATATGAGCTATCAAACTATTCAGAGACATGGATGAATTTTGAATGCATATTTCTAGGTAAAAGAAGTCAATCTGAAAAGGCTGCATACTGAATCATTCCTTTTATATGACACTATGTAAAAGACAAACAGGTGAAACAGATTAGTGGTTGCAGGAGTTTTGGAGTGTATATGTGCTTTGAACAGGTGAAGCATAGGGGGTTAGGGCAGTGACACTATTTTGTGTAACACTGTAATGCATACGATTACACATTTTTCAAAACCCATCAAACTTTATAGAAGAGTGGACTTTAAGGCATGTAAATTTAAGAAATCCTTTAGATAATCTCTAACTATAGTATGTGACAGTGCACACTGTGACAAAAGAACCTAACTGCACTAAAAATGTATGAAACAATCTCACTGAAGGGGGTGGAGGGAAAAGCTGACCTAAATAAATTTGGAAATTAGTCTGTAGGAATAAAGACAAAAGGAACTATATAGCAGTAGTGTACTCTAGTTGAAAAAAATCGTCTACAACAGGCATATGAGTTAGCAATTCTGAAACAACCATAACATTTAGGAGTTAAGGAATTGAGTTAAGTAAACAGATGGTGGATGGTAGGAGTCAGTTTTCTTACTATTGCAGTAGAAGGTTACAGACAAACAAGGGGAAGAGGGAAGAATAATCCATATGGTAAAGGAGTAGAGTTGGAGACATCAGCATAAACACCTGTTTAACATAGAGATGGATATATATATATATATATATATATAAAGTATATATATTCTGGTTAGTATGCACATCTTTCCTTCTCCATCAGCTGTGAGGGCCTAGAAGTAATGATACCCCATAGCAATGAACCACTTAACACACAGATCTTGATTTATAATGTCATTCTTCAGTAAAATAAAACAGGACTCCTTGGAGAAATGGCTGACTGTAAAACTGGGGCAAGACATATACAAGATGAACCCGGAATGTCTTGTAGTGATAGTAAGGAAGTGCTCAAACCAAACCAAAGCCCCCCAAACACAAAACCTCATAAAACAAGTCCACAATAATGGTGGTATATCAAAGGGACACAGGAATCAATTGAAAGAGCTCCCAATGGTCAAATATAGAGCAATTTTAGGAATAAAATGAAGTAGTATTGGATTATAACACAAAGTGTAAAATAAATATCCATGAGTCTATACTAATACAAATAAACTATTAAAAATAAATAAATGGGAGAGAATAGACAAATGTTCCATGCAGAAGAACTCCTAATAATTTAGGTAGAAAATTTATTTCCTCAAGGAGGAAAATCACATTTAAAAAATGTGATCTATATACAGTGACTTCCTTCTAAAGAGTAAATGTGAAAAGGGTGAAAAAGATTAACTTTACACTAGAGAATCTTGACAGTCATAACATTGATCAAAGTCAATATCAACAGTGAAGTCATGTTTATGGTATGTTTCCTTCATAAGATATGATGAAAATGGCACTTCACCTCTGTGGTCTGCCTCCAAAAAAAACCCATAGCCCAGTTTAATCATGAGGAAAACATCAGACGAATTTCATTTGAGGGACATTCTACAAAATACCTGATTGGTATGCTTCAAAACTATCAAGGTCATCTTAGACAAGGAAAGTCTGAGAAACAATCACTGCCAAGAGGAGCCTATGGAGAGCCACGACTAAATATAATGTGATGTCTTGGATGGTATCTTGGAAGAGAAAAAGGACATTAGGTTAAAAGAAATAGAAAAAACCCTAAGAAATTCTGAATAAAGTATGAGTTTCAGTTGATGATAATATATCAATATTGGTTCATCAAATATAATAAATGTAACATAATAATAGAGAATGTTAATACTAGGAGAAACTATGTGTGGGGTCTATCGAAACTACTATCTTCACAATTTTTCTATAAGTAAGTCTAAATACATTCTAAAATAAAAAGTTTATTAAAAATATAAAAAAATAAGTTTTTAAAAAGGGTTTGAAGTCTAGGATATCTCTTTCTAGGTAGGATTTTTCCTTGCTTCTTCCATCCACTGGGGATTATTAGCAATCCAAGGTCAGTTCAATAAAATTTCTGGGTTGAAGATTTTCTAAACTATATAGATGATTTAGAGTTGGGTTCTACATTTTTGACAGAAGCATGGTTCCTTTGTGTTCTCCTTTGTTCCTAGGATGCAGCCTTTTGGGTTACCAGTGCTTTACTGTCTCCTAAACTCCACAACTTTTTTCCTTTCCTATGAAGAGGTTTTCAAAAGGACTTCAGCCTCTGCCTTTCTTATAGATCAGCAAATGCTCTGGGGGGCAAAAGTGGCCCCCAAGTTAGGTTCACTTGTCTTGATGCTGACCTCTTGTAAATCTTTATTCTGGTAATGCTTCATTATTTTGTAGCTCTCTATTCCTTTAAAACAGATTATATACTTTACCCAGCTTTTCTACATTTCCCTCAGCAGGAAGATTGGTTCAAGTGATCTTACAGCTTTATCTGCTGCAGAAATTCTAAAGTTTTATTACTGTTGTCTCCTTTCTCATTCTGTTTACTGTTGTGGCTTCATACTTTAAAAAAATCCTTTAGTACTATTTTCTGGGGTATTTGGAGGAAGCATAGGGTAATGGCTTTTCAGTTTTCTCCTTTACAGATTATTTTGGTGATAGCTAAAGAAAATTCAAATCATCAGATTGGTATAGTCTTACTTAGAACAGTTTATCTGAAAATGAGAAATAAAGCAGGCGAATAATGACTTTAAATAGCCACATCTAGGGAAAAATTATGAGGACCTAGCATAGGTACATACTTATATATAAACACACATATAAATATTTCTAATATATATTCATATGGGTTGGAAAGCTGGTAGGTGCTAACAAAATACTTTCTGTTTGCTGTATATTCCTGTGTTATACTTCTGTTTCTAACCCTGTTGTGAAATATCAGTGTTTTTTCTCTAAGAGAGAAAGCAACAATTTTAAGTTATGAAAACAATTTCCACCTAATAACCTCCTTAATAAAACATGTTGCTTAAAGGAAAATGTGGTATAGATCATTTCATGTTCTTAAAAACATTCTATGTCATTTATATATGATTATAGAGATACTGAATTTATATTATGATGACAAATACTTAAAAGATTCTCTTGACAGCAGTACTGATATGGGAGAACTTGGTTCTTGTCTCACGGAGTCGAAGAATGAATCTCAAGGACACAGGAGAGTGAGTAAAGGGATATAAGTTTATTAAGCAAAGGTACAGAGAAAGCTCTCAGAAGTAAGAAGGGTCCCAACAGGGTTGCCACTGAAGTCCCTGTAGTGGCAGTTTTTTATTGAGAACTGACTGGGAAGCTTATGGCCTCGAGATTCCTGTGATGTCTTGGTTTGAGTTAGGACTGGTGATAACATCTTTAATGGCTTACTTCTTCTTTGGGGTCTGGTTATTCTTTGTTGATCATGGATGACTGTCATAAAAAAGACACCCTCCCTGCCCACACCTAGGGCAGGGTGGTCTGGCTTGTTCCCTTATCTCTGGTTTCCTTACACCTCAGCATTTTTGGGATTCCTGTGAACCTGATTCTGTGGCCCCCTACTTAGCCCTGCCTAGTCCTATTTGTCCCCAACTCAGTACCTTACTAATTTTTCTGGTTTTTAATAAAAAAATCTGGATAACTAGTGTTGATAACTGCCACTTAGGAAACAAATAAAAATTCTAAACACTCATTATTCCTGAAACAATTCTTCCTGGGACCATCAGGTCTTTTTCTAAGTACTGTCGTATTTAATTATGGGTCACTGTTAATCAATACAGAAGTGCTTTTTCAAGCTGGTTGACTGTCAACAATAATTATATATTCTTAAAGAGGTAAGCATTCTCCTTTATTTTGTGGTAGAATTTCAGTGGTGCATTTAAAATGTACAAGGTAGGGTAGAAAGGGCAGTATGTCCTTGCAGATGTATTCCTTCATTTGAAATCAGGAGAAATGAGAAGTGGTTACCAAAATGAATCAGTTAATATCATAAAGAAATGATTCCACTTGTTAATCTAAATATTTATTTATTTTTCATTCTTACTAAATGCCAAACTCTCAATTAGATACTTTATATGCATAGACAACAACTTTCCATTGCTATTTTTATTTCCACTCATACAGATGAGAAATTGAGGCTCAGAGTTGCTAAGTATATTTCCCAACTATGCAACTAGTAAAGGTGAAGCAGGATTTTCAACCTCTTTCTAATTCCAAAGCCTATGTTTTCCTTATTGCTCTTCACTATGTTCCTTCTACAGGGAAAACAGATACTAAGAAAATAACTGATACTCTTCAGAAAAATTAACAATGAGTGGGTCCTGGTCACCAATTCCAGCGTGAGTGTGTGTATATGTATGTTGTGTGTGTGTTGGGAGAGTGTCTCTTCTATACCAACAAGCAATTCTCAAACACCAGCCGCTTCGTGCCCTGCAACTCAATTCAATTCTAACACTATCTACCTGGATACAGCCTCAGGTCCCACAGGTTAAGGCTCAGTCCTACAAGACCCTCCCCCCCCACCCCCCCCCCCACCCCCCGCCCACACACACACACACACACACTTCACAGACCAACTGCAAGTCCAGGTTGTCACCTGAGCTCCTGACTGGCTATAGATTGAAAGTTCCAACAACCCATGCTTGGGTTAAATTAATTTGTTAGAGTGGCTCAGACACCTCACAGAAACATTTTACTTACTAGATTACCTGTTTATTATGAAAGAATATAACTCAGGAACAGACAGATGCAAAAGATGCATGGAACAAAGTATGGAGAAAGGGCATGGAATTTCATGCCCACATCTAGTATGTCACTTTCCCCAGATCTCCCCACATGTTCACCAAACTGGAAGCTCTCTGAAACTGTTTTTTTGGGGGGGTTTGGACAACCAAATGGAGGTTTCCTAATGTAAGCACAATTGATTAAATTGTTGGCCATTAGTGTTTAAACTCAGTCTCTAGCCCATTTCTCTACTCTGGAGGTCAAGGAGGTAGGGCTGAAAGCTTCCACTCTGGTTGGCTCTCTGGACACCTAGCCTCCATCCTTAGGTGGGGATCCTAAGAGGCCTCATTAATATAACAAAAGACACTATCAGCTCTAATTTAGGAGAATCCAAAGGGTTTTAGGAGTTCTGTGTTGGAAACTGGGGATTAAGATCAAATATTTATTTCCTATTATAAATCACAATATCACAACAACATTGAATAAAAAGAGAAGCCAATGAAAATGCAGGATCATATCCAAAGTTTACTGTTTGCATTGGTCTTTTCCTTCACATTACATCTACTAATTTGGACATCATAGGTAAAGCGGCTACACAGGAATCTGGAAAGTTTCCATCTCTAGAATCTTTACTTTGGTAGATGGACAACTGTCTGCTTAGCATTCTACGTTTCTTTTTGCCCACATTGTTGGTTTGTCTCTGAAGTTCAGACAGGCAAAAGGGATTCTTGAGGTATTTCCATCACCATCAAAATGTGTGACTAATTAGGGGTGGCTCCTAGAAGAGCCACTTCTAGAAGAAATGAATCCTAGGAGGGACAGGTAGGCAGTGCTATAAGTGTTAAATCCTTGATCTTGGGAGAACAAGTTCCATTATCTCTGATAAAACCCCAATGTCCTCTTCCATACTTCTGAATGTCTTGAATAAGTGTCCTTTTTTGATAATAGAAGATTCACACTGCCTAGCTCAGAGAATTTCCTCTATATTATTACCCATATCTTAGGAAGGAGGGATATAACACAGAGAGAAGTACAAGGGAAACACCAATTGGAATGTCATCTAAGGTGGGCTCCCATTTTGTGCATTTACCTTCCAGATCATTTTAGTTTGGCAGTCAGCTTAAGACCACAGGATTAAATAAAAAGGGCTGCCTTGCCTCCTCGGGCATAATGAGGGGAGAGCAGCAGATGGAATCTGACAAAAGCTGATTGCAGGAATGGAGGAATGGAGGGAGGTGACTGTAGGGCTATGGAATGAGAGTTTTAATGAGGATATGAATGATAGCAACCCAGGGACAGAGGCCTTGCATCCTCATCCACCTTCAGTATTTTTTCTCAGAGATTTCGTGATGAATCCTGATAAGGGAAGACTTCAACGATCCTTTCCTCTTCTGCAGACAAAGTGGGCCAGCCTTTCTCCCAAAACTCTTAGCACAGAGCTTTTTTTCTCTCTCTGCTTTTTGCACCCCTCAAAGTCCTTGGTAATAAATATAGTAATGCAGAATAAACTGAACTAGTTCCTTCTTGAGAGAAATAATTATAAGCTGGGCACTATAAAAGCAAGTAATTTTTTTTAATTTTAAAGGTGTCAATCTGCACGTATTTTATTATTTTTTTCACAGTCTATGCAGCTTTTATTTCAGTCAGAAAGTAGTCAAATATACACACAGCCTAAAAACAGTATAAAAGGTGAATAAAAAGGCCCATAGTCTATTTGGGGTGGAGGCAGAGGGTAGGCTGGTCCAGCATTGTATCTGGTACTTTGGGAGGAGGACCAATGATAGGAGCAAGCAGAGAAAGGCTTGTTGGGCAGAAAGGAAACTGCTTGGCTAGCTAAGCCTGCTCACCTTTTCATACACAAGGCAGGAAGAGACTGTAAGACTACTCATGTGGCCAGCCTGGCTTGGATAGGTCTAATGCAGGCCAAGACTCAGCCTGGATTTTCTTTTAGGAAGTCCAAACTTTCACAGTGCTGTCCACAGTCCCCACACGGCCAGCCCAGTCATACTGCACTGGTGATGCAGCAGAGTCTACATGCAGATCATGCCCTTCACACTCCAGACCCTGAAGGATCTGTCATAGGATATGCTGGGGACTTTGGTCTGGTCTGGTATGGAGATGACTGTCAAGGCATACATGGTGCCAATGTGGCCTGTTAGGATCTGCACCTGCTACTTAAACTTGATGTTTCATGTGTGAATGAAGTTCTCCCAGTGCCGCTGGACAATGCGGCCATTCATTGTGCCAATATGGTAGTGCTGCTGGTGACATCTGCAGGATGTGGGCGCAGTTGAGGGTCTAGATGTCCCAGATCTTGATTATTTGGTTAGGAGCCACTGTGCATGCAACTCTGACCAGGGCCTGTACTCAGTGGTTGAGGCCCATGAGCTCCTTCTTTATCTTCAGCTCAGTGCCTGTGATGTTCCAGTCCTGGATATCCTTCAGCAAACTGCTTAGGAGCATGCTGTAGGAGGAGACCAGGGTGTATACCAATTGTCTGGGCCCGGACTGTGTTCACCCTCTGCAGGTTCTGGATGTCCCACATGATGTATAGTCTGCTGAGCTACTGTAAAGCTTGTGCTCCAGAAGGCAGAGCATCAGCACAATGTTGTCATGCCATTCCAGTATCTTCTGGCATTTAGGCTCTTCTCCAGCTGGTCGATCTTCTCTGAGAGCTTGCCCAGCATGAAATGCAGAAAATAATCTCCTAGTCCTTCTGTGTCAGCACCACAAATATTTTGTGGAAGCTATCAGCCTTTTGCTGCGGGAACTCCTTCAGGTCCATCTCATACATGTCCTGATTTCCCATGAACATGCATCTGTACTTAGAGTGGGGATACTTGATGTGGTTGTACTCCTTGAGTTCATCCATGTTCATCACGAGGAGGGGATGACTAGGGTTGTTAGAGCATCACACAGACCTGCAGTCACAGCAGTCTTTGTTGTCTTTCTAGGAACTGAGCTTGATGGTGAAGGGACTCCCACAGGGTGTCTACCTCAAAAACAGGTGGGCTTCCTGCCAGCCACCACTGGATAGCCATGCTTGCAGTGAATGAAGAACTCCTAGATCTACACTCCATTGCAATTTTGTTTACTACCACCATCAGGTTGGTGTTGCACATGGGACACCTCTCTGTCTTTAAGATGCATCTTTGATAAAACATGTGCCTCCATGTACTGATTACAGGGTCCTTGAACACACTGTAGCTGACCTGACAACAGAGCTGAGGGCTGCTCAGCAAATACAAATGGCTCTAGCTCCTCCTTGTACTCTGGCAGCAAGAATGTGGAGCATAGAGATAGGCTGGACCCAGAGTCCAGTAGACTCTGGACTGCAGCTGCCAGAGATGGCATGGTAGAGCTTGGATTCACAGTGCAGGGTGGTGATGGGGACATGCTGTCTTCCTCACCCTGAGGGAAGGAGGTGAGGGTGCTGGAGGAGAGGGGCACCCTGTGGTGCTATTTGTGAATGCTGATCTTAAGTGGCTTTTGCAATGGTAGTGACAACTGAAATGGGTCCCAAAATCTTTTCCATTCTGGTCCCTATGGTGAGGTCTGGGGTGGATGGGTTGGAAGTCTCCCTGGAGAAGCAGTTGTAGCAGGTGCTTTTGCCTGATCTCATGCTCATGAGAACTATCTTGGACATTTACATAATGTCCCCCATCTGCGGCCACTGGGGAGTGGCAACGCCAGCCTCCAGCTTCATCAGGCCCCCTTGGCTGCCTCTCTAGGAAGGGACCTGTGTGCTTTTTAAAATAAAGCATTTTCAAAATAATTATTAGCCATGTATACTAAGAGAATCGGCAAGGTAAGTTTGGTATCAGTAAATTATATATATTCCCTTCTATACCAGGTCATGATAAATGTTGCACCAGGTATGAACACAGGGACATTCATCAGTGACTTGAATTTTATAGACACTAAACTCAGTTTAAATGATGGTATTGATGGTATTGAGACATCTTTGAGGTCTGAATTTCGCCAGTGCTCAGTGCCTGAGTACTGAGACATGCAGCAAGGAAGAGTGAATAGTCAGCAGGGTCAAGGGCGGCAAAGAGAATGAAGAAGATGAGTGCTGAGGAAACACTGTTGGATCTATAATAGGGAGGAATTCATGACCTTTGGGAAAACATTTTCAGTAGTGTAGTGGAGAAGGGAGTTGGCTTGCAGTGCATTACAGAGTAATTGGGTAGTGGAAAAGAGTGAGTGAGACTTCTCTTTATATAATGTAGCAGTGAAAGATGAGAGGGAATGAGTTTGACAAGCTAGCTGGGCCAAAGTACATTTTTTTTTTTAAAGGATTGTTTATAGGCAGAGCAGTAGGCATGGGTGAGATGTGCATCTGTAGTAGAGTTCAGGGGGTGGAGAGAGATAGAGAGAGGGGGAGAGACTAGCACAAGATACCCACTAGCAGATGCTCTGTCTGTCTAATAAGCACTTACCCTTAAAGGAAGTTTCCAAAATTGCCTCATTTTTGTAAGATTCAAAACAGTTTTAGAGCGTGAAACACAGACATTCGCCCTAGAGGGACTTGCCATTTAACAGTGATACAGTACACACAGAGATAATGAAATGGAGTTATCAGTTAAGCACCTTTCAAAAGACGTTATCAATATACTCTAACCAAAATAAAAAAAAAACATTGGATGATTTGTTCAATTTGTTCACATAGTATCCACATAGGTAAGTATTATCATTTTTGAGGAAACAGAAGCTTAGGCAGGCTACAGGCTAAGGAAGTTCTTAATGCCTCATGGCTAATCAATGATTTCAGTCCAGTCTCTGATTACAAGCTAGGATTCCACACCTAGTAACTGTCATTAGAAATATTGAGTGAAGCTTTTGACTTCAAATCTCAAATTAGAATTCAACAATGTCTATATCTCACTTTAGGTAAAATAATGTCTGCATCTTTAAAATATTTTGACATAGGCACATGTGTGTACATGTATGTGTGTGTATGTGTGTGTTTGCCTGTGTGAGGCTAAGCTACATTCTAGGTGTGATCAATTACCTGGTTGTAATGCATACTCTAGAAGAAGGGAGGGGGTAGTCAAAATTTAATAAAAGAGACTATAATTCAGGGATAGCTATTATAATCTTCAATAATCTAGTTCCAATTAACACTAGATTTTAAAATACTAGAAATACTAGAAAGGATAGAGATAGGTATTTCTTGGTGAAATTAGTGGCTTGTTACTTAGATAATAGGTGTTGGAAACAGGCATTCATTAGTGAGATTAGTGAGAGCTGCTCTGTGAATTGACTAAAATATTCTAGAAATACTCCCTGCCTTGCTATGAGTCTAGTAAGTCACCCTTCACTGTTAGAAAGAAGTTGGAAGCTTGATCCTTGACAGTCCAGTGTCCAGTCATCTCTTTGAAGGGTTCTGGTTGACTGCTAATGACCACAAGGCTAACTGAATTCTGCCTTAGAACATTCTCTCATCTGTCCCAAGAGATTTCACTGCTTACAGAATAGGCTATCTGGCCTATGTGAAGGTCTGCTTATTGATAAATGTTAATTTAATTATGGCTTATATGTATGAATAATTTTTATCTGATTCTTTTACTAAAACCTTGTAAGAAGATTGTATGGAAGTAGTAAACTCACCCACTCTCAACTCCTGGTGCCCACTATTATCTACTAAAATTAACCTACTTGTATTTAACCAAACTAGCTTAGGTCAGACATTTATTTCTGTGAATTTGTCCTATAAATTCCCTTTGCAACTTATAGAAAAACTATTCCTCATCTTTGTAATATGTCTACCCCAATGACCTTCTCTGCAGCCTCTAACCTATCTGCTCTTCAGTTTTACTGAGAATATAGATACAATTAGATGGACAGTCCTTCTGTTCCCCTTATCTTCCATCATCAAATCCTCCAAACTGCCTATATCTGTCCTCACCTTTTGTCTTTCTTCTTATGACAAGGAAGAAAGTATAGCTTCATTTGTGAAAGGTGAGCCTTTCGTTTAAGCTTAGTATCCTGTCTTGCTTTGCTGCTTAAGGACCTAATTTCTGTGTTTTACCTACTCCCTTTTGAATTAAATTTTCCCTTTCTGTTAGGTTAGTCACACTAGCATACAAAATGCTCTAGCATCTTCTACCTTAGACAAAAACAAACAAAACTTATCTTGATTCTTTTAAACAATCACTCTATTTCTCTGTCCCTACACAGTAAAACTACTCCAATTGTCTCTACTGTTTTCACTTCTTCACTTTACATTCTTTTTAAATTATGAAACAATTCAAACACAGAGAAATGCTAGGGAATGATGTAATATATGCCTATGAACATACACACCTACTGCCCAGCTCCATAAACTTTTAATGGTTTTCTATATTTGCTTTACCTTTTTAAGAGAACTATTGTAGATAAAATTGAAACCCTTCTCAAATGCATTATCTCCTATCCCCACTGGTAACTATTAACCAGAATCTAGTGTTCAGCATGCCTGTACATGTTTTTATATACTACTGTACAAATATATATCCATAACTGAGAGTTATACTTTTTCTGTACTGATGGATATAATTCCACTTTTCATTCTTACCAACACTAAATTAGATGTTCCTATTTCTCCATATTTATGACAATATGTGAATTGTCAGCCTTTTAATTTTGCCAGACTAGTCAGTTTGAACTGTTATCTCATGATGATTTTAATTTGCATTTCCTGATATCTAGTAAAGTAGAGCATCTTTTCATAGTTTTAGTGGCCATTGGTGTTTCTATTTTTAGAAAGCCTATTCATCTTTTGCCCATTTGTCTTAATATCTTGAATGAACAACCATCATTTCTCCACTGCTTTGAAATGCCACCTCTATCTATCTTATACAATTTTCTGGATCTCTACATTGTTTCATTGGTTTATTTGTATATTTCTCCATCAAGAGCACAAGATCTTCCTGTAGTTGCATAAGAACTCACTCTCTGGTAGAGCATCTCCTCCAGTATGGTTCTTTGAAATATTTGTAGACATTTTTACCTCTTTGTGCTTTCATGTGAATTTTGGGATTTTCTGTCAAGATCATGAAACCCTGGTGAGATTTTCATTGGAATTTATTTAGACTTATGGGCAAAATTGGGCAGAACTGAAATACTTATCTTGAGTCTTATCCCTAAACATGGTATATACACATCTAACTTCTCTTGAGGGCACTCTTATCAGGCTTCTTTCTCCACCACTCCATTGATTCTGGTTTGATTTTCAAGATTGTGAACAACCTGCAACTTGCCAAATCTAATGACTACTTCTCTGTCCTTCTCTTACTTACTCTGGTGGCCTGAAGGTCTTTGCAGCAGCTCAGCCTCCCTTTAGTCTCAGTTTAGAAGTCACCTCCTCAGAAAGTTCTTTCCTCATTATTCAACTTAAAAAGCCACATGTGACTTACTTCATATCATTTCGTTTTGATTCTCTGCATAGTCCTTATCTCTATTTAATAAGGCCTTTATCAACTTCCTTGATTTACATCATTTCCCCTGGCTAATTATGCTTTCTTTCATTCCTTAAACACATCAAGCTATTTTTCACAAGGGGTCTCATGCTTCTTTTTCCCTGTTTCTGGAGCTCTCTCTCTTAAAGATATTTGCTTCACTATCTTTTTTCTCATCATTTAAGTCTCTACTCAACTGTCACCTCCCAAGAGGACTTCCCTGATGACTCAGTCTAAAGTTACTCTTTCATCATCACATGAACCCACTGCAGTATCTTAAATGTCTGGCTGTGATAGAAAATCTTTTTTTTTTTTTAAAGATTTTTATTTATTTATTCATGAGACACACACACACACACACACACAGAGAGAGAGAGAGAGAGAGAGAGAGAGAGAGAGATACAGGCAGAGGGAGAAGCAGGCTCCATGCAGGGATCCTGATGTAGGACTAGATCCTGGGACTCCAGGATCACATCACACATCACTGGGCCAAAGGCAGGCACCAAACCGCTGAGCCACCAGGGCTGCCCGAAAATCATGTTTTTAATTAATGTGTTTGCTGTTTATGGTTAATATCCCCATAACCTC
The DNA here is from genome assembly GCF_003254725.2 of Canis lupus dingo. Classification (NCBI taxonomy): domain Eukaryota; kingdom Metazoa; phylum Chordata; class Mammalia; order Carnivora; family Canidae; genus Canis; species Canis lupus. Next base: position 37,821,352 of record NC_064254.1, read on the forward strand.
CTCCCCTCATATATGCTACATAAGAGCAGTAATGTTTATTTTATATTCGTTAATACCAGAACACCATCTGACACCAATTTGGTGAATAAAATAAGCCACTTTATAGCATAAGACATATAAAATTAACAATTGCTTATGAAAGTAAAGTATCATATCTACGAATTGAGATTAAAAAAGGATGTAGGTTGGGGCACCTAGGTGGTTCAGTCAGTTAAGTGTCTGCCTTCAGCTGGGGTTGTGATCCCAGAGTCCTGAGATTGAGCCCCACATTGGGCTCTTTGCTCAGTGAGGAGCCTGCTTCCTTCCCCCTCTGCCACTTCCTCTACTCCTGCTCTCTCTCTTCCTCTATCAAATAAATAAAATCTTTAAACAAAACAAAACAAAACTTATCAAGGCCATATGTCAACTAGAATTACTTATTTTGTTAGATCTAAGACTCACATCCTTTTTTAAAAAAATATATTTTATTTTTTTATGTGACAGAGAGAGAGCACAAGTAGGCGTAGCGACAGGCTCCCTGCTAAGTAGGGAGCCTGATGTGGGGCTTGATCCCAGCATGCTGAGCCAAAAGCAGTGCTTAACCAACTGAGCCACTCAGGTGCCCCTGGCTTTGGTAAGTTAACAAATAATTGTTTAAAAGTATACCTTGGATTAACTAAATATAAATTGTTATATATAAATATTAAATAATTTTAATTATTTATAATTTCTAAGTAAAATATAATGTGTGAATACATATACACACAAGTCTTATATTTACTATTTATTATTTTATTTTAATATTTTATTTTTTTATTTGGGAGAGAGAAAGAGAGAGAGAGAGAGCACGATCATCTCAGATGGTGAGAGAGAATCTCAAGCAGACTCTGTGCTGATGGTGAGCCTGATGTGGGGCTCAAACCCACTACTCTGAGATCATGACCTGAGCTGAAATCAAGGGCTGGACACTTAACCAACCGAGCCACCCAGGTACCCTTATATATACTATTTATAAAAATAATCAAGGAGATTAGAGAGAAACAAAATCAAGGTAAAAGAAGATTAACCTGCAATAAAGTTATTATTCAAATTTCATGTTAATTCATGGAAAAAATTATTTCTAAACATTATGATAGCCACTTCAAAGAAAAACTTTAGGGATGCTTGGGTGGCTCAGTGGTTTGGCGCCTGCCTTCAGCCCACGGCATGATCCTGGAGACCTGGGATTGAGTCCCACGTCAAGCTCTCTGCAAGGAGCCTGCTTCTCTCTCTCTCTGCCTGTGTCTCTGCCTCTCTCTGTATCTCTCATAATAAATAAATAAAATATTAAAAAGAAAAAGAAAAATTTTAACAATTCCTGTTGTTCATGAGATAAAACAGGACAGTACATTAGGAGAGGCCTTAATAGTCTTATAGCTAAGCCTCAAGGGACTTCTCCTATGAGTTGTTATAAAATAGTTTTCATCAATAGTATTGGTACAGCTAATAAAATGAAGTGTGCCACTGAGCTTTTCCTTATAATGTTCTTCAATATTTGCTAAAGATATAATGGCCAAGGGAAGTCAAGTAAAATACTGCTATGAAATGAAATAATCACGTAATCTGGTCCATCAGTTTAGCAAAGGATCTAGCCAGGCTGAATGGTAGATCCTGCAGGCAACTCTCAGCAAATGTCATTTTAGTAGTTGTTCATATAACAGGTACTGGCCAGAGGAAAATCTGAAGCCATACTCCTTGACATATATATACCTGGAGAGCAGGTATTTTGTGTTATTGGACAAACATACTCATACCAGTAGTTATTGGCTGAGCTGGGAATAAGGCTATGAAGTCAAAGCTCCTAACAAAGAGACATGTGTGAATAGAAAGCTGCCTCCAGAGACAGAAAAGTCAAGGTTCCTCTCACAAAGCAGTCCTGGTTCTGCTTTAACACCAAATGAATAGATAACCTGGCCCCAGGGTTCTGTACTACAGGACATATCTATATACTCATAATCCTATTTTCTGGATGTATTTTTTACTGGGAGCCTGAAGCTAAGCTACATATCAGATGCTTCTTCACATAGACTGAACCAGTGTCAGAGATATCAACTTTAGTTAGCTCCACAGGTCCCTGGACTCTGCCCAGGTGTCCCATCTTGGAGACAGGTCTTCCCCGCAATATAAGCTACTCCTGGTTTTTGCAGGCTTAGGAATCTGTCTCTTTTCTTCAAAGATTCCTTGACCACACCTGGGCTATATCATCGGTTTCTCCAGCTATTGCTAAGTTGTTCGTTCATTCAATAAATATTTATTATATTTTTCAGGGTTATCACATCTTGAGGCCTATGGAAAATATGTTAATTTTGAGATTTCCATTAGAAAACCAGGTTGTGGGGTGCCTGCGTGGCTCAGTCGGTTAAGCGTCTGTGTTTGGCTCAGATCATGATCTTAGGGTCTTTGAATCGAGCCCCAAATCCCTGCTGAGCAGGGAACATGCTTCTTCCTCTTCCTCTTCCCCTACTTGTGCTCTCCCTCTCTCTCTGTGTCAAATAAAAAAAAAAAAAAAAAAAAAACTAAGTTGTATTGTTGCATATACAGTTGAATATCTAAGTATGGGGTTGTGAGGACAGGTCAGGCCAGATATTTAGGTGTGTATCTGTAGGCCATTGTTAGGAGTTAGTTGGACCATTAGGTAGTCAGGGCCAGGGTCTCCAGTAAGAAAATATGGAGTCAGGACAGCTAAAATAAAATAGCACTAACATCCTGTTTGCAGGTTAGACAGGACTACACTAGCATTCCATTTTGCAGCCTTTGCAGAAATGACTTCTGCAAAACATCCTAAAATAAGACAATTAACCACACGACATTTGTCCTTATCATGAACAAGGAGCAATTAAGACAGAAGCCTCCAGATGTCAGCAAAAAAGACCATCAGCACATTGACATTAACCTAATAGATAAACAGATACATGACCAAAGCCCTGATTGGCATGACTCAGCACACCTTGATCGCTTAAGATAGTTCTGCAGAAGAGTTCATAAAAATTCTTAAACTTAGAAATTTTGGGGGCAACCATCCCGGGCCCTCCTCCCTCTCTGGGAGCTTTACATTATTGATCAATAAACGGTGCTCTGCTGCCCACCACTCTTTGTCTGGTCTACCTCTTCATTCTTTGAAGCCATGTGACCAAGAACTGCAAGCACTAAAAGCAGAGAAATCCTGCAACACCATGAGGCTATTTAGGAATGAGAATAGATATGTAGATAGAATATTACTAAAGTCCCATTTTAATTTGAGCAACATTAAGTGCTTGGCCTTAGTAGCTCAGATGCCCTGGTCGGTTTCTGCTTCTGTCAAGTACTTTTCTGTCCCAGCAGCCATTTTTTCTGCCTAAAACAGGCCTCCAAAATCCCTAGAGATAAGTCACATTAGCCTTCTATCATAGGTTACCTCATTTTTTTGCTTTATTTGATACTTGCTTAATACATGAGAAGACGGAGGACAAAACTAGTGCTCCAAAGCTCTTAAAACCCCAGTTGAAATCTATATAGGCATTCCTTGACCTCCCTGAAATATGATTCTCCATAATAAATTCCCTATTAAGACTTTTAGAGCTAATAACAAGACTCACCGGGAGTCCTTCTGGGCTGTGATTACCCTGAGTTTTATACCTTTTTAACTTCTCTTCCTATTATTTGATAAGTGGTGGTAGAGAGCTTGCTAATTGTTTTCCTATTTATTAATGGTGGGAGAAAAACATGTAGTCCAAGGTGCACACTGCCATTCATGTTCTACTCTAATCTAGGGCATACGTCCCTGTAGAACAATGTTTATTTTGCTTGCACCCAATAGGGTGTAAGAATACACTGTAGAGGCAAGTTGTTGAGCGTGCTAGAAGACACTGCATGGAAGTAGAAAGAGTTAGCAAAAATAGTTCCAACTTCAGCATTAACCGTGTGGTAGACACCGTTCTGTGTTTCTTGTGTCATTTGATACAATGATGATCCTCAATTGGAGTGTTATTGCCCCATGGGGGCATTGTGGAAATTTGCAGGTTTTTTTTTTTTTTTTTTTTTTTGCAGGTATAGTGAATTGTAACAGGACCAGGGATGGTAGACTTCCTGCAAGGTAAGGGATTGTCCCACATAGTAAAGAATTGACTTCACTCAATTCTCACAGAAGTGTCTCTAATGTCCTGTGGTCATTCTTGTTTTTAAAATCTTATAAAATTTTAAGCCTAGACCCTATTTTTGTTTTTGCATTTAAACAAAATAATTTAAATTTAAATATTTCTAAACTACTGACATTTCCAAGAGTGCGTTTATCATGTAAATTAAGAGATCAGAAGATTGTACTTTGTTTTATTTGGAATCTTATCAAGAGTCTATACTATTTTGGACATTATGTCCCTGCCTGCAGTACATGGCTAATGGTTGTTATTGCTGCTGCATTAATGGTGATTCTGTGAATATGTGCAAGAACAGGCAATTTATTATATCTTCTAGAATAGTATGTCTGAGCATTTACTTATTGACACATTTTATTGCAAATTACCTTTCTTTTATTTCTTTATATTATAATTAAGGGATCACATTAATTTAAAAAAGAATACTCTGGTAGAGAGCAATATCTATGATTTTCATTTCAGGATTTTAAAGAGGATATTACTAAATATTTGTAATAGAGTTTGTTAGATTGAGAATTACTGATTTATCCTCACGACAGCCCCACGAGTCAGGTGACTATAGTTTTCTCCATTTTCAAATAAAAAATTAGGCATAGATTAAATAACTAGTCCAGGACACACAGCTGGCAAGTCAGGGGCCAGAGTTTGAACCCAACATTCTGGATCACAGAGCTTGACATGCTCTTAAGAACTGTTTTTCTTATCACAGTAAGCCACAGAGCTTGACATGCTCTTAAGAACTGTTTTTCTTATAACAGTAAGCCAATAGAAATATCAGGCATAAAGAGGACAGAATTCTGGACAGGTCTTGAGATGCAAGGAGTGTATGGTTCTGAAAATGCAGACCCAGTGCACAGTCTCCATGCAGAGTGATTTGTAGCAGAACTAGTGAAGGTTACTGAGAGACCTGCTGGCTGGTCTCATGGGTTTCAAGTGAAGGCAAGAGGGCCTGCTGATGCCCATTCTAATAGGAGTAGAGCTGAATGGACAACCAGGATTCCATGGTCTCCCTAACCCAGCAGGAAAAAAAATGGATGGACAATTCACTGATACTTTAGAACTTAAAGCAGTGTTCTTGCTATACACCTACAAGAATCTATATTATTCTCTGGCACATTCAATATTCAACTTTTAGCAACCATGCAGGATGGCCCTTTGCTAGAATCCAGAAAAGTTAAAGAAAAACTTTGACCAAGTTCCCTCACATTTTCTTAAGCATGCATTTAAAAATCAGACCAGGAAAATCTTGATTTTTTTTTCTCAGTCTGAGTTTATCCATGGACTTTTTTCCATATGCTAATGTCAACAGGCTGAATTTCTTGGTTGGTTGAAAATTTCTCTTTGATTTAAAATCAATTACTGAATCTTGAAAATCAGGGAAAGTTTTCATGTGTGAATACAATTTTTTTAAGTGGGTCAAAAATGCTCAGTGTGGCCTTTGCCAGTGAAGATTAGGAATGGTGGATTAGACAAATCTGCCTGTCTGGATTTATTTTGTGTAGGCCTCAATTGTCCTACTTAAGTTTCCATTTTTCTGGGAGCTTCTTAAGATGGTGATGAGCAGAGTTCTAATGAGCTGGAACTTTCTTTCTCAGCTACAGTTTTGACAGGTTGTTTGTCTCTAGCTTGAAGAGACTCTTATTGAGGTTAAATAGAAGAAATGCAGCATCCAGAGAAATCTGTAGATTAGTACATTGAAATGTAACTGCCTCTTCTATTTTGAAATAACTGCTTATGGCAGTTCTTGGCCTATTTGTTGACAAATCACTCTGGAATCATTAGATAAGGGGCAGCTGTATGTATACTTTAATTAGCTGCTCTTGCCCCAAAAAGTTGATAAAGAAACTTTTCTTAACTCATTACTGTAAGTCCAACATTGCTATAACTCTCCTCTTAATGCATGTGAAATTTGTAGGCCTATTAAAAACCATGGAATACATACATATGCTAAATGAAAACATTTTTATGTATCTGTAGGATTAAAACGGAGGGAGAAATAGATAAGAGTGGGTTTCAGATTGAGGCAGTGTGGCAGTGATAAATTTATTTGAGGCCTTTATGCCTGTATAAAGAATATTAGCAAGGCGTTTTGATTACTTGCTTATATGTTTGGTCAGTTGTTGTGCTCTGGGAGCAGTACAAGTATTGGTGAAGATTATTAACTTTGATGCATGAGTGATAAACATTTATCTTACTTTAAAATTGGAAGAACTGAAACCCTTTTAAAACCTGTTCCAACTTAGAGATGGCTTGTACTTGTTTTAATAATCTTAGATTAGCTATTTACAACCTGGAAATCAGTTCTTTATAGTATTGTGTGATTTTTTTTCTTATTGCTCAAAAACACCAGAGGTCAAGGAACTTTTCCTGTGAGAGGACAGAACAGTAAATAATTTAGACTTTGGGTGTCATAGTGTCCCTGTCATATAACTACTCATGTGATAGTGCAAAAACAGCCATGGGCAGTGCCTAAACATATGGGCATGGCTATGTTCCAAAAAATATTCTTTAGGGATACGGCAATTGAAATTTCATATAATTTTCATGTGTTACAAAATATTATTTATCTTTTAATGTCTCCATCTATTTGAAATTGTAAAAACAATTTTTAACTCACTGGTTGTACAACAACAGGTGGCAGGCCATGTTTGATCCCTGAGCAGCAGTTTGCAGACCCCAGATATGCACAGAGGTGGGTTGTACTCACAATACTAAAGAATGTAACTGTATGTATGCTAAAATACTTGAGACACTTTTGCATAGGAAAAAGCATTTTATGTCTAATTGTAAATATGTCAGGGACACATCTGTTACAAAATGATCTAAACCAAGTTGGCTGTGCACAATCAATGGATATGTTTTTATTGGTAGATATGGTAGCCACTATGATTTTGTTGTAGGTGAGGGCTATAGATCTCCCACTTCCATATCCGTAGCAGGTTACAAGGAAAGCATGTCTCACATCAGATTCTGCATCTATATCAACATTACTTAGCAAATGCACAAACACAGCTATCACTTTGATTTTGCAATAACACAGTGCCATTCTTAGGCACCTAATACCCTGTATGCAATGTACACTACAAAAAGGCAATTTCTACAGGGAGGATTCAGATAACCTAGGAATCAGGTGACAGAATTCTGTGAAAGGCAAAACCAGGACATTAGAGAACCCTAGGCCAAGAATGTCACTTCAACGGTATGAGCTATGGGGTGATCATATTTATACACATGTAACTGCAAAGGTATTCATGGTACTTCTAGGGAATCCGTCTTGAATATCTCTCATTTCACCAAATGAAAAGACATTTCTCTCTCTCTCTCTTTTTAGAGAGAGTGAGCATGCAGTGGGGAGTTGTGGGGGGAGTAAAGGGGGAGAGAGACTGGGAGAGAACTTAAGCAGACTCCACACCAAGCGAGGAGTCCCACCTGGGACTCTATTTTAAGACCTAAAATGACATGAGTGGAAATCAAGTCTGGATACTTAACCCGCTGAGCCACTCAGATACTCCTGGAAAGACATTTCTAATATGCTGTATGCTAATTAACAAACCCTCTAGTGCTGATAGGAATAGTTAAAAATACTTGTGTTACTGCTTCTGGAATATAGACTTCTGATTAGCACCACTCAAATACTAACCATCTATCCATGGAGTGAGCCTGACCAGGGAGCGTTAAATATAAGCTTATATTCAGTTACAGATTAAAGCACACATACATATACCATAATTCCTTTTTTTTTTTTTAAGATTTTATTTATTTATCCATGAGAGACACACACACACAGAGGCACAGACACAGGCAGAGGGAGAAGCAGGCTCTATGCAGGGAGCCCGATGCGGGACTCGATCCCAGGACTCCAAGATCACACCCTGGGCTGAAGTCGGCGCTAAACCGCCGAGCCACCCGGGCTGCCCTATACCATAATTTCTATGCTCAAGTATTTAAAAAGAAATTATAGACAATTTAATATTCTTCTAGGGGACACCTACCATAGCAACATCAGTGATTCCTCTTTACCTTAGCAGTCTATCCTTGTAAAACTGAGAATAGGGACTCTTTCCATACAGGGCTGGTGCAGATGTGCATTGGAAGGGGCAAGGAAAGTTTTGGATAAGAGCAAGGACAGAGTTTTAAGGAACCGGAACTGTGAAATATTTGAGGACACGGACTTTTGTAAGTAGAAACCCACTACTTACTTTTTTTTTTTTTTAAGATTTTATTTATTTATTCATGAGAGACAGAGAGAGAGAGAGAGAGAGACAGAGAGAGACAGAGAGAGGCAGGGACACAGGCAGAGGGAGAAGCAGGTTCCACGCAGGAAGCCTGATGCAGAACTCGATCCCGGGACTCTAGGATCACACCCTGGGCTGAAGGCAGGTGCTAAACTGCTGAGCCACCCCGGCATCCCTATTATTATTATTATTATTATTATTATTATTATTATTATTTTTCGAATGAAATTTTTACCTCACGTTCATCTCACCAAAGTCTCTTCAGAGGAGCCTGGTTTACAAGATAATAAAGCTAATGATTACTATACAGTAGTGTACACACTGCTAACGTGCAACAAACTGGAAAGAAAGTCCTTATTTCAAAGTGGCCTCTCGTAAAAAGCGTAGGTACGAGGCCTTCTTAGTGTTAGTGTGTGTGGAAGCCACTTGGGAGCGTCCCGAGGTCACTGGGACGCTTCAACATGGCGTCGTGAGAGGACTGGGTGTGTTCCGTGCACACCCACTCTACAGCCACATACACAACAGCTTCCTCAGAAAAAAACCCCAAAACCTGGCCGAGAAACTGCTGTGCGTTGGCGAGAGAGGGCCTCAGCCAAGCAGGTAGGAGAAGCCCTGAGGCAGCTCGCTACAAACCCCACCGCCCCCCTCAGCGCTCCCGAGCTGGGGGTGCAAACCCTGCAGCTTCTCTCCGAGGAGCAGAGAGTTTGCACCCTCCAGGAGACATCTCCAACTTCTAAGACCTGCGCTTGAAACACCACCCCCCACCCGCAGACACCCAGTTTTCCAGACCAGAGGGCGGGCTGTGTGCCACAGACACGGGCCACAGGCGTGGAGACAGGGCTCTTACCCGCCTGCGCGCTCCGACTCCGCGGCCGGGCTCTGCGTGGAAGCGCCTGGGTGCCGCGGGGAGGCGCGCGCTCCGTGCCCCAGCCGCTCGGCTCGCAGCGTCCAGGGCGCCAGAGGTCTGCCGGACGCGTCTCTGCGGGGCTGCTGCTGCCCCCGGGGGGTGCTCTCCGGGACGGAGACTGGTAGGGGCCGTCTTCACGGGGGCCTCCATGCTTTGCGCCAGCAGGTGGGTGCCATCTGTTCTCTCTTCCGCGTCGGGTTCCATCTTCGTGCCCTCCTGCTGTGTGCTTCCAGGTGCCCGAATCTTCCAGGGCCGGAGGCCTCTCCTCACGTCTGGCGCCGGGTTTCACGTCTAGGGCTTTGGTTTTGCGTCTGGTCCCTCAGGTTTTCGTCGCAGCCGCCAGGGGGACACCTCCGTGTCGCCTGACTCCGCTGGTGGCCCGCGGGACTTCGTGCTGGGTCTCACAGGGCTGGAACAAATGGACAGACTTGTGCGGAGGCCGAGAAAATTAAGGCCGTCCCACCTCAAGTTTAGCATTAGCACAAGTACAGCCGTCTCAGGCCCCTGGGAATAAGAGCTGAGCTTTGCCGGAAAAACCGCAGGACGCCCTTGAAAGAGAGTCCCGGATGAGGATGAAGACAGAGCTCAAAACGCCCTGACGGAGACAGAACGTCCTGTGCTGGAAGGAAAACAGATCTTAGGAAACTCCCCCATCCTTTCCCCCATATCGGAATGAAAAAATTCCTCCACCCCTTCTGAAAATCCCCTAGACCAGCCCATAAAAACCCAGCTGTAACCCACCTCGGGGTCCAAGTCCCTGCCCCGCTGTGTCGGGTATACTTGGACCCAAGCTCGAGCTTGTAAATAAACCCTCATGTACTTGCATCCGTGTGGGCTCCTTGGTGGTTTCTCGGACTCGCAATCTTGGGCACAACACTTCAAGCCGACTAAATGGTCTCGCTGGGGTGGGGGTGGTGCTTGCTTGCCGTGGAATAGAACACGGTTTTACAACGTCTTCTCTTTCCTGACGTCTTCTCTTTCCTGACCTTGAAACGCTAGTGAGGTTTGCTTAAAAAAAAAAAAAAAAAAAAAAAAAAAAAATATATATATATATATATATATATATATATATATATATATATAAATAAAATAAAATAAAAGCTTTGTAGAGTCGAAGAGACAATGGATGAAAATAACAAAAGTATTATTGCTGAATCCTGTCTCAATAAAATGGACTCTGATGGATTTGTGATTTTTTCTTTTTCTTTTTTTAATTTTATTTATTTATTCATGAGACACACAGAGAGAAAGAGAGGCAGAGACACAGGCAGAGAGAGAAGCAGGCTCCACACAGGGAGCTGATTTTATCTTTCTATATTTTTAAGGCCCCCCCGCCCCTGCAGTATGACGTTAATTAGAATGTTACCAGACTCTGATCCTTCTTAGTTTTTTTTCTCTATAGCCACATCTTTGCAATTTTATTTATTTTTTAAATTATGCAATATGTGAAACATCCAAAAATAGAATGGATTTCATGGCTAATGTTTCAGCTATGAACTCACCTCCTTGCCTACTATTTTGAAGAAATGTCTTAGGTTCTTTCATCTGTACATATTTAAGTTTGTATTTCTAGAAGATAAGGATTCATTTTTATTTTTATTATTTTTTAAAGATTTTATTTATTTATTCATGAGAGACAGAGAGAGAGAGGCAGAGACCCAGGCAGAGGGAGAAATACCCTCCATGCAAGGAGCCTGATTTGGGACTAGATCCTCCATCTCCAGGATCACACCCTGGGCTGAAGGCGGGCACTAAACTACTGAGCCACCCAGGGATCCCATAAGGACTCATTTTTAAAAATAACCGTATTCCAATGTCACACCAATAAAACCACCCCAAAAAACAGTAATTCTATAATATCATCAAACATTCAGTGTTTGTATTTTTAATTATGTGATAAGATCCAAAAATTTGCAGTTGTTTGGTATGCATTTGAGGCTCTTCTAATCTACAACTTCTGTCCTTTCTTCTATTCTCTTCCTTCCTTGCAGTTTACCGTATGAAGAAACTTTTTGTATTTCTAGTTTTTCCATAATCTGGCTTTTTGCTGATTCATATTTGATTTTGAGAATTTTCCTTTATTTCTTTTTTCTTAACATTTTTATTATATTTCATTACATGTTCATTGTATTTCATGTCAAAGGTTTTAAAAATATTTGTTTATATAATTTTTAAATATAGTGAAGTGTAGAAAGAAATATTTTAGCTCCTCTTCCACTCTGAGGCTAGTCCTGCCACTAGACCTCTTTTGGTTGTTGGGGTAGGGTTCTTGAGGTCTCTTCTTAAGGATGAAACTAGCCCAACAAATATCTGCCCTCATTCTCCCTCTCCCTTATTCATTAAACCAGTAGTTCTTAACAGAATAGTACTGTCCCCAAAAACTATTCTGGCAACTTTTGGGTTATCTTAGTTGTCAAATGTTTGAGGGAGTGGGGGAAGCTAATGGACTGAGCAGGCAGGAGCTGGGAGTTTAAATGTCCTACAATATGTGGTGCCATCCTTCACAGTGAAGAATTGTCCCATGTACCGCACTGCTTTCGAATGTTACCCGCAAACTCACGTGGGTGAAAAGTTATTTATAGGACTCCGAGACTGGATCTCAGTTCTCTTTTATCTATAACTACAAAGTAATTTTTCCATGGTTTTTTACCATACATTGAATTTACTACAAATATAGTTACCGTGGTGTCTAGATGGGACGTCTGTCCAATCAGCTGGGAGCTCCCAAATGTGGGGCTATGGTCAGATGGAAGCTAATGGTGTGGGAGGTGAAAGAACTCACCTGAAGCAGAACAAAGGAGATACGTTTATTGAATACACCACAAGGGAGCAGTGACAAGACAACAACGGAGAGGCTGTCTGTAAGGAGGCCATGGATGGGGGAAGGTGTTTTTAGAGGGGAGATGAAGAGTATGGTGATGTATGGAATCGTCCCTTTTTTGGTAACTATGCCTAGTTGTAAGTAGCCCATTAGCCAGTTAGGTCTATGGATATTTTGACGGTGGTGGCCTTCTAGGCCTGTCTGTATTCAGCCAGGTGGTCGCTGTGGGCCCTTTCCATTGCTCGAGCCTGTTTGCCTAAAAGCAGCCTCTATAATCACTGGGTAAATTGAAGCAACATGGAAATCTGTTTTGTTAGGGTCCTTCCATTCAAGAAAACTACTAATAGCATTACCACTCATGTATTTTGAACTACCTACACAACACTGCTGTATTTGTGCTTTTTGGCTGTCACCTCCAGTAGGCTACTTCTAAGTACGGGTATATGATGATTATTTCATTATGTCTTCTCATTCAGGGCAGTGTCTCCCAAACTGTAATGTGAGGTTGCTATTATCTGCCCAAGCAGTTATGTTGTGAAGCAGAATTATTTTATTTTATTTATTTTTAAGGATTTCATTTATTTGAGAGAGAGAGAGAACGTGCATGAGCAGGGGTAGGGGGTAGGGGCAGAGGCAGAGGGAGAGAGAACCTCACGTGGACTCCATGCTGAATGAAGAGCCCAGTGCCACAACTGTGAGATCTGACCTGAGCTGAAATCAAGAGTTAGATGCTCAATCAGCTGAGCCATGCAGGTGCCCCAAAGCAGTATTATTTCATTATAATTTTTATGTCTGCTACTTATTATAGTTGGGGCTTTATATGAATTATTTTGAAATAATGTATATAGGTAGGTTATATTATCTGTGGATCTTATTTTAACATGTTATGATGGGACTACAATCATTTGTTATTAAAGTGGGGTCTGTTATTAGATTGGGTCTGGGGCGCCTAGGTGTTTCAGTGGTTGAGCAGCTGCCTTTGGCTCAGGGCACGATCCCGAGTCCGCTTCTCTGCTTAATGTCTCTGCCTCTCTCTGTGTGTCTCTCATGAATAAATAGATAAAATCTTAAAAAAAAATAAATTGGGTCTGAGGAGATTGAACCCCACAGATTTAGGCTGGTGGGGAGAGTCAAGACAGCATTGAGCAGTTAGGTATCATTGAATATGTGAAAGCATTTTAACAGCGGAGTTTACATAATAATAGCTGACACTTTAGGTAGTGCTTGCCTAATAGGCTGGAAACCCTTCTTTCCAAATGCATTGCCTAAATCAGCTTCTTCAATGCTTATTACAGCTCCAGGAGGTCAGTGGGAGCTATCACTCTCCCTGTCTCATAAATGAAAAAACAAGAGACCCAGATATGAAGTAATTTACCCAAGGTCAACAATAACTATTAAGTGCCAGAGCTGGGATTCAAACCCTGGCAATGAGGCTACAAAGTCTATTCCCTTAACCACTGCATTTGACTGCTTTTCTTTTGAAGCACACAATTCACTGAGCACAAAGAAGGAAAATCAAGCATAGTGGCAGAAAATATACAGGTGGTAGATAAAAAAGGAAAATAGATATGCAATTTTGCCTTTTAGAGACTAGTTGTATTGAGTTGGCGGTAGGGTGGGAAGTAATCCTTAAAAGTGCATACTAGTCTCCTGGAGGGGCTCAAAAAACATGTGTTGAGTTAATGAAGTACTTTATAGGATTGGCTGCAGTTATCTTAGAGTAGTGGAGAACAAAATTATGGAAAAATCTTAAAGTTAATAAAGAAAGTAAGACAAAACTTGGGCATCTGTACTACACAAAGGACTATACTAGATGCTTTTTGTGAAGTGTATGTAGCTCACCAGAAGCGTGTCTGGTGTTTCTGCCATAAACTTCTTTGCTGTAAGTGTTTTCATGGCATAACTAATTGCCATAAGGAAATCTTACTATAAAAGATAAAATCATGAAAAATAAAAGAGGGACATTCATTAAAGAAGACTATTAAATAACATGAAAAATGGGTAACAAAATTAAAAAGACTTTATAGAGAAATAAATTGAATACATTTAAAATATGTGTAGATTCATTGCAGTGCTGTGCAAATAACTGATTTTTTTTTAATTTTTATTTATTCATGATAGGCACACAGTGAGAGAGAGAGAGGCAGAGACACAGGCAGAGGGAGAAGCAGGCTCCATGCACCGGGAGCCTGACGTGGGATTCGATCCTGGATCTCCAGGATCGCGCCCTGGGCCAAAGGCAGGCGCCAAACCGCTGCGCCACCCAGGGATCCCCAAATAACTGATTTTAATTTGTGGACTGTACCAAAGCACTTGTCTTCAAGGTTTTTTATTCATAATAATATATTTTTTAAAAATATTTTATTTATTTATGACAGAGTGAGCACACGTATGTGCACATGTGGGTTTGCGCACATGGGTGGGGAGCAGAGGGAGAGGGAGAAGCAGACTCTCCACTGAGCAGGGCTCATCCCAGGACTTCCGGATCATGACCTGAGCCAAAAGCAGATGCTTAACTGGATGAGCCACTCAGGTGCCCCTCATACCTTTATTTGCTTGTTGGTTTGTCTCTTTGTTTGGCATCACATTTTTCTTTTCTCTTCTTTTCTTCTTCTTCTTTAAAAATTTTTTTTTTACTAAAATTCTTCCTTCATTAAGAGTGGTATCAATTTCCAAATACTAGGATGCATATTTGTGACTGAACTTTATATTGTGTTGTGAAACCCTTCTATACTGGTGTTTGTTCTTGGCATATTGCCATATATGCTTTGATAGATGTTCCAAAGTTCTTTTTTTTTAAAAGGATTTATTTATCTATTCATGAGAGACACACAGAGAGAGAGAGAGAGAATGGCAGAGACACAGGCAGAGGGAGAAGCAGGCTCCATGCAGGGACCCCGATGTGGGACTCAATCCTGTGACTCCAGGATCACGTCCTGGGCAAGGCAGACGCTAAACCGCTGAGCCACCCAGGCATCCCAGATGTTCCAAAGTTCTATGTGAAATGTGGGTTCAAAACTCTGCATCATTATATAGATTGTTATGAAGGCTAAGATTTATATAATATAAAAATGAGAATATTCCTTCAATGGAGAAATGAAACCAAACTGTCATCCAGTTGTTGAAACCAACAAACTGTCAAACCAATCTGTCAACCAGTTTTTTCTTTATTTTTTTATGGCAATATTGTCTCTCAGCCAATTGGTTATGCAGAGAAAACATTTGCATGAAAATCTTATAGTGAAAATGCTTTCAGCAAAGAAGCTTACTGCAAAACTTGCTAGAACCAGTAAGAGGAATTCCATGTGGGAGTTGCTTAATTTGCTTACTCAGGACTACAGAATTTTAACTACAAATGTTAATTAGGATATATCTGGTTCAAATATCCATCTTGACAATATCTGACTGGGGCTAGAGTAGAAGGGGAGTGTTTCTTAATGGAAAATTTAAATAAATTGACAAAACTCACATTATATATACATCATATTAAAGAGTTAACTTAAATATGGAAACATTTACTCTAATCTCTTCTGAACAAGAAGTTGACAGAACTGTTATCTAGGAACAGCTCCAGGAATCATCTTTAAAGTCCTGGTGTTATTGGGAGTCTTCTCATTGATCTTCTGCAGTGTCCTTCATAAGTTTGGGTCATATGTCTGAATGACCATTTCCTTTTGCCTGCTTCTGTTTACACATGGCCAAAGTTTCAAAGTTCAGACTTTTACACAATTTTATCAGTGGTATTGCTATATCTCTAGCTATTACAGAGATTGGCATAGAGGAGGAACTTATGGAGGTTTATTCCTTTCATTTTCCTTGTGTTTTCTATGCAGTGCATTCCTAGGTCAGCAAATCTGCTTAATACCTTGGTCAGCTCTGGTTGCAGTATGATACAGTACAAATAGAAGATTTTGATATTTGGCCATGCCATTGGGTTTCCAATTCTAAGCCACAGAATAAGAAAGGAACGATATATGGGTGATTATTCTCAATTCTTCCAAAGATGGTATATTAACAAATAACTTTTTATTTTTTATTTTTTTAAAGATTTACTTATTATTTAATCATGAGAGACAAACACACACACACACACACACAGAGAGAGAGAGAGAGAGAGAGAGAGAGGCAGAGACATAAGCAGAGGGAGAAGCAGGAGCCCAATGTGGGACTCAATCCCAGATCCCAGAATCACGACCTGAGCAGAAGGCAGCTGCCCAACTGCTGAGCCACCCAGGCGTCCCAACAAATAACTTTTTAGATACAAAAGAGAGACACCAGTGTATTACAAACATTAAGTGATTTAGGAGGACATTAGGGTTTAATTATCTCATGGAATTTGTTAAGAGCAGTCTAAAATTCTACCCATGGCCAAGATTTTCACTGAGCTGCTCATTATACAGTCATATTAGATGTTATTCCCTAGTTATTATGGAATTAGTTTTAGAACTGCACTATTGGGTCAGTTTGAACATCATTCCATCTTTCAGTCTTCTCATGGCTAATATGGACTTGTTTCTTAGTACTTGATCTGTCAAGTCAACTACTTTGATGGCACTTTTAGTTAACTTCTTGTTTCTTACTCTTGGCTTCCTTTTTTTTTTATTGCCAATAAATCTTTTGTTATTTGATGTTAATAATGAGTAGTCTTAGTCTTTGATATGTCTCTGAACCCTCTATAACTATGTACTGAAACTTGTGAGGGAACTCATGCCAGGAGTGGCTCTGTCCTAGAGTTGGTCTTACTTAGAAGAGTCTTCTTGGTGCAATCGAAGGCTGTGGCTCTAAGTCATTTCCTATAAAACATGACTCCCTAGCTTGCTTTTAGATATTTTTTTTCTTTCTAGTCTTTATAAATCCTTTTTGTTAGATATTCCCTTTACATGCGTCATACCCTTCATTCTCACAAAATATTGTGGAGAAAATAACAACTTTTTATTTTATTTATTTAAGGATTTATTATTATTTTTTATTTAATTGGGGGGTGGGTGGGTGTGGAGCAGAGGGAGAGGAAGAGGGAGAGAAGCAGACTTCCCACTGAGCTCAGAGCTTAACGTGGGGCTCAATACCAGGATCCTGAGACCATGATCTGAGCCCAAACCAAGAGTTGGATACTCAATTGACTGAGCCACTCAGGTGCCCCACAACTCCTTTTTAAAGAAGAGGAAACCAAATCTTCATAGTTAAGAAGCTTTAGGTCATTTTTTGTAGACCATTCTTATATAATTCGTCATCTTATCCTGTCAACTCTACCTTTAAAGTGATTTTCAGTTTTATCTCTTGATTTCTGTTCTCACTACAATTGCCCTAGAATTTCACCTCATTAACTCACTTAAACAACTTCCTAACTGGCTTCCCAGATCTATCTTCCTAACTGGCTTCCCAGATCTATCTCCTGTCTTCCATGCTTTATACATTTTCTCACTAGAGGTACTTTTTCCAGATACACAATTTATCATGCCACTTTCCTGCTCTTACCTCTCCCCACCTCTACCCCACCCCCACCATTGACAATAGAACAAAGATTTTTAAAACTTCGGTGTGTGACTGAGGACCTTCAATCTGCTCAAATGTACCTTTCTAGTCTTTCTTGCACATTGTGTCTTCAGGCATTTTATACCACAACAGAAGCACACTCCTGCTGTTTCTAGAACAAATCCTCTGACTTGGTGGCTGTACTTCCCTATAGTTGCTCTTCTCCAGGAGGATTCCTCTTCTCTTTCTTACATCTCTGTCTATGCAGACTACAGCAGTCTCTCAGTATCTACCCAGTACTTTGAGAACTTTGTGGACTCCTATTGAGCTTACTAAACTATCCTGTGCCTTCAGAACCCTTCAGAATTTATACCTTTCATGATATTTATTACCTTTACTGATCCTTTATTGTAGTCATTTGTGTGTTTTTCTCTCCCTACATTCCCTTCATTAGAATGCTAATAGAACTCTTACCCTGCAAAAAAAAAAAAAAAAAAAAAAAAAGAACTCTTACCCTGCAGTTAAAATATGTCTTCTACCTTTAAATGTCCTCTAGTACTTATAGTTCTTTGAATATATCAAGTACTCAGCAAAGGTTGGTTGAGTTTAAAAAGTATCCTCTTTTAAAATACACATATGCTTAGAACTGTTTAGAGAAAAATCACTTGAATATTCACACCACTGCTTAGTCGTTCTCAGCTGGGGGAAGGAGTCCATGAAGATGGCAAATGCGGTCCTTGAGCTAATTTCAGTATTTTAATAGGCCTCATGGAAATCATACCTTTACCTAAAATGAGGCTGGGAGGCAAACTATCAAATTTCTTTATTTTTGTTTGTATTTTCTTTATTTTGTTTATATTAACTCTGTAAGAATAGTATTAATTTCTTAGTCTAGGATTGGTAGTGAGTAACAGAATATTCTCAAGTCATTGTATGGAAAAGGGGAAACTTAATATGATGATATAGGGATGCCTTGTAACTCAAATTAGGAAATACAGGTAGGTCACAAAGGGTTGAAACCAGAGAGAGAGAAATTACTGAAAATGAAGACAGCAGTCTTAAGAATTCTTCCCCCAGCATCCTGAGGTATTACCTCTGCTTCTGGTTGACATGGGTTTCATCTTTCTCTCTGCTGACTGGGTACTTAGGGTCTGCTAACACATGCCTGTTATAACATCTATATCTATTTTAAAACACTTCAGTGAACATAGTATGTGTGTATGTCTAGATGAATCTGTATCTACACATACATATATAGAGATGCACACATGCATGCATATGTGTATGTATGTATATATGTGTGTATATACATCTATATATGCATAATTGATATTTACTTGAGGGGCCATTAGTTGAATTTTGAAGTACTCAACCAGGCACTCCTACCAGGAAATTGGCAACATACACTAGTTAGCGTTTGAAAGAATTTAACCAGAAATCCACACTCTTAAGACAGCTCCCACAAATTGCAAACATATTTACCTGACCTTGGCTCTAGACAGTTTTAAAATTAGCACAAAAGGCATTAGAAATGACTTTGAATTAGTGAAATGTGTGATATCCAAGAGATAGGGATTGACTAGAAATATTGTATATGCAACTCTTATCTATATGAGCAAGTATAAGATTACATTTCTAGAGGGGCATTTCTTGTCTTAGGACCCAGACAAGACTCTGTTCCTGGGTTCTGTTGTCCAATTGTGGTGACAAGTTTAGCTCAGTCCTAAGGCTAAAATATTGTCTTTGCCTTCAGTGAAAGAACCTAATAGTTATAAATGGTCAACTTATTTTAGGCCAGTTTACAATGAGGGCATGTCATCATCATGCCAAAATTAATTCTATCTCAGCCTTTAGATGTACAGAAACATATATGCCCTTAGATTCCAGATAACTGGAGTCTCTCAGTTTTCTTTTCAGTTTCTCTGGAAAGAGAATTGACTGGCTCATTTTGGGTAAGGAGTCCTGGCCCAATCAACAGTGACCAAGGAAGTCTGTGAGTTATATAGTAAGCAACAGAGCTAAAGAAAACCTCACCAGAAGCTGTGGGTATGCACTCTCTGAAAAGGTGGTCCAGGCTGGGTTGTGGGTAAAGAGCAGATTTCATAGAAAGGGGTATCGACAGGGTCTCTTTGAGACCTCATGTTGATCAAATTCAGAACTATATTTCTTTGATTCAGAAAAGGATATAAAATTCTTTAAAAAATCAGCAGACATTTTTAAAAGTAGGTTACATTTTACAGACAGCAGCATTGATTGGTAAAATAATAAGAAGATTCTTGATATACAATAGTTTTCCTCTTTGTTTTTAAAAGATTTTATTTATTTATCAGACAGAGATAGAGAGAGAGCAGTGGGAGGAGTAGGCAGAGGGAGAGGCAGGCAGAGGGAGAAGCAGACAGGGAGAAGCAAGCTCCCCTGTGAGCAAGGAGCCTAATGAAGGATTTGATCCCAGGGTCCTGGGGTCCTGTCCTGAGCCCAAGGCAGACACTTAACTGAATGAGCCAATGAGGTGCCCAAGAGTTTTCCTTGTAAAGCTTTGTTAATGGATACATTTTCTAATGGATGGGGACTGATCCTTGGAGGAAGGAGACACTTCCATTGAAGGCAGAGGAATAGACCACTTGCTCATGGGATAAGAGGCCCAAGTGGGATAGAAGGGAGAAGGATAAAAAAAGGAGTGAGCAGGACCTAGCTGACAGACTATTGTCATATTTATATGTAAGGCCATCTCTGCCTGCTTACAGTGCAAACCGCAAATATTACCAATTAAAATTTTTTCCTTTATGTAGAATGACTCTGATGTAGAGTATGATTGTGACAAGGCCATTCAACAGAGCAAGTGTTTGCTGTGCCAAATTTGTTTTGATTAGACTAGCAAGGCTGTTTCTATGGGCCATCTGTTGGGACATAAAGTTTTGTTAGAATCCTTGTTTAACCTGCATCTATGAAAAAGGGGTTGCTAAGTAAATTAATAGATTAAACAAGGGAAATGTTATGCTGATTGAGAGTGAAGGCCTTTAGCTGAAACATTTGCATTCAGACAATGTTTGTCACAGCTTGCCTTCCAGTAACAGTGATTTCATTGCTTTGTCCTGGAATGATTTGAAACCCAATATTTTAGGGAAAGTTTTCTTCCTCAAAATTTCCATTAAGTTGATTGACCTTTTTTTCTTCCAATTTTAATGAACCACAGAAGTTTTACTATATTCAAAAACTTTGCGGGTCACCTAGGTGGCGGCTCAGTTGGTGAAGTGTCTGCCTTTGGGTGGGGTGATGATCCTGAGGTCCTGGGATCCATCCCCACCCCTCACATGGGATCCTTGCTTAATGGGGAGCCTGCTTCTCCCTTTCTCTCTGCCCCTCTCCACTGCTCATGCTCTCTCTCTCTCTCAGATAAGTAAGTAAAATCTTAAAAAACAACAACAACTTTGAATCCAAATATCAGCAATTTCAGAGAATCATTATGGTGGTTGAAAGGAAGGGAGAAGGGAGGAGGCTAAGGTAGGAGGGATGAAGAACATGGCAAAGGGAGCTCAAAGCGGGGAAGATAGAAAGGTGGAAAAGGAAGATTAGAAAAAAGAATGAGCAGAAAGAGTGAAATAAAGAGATACAAGGAAGAAAGAACAGCGAGGTATGAAGAAGCAGTGGAGGAAGCAAGGGTAGATCTGGAAGAAAGGTTGTTGAAAATTATTGGCTTTTAATATTTATTAGTCATATGGAAGTTAAGTAGAGATACAAATAGCAGTGAACTCAGAAGGAAGAATATCTTTCAAACTTGAGCCTCTGTTACTACAACAGGAAGCATCACAATGGTATTGAAAGGTATCTGCATAAAGGCTCCCTCTGTTCCCTCCTTCCCAGCTAATTGGATTGACCATAACTCCTCTCATCTAAGGCCTCAGCACAGATCTCTATTAACCAGGCTTCCTGTAGGCAAAGTGATTGGTTCTGGCTGATCATAAAAGAAATGATATGACCTTTGGGATCTGTTTCTCCTTATACCATGACTTTCTCTGTCTCTCCTTCACAAACACATACAATAAATACAGAGAGTGGAAAGTTGCTTTAAGAGAAGGATGTGCTTAATATGACATCCTCATAGTTCTACAGTTTATACAACATTATGAAAAAATACTTAGAATGCAAACAGGGACATTGCATATTCCTTAGTCTTCGCTGTATCTTGGCACTTTTTGGTGGTTGCAACATAAATACCAGACATTATTTTCCTCTTAAGGGAGCTGTGGTTTGAGAATCAGTGGCAGATTTGGTGCTGCCTTTCTTCTTTTCCACCCGGGTCTGTCTGGGGCAATGCCTTCCATTAAGCTGAGGACCAGGCAGAAGGTGAGTTCTCTTAGGCGGTTGAGATTGATTGCCTGATTTGGAGTTTTCCAGGGAAATTTCCACTCTTGAAAAGGTCATTTGGAAGCAGGAAATTAATGAAAATCTCTCTTACTTTTTTTTCTTGGCAACTCTGAGACCAGACTTTTTGGTAGATTGGAGCTGCATTAGTGGCTCATTTTAAATCTACTGTACATTTTGCATGTATCAGGTACTACCTGGACTCTGGGACCCATTATGCTAATGGATGCTTATTTTCTCACCTCACTTCCCTGTCATAGATTTTTCCCTGAAGTTAGTTTCATTGTAATTTTAAAAATACCATCTGTCTGTCTAAGAGTCTTTCCCCTCTTTTTTGGACAGATTTGTATCTGATTTCTTTCACACAGTTCTATTGAATTTCTCCAGGTGAGGAGAGTAGCCATTATACAGCTTCTGTCCAAAGTCATCTTTTTTCATACTATTGCTGTGCAACTGTTGGGGGAGTTTGTCACTATTAACCTTGGGCTTTTGCAGCAGCTATTAAGCTCCTTTAGTGGTTTATCCAGCATGACACCAGCATAATTTAAATCACATCCTCGTCTATGCACAGTTCATTGCTTTCACCCCTATATCTGCAGCATAGCTTATGAGGGTTTTTTTTTTTTTTTCCCTCATAGTATCTTAGAGAGATGTCCTTGGGTCTTTTGTATTTTGCACCTGTATGTTTTTCTGCCTGTGGTATTCTTCTTTACTCATGCATTACATGCACTTCAATGACCTATGTACTATTGTGTTGGTTTTAGCCAATGCTCACAATGGCCCAGATGTGTTGTTTAATTGCCTTTTCAGATATTACATTTTTGGTAGTGACATCTTGGAAATGAAACACGAGAAAAATGTGGCAATTTTCTGACTGACCACTTTTATGTTGGTTTTCTTTGGTTATTTCCTATGTAGATTTCTCCTTGCCTATAGTCTTTTTGAAACATACACTTTACTTCCTTCTAATGATCTCAGTTGTTCCCATATCTTTCCTTCTTCTAATCTTTCCCATAATTTTTAACTCATAAAGTGTGTTCTTATGTGATGTTTCTGTTGCATTTTTAAAGATAAAAATCTCATATATTAGCTTTTGTTTTATTCCCTTGCTCTGCTCTTTCATTATTCTGATTTGAGGACTCAGAATATTTGTAGCCCAATGACTTATAGACAAACCCATTTTTTTTTCATGCTTTAAACAAGGCAAAGTCAATGCTACTAATATTCATGGATAGATGACTATCCCGAGGCCATAATATAGAACATGATTCACTGTCTTTCACTCATCACAATTCTTTAGAGTACTTTTTATATCCTGAGTATTTTTTTGTAGAGAATAAAAGCCACAATGTTCATAAATAAGGCTTCCCTTATTGTACACCTGCATTGTAAGAGAGGTTTCACTAGCCAGTGGCTGGGGCCCATCACATCCAGTTCCTTAACATGAAAAAATCAAAGACTTTCTTTGGTACATTTGGTAGCCAATACCACCCTCCAAGATTTGTCTTATGGTCAGCAGAGGAGAGGTTGTCTTCATGACCCTTGGGTAGGGAAGATTATCTATCAAGATCCTCATCAGAAATAGGCAGGGTAGATTTTATAGTTCTACCATGCTTCAAAAAGGCTCTTTGAAAGCATTTGATGGCAACATTGGAAAAAGTTCACAATATTTGTCCAGTAAGATATTTGGGATCTGTAAAAAGAATAGTGTATTTGTCAAGGGGAATAAGACATGAAATCTCCTTGTTGGTTGTGATCTTTACTTTTAGAAGATATGATAAAAGGTTCTGTTATTAGGGAGAATTGATTTCTCATCATGTGGTAGTAGGTCGTGGGAGTATGTTGGTGAGCACAATTCATGGCTCTGCCTTAGGAGTTTTATTTACATCGTTGAGCAAAATGTAATAAAATAAAAGTAAATTGTTGTTGTACCTTTGAAAAGCGATACATTAAATCTTGGGCAGTTTTTAAATCGCTTCTTGCCAAATCCAGTGGCCTTTACTTAATTATTTTCCCTTATTGAATATCGTAGAAACATTGGCTATCATAGAATGCTTTAGTTTTCCCCTCTCTTGGTTCTTCTGTTTTTCTCATCCTTCTTTTTGTACTTATTTCAATAATTTCTGTGGGTGCTGAATGCAAATACTGCCCAGGGCTTTGCACTAGCTCCTCTTTTTCCCTTTCTTTCTATTTTAATCTGGATTCCTCATTGATTACCAAAATTCTGGAGACTGTTTTTTTTTTTCTTTAAATACATCTTATTTTCTTCCTTTAATTTCAATGTTTTACTGGCTTTGTTGTAAGTGATTGCAGTATCCTCTCAATTGGCTGTTTTTACTTCTTATTTTCCCACTCTAGACCAAAGGCAAACATTTGTCAAAGCTTCAGAGAAAACCACCCTTGTTACTTTACCTCTTGCACAATAATCTGTCTAGGTTTCTAGACAGATTGTGTTCAACCTCGTGTTGAACCCCTATGCTCTTGTGTTCAACCCCTATGCAACCACATTCTTGCTGCTGTCTCATTTACACCCTGCACTATGCTTGACCTTGGTACATACTATGCCAACTCTGGCTCTTTTGCTTGGAAAAACCTTCATTATTCTCCATATACACATAGTCTCCCTATAAACTCCATATTCATCCATGTAAACAAAGAGAATGTCAAGTCCTAAATTTTCCTTGACATTCCCCCTGATAACTCTAGATCTGCTGTGGAAACTCTGAGAATTTTCTAATCTGAGAGATTAAAGGCATAAAGAACAGATTAAAAGATTTATAGCAGAGAAAAAAATTTTGCCCCTTGTGTGAGATAGATTGGATGGTTGGTTTTTCTCCTAATTTTGAATCTCTTAGAATAATTCAATAGTTGATGTTGATTGATTTTATCTTCTATGTGATTATGAGTTCTATTTGGAAGCTTCCTGCCAATTCTACTGAATTGGGACTCCAGTGAATATGTGGACTATGTGATCATGATCTACTCAGGCAGGACCAGCTGCTTAATTTGTGCAAAATAAAAATGCTAAACCCCTTGTTCAAAAAATATTAAGAATTATTAAGAATGGAGAATTGTTCAATTATTATTAAGAACTGTGATTGCAAAGTTGCACACCATAAAGTTGGCTCTCTCTCCTGAATATAATAACTAGTCTATTCCTTATCAATATAATTTATCTTCTCATGGTTAGAGGCTCCAAAGCAATGCATACATTAAATACATTTATTCTATTGAATTCCTAAACCCATAACTTTGTGATGCTGAACCTTACCTTATGATTTGGAAAGTTTAAATTCCATTGGTTGTTGTGAGAGATCATAAAGTCTTAGAGGGCAGAGGTCAAGTTCACGACACCTTTGAAATTTTAATACCAAGTTCAACATTTCACATGATAAGGTTAAATAAATATTTGTGAAGAGGCAATAACTTTCACTGTCTTTCTGGGCTTCACATCAGTGTTCTAGGAACTTCTAGAGGAAATTAGCTGCAGATATTGAGTAGCTATTAAAGCCTTTTGACTGAAAGAAGCCATCCCAACTGAGGAATAAGGAAGGTCTGGGGAGACTAGAGGGACAATTAGATGCGTGCATGCTCCAGTTACTGTACTGTGAGCAGAACAGTGGCAGTACTTGGACATTATGTCAGGGGTAGAGGATGGGCTAAGACAAACACCCAGGACACAAGCTGGGTAGACAGCTGGGGTAACTACTGAGAAGAGAAGTGGGATTTGGGACTAGAGACTAGGAACTCAAATGAGCTATCAGCTCAAGGGGTCAAATGATCTTGGAAGGACAAACTGGTTGGTTCCATATCAATAAAATCATACTGCCTTTAGTTTTATTTATGGATGGGGAATGAGAAGTGTAAGTATATAGGGCATAAATAGGATGTGCTCACTTGCCTCAAGGAATGTATACTGGAGGGTGTTTTCATTCTTATGAACCCATTCTCGAATGCCTTGCTGTCACTGGAAACTGATATCCTTGCTTTAACCTCTATAGATGTAACACATGTTTCTCCTGCACCAAGGTTCGATAGAGTCACAAAACCAGCTCTAGCCTCACTAATTACTGGAAATCTAGTTCTTCATTAGTACTTTCTGCTCCCAAGATGTTCATGAAAGGATACACCCACACTCTCTGGAGGTGACATGTCTCCTTTGTTTAGCTGTTCCTCTACTACTTGGACCTGGGTGCTGCTGCTTCCCCTGCTGATATTTCCCCCATGGCCGTTAATACAACCAGTGCTGCTTCCACTGCATTTCTAATCTTATGGCTACCATCACTGCCCTCTATGTGGTCGTCACCATTAACTTTATGCCTAGGTCCTGGGTCTTTCACCAGCTTGCCTCTGTACTGTGGCAACTGTGCTTGGCATACTACAGAGTCTTCTGTGCTCTCACCTGAGCCTGGGCAGCAGGGATGATAGCTTCCTCTGTCCTAACATGGCTTGGACTATTATTTGCTCTATTTCACCCTCTCAGGCAGCTGGAATTTAGTTTGAGTTTGAGAAGCACTAGATGTGTTCCCTCCCAACCTTTAAAAAATCCATATTATTATTTTTAAGATTTAAAAAAGTATTTTATTTATTTATTCATGAGAGACACACAGAGAGAGGCAGAGACATAGGCAGAGGGAGAAGCAGGCTCCCTGCAGGGAGCCCGATGTGGTCCTCGATCCCAGGACCCCGGGATCATGCCCTGAGCCAAAAGCAGATGCTCAACCAGACATCCCTATTTTTAAGATTCCTGGGACTTCATTGGCCAGGGAGTGAGGAGGATCCTCCTCTGCTTCCCTATTTCTGGCCCTGCAGGTGAAAGATTTTCCTGAGCCTCTGTGCTCAGTCTATTATCTCTCAGAGGCTACCTGCCCCAGAACCTCAACATAAAACTGAGGATGACCATGTTGATGGCAATGGTGGTGGCAGTAAAAGGGGAAATTGCAGTGGCCTCATAGGCAGATATAGATTCCCTTGATTTTGGCTTTTTTACACAGGAAATTTAGGGGAGCCACTGGCCAAATTAACTCTGCAAGGGAGCTGCAAGACTAACCTCAACGATAGTTCTGAATGAATTGGAACAATGCTGTTATCTTATTTCCAAGACAATTCAGAACCTCTGTGGGCAACTTATGCTCCAAAATCCATGGTTGCTGGCTGTGGCCAATTATACCAAGTGCCCTGTATCACAGACAGAGAAGGAAATAATTGTGCAACTTTACCTAGGGAGGGATCTATAATTCAATTTCTCAGGACTGGTGCTGGAGAACATCCAGGTAGTTTTGCACGTTCCTCCAAAACTTTTTTAAGAAGGTCAGAATCATTGGAACCTTTTGTAATTTGACCTACTTCCAGGGTAAACTTGAGAAAATTGATTTTCCTCTCTTCAAAGCATAGATTCAAAAATTTCCTCATGTTTTTATATAGTCAGCTATCTTACAATTATATAACATTCATATCAGTTTATTTTATTATTGTTTTTATCCTCCCTAGCACAATGAAAGCTTCATGAAAGCATGGATTATATTGATCTTTTTCACTATCATATCCCTAGCATTTACTAGAATCTCTGGTAAACAGGTGCTCACTAATATTTGTTGAATGAATAAATGAATGAATTATGATAACTCAGCAGTGCCCTGGACTCAGACATAATGAGACATGTCTATACGACTGGACGGACAGGTCTACCTTATCCACTATAGGGATATAGTGGATATAGAAGGAGAAACCTCTTTGGAGGGAATTCAGTCCAAAGAAAGAGATCATCAAGACATAAAATGTGCTAAATGTGCTAAAAGGACTGTGGAGTAGTGTCTTAAAGGAGGAGGGATTTTGATAATGGCAAATTTTGTCATTCAGATTTTAACCTGATACAGCCTCCTGGGCTGAGCTCTGGCATAAGACAGCTCCAATTAAAGTTGAGTGAAAACTAAAGGAACTATAAATCAAATATCAGCAACATTGACATCAATACCTTTGTAGTGATGGCAGATAGCATTAGAGTGTCTGCTCAGATGGCAGCTGGCACTCCTGTGACGCACCATGGTGAGCAGGTTCACACAGTCAGCACCTGGAGTGGACAGCATCTGTTTGGGTGTTGAGAGCACTGACAGTCATGGCATTGCCTTGGTGAACAGAGCAGCAGAGGTGCCTCCAATAACATGATTCTGGGACAGCGAGCATAAATTAGGAAAAGAGGAAATGGAGGATGCCACAGGTAGCTGAGAGGATACCCCATTCTCTGCCATGGAATACCTATTTGTTACCATTAGGGTTACTCAGAAATGTTGGTGGAGAATTTGAGGAGGACTGAGCACTTGCAGGTTGGCCCCAGGATAGAGGGGAGGAATTGCAAGTTTGAATGGTTATTTCCCTCCCTGCCTGTTGTTCTCTTACCCTCTCATTTCCCCCTGGATTGGAGTGTCCTGGAAAACATGAACTAATAAAGAGAAACTAACTGGTTATGGCTGGAGTTGTTTCCACCTGCAGTTTCAGCACAAGGGGTTTTGCACCCTCGTTCTGGGATCCACATGCTGTGAGATCTGGGAACGCAATTTACTCCCTCACTCCAGGAGAATGCAGTACTTATTGAAAAAGCAATCCTTAGCTTGTCACAACCAGTAAAAAAAAAAAAAAGTCCTGCTGCAAACTTCCCTTGTTTACCTGGAGAAAAATTGCACAGCCTTTTTGGATAGGCTAGAGATACCATAGAGCAAAGTATATAATGTCAGACTCTACATTTTAGCAGAAAATCATTTCTACTAATAATCTTTACCCAGGCTCAACTACTCTTCTGCTTGAATTCGTTTGTGCTGTTCATTTGAGTTGGAACATCTTGAGACTCCATTCCCCCTACAACTGAGAATCTCATTTTGTCGACTTTCCTCCTATATGCCACACTAACTATTTTCTTTTCTTTACCTGAATGTGATCCCTTTACAAGTTGCATTTAATATTCCCAGAGCCCAGTGTTTAGCCCCATGCACATCCGATTTCATTCTCATCAACTCTAGTGTGCTCTCAGCCTGCAGAACTGGATGACTTCTGGCAGCCCTTTTCCTTGGGCACATTCACTGAAAAAAAATCTACAAATTTGCCCACCCCAAGAAATTGGTCAGGTGTGCGGTAATCATCAGGCTTCTCAAACCCTGTCAGAGTTAGCAAATCAGAAACTCTAGACACATTTGACTTTAAGTTACAAAAGGCAAACAGCTGCATATTCTCTGATCCTGTCAGCCCTGAATATTTCCAGAAACAAACAAACAAAAAAGAATTTTATCTTGAAATTTGGCAGGGCCAAGAAGTAAACAGACTGACTCTCACCTAAATCCTTCCAGACTCCTCTTCTCAGGGGAGTTAACATGCTCTGCCTTCAAGTGACCTAAATTTTAAAGAACAAGTTACCTTTTGTTCAAGGTCTTAGGTTTCTCCATGATTTTTTTCCATTAGACAATAAAACCAATGACTCAAGGGGATCAATATTATTAATTATTTGTTATATTGATATTCTAGATCACTGGTTAAAAGTGATTGCTGTTTCTTTAATCCTACTATATGCCCCCTACTCAGGATGACTTCCTTTGGATCTTCAGTATGCAGAATTAATAGACTACGGTTTGCTGTGGCTCCTTTTGTGTGATACATTGTCATTTTTTTATCTGCCCCCAAAGTATTCACTCCCCCACATCAGAAAGGTGTGTGTGTGTGTGTGTGTGTGTGTGTGTGTGTGTGTGATCATCAGATTTGGGTTTCCAATTTTATAATGTGGTTCTTAGTAGAAATTATAGGGATTTCTAATGCTGGCAGGGGAACAGTATATGCTCAGTAACTAGAAAGGTTGTTCTTCATTGTTAAAGCAGAATCAGATGTGTGGTGAGAATAGGATAAGTCAAAAATTTTTTTAAATAATAAATTTATTTTTTATTGGTGTTCAATTTACCAACATACAGAATAACACCCAGTGCTCATCCCGTCAAGTGCCCCCCTCAGTGCCCGTCACCCATTCACCCCCACCCCCGGCCCTCCTCCCCTTCCACCTCCCCTAGTTTGTTTCCCAGAGTTAGGAGTCTTTATGTTCTGTCTCCCTTTCTGATATTTCCCACACATTTCTTCTCCCTTCCCTTCTATTCCCTTTCACTATTATTTATATTCCCCAAATGAATGAGAACATATAATGTTTGTCCTTCTCCGATTGACTTACTTCAAATGTTAAAATGGTTTCACCCTGATGAGACTATCAAGGATGAGCCAAAGTTAAAAAGTATAAAATGACCTGAATATGATAAAGTGTAGTGGTGTCTGTATCAGCCAATGGTTCTGTATCCCTGTCATCTAGAGTAGGATGTGTAACTACCTTTCTAGTGGCTTATGCATTCTAGATGGCAGGGTTATGGGTAAATAGCCCAAAGTTGCACTCAAGAGGAGGGATAGGAAGGAAGTTTGTGGATCATACAGTTTCTAAGATAGGATACTGATTTTTCTTCTAATGGTATATTCCCCTTGCCATGTGTATGGGTAAGTAATGCTAGCTGCTTAACAAGAAATTTCCAAATATATAAGCTCAGACATGCCAGATGTTTTATTTCTTGCTTCCAAGTGGTGAGTTTTGCTCACCTTAGCTGTGATTCAGATGGCCATATTTTCTAGAGATGGAGCCCAGGTTAAAATAGCTTGAGAAGCTCCACAGATGATTCTGGTTTTCAGCCCCAATTGGAGGGTTAACAGATTCCCAACGACATAGCCAAAGATGAGCATTTTATGTAAGAGCTCTTAAACTGTTTTCTTACTATGAGTTTGAATTTTTGCGATATCAGTTATTCTAATTCACTTCTCTAATACAGTCTCCACAGGGAGAAAACCAAGTATGATCTTGCTTCAAAAATGCTGATCACCCACCTCCAGCATTACACGTACTTCTGCATTCTGGACAGCTTCTCAGTTCTTTGCTGTAATTTTTCCAGAGGATGGCATTGGTTTTTTATAATTTATATTCTTGCCAGAGAAACAGGCAGTGTTTAGGCTTTAGTGTTCCATAATGGATCATAGTTTTAGTGTTCTGCTTTGCTTGAATAGGAATAACTATATTTTTGAATAACTTTTACTGATGTATTGAGCTTTAATTATATACACAAACATTGTTTATGGATTGAATTACATGATCTTAATACATATCAAAGATTTTCCAGAGTTTTCAGAGGGTGTTGATTGCAAAAATAGTTCTAGAGTCAAGTCAGGCAGGAATAATCTTTTGCTAAAGAAAATTATTATTTTAAATGTGCCAAAACAGGGCTGTATCTTGCTTCATCTTTTTAAGCTTATTCCCAAATAATTTTAGATGAAATGGACATGTGACTTCCTGCAACTAGGTTTCTAGGTTTTTCCTGTACTGGCAACAGGGACTGCCTTTCCCACTGAGGTGGCAGTGTGAAGAATTAGCTTAACCTTGTCAAGAAGAACATCTAAATATTAATTATTTCAAAACCTCAAATCAGCATTTTAGACAAATGCTTTGACATGAAGACAGATTATAGAATATTATGTGATAAATAATATTATTTGGCTAAGTAGGGGTCCATCTGTGATTAATACCTTCTTAGACACTGGAATCCAGCACTGTTCCAAATTGTTTTGTTTGGTAGGTCAAAGTTCTACCTTTATAAAGGTGGTCACTGCAATTTTCAAATCTTCAAGGCCATTACCATTTCATTTGTATTTATGGAGTGATGTACATTTGACCAGCATTGGGGCATTTAACCAGCATTGGAGCACTTAACCAGATTGGAGATTATCTCTGAGAAAAGACTTGAACCTGAACCCCATTTGTGGTACTCCTATGGTATTTTAGATGTGCAATTATTCAAAACTATAAGTCAGACCTAGTGATCGCCCCAGGAAAGCAACATCTTTGTTATATACACTCCAGCTATCCGAAGTCAAGGGATTTTTTTTCAATCCATACTATAGGATGCCTACTCTTCAGGAATTGTTCATTTCTATACTTCTTCTCATATCAATTCTCCAGAACCTGGTGGCATAATTGATCTTTGAGAGTGGTGGTAAGGGATAAGTTAAGCAGTCATCCTATAAGCTTCTTTTATATGTATCTATGTATTAAGACAAATTATCAGAATGCTGCATACCCAGAGTGTATCACCATGCTCTGCCCTTCATTTGAATTTCTTCTAAAAACCAAAAACTTTACCTTCTATCCTCAGCTTTCACAAAGGTCTAGTATAAGGAATAGCTATATATGGAAGATTTTTGTAAGTTTCATTAAATGGCTTTTGAGAATGTGTCCACTATACTACTCAAAGTCTCTTATATAAATATCTTTGTGACAAAGCCTCCTTAGGAACTGATGAACAGCTATGCACTATTCTGTGAGATTATGCTTCTATTAAACTCATTTTTATTTATTATTTTATCTTTTTAAAGATTTACTTTTTTATTCATGAGAGACACAGAGAGAGGCAGAGACATAGAAAGAGAAGCAGGCTCCCTGTGGGGAGCCTGATGCGGGACTTGATCCTGAGACCCGGATCATGCTCTGAGCTGAAGGCAGATGCTCAACCACTGAGCCACTCAGGTGTCCTTAAACTCATTTTTATAAGATCTTTACTTTGCCCTTTAGGAAGTTCAGTTTTTAGACAATTCTTGCAGCTTTCTTTAGTCAATTCTTCATTGATATTACTGTTTTGCTTTTTCTGTATTTCTCTAATTTTTAAATTTACTATCTTTGCTTTTGTGCTGTTTATAATAATAATAATATTATTATTTTTAAGACGGAGAGAGAGAGAGAGAGAGAGATGGTAGGGAGGAGCAGAGGGAGAGTGAGAGAAAGAATCTTAAGCAGGCTCCATTCCCCACATGGAGCCCCTTGTGGGCTCCATCTCACACCCTCAGATCATGACCTGAGCCAAAATCAAGTCAGATGCTTAACTTACTACCATCTGGGCATCCCATTATGTTATTTATTGATTCATTTAAATGTTGGATTTGGTATCATTTTTGTTTTTGTGTTATTTATTACTCATTAATCCAACAAATGTGTTTTGAGGTCCTGCTATGTTCCAAGAACAGTGCTAGGCTTATAGGGATAGGATGGGGTTAGAAAAGACGTTCTTTGCATCTTAAACACTTAAAGAGTTTTCAGTCCTTACTTTTATTGTGAATTACCTCAAAATATTTTAGAACAATTTCAATGTAAATCTCTCCCTGCTATTGTGGCATCAGCTTCGCCTTTCCTGCAAAACAGCTCTCCAGTTGGATCTCAAAGTCTGCACAGTGTGTGTGTGATGATTGCTTCTGGGCATATACCTTTTGTCTTCTGTCATTTTCCCTCCTCAGCTCTCTTTTCATACTGCTCTTCTGAGCCTGTTTGAGGCATCTCTCTGCCGCTGTTTCTTGCTGCTCCTGGCTGCCTCCTCTCCAAACCATCCTGTACCAAGGTCACCTTGAACAAAAATGCTCCATCAACATGGGTTGAATCTCTTTCCCTCTCTTCCCCACCTCCCCACCTCATTCTATCATCATAAACCATGAAGTGCTGCCTTAGCTTGCCCACTGTTGTATAGAGATTTTTACAAAAGAACCACATCTTAAAGATTTCTTTGCAGCTCACTCTCTGGGACTCTGACTTGTGTCCTTACTTCTGGCTATCCAAATCCCCCAGAGCTCTTGGTCTGTCCTAGGTTTGTACTTTATGTTGACGTGTTCATGATAATCAACTAAATGTATTGAATGAGTATAAACTGATATGGGATTTGAGAACTTTTCCTCTGCAGTTGTCAAAAAGTCTATTAGCTTTATTCCTGTTGGTCAGCACTTCAAATCATTTGGATGATGACATTTTCTATCACAGTTACATAGAGAAAAATTATATTTAATAGTTTACTGACTCATTGAAAAGAACACATGATAATCTTTCCAAAGCCCTCCTTTCTTTCAGATTAGAAAGGCAAGCCCTGATTTTTACTGAAGAGTAAAAGAGTATTTTATCCTCTTTGGTAATTATTAGGACACCACAAGGAAAGATAGTTAATATTATCTGATTCTAGTAACATAGTCAATAGAACAATTAATAACCTGCAAGAAAGTTGAGAAGATCTGTGATGTTAGTATCATAATAGAAGGAACTCAGCATCACACCAGGAAAGGAAGAAAAATTCAACAAATATAAGCAATAAGGGAATAAACTTTTTTAATAGAAAGAGAGGCATTTCAAATCATTTTTTGGTTAGCCACTTGGTGCTTCTAGGAGACCTACCTGAAGCATTTTGCTGAACTATTTATTAATTTTAATGTCAGAGATGTAACTAGACTTTGAATTTTGTAGCCAGATCAGAGTCCTATACTCATGATTGGGAGGGGAGCAGACCCAAAAGTGAATAGGTCTTAGACATGTACGAGATCATCAGGAGCCATACCTAAAAAATGATTGAGTATAGCAGGTAGCAGCTCTTCCCGGGATTCCAAAAGACAGCTTTCTTGAAAATGCCAAAGGGATTCTATGTCAGGATAGTAGGGCCACTTTGAATTTATGAGATAAGAGATTTCTTTAGCAGGAACTAGACTGTGCACAGTGTTAGGGGACTGGGAAATAAAGGTCTGCAAGGGAGGATTGAGGAGGAGTCCTTAACCAGTCAGCCTGATAGACCAGCATGACTGAACAAATGAGCTTGCAGGGAAATCTGCAAGCGAAGCCCATTGAGCTGCTAAAGTGGGACTGTGAAGAGGCAGCTCAGGGAGTGATGTATGGGAAGTAGCTGCTGTGTTTCATTGTAGCCAAACATTAGGTTGGCCAGTGGAACCAACAATTGAGGAGACAGGCTGGATAGAGTGGAGGAGAGGCAAGACCCATCAGGCACTTCATCCGTCCATAACAGTATCTTACCACAAAGATTTCTGAGAACCATAAATATGCTTTACTTCTGTTTTCCAGTCTTGTGCAAATTCTTCTTTTTGGACAATTCTAACTCAGGAACATACAGAATAGGAAACAATGGGAAACAGTTCACAGCTTAATCAAATTGATACAGCAAAATCCAGCAAACTCTTGCACCCATAAAAGATGCCTCAGCTTTGTTCAGAGGATGGAACGTAATGGGAAGAATTCTCATATTCATTTCCACAACACTGTAATCCCCACAAGGCCATGGCCAGATTATATCTAGTTCATATACCTAATTTATACCTTGTTCATTATATTTGGTTCATAATTGGGAACTCTGGAAGCTGTCATAATGCCTGGCTCAGAGGAGTTACATAAATATACACTGGATAAAAATAACTGACTTTTAAGTCAGATGCTCTGAGTTCAGTTCTGTTTTTTTGCCACTGTATCAGTTATCTGATTCTTGGTTCCCACCTTCATACTTATCCTTTTATATTCTCTGTATCACACATAGTGGGAAGTCAAAAAACCATATTTCCTGGAGACTTTTTACTTAGCCAATAGAAAATTGCATCATGGAGTAGAAGAAAGAAAGAAGCTGCATTTTTTTCTGCTTCTGGCTTTAGTAGCTGCAGGAGCAGTGGTAAGTGACTATGGAACCTAGAGGTGAAAGCAACTTAGTCCAGAAGTTTCAGCAGAACTGTTGGCTTTTAGTTTCTTGTCTGAGGGCATGTAGGTTCACACGGTTCTGTTCAGTAGTGCAGTGTCCATTGACTCTGGATATTATCACTTCACTTTCCTTCACCTCTAGTAATGGTAGTGGTTTTCTGACACTACTGATCATCTCCTTTTTTTTCTCCCCTATCTTTTCTAACATTTTGGTAACCAATTTCTTAAATTAAATCACTTTTGATTGAAATAATGAATATGGCTGCTGTTTCTCTACATGGATATGTATGATACAACCTTCTACTTGCTTTGTATACTTTAGCATTTGATTCTCAGTTACCTCAACTTGAAAATGATGGTTAGAATTCCCATGCTATTATAAAGGTCTAGTGCAATAACGTTTGTAAAGGTGCCCTAAATATAATAAACGCTTTTCAAGTGTAAATTGTTATTAGATAGCATATAATTTTTCTGGAGGTAGAGTCATATAGTGTTTGAACGCATTGGCTCTGCTTGGGTTCATATTCATTTCAGCTACTGACTGCTATGAGAGGTTGGGTGAATAGTACACTTCTCTAAGTGTGTTTTCCTATATACAAATGGGGTGATAATAGCACTTATCTTACCAGATAGGAGGTATTAAGTGAGATATCACATGTATTAAGTCAGTGCCTGGCACATGATAAATACCCATTATTAGTATTAGTATTAGTATTAGTATTAATTAGTATTAGTATTAACTGGTGAGGGTTGTGTATGGTGTATTATGGGAGTTGTATGATGAATTCAAGAAAGAGCTAGCAGTCAATCTGCATAAATGATCAAAAATAGATTAATGTAAAAAGTAACTTACGTGAATTAATAGACAAAACAGAGTGAATAAAGTTTTATGGTTTTGAGAAAAGAACAATTGAAAACCACTTCTTCAAATTCCTGAATATCAAAACATTGATTTGTATTTACCTTGAAAATATTTATATTTATTCATCATCAAGAATATAATAAGTATTCTTTGTAGATGAACTCAAAAATACACAAGCATAAAAAGAAAAGAATAAAATATCCTAATTCTAGTACCTGGATATGACTATGTTAATATCTTATAGGTCGTTCTACTCTAGACCTTCCTTAGTGGTAGATACATGTACAAAACAGATGTATACGTTTCAGCAACTCTTGTTTTTGGTACTGTATGAAACGTTTGTTTCTTTTAAAATAATTAGATAACTAGAGAAAAATGGTCAATTGCCCACTGAGGACATGGTTCTGTGTCTAACCTACTATCCTGTCTTCAGATCAGGAATCAAGAACCTATATTTTTAACTACTTTATTTAACTAGAATTAAAAAATTTAACATCAGTGTTAAAATTTGAATCCTTGATGCTACATCACTTCTCAGTCATGTTGGTTAGCTGTTTAAACAAAGATTGCTGCTTCTGGTGTCAGCACCTGCTCAGGCTTGGACTATATTTCTCAATCCCTCTTTCATCTAAGGTCTAATTGACTAAATGACTGGTCCTTACCAACAGAAAATAAGTGGAAATGATAGGTGTTGCTTTTGATCTGATGGAATTGAGAAATTAGTTTGCTTTCTCTACTTTTTCTGTCTGGACACGAGGGGATGGTGGAGCCATGGATGGAAGGCGTGTAGGTCCCTGAATCATTATGAGGAGGAAAGCTTTTGGCAGACCAAAAATAATTGCATTAGACTTATATAAGTGAGAAATACATCTATTTTGGATTAAGCCACTGAAATTAGCATTATGTTCATACACCTCTTGAACCCGAATTGAATATTCTTTCTTTATCCTCTTCTTTCTCCTCAATGTCTTCCTTGTATATTGATCTTAATATTTTCCACAGCTCTTAGCACATAGTACCTTGTACATAGCAGGCACTTAATTAATGTTACAATTAGACATAGTTCCTGGACTAATATAAATCCTTAAAATGAGCTTGAAGCAGTTTCAAGGTGGCATTTGGAAAAATGCAATATTCTTATAATGTAGTATAGATTAAGTATAAGAAAACTTTTATTATAACTAGAAAAAGATTCATATAAAAAAAGCTTAAGTGGAAGATTTATTCTCTATTTCCAGAGGCACTTAAAATAGAAGATTGGGAAAGGTGGCATTTTTGTGTGTGTGTGTGTGTGGTAGGGCAGGTCTTAAATAAAATTGAGATTGCTTTCTCTTTTCTTTTCATTATCTTTCTTTACTGACCCCTTTCTTTCTTGGATTTTTCCAAACTTTTGATGCCCTTTTAAATAGGAGAGCACCAGAAAGTTCTCTTCAATTAACCCAAGTGCACTTGACAACCATCTTCCCAAGGGCCTGTTCCTGCATTTGATAGGTAAACTAGAGTGATGAATTTTTCAGACTTGGGGGAAGGTACTGTCATGCCTAGCCTACATGGAGATATTTTTCAGCTGATGGTCCTGCTGGCATCTCTCATACCACTCTGAGGAGGCATTTCCCTTCTGAATATGCAAATATTACACCCTCAGATATAAAAGATCCCATCTAACTCAATCATGCTTCAAATCTCTGAGTGGAGCTTCTGTCAGAATTAATCATAATTTTGGAACTAACCCTTGTTAAAAGTAGAAATTGTGTGTCCTAGTTTGCTTTCTCTCAGTAGCATTTAGTTCTAATATTTTGTATTTAATTTATTAATGACTTAAATAAGATATGTTTATTTTTCATTATGCCAAAAATCCAAAGAGTTGCTGGATTGGACCAATAACATGAAGACATTGTTAGAAAACACAATCAACTTTTGTGACTTCATACAGTATTTTATTATATGATAATCATCTAAACAGCACTTAAAAAAAATTAGATCCAGGATCATCTCAGAGCCTTTGCCTGCCCAGCCAAGTTCTACAGAATCAAAGAAGCTTGGAAATAATGATTACTAATTATGTATTCTGTAAGAATTGGAATTTCCTTTGTGTATATTTGCCTATCTAATGGTTTTGCTAAGGTGAAGAAAAGTTCAGGGTATCACCACCAGGTGTACAGCTAAGTGCTTAAGACAGAAAGACAAAGGATGGCTGCTATGTGCAGAGAGCTAGAGCAATTGCATAGAACCAGGAAGACAGCATTTCAAATAAAGTGTCTAATAGCTTTATAATAATTGACTTCCTAGAGGCATGACAGCATGTGTATATTTGTCTTTCAGTATGTGAATCATGCCTTCTTCAACTCTCTGTCTCCAGTGGTTAGTAGTAAACTTAGAAAATAGGAAGGACACTCTGAAAATGTCTATTAAGTGAAGAACTTGGATTCGGAAATCTTGGGTTGAATTTTCTGTGTACTACTTTTGGCTTGTGTGCATTATTTCATTTACTCATTCTTTTATTTTTCATTTCATTCATTCTACCACCATATAAGGAGCACCTATCTTGTGTCAGATATTGTACAAAATGCTGGGAGTATAGAGATGAATGAGAGTCATTAGTCCTCTCTCACCATCTAAATGGAGAGATGAGGGGCAGACCAAGCTTAATGTCATGTGACAAAATTTGTGAAAGATGAGCACAGGAGGCAACCTACCTCTGGAGTAGGTAGAGAAGGAACAATTAAAGATAGTTTCTTTTAGGAGAATTGATGCTTGGGCTGAGTCTTAATAAATGAATCAGAGTCTGCCAGGTAGATAGGAGTTAGACTAGAAGGGTGGTATTTTATGAAGAAACCACTCATGCAAGGGAAGGGAGTGTGTGTATTGGAGAAAGGGATGTGACATGCTGAGGGGTACGTGGGAGACCATAGTAGGAGTTACCCTGGGGAAATTGAGGGGTCAGATCATTATACACTTTTCATGCCATGCTAAAAGGTCTTAACTTTATCCTAGAGATGGAAAATGAAAGCATTTGAAGGGTGTGTGAGTAACATGGTCAAATTTACAGTTACTTAATGTGGTAAGACTTTTTTTAATTCATAAAATGTAGAAATATTAGTTATCCTTGAAAGTTACTGTGAAGATTGGATGAAATGATAAGCTTGAGAGTATTCTAGAACATGTGAGAAAAATGTTAACCAGTATTATTAATGCTAACAGCTCACATTTATTATGGATTTTTTTCTCTAAGTATGCTGTGTGGAAAAAAAATCCTTCAAGTCTCACCAAAATACAATTAAATATGTATCTGTAAGTGGGACACTTTATGTTGTCTCCCTAATGGCAATGCTGGATTTGACTTGATTTATTCTCATTTAAAAATTTTATTCCTTTTGACAATTGTTCTAGGAGGCCTTTAAAGTGACCAGAGTAACTAAAGAAGGAGAAAATCATTTATCTTACTTTTCTCCAAATTCATCTGTAGGGAGCTGTCAAAATGAGTTCTCTGACCAGCATATATATATACACACACACATATATATACACACAATATATGTATATATCTATATATACATATATACTTATAATATATATGTATATATATTTATATAAATATATATTTTACAAAAATGGGCAAAGAAACAAATTATTGGGTGGAGAGGACAAAGAAACAAATGGTATCAATATCTTTTTCTTTTCTTCCTCTCCTGTCTCAAAATAAGACAACCCCATAGTTTTTTTTAAGATTATTTATTTATTTATTTATTTATTTATTTATTTATTCATGGGAGACACAGAGAGAGGGGCAGAGACACAGGCAGAGGAAGAAGCAGGTTCCTGCTCCCTCCAGGGAGCCTGATGTGGGACTCGATCCCAGGACCCCAGGATCATGCCCTGAGCTGAAGGCAGACACTCAGCCACTGAGCCACCCAGGCATACCAACATCCCCACCCACAGTTTAAGGCTGCTTTCTTGAGATGGATGTCTCAAGACATCACTCTTGAATCATGAGTGGTCTGTGAGAAGGCTCTGCCCAGGCTCTTGATCAGTTTCCAGGATTGGGTCAGATCTCAGGCCATTATCTAAACAGAATGGATGTTAATCAAAGAAGGCCAATCTTATTTCTGGGCTCTGTCCTGTGATAGTGTTTTCCATCTATTCGTCAGAAACAGATCTCCTCAATCTTTTATATCCCCTAAGAGGGATCTTAAGCAGTTGATTATTTATCATCAGCTTATTATTTTTTGCACTAGTTCAGAGTAGTGAAGTCTAAATATAGGCTTAATGGCTTTATTGTGTGAAGGGAGACAAAAAAATTAGTAAATTGGAATCCAAAAGTAAAATATTTGAAGTCAGGATATTTAATAAAATTCTCATTTTTCTTTTTTCCAAGCTGAGATAATTATAATAATATTCCTAGAATTTGTAGAAATCCTACAAAGAAAAACTGCATTTTCTAAGTAATTGCTTTTGTATCTGCGTATCAGATACAAACCTTTACTCAGGGTGATGCTTATTAACATTTATGGGCATCAAACTTTTAATGTTAGCTCCAATAAATAGCATAAAACAATAGTAACACAAAGGACTTCTAAAACCTAGATTAATGAGTCAGTTAATTAATTAGTTAAGAAAGAAAGAGTATTGAAGACAAATTCTCTTTTATCATAGAAAATGTGCCCAGAGTTCTGGATCCTCAAATAATGAAGAGCACATGACTTAGCTTTATTCTTTAAAAAAATGTGGTCAATTAACTTGTATTCTGAATGATAATGATTATTTGTCAACATCTATAGTCTATATACAGCCTATAAAAGGGCATAAAGATTTTAAAACAAAGTCATAAGTTGCAGGTGCATTTGGCATAATTTGGGTCTTTGAAAAAAATTTCTTAATAGCAAAACGTTTTTAATAAAAACTTGTATTGGTAGCAGTTTTCTATGTAAGGAAATTTGGAAATTGAGTGCCTACTCTGCATTTTGCTTCCATTTTTCTAGTAGCTACTAAATTGTTCATGGTCACTTAAAAATTGCTAGACTTTATTGGTTCACTTGTAAATGCAGACATCTGCATGCTTTTCCATTTCCAGTAATATAATGAAGCTTAATTATATTTCTTTTTAAATATCCATTGAAATTTTTACAATTCCAAAGTATTAGGATTAGTAATAAACTTTCTTTGCTACTTCTCTGCGGTCAAAAGCTGATATCCACTATGCATGCTTTGAAATTTCTCACCCAAGGTTTTGAAACAGAGGCTGCTTTAATGGAGGTTATACATTTCCATATAACAGTATAAAATAAACTTTTGACGAAGAGAAACGATGGCACATGAAAGTCTAGTAAAGGATTGGCTTCATTGCTTTATCTACAAACCTCACTGAACAAGAGTATTCTTCAGTCCATGAATAATCATGTAGACCATTTATCTCAGCGATGCCACAGGGAAACAAAAAGTACAGCGACAAAGCCTTTTGAAGTCTGGACCATCCGATAGGAGCCACTAATCTATCTATGACATCTAGCCTCAGTACAAATACATGTTCAACAATGTTTCAACACTTTACTGCAGCTAATTTGCAGCAGAAATAAAAACTTGCTGACTCTATTAATAGGTGAGTTTTTGAAGGTGAACAAGTAAAACAATACTTGGTCTTTATACTTGCAATTTGTAGTTATGTGAACTTTTTCTTTCACTTTGAGTATTATAGACAGCAAAGTTTTATCCTGGATTAACCTCTCCCCTAAAATACAGCATACTTCTCTGAAACTTATCTTAGCACTCTTTTTTAAGTTAATGCAAGACATTTTAATGTTAGTCCATGTGAGGCAATTCAGAAAAGTGAAACTATTAAAAATCAGACTTATATTCTGGTTATTCATACCTTTGTGTTGCTTCATTAGGATGGATAAATAAAAAGTTTACTATAATCATGAGCATCATTCTGAAACAAGGAAGACAGAATTGCATGTAGTTGAGTAAGCCCAAGTCGATGTGAGATGATCCAGTGGATTTCAGAGAACAAAACTGAAAATTTCCCTACAAAGGGTTTAGGAGATTATATGAAAATTAAGCCCTATTTTCTCAGGTCCAAAGTGCTAACTTGAATTCATTAATTAATGTATTTATGAATTAATTAATGTATTTATCCACTATTTTCTGAGTGTCTAGTATGTGAGGTTGGGTGCTATTTAGTCTATACAGAAAGAAAAATAATCTTTTATTCAAGAAACTTCCAGTTCATTATTAGTTTTACAGGTTTTGATAGTATGCTCTAGGAAGACATTTTGTTAAAGCAATATAATAATAAGAAAAGGTAAAATTATTTTTGAGCTGGGCAGTTTTAAAAATATGAACTTTACTGAGAAAGGGGTGACAAAATAAAAAAGAAAGAAGCACTTTTATCAGTGAGATACAAAGTGCCTGATCAATACCAAATAAAACTTCTATCTATAGAAGTTTATTTTCACAAAAGTAAAATTTTGAAAAAGGCAGATTAATTCTTTATTGTATGGAGCTAAATCACCAGTTGTTTTTGTTTTTCTTGTTGAATTTACTAATCATATAGAAATCTGACCTGCTTCTGACTAGGACGCTCAGAACTTCAGTGTTCTCGCTTCATGTAGATACAGAAAAACCATTGCAAAATAGGAAGATAAGTAAATAGTGTGATTTTTAAATAGGTTGAAAGTATAGAATAGGGCCCCTCCAAAAAATTATTGCCTAGAAAGAGGGCAGCAGAAGCATTTTTTCTAATTTATATGAAAATCTAAGGTGTCTTATTGGCCTTATCTGTGAGAATTCAAATCACTTCAAAGTGATAACTTATTCACTTAAATTATGATCAGAAGGATCATAAAGGCAAACTGATAATAAATGCTTTGGGAACTGTATAAAGTTCTATAAACTTCAAAACTTCACGTTTGGATGCGTGGATGATTCAGTGTGACATCTGAAATGATGGTGATAAAACAGAAGTCATGTTACTTATTTTTCTGACTTTCTGTAGTTGATGGCTTGAATTTTCTGAGCTGAGAAGGGTGGGTAAGCAAATTTGCTTGTGTTTTAGTGCATGTGTAACTGGTGTAGCATACCTATGCAGAAATATGTCTCTTTAGGCAATTTCCATAATAGGCTCAGTGCCTGGTTTTTCTACTCTGAAGACTTACCTGGGTTTTGACTGCAAGAGTCAGGAAGGATCTCTTCATTTTAGTTCTCCATCTGTGACTATATTTGGGGAGATTTTTTGTAACTGAGAAGTTTATGGGGACAATGGAAAAGCCTAGTGGAGAATGCTTGAATCCTCACCATAGGATGAGAACAGAGCTTTTCCATGGCAGTGTGAATCCAAGCACCCTTTCTTAAAGAACCCTCAATCCCCAGCTTTTAGCCAATTTATTTAAGTCTGTTTCTGATTATTTTTTTCTTGTACTGCTGAAACGTTCTGAATTTTTCCTGTGTTCCATGACGTTTCTGACACATGGTACTCTGAACCAAGTTGTCACTTCCTTATATTATAGGCCTTTTGTGGAAGTTGTGAAGAATGATCAGTTCCTGATATGTAATTGCTTACATGTTCTCCCCTCCCTCCCTCCCTTCTTTCTGTCCTCCTTTCTTCCTTCTTCCCTCCCTCTCCTCTTTCTTTCTGTTTAAAAATGTTTTATTTCATATTTCACAAAAAATTTATAAGACCCAAAGTAAATAAGTCAATAATATTATGATAACATTGTATGGTAACAGATGGTAACTATACTTACCACGGTGAACATGCATAATATTTAGAATTGTGGATTTTCTATATTGGGTACTTGAAACTAAAATAACATTGTATGTCAACTATACTTAAATAATAAAAATTTGAAAAGTAGACTCAGATAGAAAGACAGCTTTCAGTCACAAGTGAACGAGGCAGGAGTAATTTAAACTCTACTGTGGAAACATTTAATACACAATCTGTTATGAGTTATTTATACAGTGTTATACATAAATAAACTATTCAGGCCAAATTTAATTTTTTAAAAATTAGATTTAACTTGTAATCAAATTTTTAAGATTGGTAAACCCAATTTCAA
This sequence comes from Canis lupus dingo, assembly GCF_003254725.2. NCBI lineage: Eukaryota > Metazoa > Chordata > Mammalia > Carnivora > Canidae > Canis > Canis lupus. Next base: position 37,865,774 of record NC_064254.1, read on the forward strand.
ACTACTTATATTTTGAAATAGAATCACCAGTACAGATAAGTTAACTAACAAAATAGTAATGCTCAAAGATCCTCTCTTTCTCCCTTGCTCATACATTTATGAGTCTATTTGCTAATTTCCTTCTTGTAGTTACTCTTCAAATTACAGGATTTGGACGTCGAGTTCCCTATGCATTTCACGTATTTCCTTTATTTCAGCCTTCTCATTTGCCGTTCTCTTCTTTCTGGAAAAAACAATGCAGCGATTTCTATTGCCACAGCCACAATAATAGCAACAGTGCCAGCTCTTAGACTCTGCATTGAAAATTCAGGTGCTTTTTAGAGTTTGACCAGGATCCACAGATTTTTCACTATTTACTTTATGCCTTGTCTCTATAAGCAATATTTGTAAGGAAGCATTTTTTAAAATTTTCTATTAATTACTTATGGCTTTGTTCTTTGTTAGAAGAGTATTTTTCAAACATTTTTAGTTGTGACTCACACTAAGAAACCCATTTTATATTGTTGTCCACTACACAAATATATGTACATATATGAATGAAAAGAAAGTAAGTTCATGAGATAGTATTTTCATCATTATGATATACAATGCACTCACTTTTCTATTCTAGTTTCATCTATTTTATTAAGCAATGTGGTTTGGAACCACAAAATTGATTTTCTGACCTGCTAAGAGATCAGAAACCTCAACTGATAAGCAATTGCTTAGAAATGCATCTTTGCCTTCTCTCTGACTGTGCTCTGCTCTTGAGCTCTCTGCTCTTTCACCTGCTTTTATGCCAACACCATGCTGTTTGAGTTCATTCCTTTTGACAGGAAAGTAACTTCCAGAGCTGGATCTGTGTTGAAGATGTTTCATTCTTGGTTGGAACCACAGACACCATGACACCTGCCATAACATTTGCCAAATATCCCTCCTAGGAAATGCTATAATAGTCTCAGCAGCTTAGAGTTCACTTTGAATCATATTATCCCATTCTTTGTTGTGTGGGCTCTACATGGACTCTGTGAAATATTTTCCCATTTTCTGACACTGGTCTTGCTATATTCATGTTGAGTCAGGGATATATATATATAGGATAAAGTGGGCTAGCGTGCTCTAGATGCCATTCTGACTTTCTAATATATAAGCCATGATTTATGATGCCAGGGAGAATACATTTCAATTTTTCTTTCAGGTTTATTGAATTATTATTGACATATAACAAATGTAAGTTATATGTTATATAATAATATAATTACTTGATACATGCATATATATATATACGTGTATGTTTATATGTATATGTATACAGTGAAATGATTACAACAATAAGGTTAGCTAACACCACCATCACCTTGCATATTTACCTCTTTTTGTGGTGATAACGTTTAAGATTTATTATTTTTTAAAACAACTTTTAAGTATACAGTGCAGTAGTGTTAATAATAGCCATCATGCTCTACTTTAGATCCTAAGAACTTATTAACTTTATAGCTGGAAATTTGTACTCTTTGACTAATATCTCCCCATTTTCCCCATCTTCTGCCCCTGGAAACTATTATTTAACTCTCTATTTTATAGATTCTACATGTAAGTAAGATCATACAGAATTTATTTTTCTCTGAGTAATGCTGCAATGAACAAGAGAGTGCAGGTATTTCTTTGAGATAGTGATTTCATTTTTTTCAGATACATACGCAGGATGGGATTGCTAAATCATATAATAGTTTTATATTTAATATTTTGAATGACCTCCATACTTCCTTCCATGAGTGGCTATGCAAGTTTATATTCCTACCAAAGTGCAAAAAGGGTTCCCTTTCTCTACATCCTTGACAACTCTTGTTATTGTATAATAGCCATTCTCCTGACAGGTGTGAAATGATGCCTCATTGTGGTTTTTATTTTCACCTCCCTGATGATGAGTGCTGTTGAATAACTTTCTATGTACCTATTGATCATTGGTATGCCTTCTTTGGAAAAATGTCTGTTTGAGTCCTCTACCCATTTTTAAAATATTTATTTATTTATTTATTTATTTATTTATTTATTTATTTATGAGAGAGAATGCCAGCAGGGGTGGGGAGGGGCAAAGGTAAAGGGAGAGAGGGAATCTTAACCAGCTCCATGTTTAGTGTGAAGCATGATAGGGGCTTGATCTCATGACCCAGAAATCATGACCTGAGCTGAAATCAAGAGTTGGATGCTTAACTGACTGGGCACCCCTAGGTGTCCCAACCCTCTACCCCTTTTAATTTTTAAATTTTAAATTTTTATTTTTTAAGATTTTATTTATTTATTTGACAGAGCGAGCAAGCATGGGAAGCAGCAGGCAGAGGGAGAGGGACTAGCAGACTCCCGCTGAGCGGGGAGTCCGACTTAGGGTTTGATCACAGGACTCCGAGATTATGACCTGAGCTGAAGGCAGATGCTTAATCAACTGAGCGACTTAGGCACCTTGAAAAATCATATTTTATTGTACTTGCAAACTGACAAGTTAATTTGTGATAGTTTCATGGATAGTGACAAAATTATACATGAAACTTCTGGATCAGAGATGAAGCGCTTTATTCCTGAAAGCAGTAGTCAGAGTATCAGCATATTTGCACTGGTTTCCTGAGCCTCAATTCCCATAGGGAGATGTGGAGGGCCAGATGACACCAGCATGCATCTTCACAGCTTCTACCCATTTTTAAATTGGATTGTTTTTTGTTATTGAGTTGTATGAATTTATTTATTTTGAATATTAATACCTTCTCAGATATCTTAGTTTGCAAATATTTTCCCCTATACGTTGTCTTTTCATTTTGTTGATCATTTCATTTGCTGTGCAGAAACTTTTTAGTTTGATACAGTCACACTTAAGTTTTGTTTTTGTTGCTTGTGCTTTTGATGCCATGTCCAAAAAAATCATTGCCAAAACCAATGTCAAGGACCTTTTTCTCTGTTTTTTCTTTCTAGTAGTTACTAGTTTAGGGTTTTCCATTGAAGTCTGTAATCCATTTTGAGTTAATTTTTGTGAGTGATGTGAGAAAGGAGTCCAATTTCATTCTTTTGCATGCAGATATCCAGTTTTCCCAACACCATTATTTGAAGAGATTCTTATTTTCTCACTGAGTATTCTTGGCTATGAAATATCAGTTGACTGTGTATGCATACGTTTGTTTTCCCCAGGCTCTTTCTTCTGTTCTATTGATCTCTGTGTTTGTTTTTTATGTCAATACTTTGCTGTTTTGATTACTATACTTTTGTAATAAAGTTTGAAATCAGGGAGTATGATGCCTCCAGCTTGTTTCTTCTTTCTCAGGGTTGCTTTGGCTATTCAGGGTATTTTGTAATTCCATACAAATTTTAGGATTGCTTTTTCTATTTCTGTGAAAACGCCATTAGAATCTTGATAGAGATTGCATTAAGTCTATAGATCATTTCAGGTAGTATGGTAATGTTAATAATATTAATTCTACTAATCCATGGACATGGGATGTTTTTCTACGTCTTTGGATCCTTTTCAATTTCTTTTATCAATATTTTGTAATTTTCTACATAGAAATCTTCCTTAGTTAAATATATTCTTGGATATTATATTATTTTGATGCTATTGTAAATGGGATTGTTTTCTTTATTCTTTTTTCAAATAATTATTAGTGTCTAGAAATTCAGTTGATTTTTGTATGTTGATTTTGTGTCTTGCAACTTTACAAGATTTGTTTATTCTAACAATTTTTTGGTGAAATCTTCAGGATTTCTCTATGTAGGATCATATCATCTGCAGACAGATACAATTTTACTTCTTTCTATTTCAGGTGCCTTTTATTTCCTTTCCTTGCCTGATTACTCTTGCTAGGACTTCCAGTGCTATGTGAATAGGAGTGGTAATGTGGATACCCTATCATGCTCCCGTTCTTAGGGGGAAAGATTTCAACCTCAATCATATTGACTATGGTGTTGTGGCTTTGTCATATATGGCTTCTGTTTATCTGGGGTATGTTTCTTCTATACCCAATTTCAAGAGTTTTTAATCATAATAGAGATGTTGAATTTTGTCAAATGCTTTTTTGCATCTCTTGATTGACCTTATGATTTTTATCTTTCATTGTATTAATATAGTGTATCATATCTATTGATTTACATGTGTTGACCCATCCTTGCATCCCAGTGATAAATCTTACTTGATCATAGTATATATGATTCTTTTAATATATTTTTGAATTCAGTTTGCTAGTACTTTTTTGAGATTTATATTCACCAGAGTTATTGGCCTGTAGTTTCTTTTCTTACAGTGACATTATCTGCTTTTGATATCAGGGTAAGGCTGGCCTTGTAAGATGAGTTTGGGAGTGTTTTCTCCTTTTTAATTTTTTGAAGAGGTTGAGAAGAATTGACATTAATTCTTTAAATGTTTAGTAGAGGGGCACCTGGATGGCTCAGTGGTTGAGTGTCTGCCTTCAGCTGAGGGCAGCTCAGGAAATGTAGACCTGCAAAAGGAATGTAGAGACTAGAAATAGGGGCACCTGGGTGTCTTCAGTGGCTGAGCATCTGCCTTTGGCTCAGGTCATGATCCTGGGGTCCTGAGATACAGTCGCACATTGGGCTCCCTGCGGGGAGCCTGCTTCTTCCTCTGCCCAGGTCTCTGCCTCTCTCTCTCTCTGTGTCCTTCATGAATAAATAAATAAAATCTTAAAAAAATAATTTGTATTAGAATTCACCAGTGAAACCACTTGGTTCTGGGCTTTTCTTGTTGTGAGGTTTTTGATTACTGTTTCATTGTCATTGCTCTGTTCAATTTTCTGCCTTCATAATTCAGTCTTGGTAAGTTTTATGTTTCTAAGAATTTATCTGTTTTATCTAGGTTATTCAATTAGTTGGCATATAATTGTTCATAGTAATCTTTGATGATCCTGTGTATTATAATTGAATCAGTTTTAATGTTTTCTCTTTCATATCTAATTTTATTTATTTGAATCTTATCTCTCTTTTCTTAGTCTAGCGAAAGGTTTGCTAATTTTGTTTATCTTTTCAAAAACCAACTTTTAAATTTATTGATCTTTCCTATTGTTTTTCTGATCTATATTTGGTTATTTCTGCTGTGTTATATATTTTCTATCTCAGCTAACTTTGGGCTTGATTTGTTCTTTGTTTCCTAGTTCCTTAGGGTATAAAGTTAAGTTACTTGTCATCTGTCTTTTTTATTAATTTAGGTATTTATTGCTATAAACTTCTCTTCTAAAGTTCTTCTCTTAGAACTTTTTTTTTGCCAACATTTTATAAATTTTGGCATGTTGTTTTTAATTTTCATTTGTTTCACTATATTTTTAAAAATTTTTAAAGATTTTTAAAATTTTATTTTAATTACAGGATAATTAACATACAGTGTTACATTAGTTTCAGGTGTACAATATAGTGATTCAACAATTCCATACAATACTATGTGCTCATCAAGACAAGTGCACTCCTTAGTCACCCCATGCCTCTCCTTTCTGGTAACCATCAGTTTATACTTTTTAGTTAGGAGTCTGTTTCTTGATTTGTTTCTCCCTTTCTCTCTCTCTTTAAACCCTTTGCTTGTTTATTTTTTAAATTTCACATGTGAGTGAAATCATATAGTATTTGTCTTTGACTTATTTCACTTAGCATTATACTCTTTAGCTTCACCCATGCTATTACAAATGGCAAAAGTTTGGTTTTTTTATGACTGAAAAAATTCGATATATATATAACTCTTTATGCATTCATCAATCAATGGACATTTGGGCTGCTTCCATATCTTGGCTATTTTTTTAAAGATTTTATTTATTTATTCATGAGACACACACACACACACAGAGGCAAAGACACAGGCAGAGGGAGAAGCAGGCTCCATGCAGGGAGCCTGACGTGAGACTAGATTCCGGGACTCCAGGATTATGCCCTGGGCCGAAGGCAGGTGCTAAACCACTGAGCCACCCAGGGATCCCCGTATCTTGGCTATTGTAAATATTGCTGCTATAAACATAGGTGTGTGCATGTATCCCTTTGAATTAGTGTTTGTATTCTTTGAGTAAATACCCAGTAGTGCAATTGCTGGATCATAAGGTAGTTCTATTTTTAACTTTTTGAGCTACCACTGTGGCTGTACCAGGTACATTTCCACCAACAGTGCATAACAGTTTCTTTTTCTCCATATCCTTTCCAACACTTGTTCTTTGTGTTGATTTTAGCCATTCTGACAGGTGTGAGGTGATACCTCATGGTAGGTTTGATTTGCATTTCCCTGGTGATGAATGTTGTCGAGCATCTTTTCATGTGTCTGTTTCAGTATATTTTTAAAAATTCTTTTTGAATTTTTCTTTGACCCATTGGTCATTCAGGAGCATGTTGTTTAACCTCTACATAGTGAGTTTTTTAGTTTTCTTCTTGTAATTCTTGTAATTGATTTCATATAACTGTTATTGGAAAGGATACTTGGTATGATTTCAGTCTTTTTACATTGCTTAGGTCTATTTTGTGACCTAATAAGTTATCTATTCTGGAGAATGTTCCATGTGTACTTGAGAAGAATGTGTATTCTATTTGTGTTGAGTAGAATGTTCTGAACATGTGTATTAAGTCAATTTGGTCTAAGGTATAGTTTATGTCCAGTATTTCTTTAGGTAGTTTACTGTCTGGATGATCTATTCACTGTTGAAAGTGGAGTACTAAAGTCTTTCACGATTATTGTAATTGTCTAGCTCTGTTCAGATCTGTTATTATTTGCCTAATATATTTAGGTGCGCTGAAGTTGGGTGCATATATATTTATCATTATTATAGCCTTTTGATGAATTGACCTCTTTATCATTATATAATAATGTTCTTTTTTTCCTGTTACATTTTTTACCTAAACTCCATTTTGTCTTATATAAATATAGCTACCTTAACTCTCTTTTGGCTTTTTTTAAAAAAGATTTTATTTATTTATTCATGAGAGACACACAGAGAGAGAGAGGCAGAGAGGCAGAGACACAGGCAGAGGGAGAAGCAGGCTTCATGCAGGGAGCCCGATGTGGGACCCGATCCCGGACTCCAGGACCACACTCTGGGCCGAAGGCAGGCACTAAACCGCTGAGCCATCCAGGGATCCCCCTCTCTTTTGGCTTTTTATGGTAGTTAGCCTGGCTCACCTGGAGCCTGAGTTTTGGAAGGCTGATTGAGAACCTGAAACTGTAGGAGCTGTCCCACTCTGTAGAATGGGGATTTATGGAATTGGGATTTATGGAATTCATGTAGCCGGTTCTGGGGAGCCTACAGGAGTCCAGTGTCATGAAAGCTGCCAGCAGCAAAGCGTACAAGGCCTTTGGGTTTGGAGGACCCTGTCAGGAGACCAGGGCCATGGAGTTGGTTAACAGTGGGATGGCCTGGAATCCTGATTCTTCAGGAACTGCCCAGGGAAATAGGATCTGGAAGGGTTGTGGGTTCTTGGAATCCTTCTGGGAATCTGGTGCTCTGGAAGCCAACTGGTGCCATAGTAACAACAAGGGACACTAGAGCTAGCTGGTATACATTTCTTAAAATTAATAGTCAAAAGCTTACATTTAGAGTTCCCTGTTTAGCTCACCATGATTCTGATATCTCCCAATCCATAGTGATGGCTGCTTGTATCCACTGTGAACATTAAGATATAGCTCCTCTCCTGCTGCTCTCATCTCCGTCAGTTACACAGTGATCATCTACTCCAACATGGGAGTTGCATGAGCATTTAGAATCGGTTCTGAGAGTAAGTAAAGAGAAGTTGGAAAGGCTACAAAAAAGCCAGTGTGTCTAAAGCATGTAAAGTATGTGGATTAAGTGTTAGGCTAAGTTGAAAAGAGAAGCAAGAGTAAACAGTGCAATGACAGGCTTCGTTAAGAATTTTTGTCTTTATTCACAGTGATGGAAAGCCACTGAGAGTTTTAAGAGGATGAGACTAGAAAGGGGAGGGTGATACCACCAGTTAGCATGATGAAAAGTCAGTTGGGCTGTAGTGTATAAACTATTGCAGGAGGCCAGATTATATGGTAGTAGACTATGCAGAAGGTGATTTTAGTAGTCCAGGCAAGTTGTGAATGGCAGTTAGAATTAGGGAGGTGGTAGTGAAAACAGAGAGAAATGGATATATTGGCAGATTAAAAAAAATCACTATCATCATTATCATAAATTTCTCTGAGTTGCTCGAACTATTTTTTGTTTTTCCCTTTCCTTTCCTCTTCTTTCTTTCTTTCTTTCTTTCTTTCTTTCTTTCTTTCTTTCTTTCTTTCTTTCTTTCCTTTCTTTCTTTCTTCTTTCTTTTTGTTTTTTTTTTTTTTTTTTTTTTTAAATAAGACTTATAATGCATAGGATGGGGAAATTCTCCCAAATTAAGACAATGTTTAGATTTAGTCCAATAACTGTGAATAAGACAACTGAAGGGGATATTTAATCTATAATATAAAAGCTGAGCCTCATTTTGCCATAAAGATGATTAATTTATTGTACATTTATATTTAACAGATTAGAGTCAAACGGAGGAAGAAAAAAAGAATTTATTTGTTTATTTACTTTAAAAAAGATTTTTATATTTATTTGAGAGAAGGGGAGGGGAAGAAGGAAAAGGAGAAGCAGACACCCTGTTGACCAGGGAGCTTGATGCAGGGCTCAGTCCCAAGGACCCTGAGATCATGACCTTAGCCAAAGGCAGACACTTAATCAATTGAGCCACCAAGGTGCTCCAAGAATTTATTTGAATAGGAGTGAAGTCATTTAGGGACTGGAGCAGCAATATGTTAATAAAAAGATAAGTCCAAGAATATATAGCTTTTTAAAAATTAAGGATTCACTTAATACTCTTTGATAGGTTATGTATGCCTCTTCCTAAATGATGGTAAGATATTCAAACACGTATTTATCTACTCTGTGGTATTGGTGTTTGTAATATCAATAGAATGAAAACCATATAAAAATAAGTATATTGTATATACATACATTTACCAGAATGATTACTGGTAAATGGGTTTTGAGATATAGAGTTGTCTGTTCTGATGCTTTTCTCTTTCAAAATAGGAAGAAATAGATTTAATTTCCTTATTGGAAGGAAGACTTTCTGGAAAAAAGATCACCCACATTAAAGACTGGCTTAACTGGTGGATCTTTGTACCTTTCACTGCTCAAATCACTGCTTTAGTGATTTTTTTCTGTTTTTTATTAATGGAGATAATTGAATGAAACAATACATTACATAATTTTCTTGGCATTTAATAAGCCAGTCTATCAAATTTTCTAAAAATTATTTCACCTGATAGTGGACATTAAAAAAGTAATTTTCTTGAGAAACAAAAAAATCTGAGCTCAATTTCATCCTATCTGTATGCTTAGCTCATCGCTGTACAAGAAATTACATCTTTGGAAACTGCCAGCAACTATTTTTGGAAAGAACAATATATTCACTGTAGTCAAAAGAAAAATGAATAAATGAAACTGCTATAGAAAATACAGACTTCTTAAAATTTTGTTTAATTAGATTACTCCTGGTGTCCTATATTCATTTTCAATAGTGATGAAAAAATTTTACACTTTTTTCACATTTAACTCTGAAAACAAAGTAGTGAGAACTTTTTTGATAACATTCATTCTATAATTGTTTTTTCTTGGTTTCTTTCTATCTAATGCTGAACTTATTTTTTTTTTTTACTTTTTCAACAAAAAGATTTTATTTATTTATTTGATAGAGAGAGAGAGAGAAAGAGAGAGAGAGAGCAAGCACAAGCAGGGGGAGTAGCAGGCAGAGGGAAAGGGAGAAGCAGGCTTCCTGCTGAGCAAGGATCCTGATATAGAACTTGATCCCAAGACCCTAGGATCATGATCTGAGCCAAAGATCATTGACTGAGCCACCAAGGTGAGCCTTAAACTTATTTTTCTAACAATAAATGCAATATCTGCACCTTAAATGCATTTTTTTTTGCCTGATGCCTAGTGTAACCAAAATTGGTGATATCAGGAAATTGCCTATGTCCTGCAGAGTACCCTTTTTAATTATTCAATATTGAACTTAATTTTAATGGGGGAAAGAATCAAGTTAACAGAGATGGTAACCCTAGAGAATAATGATCATTGCTAGGCCTATAGGCTTGGTGGGATATGATGGAAACAGAAGGAAGGAAATCTAGACTGATGGTTGTGTAGGTGGAGCATGGGCTAAGAAAACCATATTGGAGGAGTTCATGCTTGACCCGAGGGTTGAAGGATGTGTGGAGTCCAGGCAGAATGCATAGGTGTAGGAGGAGATTTGTGTCACTGCCCCACAACTGGCACAAAGAGCATAGTATGGAAGGCTGAGAGATGATGGCACCAAAAAAGAAGCAGTAACTAAAGTTTGACAGACCTTACATGCCACACTAAGAATTTAGAACTTTACCTTGAAAGATTTAGATGGATGGATGAAAGAACTAAATTTTATGCTTCAGAGATGCATTTCTGTACTGTAGGAATCATGATGATCATCATTACAACAGGGACTTTTTTATTGAGTACTTGCTATGCCTCCGAAATAGTTATTTTATATAAACTTTAAGACAACATGACTAGTTTTACAACCTAAAATATATGATTTGAATGTTTAAACTACTAGTCTAGAGGATACAAATTAGAAGTGGCCAAGCTTGGATACACATCCAGATATAGCTGACTATAACTCAGTCTCCCTAAATACTATGTAGTCTGCCTTCCACAAAGCCTAAATTTAAAAAGATTGAAAAAAAATGACTTTTTACAGACTCTCATTTTATTTTGAGAAGTTTTCTCATATTCCATCACTTTGTGTTAGATTTGACCAATTACATGCATTTATTAAGCCAGTTTTTCAGAGGAACACTCCAGAATATCGTGAAAATCCAAAGTTTCTTGACAAGTTGAAAGCCAGTTTGACAACACACTGTCAGGTTGCGTCTTCTCTTTAGGAGGAAGAGAAGCCTAGTGTTTGGAGACAGACCTGAGGTGGACCCAAGAACCAACTCAATTTTTGCATAAGACCTTGAGGGGTGGGAAGAGCCCAAGCTTTTTGATTCTCCATTTTATGATTGGTGACATGGAAATAATAATAGTTACCTTTTAGGGTTGTTACATAGATTAAAAGAGGGCAATGTCTATAAAACCCCCCACTTTAGTGCTTGAATGGATTATTATTGCCTCTGGTCTATGGATTTTGACTTGGAAATTTGAGACACCTTGGGAAAGGTGCCTCAAGTATATTTAGGGAACATACAGGTGCTCTAACAGTTGAGTCTATTTAAGAACAGTGATAATTGTGTTGAAAACTTCAGAAGGAATGATATATATACACAAGCTTATATTACAAAATGGTACAAAAATTACTGACACAAGCTATTTTATATCGTGGTATGTCTATAAGAATTAAGATATTTATTTATCATTTTGAGGCAAAGAAAAAATCCCATGAGCAGGGTTATCTATTGAAGACTGAAAGAATACAGAGTGCCATATAAAGTAATTACAATTCTAAAACTGGTAGAACTAAGAGGAAGAGAATAGCAAGTTGTGGAGTTATGAGAGCTTAAGTATGGATTCACATTGGTAGTAGAAATGATGGAAAAAGCTCAAGACAAGAACATGGCTCTAATAGTCTATAGCAGTTAATGTGCACTTCCTATATTGATACAATACTTTAATTTTATTGCAAGGAATGTTGCTTAATTGATGGGATCCATGCACTGGGGCTAGAAAAGGGTTTTGTGAGGCATGTAATTCCTTTGGGTTGGTATTTCTTTTAGGAACATTTGGTTATATTGCTTTAACTAAAATTGTGGCTCTGGATAATAGAATTGGTATATTTAGATCAATCAATGCTTTCTTTCAAGCACAATGATATAATTGCTTTATGGGAAATCAAAGGAAGCCAGATGGAAAGAAGTGGATGGGATGAAATCATCACATGGACAGACTGTGAGCATGGCTGAAAGTACTATGTGACCAAGAGGATGGGCTCTAGTTGAAGGTTCACAACCCACACTGCCTCCGAGGGGTAATCATTAAGTCTGGGGAAGAATGTTCATTACTTACGGACATAACTATTAGACTGCAAACAACTACTGGTCCCTTTGGCAGAAACTGGAAATTAGACCTGTATTTGTAGGTTTTAAAGAAAGCATTAAATATGATTTTTGGTTGTCAAAATGACAGATCAGAGTTTTCCATTATATGCCAATTCTTATGGATGAATCACTTCACCCCTGTTGCTCTCATTTTCTGAACACAGCTGTTAATCTAATACAACTGTGTGGAAATTAATCATTTACTTCATTGTAGCCCATCATGTGTTGTTTCTTAACTCATTTTTGGTTTAGATTAATATTCAAGAAGCATTGGTTGATTGTCATGTTTACTTTCCTTGTTTTGCCAAATCTATCGTAGCTCTCCAGGACAAGAACTAGGTCTTATTGCTCTTTGAGACTCCAAATTTCCTAGCCCTGTGCTCTGCAGTACTTAATAATTGTTGGTTAGTTGAAAATTAGGGTGATTGTCCTTGAAGCTGCAACTCAAATACAAGGAAGCAAAAAATTTCAAACAAATCAAATTCTAAGTGATTAAAAACTTGATAAAATAGCATGTAAATTCTCAGAAGCATTTTTTGAACGGTCAATGACATTTTAATTGATTAGTAATTCCACTGAATAAACACAGTGTATAAAAAAATAGAACAGAAACCAGATTTTAGTGTATATTATTTCTTTGGATCTGCTTATTAGGAAAGCTTTAGTGTTTTTGTTTTTTACTAGTCTTTATTCTTTAGAGCAGTTTAGGTTCACAGCAAAATTAATGTGAAGGAATAGAGATTTTCCTTTATATCCCCTGTCCCCACATATACATCACATCCTCTTATCAACAATCCCCACAAAAGTGGCACAATTTTTACAATTGATGAACCTACATTGACATATCATTATCATCTAGGGTTACATTAGGGTTCATTCTTGGTGTTGTATACTCTATGGATTTGGACAAATTTATAATGATAAATATCCATCATTATAGGAGTATACAGAGTAGTTTTACTGCCCTAAAAATCTGCTATGTTCCACTTATTCATCCCTTCCTTCCCCTAACCCTGGCAACCACCAGGATTTTTACTTTCTGTAGTTTTGCTTCTTTTTCAGAATGTCTTATAGTTGGAATCCTGCAGTATATAGCCTTTTCAGATTGGCTTCTTTACTTAGTAATATGTATTTAAGTTTCTCTGTATCTTCTCATGGCTTGATAGCTCATTTCCCTTTTGCACTGAATAATTCTATTATCTGCATATACTACGGTTTATATTTATCCATTCACTTACTGAAGGACATTTTTATTGCTTCCAAGTTGGCAACTATGAATGAGCTACTATAAACATCCATGTGCAGGTTATGTGTGGACATAAGTTTTCAACTCCTTTGGGTAAATATCAAGGAGTGAGATGGCTGGTTCATATGCTGAGTATGTTTAGTTTAGTTTTATAAGAAATCGCAACTCTGCCTTCCAAAGTAGCTACACCATTTTGCCTTCCCATCAGCAATGAATGAAAGTCCCTGTTGCTCCATATCCTCACCTGCATTTGGTGTTGTCAGTGTTTTGGATTTTGGCCATTCTAATGAGGTGTGTAGTGGTGTCTCATTGTTGTTTTAATTTGCATTTCTCTGATGACATTTGATATGGAGCATCTTTTCATATGCTTATTTGCAATCTGTATATCTTCTATGGTGAGGTGTTTGTTAAGGTTTTTGGCTCATCTTCTAATCTGGTTGTTTGTTTTCTTACTGTTGAGTTTTAAGAGTTCTTTGTATATTTTGGGTTACAGTTCTTTATCTGGTTTGTCTTTTGCAAATATTTTTTTTCCCAGTCTGTGGCTTGTCTTCTAATTCTCCTGACATTGTCTTTCATAGAGCAGAAGTTTTTTTAATATGAATGAAATCTAATTTATTGATTCTTTCTTTCATAGATTGTATCTTTGTTATTATATCTAAATAAAAAGTCATCACCATATCCAAGATCATCGAGATTTTCTCCTATGTTATCTTCAGGAGTTTTATATTTTTGCATTTTGCATTTAGATCTGTCTGTGTTTCATTTTGAATTAATTTTTGTGAAGGGTATAAAGTCTAGGTCTAGATTCATTTTTCCACATGTGGCTGTCCAGTTGTTCTAGCATCATTTGTTAAAAAGACTCTTTCTGACTGTATTGTATTGTTCCTTTGTCAGAGATCAGTTAACTATATTTTTGTCGGTCAGTTGCACTTCTTAAAGAGTGAGACATGAGAATTATGAATTAGCTGTTACAGTTTATATTCACTTTTCATTGTCTTAACCACAGATGTTGGTTAAGACATGTGCAAGGTGCTATAATGAGACTACAATGTTCCAAAACACAGTTCTTGTTCTCATGCAGTATAAGGCAGAATATGTAAATCCTTTCTGGATTTCTCTTTTTTAATTAATCCTTACTGAACTGTCTCTAGTGATCAAATAAGTTTTTGATCTTTTGATTGAAATAATTTAACTAAAATAGCATCTCATTTGGTTCCATGTACTGGAGTGGTGTTCTAGAGGAGATGTTAGAGATGGAGGGAGTATCATGGTACCATAAACTTACCTTAAACTATGGAAACTCGGTACTATAGAGTGATATCTTGAAGGTAATGTCAAATACTCTCTAAGGGGAAATGAATTCTATAGGAACACTGCCCCTCCCACCCCCTAGCCTTTGGAACAAGAGATCATTGCTGCATTTCTCTAGGTCTCACAATTGTAATTTGGCCTAGAGGAGCATGGAGCATCAGTATCTTTTAACCATAGTTACTTGGTCAAAGTAGCATCTTGGTCCATTAGCACTGCCCGGTCTTTTACAACAGCCTCTTAGTTGGTCCATCTGCCTCTCTTCTGACAACACTTGAGTCTGTTCTCTACATATCAGCTCGAGTGCTCTTCCTGAGGGGTAAGTAATGCTTAATTGTTTTACTTTTCTGCTTATAACTCATAAGTAGCAGCACCCTAGCACAGCATCTGAAGCCCAGGTTGTTTCTTTGGGTTCATCTCTTGTTATGCTCTCCCACACTTTATGCTCCAGGGATTCTAAACTACTTGCAGCAACCTGTTTTATGCTACAGTGCTTTTGAATACCTTTTCTCTTTGTTGCTATGCCATTTCCCCCTTCTTTTCCATTGAATTTATTTCAAAACAATGTTTATAGATAGGTTAAATATTGATTAAAATTTTTACTTAAATGAAAACATTGCTCAGGTGCTGTTTCTTTTCAGAAGCCTTCCTGAGCTCCACAGATGGACATAATCATTCTTGGACTTCTGTTGTTGTTTTTGCATACACTGCACCCCTGCTTTTAAAAATCATTCACAATGTAATATTTCATTTCAATGACCTATTATGTATTCTGTTTCAGACTATGAGAAATCTGAAGTCTGAAATCACTTTGGCCTCTGGTAGTGGTGGGGTTATCCCATAGGACTCTATAAAACTAATTAGGCTGAATTGCATATCAAAGAATCATGAATGACTAGAATAGAAGAGGACTTGAGTTGGAGTGATGGGAAAACAAGTCTCAGCCAACTGAGGGCCAGTTGCAAGTTTTCTTCTGGCTCTAGATTATCTTCCTTATCATTTGCAATTTTTCTTAAATTAAATTGCCATGACTTTCCTAATGGCACTAAATAATGGTTTAAAGAAATGACCCAAACACATGCCGGTATATATGACTGTTTGACAGTTTGATCCAACAAAAATGACTAGGTGGACAATCAAAGGTTACTAATTAAAATGTGACTATGGATTCATTCAGAAAGATTTTTCTGAAATATCTGTGCAACTCTTACTGGGTGCCAGTGGTAGGCACATTAGGAAATGCTAGGGACAGAAAAGACAAGCTTGACATGGTTCCTGACTTCCTAAAGTGTGCTGTGCAGTGGGGATTCTAGACAGTGAACAAGAACTAGGGTCCTAGAATATATATTATGAATAATATCAGTGTAGTAAATAGGATACTCTGAGAAAGGAGCTGTGGTATGGGAGGTGCAGGTTTTTATAAGATGGAAACATATATGGGGATGCCTAATGTATATACATGGGAGTCAGACCAGGCTTTCCTGAGGGAGGAAGGAAAGCTAAAGATGATCTCAGGCAAGACTTAGGGGTATGGCATAGGAAAAGTGATGGGAGGACATCTATCACTCACTCATCACACAGCATCATACACATTTGTTTAAATTTCTAGCTGGTTTATATTCTGACTGAGAAATTGTTTTAAAGTTCACAATATATTTGGTGTCTTACTCCAGGTAAATATCATTTATAGTACACATATGCACAGAAAGGGTGTCAATATATTTGAATCATTCATACTTTGGACACCTCATTCAAAATAATTTTCAAAGCATGATTTTCCTTCATGAATATTTTAATCATAAATCACCATTTAAGTGATAAAATGCTAATTAGGGGCAGCCCCGGTGGCTTAGCGGTTTAATGTCGCCTTCAGCCTAGGGCATGATCCTGGAGACCTGGGATCGAATCCCACGTTGGGCTCCCTGCATGGAGTCTGCTTCTCCCTCTGCCTGTGTCTCTGCCTTTCTCTCTCTCTCTCTCTAATAAATAAATAAAATCTTAAAAAAAATACTAATTAGTTTTTTCCTTCTTCATAAGGCATTAAAAGCCTAGAAAAAGAGGGTTAGTTTTTGTCATGGCCATTAACTGTGTGAAATTAGAAAGAGTCAATGTGTAGACTCAGGTACAGATTTTTCCCCTAGTTAGTTTCTTATCTCTTACACATATGGAACTCATAGATTGACATTAATTTTAATATTATAGTCATGTTTCAGCTGTAAAACATGCTAGCACATATTATTTTATATTATTTTAAAAATATAATAAATCATCTAAGATTTGTTCTAGTGTGTTTAACATGAAGAAAATAAAAAGTAAAGTTGGAAAAAGACTGGTAATGCAAGCTTTAGATTGAGCCTGAGGAGGCACAATCTGTACAGGTCTGTCTTTCTGTAGACAGCAACTCTCCTGCTCAAATTAACTAAGGTTTCACTTCAACATTATAACAGAAAAGTTGTGTTTGGCCTATTTGGGCTGTTGTGGCTGCTAATTGCCAAATTTATGGTAATACAAATTACCGTTTTTACGCCACCCTAGCCTTGGTGAGTGCTTTTGTCTTAAAGGGCTTTAAAAGGCTCTATTACCAGTTTTCCTTACAGCTACCTGTTGCCATTCAAATACTCCTTGCAACCTGATTTCTAGGTCTAGTTTGCAATGATGTTGCTATTACAGGTCTCTCTCTCTCTCTCTTTAAAGATTTTTATTAATTTATTCATGAGAGACCCAGAGAGAGGCAGAGACACAGGCAGAGGGAGAAGCAGGCCCCTCAAGAGGAGCCCAGTGTGGGACATGATCCCAGAACCCCGGGATCACAGCTTGAGTCTAAGGCAGATGCTCAACCAACCCAGGTCTCTAATTTAGGATGTGAAATGGCACCTCGATCTTCATTTGGATGCCATGAAGAGAGAGAGAGAAAGAGGAGAAAATCCTAGATGATGGCTAATTCATAGTATGGACTTCTTTAGAACCTGTCATATTTTCTGCTTCCTCGGCACTTTTAAGTGTCATTACTCTGCAGTGTTGAGGCCCTTTATGATAGGAACATTTTAACCTTCTGAATTTTTATCTTTCTGTTCCAAAGATTGCTAATATTTTAAAAAATTATTTCATTAAGCATCACTTGGGAGGTAAGTTGATGGCAAGAATATATTGCTATTTGGTTTTTCTGCAGTGCCAGTTTCCTCAATCTTCTTTCTAGAGATTTAACAGTAAGAAAAAATCCCTTTATTTACTATTTCTCTAGAAGCTCTGATTGGTGCTAAGAGTGTACTTGTAAATTATTCCAAAGAATAATCTTTCAGTTTGAAAGGCGAGAAGCAGCAAAACATCTCACTGTGGATACCTTTGGGTAGTAAATGAGGATTATCTTTTATTTCTCAAAACTATACCAATTATGTGGGGAGAAAAAAAGTCAAGGGTCTAGCATAAAATGAGATAATTTTTTTCTAGTACCATCTAATTCTCTCATAAAAATCTAATTTTGCCAGTTCCCTGGTTTCAGCTTTGACTTTTTTTTCACGGGCAGGGCGTGGTTCTATAAAAGTAGAAGGGTTTCCTGTCCTGAGAATATAGGTAATCTCTGTTACTCCTCAGGTGCTCCCTAACACTTGTGAGGCTCAGAGCAAGAACACAGATGGACAGTCACATATTATATACCTAATCAAAATTATGTAAATAAAGATAGTCTTTAAATTGATTTTAAAAAATTCATTATATTTTACTCAATATTTTATCAGACTATTTGCAATTCTAGTCAATGTTCATTTAGTGAATAATGGGAAAAATTAGTATATCATTTTTTGGAGGCCAGGCTAAGAAATCTCAGAAATGGGTATACAGATTAGTGACATCATGTCCATCATGGTAAAGAATGAAAAAATATTTCAAAAAATATTTCATGCTAGGAAAGATAAAGTAGTACTATTGTATATGTTTATGAAATTTGGAAGCTCATGTCTGATTGTAGGAAGTTTTTTTTTGTTTTGTTTTGTTTTTTTATTCAGAGGCAGAGAGAGAGAGAGAGAGGCAGGCAGAGAGGCAGAAGCAGGCTCCCTGCAGGGAGCCCTATGTGGGACTTGATCCTGGGTCTCCAGGATCACACCCCAAGCTGCAGGCGGCGCTAAACCGCTACGCCACCAGGGCTGCCCTGACTGTAGGAAGTTAATAACATGATTGCAAAGGTTACCTCAAACTATCTTGAATCTAATAATTCCATTTTATAATACTATAATTGTAAATTTATAGAGCTTATGGAGATCAAGCAAAGCTTTTCATTCATGATTATAACTTAAATTATAATTCAAACATAGTTATGACTATCAAAGAAAGGATTCAACTTTTCTGCATTTGGCATGAGAATGGAAAAGAAAAATAAGGAAATATTAACTTAAAGATCACATCATCAGGTTGGACCTTGAAAAAAGAATTTGAGTATGTGTAGTTTTATTTGGGAGGTGATCCAGGGAACATTTTCAGGAAAGGAAGGAAGCCGGTAAGTATATTAATAAGGAGATTACCATTGTGAGTAGCAGGACCTCAGTGCCAGTGTAGACATTTTGGATACTGTGTGGAGCATACCTGTGTGTCTTATCAGAGGGAAAAATAAGTCTGGGATATTTATTTACTAACTTTTGTCATTACTAGTTAAGGGCTTCTCCTTGAAGGCATTAACTTTCCAGCATTTTTGGCCTTCCAATTGAAACATGTTTCTTCAGTTTGAGATATTCCTCAGGTGGAGTACAGGTGCTTGTAATAAGAAGGTCTTGGCCTAAATGAGAATGACAAAAGCTGAAGAAAATGGTGGGGGCGGAATATGTTTGTTACACAAGTAATCTTATGGGAGAGGAAAATTTCCAGAATACAGAGAAAATAAGAAAGAAGATGTAAAAACTGGATAAGAACAGAATACTTTCACCAAATTTGACCAAAGATTTCTATCTTCTTCTATTTAGATTAGTCCCATATAAATGAGGGATCAAATTGTTGATATTTGAGATAGTGAGAGACTAATGAGAAAGAATGGCCACTTGATACTATGGATTTGGTGTTTCCACATTTGGAGTAATTCATGTAACATAATTTATAACAAAATATATGTATTGATTTATAGGTCAAGTTTTTATGAATTTCAGTATATTCTCAATTAGCAATAGGTTTAAGTTTATTTTTATTTATTTATTTTTTAAGATTTTATTTATTTATTCATGAGAGAAAGAGAGAGAAAGAGAGAGGCAGAGACACAGGCAGAGGGAGAAGCAGGCTCCATGCAGGGAGCCCAATGTGGAACTCAATCCCAGGACTGCAGGATCACGCCCTGGGCTGAAGGCAGGTGCTAAACTGCTAAGCCACCCAGGCATCCCAGGTATGATAAGTTTAAAGAAGGAGAACAGTAGCTACAAAAGAGTCACAAAATTGTAAATATAAGAGGTGTAGAAATTGGGATAGGTAATACTATCCAAGAAATGAGCATATCAACACTTTCTTCCTGAGCATTGGTAGGGTGTTGGCAATTTAATACATAAAGATGTTAATTTCATGAGGTAAAGTGAAACCAGTAAATGGCTTTAGAAAGCCAAAATGATTTTTTTTTCAGGTCAGTTTACCTGGATTGACTATTTATAATTCAACATCAGTCATTATCTGTTGTTCAACATAAAAAGAGAGGTGAGTCTATTTATTTTCTTTAAAGATTTTATTTACTTGAGAGAGAGAGAGAAAGAGAGAGAGAGCGAGCACTCTCACTCAAGTAGGGGGAATGGCAGAGGGAGAAGGAGAAGCATGCTCCCCACTTAGCAAGGAGCCAGACACAGGGCTCTATCCTAGATCCCAGATCCCAGATCCCAAATCCTAGATCCCAGGACCCTGGTATCATGACGAGCTGAAGAAGGCAGACGCTTAACCAACTGAGCACCCAGGCGCCCCATGATGAGTTTACTTGTAGAAAGAGACAGACAAGGATCTTTGAAATTGATGTATTTTATGAGGTTAATTTCTTTAGTATTTATTTAAGGCTGGATTGTCTGTGTTAGCCTAATTATTGACCATGTACTAAAATAGGTCAAATCATGTATTTTTAGTGGTATATTCTTGGGTTTGGAAAAGTTATAGTGATGTTTTAATTTGAAAAGTATATTTTGGAGGGAGATACTATTTCAATGATAGAATACAAGTCCTGCAAAGTTTTGGCATTTTTTTTTTCAACTGCAGAAATCTGAGTACAGCTTAAGGAAAGGGCAAATCTGCATGATGAAATTTAGCAGTGCCATTAAAATGCTGCAAGTATGCTAAATAGTTTGTTCTTTTTGGCTGTTAAGACTTTCTAATAAAAGAGGTTCAAAGAAAATCGTAAAGATGATTAAAAACTTAGAAAAAATGACCCATTAGGGAAAAGGTAAAAAGAACAGATATTATTTGATCTCAAGATTGAAGGTTGTCTTCAAGTACTTGTCTAACATTTACCTGAAGTGTGGTACTCTACACATATATCTTCACTAAGGAAAATCAAAGGTAAGATGAAATGAAATTGTACTATAATGAATTTAATTAGATTGTAAAGAAGAATTTTGAGAGTATCAGTAAAGGAACTTAAAAATTATAATGATCAACTGATGGAAGCTTTGGGTCTTCTATTGAGGGCTTTAAAATATAGGAGATAACTACATTTGGTACCATTTTAGGAAAGAGGAATGAATGGAATGACTTTTTTTTTTTAATCTTAGTGTGTTGTAAGACATCTGGATCCCCCTGTCTTTCTCTTTAAGCTTTTTTTTTTTTTTAAGATTTTATTTATTTGTCACAGAGAGCACACAAGCAAGGGGAGCAGCAGGCAGCAGGAGAGGGAGAAGCAGCTCCCTGCTGAGCAGGGAGCTTGAATGCAGGGCTTGATTCCAGGATCCAGGGATCATGACCTGAGCCAAAGTCAGTTGCTTAACTGACTGAGCCACCCAGGTGCCCTGAAAGGAATTTTTTTGCTTGGTAAAGATTTGATACCAAACATTATATTTAATGGAGAAATTTTACATGCATTTATTTTAGTATGAAAGTCTTTAATATTATCTTAGAAAATAAAGGAGATATAAGCATTGGAAAGGAAGGTGTAGTAATAATATGCATATTATATAATTATCTGCCTAGAAAAACAAAATCAATACACTCTTATGATCACTGAAAGAGATTAAAACATTTTCAGGATAAACAAAAAAATCTACAAAAATCAGTAGCACTTTTCTCACCAGCTATAATGATTTTCAGTAACAGAAACTATTACGTATCTGGGAAGTAATTTAACCAAGACTTCCATGGAGGAAATATTAAAATGCTTGGTTATAGGGCAATGAAGGACAGTGGTATCTGAGTAGCAAAAAACAAACATGGTGTACTCTAAAATTGCTTCAGCTTACTACCTTAGACTTTCAAATGTGGAAATAAATTAGAAATCAATGATTGAAAGATATCTGGAAAGTTTCTAGCATATTAGGAAACTAAAATACATACTCCTAAATAATCTTGGGTCAAATAATAAATAGGCATTAATTTTTTAATATCCAACTTTGTGCAATGTAGCTAATGTAGTACTTAGAAGAAAATTGATAGCACTAACAACTCTATTGCTAAGGAAGTAAGGTCTTAAATCAATGACTTCAGCTTCTACCTAAGAATCTAGAAAAAGAAGAGAAAATGGAACCAGAAGCTAAGCATAAGAAAGGAAATGATCAGGAAATAATAAAGTGCAGAATGGAAATCAATGAAATTGAAAACAAAATTAATAGATAACATCAGTATAGAAAATCAAAAACGAATTCTTTGAGAATATTAATAAAATTGATAAATTTCTAGCTAGGGTGATTAAGAAGGAAAAAAGAGAAGACACAATTACTAATGTCAGGAATGAGAAAAGGTGCATTACTACAGATTCTATAGCTATTACAAGGATAACATGAAATATTATGAATAACTTTATTCTGTTGAATTAAATGAACACATTTCTTGAAAAATACTAAGTATCAAAGCTCACTTTAGAGAAAATAGATGACTTTAAAGGCTCTATGTCTTCTAAAGAAATTGAATTTATAGTTAAAATCTTTCACATACACACCACAGTCATAATAATGTCTTCACTATTAAATTCGACCACGTATTTCATAAAGAATATTAATTTTATAAACCACTTTCAGGAAGTTGAAAAGGATAGAATAATTTCAACTCATGTTAGTAGGCCAGTGTTACCCTTATACCCAAACAAGACAAAGACATTATAAGAACAGAAAACTATAGGCCAGTATCTCTCATGAACATAGACTATATATATATATATATATATATATATATATATATATTTTTTTTTTAGTAAATAGAATACAACATTATATCAAAAGGATAATACATCATGATCAAGCAGGGTTTATCCTGAAAATGCAAGTAGCTCAACATTTTAAGTTAATGGATGTAATCCACTGTATAAATTAAAAAATCATATCAATACATGATGAAAAGGCACTTGATAAAATCAACATTCATTCCTAATAAAATTTTCAGCAGAGTTGAAACAGAGGAGAACTGGCTCAACCTGATAAAGAGCAGTAATGAAAAACCTACAGGTAATATCTTACTAAATGGTAACAGACCAAATACTTCCTATAGAACAGGAATTAGGCAAGAATATCCACTTTCACTATTTCCATTCAACAGTGTACTGGAGGTTTTTGCTAGAGGCAAAAAAAGGCATACAGATATGAAAGGAAGAAGTAAAATTGTCTTCATGTGTATGCAACAGAATAGCCTAAGTAGAAAATCCTAAGATATCTACACGCAAATCTATCCGAACTATTATGTGAGTTTAGCAACTTTGCATGTAAAAATCAATATACTCTGAATATAATATAAACTTATCAAATTCCATAATAAGAAAACAAATATCTTAACCAAAAAATAGACAAAATGAACAGACATCTTATCAAAGAAGTTAAATATAACCAAATCATTTATTTTTTCTGGACTGTTTGACAATGACTTGCAGATATGATGCTCTGTCATCCCCAAATTCTTTGTTTTTTTTGTTTTTCCAATAAACAAGGATATCTTCCTGCATAGACTTCAGTGTAATCATTCAAACCAGGAAATTGCCATTGACATATGAGTAGCATCCAATCCACAGATCTCATTAAGATTTTGATAACTGTTTTAACAATGTCGTTTTCCTTTCTGGTCCAAGACACAAATTGAGTGCCTCTTCATTTCTCCCACCTTTCATCCCTTGGCTGATTTCTAAGGGAAAGGAAAAAGAACATTTTAAGAAACACTAAATGGGAAGTACATTTTTAAATTTTATTTTTTAATTTTTAAAAGATTTATTTATTTATTATTTATTTTTTAGAGAGAGGGAGAGCATGAGGGGGAGGGCAGAGGGAGAGGGAGAAAGAGAATCATAAGCAGACTCCCCTCTGAGCACAGAACCCCATGGGGTTCTCATGGAGTTGAGTATTATGCTTTAGATTAAGCTGTTTTTTTGAGGAACCCTCAGACCCTGAGATCATGACTTGAGGCTGAAATCAAGAGTTGGACACTTAACTGACTGAACCACTAAGGAGATCCTGTGTAACCATTTTTAAATGCAAAGTTTAATAGTGTTGAGTACATTCACATTGTGCAATCAATCACTGGGATGTTTTTTCATCTTGGAAAACTTCAATAGATCCGCTAAATAATTCCCCATTCCCCCTCACTCCAGCTCCTGGAAACCACCATTCAACTTTCTGTCCCAATGAATTCAAGTACTCTAGGTACCTTATATTAGTAGAATCATAATATATTTGTCTTTTTGTTACTGGCTTATTTCATTTAGCGTAGTGTCCTCCAGATTTGCCTGTGTTGTAGCATGCATCAGAATTTCCTTCCTTTTAAAAAAGCCAAGTAATATTCCATTGTATGTATGTGTGTGTGTTTGTGTATCACATTTTGTTTATCCATTCATCTGTTGATGGATATTGATGGATATTTGAGTTGTTTACATATTTTAGTGTGAATAATGCTGCTATGAACAGTATTATTCTTTAAGGTCTTTAAGACCCTGCTTTTAATTCTTTAAGACCCTACTTTTAATCTCTTAATACACCCAGAAGTGGAATTGTAAGAGATATGGTAATTCTATTTTTAATTTTCTGAGGAACCACTATACTGTTTTTCTATAGCACCTGTTTATTTATTTATTTATTTATTTATTTATTTATTTATTTATTTATTTATTTTTACCATTTTATTTATATCCAACAGTGAACAAGGGTTCCAATGTCTCCATATTCTTGTCAACGCTTGCTATTTTCTGTTTCTGTTATTATTGTTGTTACTCTAATGGATGTAAGGTAGTATCCCTTTGTGGTTTTTGATTTGGATTTCCCTACTGGTTAGTGTGGTTGAGCATCTTTTCATATGCTTGCTGGCCACGTATATATCTTCTTTGCAGATATATCTATTCATATCTTTTGCTGTTTTTAAAATGTCTTGTTTCTTTTGCTGTTGTTGGGTTGTAGGAGTTCTTTATACATTCTGAATATTAACCCCTTATAAAATCTATGATTTGTAAATATTTTCTCCTATTTTAGGTTGCCTTTTCATTTTGTTGATTATGTTCTTTGAAGCACAGAAGTTTTCACTTTTATGTAATCTAATCTATTTTTTCTTTAGTTGCTTATAATTTTGCTGTTATATCTAAGAAACTATTGTCAAATTAAATGTCATAGGCTTTCCCTCATATTTTCCTAAAGTTTTATAGTTTTAGGTTTTATGTTTAGGTCTTTGATCCATTTTGGTTAATTTTTGTATATTATATAAGGTAATGATCCAACTTCACTTTTTTTTCTTCTTGCATGTGGATATACAATTTTCCCAACACTATTTGTTGGAAAAACTCTTTTCTCCATTGAATAGTCTTGAAACCTAGTCAAAACTCATTTGACTGTGTATGCATGATTTTATTTCTGTCCTATTTTATTCCATTATATGTCCGGAAGTATACTTCAAAATATATTTTGTGTCTGAACTAAAAAAATAAATACCATCCAAATTAGTTAATCACTTGGCTAGGCTTCTCTCATCTCTTCAAGATGAATAATATGTTTTTGAAGTTTTATTCTCCCTCTGTGGTCTCAGCTTTTTTTTTTTGTTTTGATGCTGTTTCCTTCCAGTTTAGAAGTCTTCTTCAGATGTCTGATAATTCTTGACTATCTGCTCTTGGTTAAAGTGGGGGACAGAAAGCCTCCTGAAAACTTTGAATGCATTGTCAAGAATTATCAACTTTGAACTTCCCTCTAGGGTAGGGCTTTTCAACCTCAGAACTACTGACATTTTGGGCTAAATAATTCTTTGTTATTGGGGAGGCTGTCCCATGCCTTGTAGGAGATACAGCAGCATCCCTGGTCTCTAGCTACTAGATGCTAGTAGCATTTTCTCCAACTGTGATACCAAAAAATGTCTCTGGATATTGCTAAATTTCTCTTGGGGGTGGACGAATTGCTCCCAGTTGAGTATTACTGCTTTAGATTAAGCTGTTTTTTTGAGGAACCCTCTATTACCCCCAATCCTCTTAGTCTAGTTCTATTTCCAGGGAAGAATGACCTTCTAATCACTTGTCTGGAGGGTAAAGATGTCACTTCAAGAAGTCTGAGAGCTCAGTGGGGGAAGGCCATTGGGAATCTCTGCATTTATTTTGTATGCCTGGACCATTATTTCCCCTTGCATATATGTGATTAACTAAGCCCTCAACTGTTCCCACAACCCCCAGAGACCTTATGTTTTCTCTCTCCAAAAACAAACTTTCCGTCAAGATTGCAGGGGTAGGGAGAGAGACAGGAAATTTAGGAATATAAATACCCTTTTAAAATGTAATCTTCCTTAATTTAGCCCTCTGTCTCCACCTTTAAACCCCTCTTCCAGAAGTGCCAGATGCTACATACCTGTTCCTGAACCTTTTGGAAATGCTGTGCTGTAAACTGGGTTGATTCTTAACTTTTGTTACTGGCTTGGGATCTACCTTTCTTGACTCTAAGGCTTTTTAACTTCTAAAAAGTTAAAAACTTTTGTTGCTGCGCTCTTTCGTATATTTATGGGCATTGTCTTGGTTCAGGCTGCTATAACAAAGTACCACATAGACTAGGTGGCTTATAAATAACAAAGATTTATTTCTCACATTTCTAGAAGCTGGAAATCTGAGATCAGGTGTATTTCTTTTTTTAAAAAAATCCTTTACAGTGGGTTTTAGCAGTGTTTCAGGAGGGAGGGAATTCAGATATACATTTTCACATTTTAATCCAAAAGATTCTATTTTGTTTTTATTTTATTTTATTTATTTCTTTTTCTTTTAAAATTTTTAAATTTAAATTCAATTTAGTTAACATATAGTGTAATATTAGTTTCAGGGGTAGAATTTAGTGATTCATCAGTTGCATATAACACCCAGTGCTCATTACATCATGTGCCCTCCTTAATGCTCATCACCCAGTTACCCTACCCCCCCCACTTCCTCTCCAGCACCCCTCAGTGTGTTCCCTAGAGTTAAAAGTCTCTTATGGTTTGATTCTATTTTGTTCTTAAAGATTTTTGAAATGCAATAAAATTCAGTCTGTTAAAACAATGTCTAACTTGGACTTATAAGAGTAAAGTTCTGGGGTGCCTGGGTGGCTCAGTGGGTTTAAGTATCTATCTGCCTTTGACTCAGATCATGATCTCAGGGTCCTGGGACTGAGCCCCATGTTTGGCTCCCTGCTCAGCAGGGTATCTGCTTCTCCCTCTCCCTTTGCTTCTCTCCTTTGCGTGTGCTTTCTCTCTCTTTCTCAAATAAAATCTTTAAAAAGAGAAAAAAAAGAGTAAAGTTCTCAGAAAATTTTTATTTAATTTGTAAGTCTGCTGTTTTGTATTTAACATATTTGAAAGAGCCAAGTATACTGAGTAGGTAACTGTGATTTGAATTGTCTAAGGGAATTTGATTAATTATGTATGTAAGTGGTATTAAATTTTTAAAAAAGATTTAATCTGTTAAATTTATGAGTTATTATACATTATTCAAAGAACAAGTGAAATTGAGGTTTCTATTTTTAGCCAAAAATTGAGAAATAAAATCTTAAAATTTTTCTTACAGTGTTAACTAAAGCTATATTTTAAAATGTATAAATTTATACAGTCAGTATAATCAAAGTCTTGCAAATAACAGACAATTTCTTCCCATGCAGGAAAGCCTGCCCCTCCATCTCCAGTTGTTAGAAAACCACTGACATATATCTATCACAGATGATATTCAATATCATTTCAAAATAAGAGATAGAAAAAAGAAGTATAAATATTGAAAAGTGAAAAGCAAGTCATATTGTTTGAGAACAGTGTGCCTACATAGAAATACAAGATAATACAAAGAAAAGCTAGAGTACCAGAGACAAGGTAGGATACAATAGTTAGGGCAGGGCAGACTAGCTCTGGCATATTTTGAGTAGGGTGATATAGATAAGGAGCTTGGAAAAATGATCTGGGCTGGCAATAGATGTTATTTCAAACCTTTTGGGAAGAAGTATTTGTCAGCTCACTCAGGAAAAAGAAAAGTATAGTGAGAAGAAAGGGAAGATTATCTATAGTTTGTCACACATAATAGTAAATTAGGCCATAAAACCTATAAAAGTGTTAAATCTTACACGATAGATTGAAACTCTATTTTAAACCTAATTTACTAGACAACACAGATTATTTTGACGTGTTTAGGACAGATTTTCCTTTATTTAGAGAGTATTTATTAAGCTACTTATGATAATGGCATTATGCTATTAATGTGCTGCATAAATTAATTTAAACAAGCACAGTCTGTACCTCCTGTCAGATTTAAAATACTTTCCCTCCTCCTCTTCACACAGGAAGTTACAAAGCCAGAAGGGACCTCAAGTCCAAATAGTATGAGCCCTTGTCGGGATCTCTTGTGTAGTATTTCTGACAAGTGGTGGTTGACCTTTGGCTTGAACACTTGCAATGACAGGGAATACTCACATTCATTCAATTTTGTATACCTTTAATTGTTTCTTAAAATTTTCCTATACTGAACTGAAACATTCTTCTCTGTATCTTCCAACAACGATTCTTATTTTGCTTTAAGAGGCCACCTAGAGTATATATCTTGAAAATATTTAATGATTATTATTGAGTTTTCTGACATGTTGTCATAACTCAAGCATCCAAGATGGCAGATTTCTGAGTTCTGTTTAGTTCTCTGATCCCTTCTGTTATCAATCCTCTAAAATATGACTACCTGAATGAACCCCAGTACTATAAATGTGAACTGACAAGTATGAATTTGGTACCACTGTTGTCCATCTTGCTTGGACACTGAACTTCTATTAATGTAGCTCAAGATTACATTTATTTATTTATTTATTTATTTATTTATTTATTTATTTACTT
Source organism: Canis lupus dingo (assembly GCF_003254725.2). Taxonomy (NCBI): domain Eukaryota; kingdom Metazoa; phylum Chordata; class Mammalia; order Carnivora; family Canidae; genus Canis; species Canis lupus. The sequence continues at coordinate 37,894,813 of NC_064254.1, forward strand.
ACTTACTTTTTTGAGCACAGCTACATTATAGTATTATCTCATACTGGAGCTTGAAATCTATTTAAATCTTTTTATGTACCAGCTGCTAACTATACCTGCCACTTCTAGAACTGGTACATTTGATTTTTTAAAACTTAATTATAGGGCCTGGCTGTTATCCTGGGAAATTTCATCTGTTAATTTGGCCAACCCTTTCAGCTTGTGAAGAATTTTTTTACAGCTTGGTTTTGTCCTTTAGTACATTTGTTGGTATTACCTGAAATTTTGTAAGCAAAGCTGACATTTTTGTTCAAGTCATTTTCATATATGTTCTTTCAGCTTATGCTTACATCACCAGGTGCAGTTTTTATGAAAGATCTTTCCAGTCCCTGAAGGCAGGGTAGCGCATGATGGAGAGGAAAGTGGGATGTGAATTCCAGTTCAACCACGTAAGCTGTGTGGTTTTGGCAAGTTCTATTACTCTCTTTGCCTCTTTTTCCTATTGGTAAATCAGAAATAGTAATAAGTGCCTTGTGGATTTGTTCTGAAGAGAAAGAATAATTCCCATAAACCACTTAGTACAGCTCATGAACCAGATGGGTCTTGAGAAGGTATTAGCTTTTGGTTTTTAGTAATTTCTTTCCAGTGGGGGGAATGAGCTCTGGCAGGTTTAACTCACAAGATCACAAACCAGTCAGAGAATGAGTCAGAACTTAGTCCGTGGCCACTGAAGACAGAAATCATTGGATTATAACTTTGCTACATGCTAATTACAAAAATTTGGATTCATACTTTTAGTTCGTTCATCTACAAAGTGGAGAATTTAGTATATACACCAGATTGTTAGGAGAATTCAATGTATAACATGAATAAAACCCATGATGTCTGGCTCCACAAAAGATAATCACTTTTCCTATTTCTCAAGTCCATTTCTACCCCACCCAAACCCATGAGTTTAAGTTAGATAAGATAGGAAGTCTACACTCTGGCCCATAGAATGCACTCACTAAGTAAGAGCAATTTGACAACATGTTATACCTATTTGAGGGATTTGAAGAAATCAGAAAATAATTTTGAGTGCTTCCCCTATTTTTAATTAACATAAGCAAAGATATAATTTCAAAGTGATTTAATTTTTATTTTAAAACTAAAATGTTTTAAATGAAAAATATATGCAATCTGGGATAGTAGGATCAAATGATATTTAGATTGTCGAGGTCCTATTAAAGTTGAGAAAAATGAAGGGACAAAACTGATTGCTGAACTCAGAAAAGATTAATGGCATAAGTTCTACTTGGGATGGGCTGTCCTTTACAAATGGATAGCATTTGAAAAATTTTACCAAAAAAAGTACTCATAAAGATTTAGAGTAGTACTTCACCTCTGACAGGTAGAAGCAGCCACCAAATGATGAATGGGTTAGTGGGGACAAACAGACCTGAAAGAGAATTTGAACTTTTATTAACTAAATATGTACCCAGAAAAGATTGATTTAAATGAATTTTAACTAACATATAAAGTTACATTTCTGTACACATTTACTTGTATATGACATTTCAACCATGTTTTAGTTTGAACTTTACTAGGGCATAAATGTTCAAGCAAGGATCTCTAGTTCCTTCCTCAGGCATTAAGCTCATGTGGAGATGGGTATGGAATTAGTCATAAATCTAGACTGTATTTAATGAGAGTTTACTACATACCAAGCTCCATCTTGTATATACATTTAATCCTCACAAGAACCCTGTGGGAAGATATCATTATTATTTTCATCTCGCACTTGAGAAAACTGAGACTCAGATTAGATACTTTTCTGGAGGTCACATGATGAGTCAAAGAGCTGAGACTGACAGAGAGAATTGGATTCAAGAAACTGCTTTCAGTCATGTGTATGTGGGAGACACTCATATCCAGCCAGAGGGGAGAGGTAAAGAAGACAGGGTTGAGAGACTGCTGGGATTGACCAAAGGTCAGTTCCTGACCAATTCTGAGTTTGGGTCCTATACTGATGGTATAATCACCATAAGATATGATTGAGCAGTCCTTAGGGATTTTTGACAACTATAATCTATCTGTTGTATCTGTTTATATACATTAGTTCAGGTGGGAGAAAGCATAAGACATTTACAGATTACAATTGTGCTGCATTTTTGTGCATTATTCTTAGAGCTCCTCTATTTGTGGCTTAATCCTCTTCAAAATAGATTTTCCTCTTCAGTCCTTTCAATTGTTTGACATGTCTTGAGATTTTTTGTTTCTGTGTTAATTTCCTTGCCTTCTCTTCCTGCCCTGCTGAGTCTCAGACAGCATGGTGAGCATCTGAGTTAACACTGCACTAGTCAACTAGATTGCTCATGGACAACCTGTCATTAGGATGTCTTGAAAAACAGCCCCTTAGGATTGAAAAAGTCTATCTGGGTATACATTGTGTTGCCTGGTACATATCTGTCATCAGGGTTTTAGAAGAAATAGGTATGAAAAAGGCAAACTTCTCCCTTGAACCAATTTCACTGCTTAATAAACACCATGCAGCACCCATCTTCAGGTGAAGGCAGTGGTACTGCGGACTGGCTTCAACTTTCTTCCATGTGATATAAAGTGAAAACCAACGGAACCAGAAAAAGCAAAAAGCAACCAAGAAAACAAAAACCTATCTCTTCTCTACACTATATTGAACAGATACTGTGACAAAGGTAACATTAACATCAACCCATATGAATAAAAATGTAGGGATTAGCCTTTATTGATAACATTAGTTCATTTGGTGTGTACTATTGCCATGTTGCTTCTTGTGATACTTTTCTACATTGGACTTCTGGATGGAAGGGATGCCTATAAATTGTACAGAAATGGCTTATGAATTTTATTGGCCTATGGAAATCTGAAACAATTAATGAGTTTACAATGAATTTACTCATTTACAACACCTTAAAGTTTTTACTAAGAACTGGATTTTTGGTGATCATGTAGTAATGTAAATAGTAATGGTTTCTTCTTGACACAGGATTATTTTCAAAAAGCATTAGTTTTATAAACTGGTGCCACTGATAATTAAAGTAACGATTAAAGCTAGGAAGAAATGTTTATATACTTTTCTTAGTTGTGATGCTCATTATCTGCTGGGGCAAGATTTTGGTGAAATAGCAGGTATTTAAGCAACAATTTGCCTGAGAAAAATCTATCTACATATGATAAAACAGTCTCACATATAATTCTTGTAAAAATTCATGGTTTTTGTATGGTCAGAATACAAAGGACAGATATATGTTAATAGCATGTAGTAACAGTAAAATGTGTATTTAACAACGTTGTATAATCATTAAGGACATTTTGGAAAAAAAGCAAGAGAGTCCAATGAAAATAAAAATCACCAATAATCAAAAAAAAAAAATCACCAATAATCCTACCACCCAGAAATAGGCTTTGTTTTTTTTTTTTTTTGGTGACTTTTAGTCTTTTTATAATATCTTTTTTAATTGTTAATTTTTTTAATTTTTATTTTTTTATCTAGCTTTATGAAATATAGTTGACAAAAATTACATATATTTAAAGTGTACAGTGTGATGATTTGATACATATGCATTGTGAAATGATTACCACAATCAAGTGACTTCATACATCCATCACCTCACATACTTACCATTTTTTTGTGTAGTGAAAACAGTTAAGATCTATTCTCTAAACCATTTTCAAGTATGCAATGAAATATTATTAAAGTCATCTAGCTGTACATTAAGTCTCCAGAACTTATTAATCTCATAAATTAAAGTTAGTACAGTTTGAACAACATGTAGCTATCTACCCCCCTACCCAGCCCCTGACAACACCTTTCTGCTCTGTTTCCATGAATTTGACTTTTTCTTAGATTCTACATATAAGTGAAATCATACAGCATTTTGTCTTTCTCTAAATAACTTATTTCACTTAGCATAATGCCCTCAGGTTTTGTCAATGTTGTCACAAATGGCAGGATTTCTGATTTTTTTTTGTGGCTACGTATTATTGCATTGTGTATGTATACCACATTTTCTATGTCTGTTCATCCTTTGATGGACACTTCAGTTGTTCCTGTATTTTGGGATACATTTCCCATATAATAAATAATGCTGCAGTGAGCATGGGAGTGCAGATATCTATTTGAGATACTAATTTCATTTCCTTTGGATATATATCCAGAAGTGAAATTGTTGAATCATGTGGTAATTCTTTTTTTAATTTTGGGGAAGCCTCCAGTATCTTTTTTTTTTTTTTTTGCCTCCAGTATCTTTTCTGTATGACTATGCGAATTCACATTTCCACCAATAGTGTACAAGGGTTTCTGTTCTTTACACCCTCACCAACAATCGTTATTTCTTGTCTTCTTGTTAAAGCCATTCTAACAGGTATGAGGTGATATCTCATTGTGGTTTTGATTTGCATTTCCCTGGTGATTAGTGATGTTGAGCGCCTCTTGGCCATCTGTATGTCTTTGGGAAAATCTCTATTCAGGTACTTTGCCCATTATTTAATTGGATTATTTGTTGTTTTTTTGTTTTGTTTTGTTTTGTTTGTTTGTTTGTTTGTTTTAGCTATTGAGTTGGATAAGTGCCTTATATATTTTGGAAATTAATTCCATATCAGATATATGATTTGCAAATATTTTCTCTCATTGCATAGGTTACCTCTTCATTCTACTGTTTTCTTTGCTATCCAGAGCTTTTTAGTTTGTTGTAGTTCCAACTGTCTATTTGTATTTTCATTGCCTGTGCTTTTGGTGTCAAATCCCCCCCCCCAAAAAAAAAATCATTGCCAAGACCAATATCAAGAAACATTCCCCCTATGTTTTTTTCTAGGAATTTTATGGTTTCAGGTCTTACATTCAAGTCTTTAATTCATGTAAGTATAAGGAAAATTTGAGGAACAAGACTCACTATTCATGAGTCCTGGAAGTTATAGGACATTCTGAGGACTGCACAGAGATGTCCTGAGGAGAGAGAACCTGGGATTCTTTCTTTCTTTATATATAGGGTCTGAACTTGTGGTGTCTAGGGCTTCATGGCTTCATTTTTTTTTTTTATTAGGTAATGTAAAGAATAGGAATGGGAATTATGGTACAGGAAAGGAGAAGAGGAGTCACCCAAGTGGTTTGAAGAGGGACCTTCATGGATGGGAGCAGCCTAGTTCCTTATCTCATTGTTTTGATAGTAACTGTATCATACAGCTGGCAATACAAAGTTTGTTCAAGATGGCTGTCTTTTGAAAAGGGTGCCTTGGCAATCAAAAGCTTATTGTCAGGCACTCAAACTACAACATAAAGCTTAATGTCAGGCACTTACAATACTGTATAGCAGTTCTTTTTTATTGCAATGTTGTATATTGTAGTATGAAAATACCACACAAATTTAATTTTAATTTTATTACAAATATCTCTCAGTGTATGGCTTGCCTCTTCAATGCTTTTAATGATATCTTTTGAAATATTATGGTTCTTTAATGACTATACAGTAGTCCAATATAAAAATACAGCATAGTTTTACAAATAAAGTAACTACCACTATTTATTTATTCATGTGAGGCAGAGAGAGAGGCAGAGACATAAGCAGAGGGAGAAGCAAGCTCCATGCAGGAAGCCTGATGCGGGACCTGATCCCGGGACTCTGAGATCACGCCCTGAGCCAAAGGCAGATGCTCAACCCCTGAGCCACCTGGGCATCCCAGCAACTGGGTTTCTTTGAGTTTGTATTTAGATATTTCAGGAGGATAGACTTTATCTCTGCAATGAGGCTTTAAGCTCTTATGTCCTATGCTCCTTTGGAATCATACAGCATGCTGAGCCCTGTGTAGTTTCCTTTCATCTCCCACAACAGAGCTAGTTGCTTCCTCTTTTGTACTCTCAATATACTTTGCATTCAACTTTATTAAAGTATATTCATGATATTATAATGATTTATTTACATGTCTGTCTCTTCTTTCCTGTTCTCTTCAATCCAGGCCCTGCCCCCAATCTCCTTGATAAGAGTCTTGTGAAAGGAAAAACTTGACTTATTCTTGTTTGAATCTTCAGTCCCTGATACAGTATCTAGCGCAGTCTACCAATGTTTGGGAAATAAATAAAAAAAATTTTTTTTCAGTAAATATTGTTGAATTGTTAACATACTTTTTGATCACTGAATATTTGAAAATGAAAGCTTACTGATCATTTTAGTGAACATAATAGATTTCTTGGGTTTTATTTTTATTTATTTTTATTTTTTATTTTAATTTTTTGAATATTTTTTTATTGGAGTTCGATTTGCTAACTTATAGTATAATATCCAGTGCTCATCCCTTCAAGTGCCCCCCTCAGTGCCCATCATGCAGTCACCCCATCCTCCTGCCCACCTCCCCTTCCACTACCCCTTGTTTGTTTCCCAAAGTTAGGAGTCTCTCATGGTTTGTCACTGTCTCTGATATTTCCCACTCATTTTGTCTTCTTTCCCCTTTAATCCCTTTGACTAATTTTATATTCCATATGAGTGAAACCATATAATGTTTGTCCTTCTCTGATTGACTTATTTCACTCAGCATAATACCCTCCAGTTCTATCCATGTTGAAGCAAATGGTGGGTATTTGTCATTTCTAATGGCTGAGTAATATTCCATTGTATACATAGACCACAGCTTCTTTATCCATTCATCTTTCGATTGACCCCGAGGCTCCTTCCTCAGTTTGGCTATTGTGGACATTGCTGCTATAAACATTGGGGTGCAGGTGTCCTGGCATTTCACTGCATCTGTATTTTTGGAGTAAATCACCAGCAGTGCAATTGCTGGGTCGTAGGGCAGTTCTATTTTTAACTCTTTGAGGAACCTCCACACAGTTTTCCAGAGTGGCTGTACCAGTTCACATTCCTACCAACAGTGCAAGAGGGTTCCCCCTTCTCCACATCTTCTCCAACATTTGTTGTTTCCCATCTTGTTAATTTTCACCATTCTCACTGGTGTGAGGCGGTATCTCATTGTGGTTTTTATTTGTATTTCCCTGATGGCCAGTGAGGCGGAGCATTTTCTCATGTGCTTGTTGCCCATGTCTATGTCTTCTTTGGTGAAATTTCTGTTCATGTCTTTTGCCCATTTCATGATTGGATTGTTTGTTTCTTGGGTGTTGAGTTTCATAAGTTCTTTATAGATCTTGGATACTAGCCCTTTATCTGATATGTCATTTGCAAATATCTTCTCCCATTCTGTAGGTTTTTAGTTTTGTCGACTGTCTTTTGCTGTGCAGAAGCTTTTTATCTTAAGTCCCAATAGTTTATTTTTACTTTTGTTTCCCTTGTCTTCCTAGATGTATCCTGCAAGAAGTTCCTGTGGCCAAGTTTAACAAGGGTGTTGCCTGTGTTCTCCTCTAGGATTTTGATGCATTCTTGTTTCACATTTAGATCTTTCATCTATTTTGAGTTTATCTTTGTGTATGGTGTGAGAGAATGGTCTAGTTTCATTCTTCTGCATGTGGCTGTCCAATTTTCCCAGCACCATTTATTGAAGAGACTGTCCTTTTTTTCCAGTGCATAGTCTTCCCTGCTTTGTCGAATGTTAGTTGACCATAGGGTTGAGGGCCCATTTCTGGGTTCTCTATTCTGTTCCATTGATCTATGTGCCTGTTTTTGTGCCAGTACCACACTGTCTTGATGATCACAGCTTTGCAGTACAACCTGAAATCCGGCATTGTGATGACCCTGGCTCTGGTTTTCTTTTTCAATATTCCCCTGGCTATTTGGGGTCTTTGTGATTTAACACAAATCTTATTTGTTCCAACTCTCTGAAGAAAGTCTATGGTATTTTGATAGGGATTGCATTAAATGTGTAAATTGCCCTGGGTAGCAATGACATTTTCACAATATTAATTCTTCCAGTCCATGGGCATGGGATATTTTTCCATCTCTTTATGTCTTCCTCAATTTCTTTCAGAAGTGTTCTGTAGTTTTTAGGGTATAGATCCTTTACCTCTTTGGTTAGGTTTATTCCTAACCAAATCTAACCTAACCTAACCTAATCTTATGCTTTCGGGTGCAATTGTAAATGGGATTGACTCCTTAATTTCTCTTTCTTCAGTCTCATTGTTAATGTATAGAAATGCCACTGATCTCTGGGCATTGATTTTGTGCCACATTCCTGAATTGCAGTATGAGTTCTAGCAATCTTGGGGTGGAGTCTTTTGGGTTTTCTACATACAGTATCATGTCATCTGCGAAAAGGGAGAGTTAAGACTTCTTCTTTGCCAATTTGAATGCCTTTTATTTCTGTTTGCTGTCTGATTGCTGAAGCTAGGACTTCTAGTACTATGGTGAATAGCAATGGTGAGAGTGGACATCCCTTTCATGTTCCTGATCTTGGGGGAAAGGCTTTCAGTGTTTCCCCATGAGAATGATATTTGCTGTGTCCTTTCTGTAGATGACTTTTAAGATGCTGAGGAATGTTCCCTCTATCCCTACACTCTGAAGAGTTTTGATCAGGAATGGATGCTTTATTTTATCAAATACTTTCTCTGCATCTTTTGAGAAGATCATATAGTTCTTGTTTTTTCTCTTGTTGATATAATCTATAACGTTGATTGTTTTACGAGTGTTGAACCAACCTTGCATCCCAGGGATATATCCCACTTGGTCATGGTGAATAATCTTCTTAATATACTGTTGGATCCTATTGGCTATTATCTTGTTGAGAATTTTTGCATCTGTGTTCATTAGGGACATTAGTCTATAATTCTCCTTTTTGGTGGGGTCTTTGTCTAGTTTCGGAATTAAGGTGATGCTGGCCTCATAGAACAAGTTTGTAAGTATTCCATCCTTTTCTATCTTTCGGAACAGCTTTAGTAGAATAGGTATTGTTTCTTCTTTAAACATTTGATAGAGTTCCCCCTGGGAAGCCATCTGGCCCTGGACTTTTGTGTCTTGGGAGGTTTTTGATGACTGCTTCAATTTCTTCCCTGGTTATTGGCCTGTTCAGGTATTCTATTTCTTCCTGTTTTAGTTTTCATAATTTGTCATTTTCCAGAAAATCATCCATTTCTTCTAGATTGTCTAATTTCTTGGCATACAGCTGCTCATAATACATTTTTAAAATCGTTTGTATTTCCTTGGTATTGGTGGTGATCTCTTCTTTTTCATTCATGATTTTATTAATTTGAGTCTTTTTTCTTTGTAATAAGGCTGGCAAATGGTTTATCTATCTTATTAATTCTTTCAAAGAACCAACTCCTGGTTTTGTTGGTCTGTTCTACAGTTCTTCTGGTCTTTATTTCATTGAGTTCTGCTCAAATCTTTATGAACTCTCTTCTGCTCGGTGTAGGTTTTATTTGCTGTTATTTTTCCAGTTAGCTGTGAGGTGTGAGGTTAGTGTATTTGTTTTTTCCATTTTTTTGAGGGATGCTTGTATTGTGATGTATTTCCCTCTTAGAACTTCTTTTGCTGTATCCCAAAGATTTTGAATGGTTGTATCTTCATTTTCACTAGTTTCCATGAATCTTTTAAATTATTTTCTAAATTCCTGGTTGACCCATTCATCTTTAGCAGGATATGCTTTAACCTCCATGTGTTTGAGTTTCTTCCAAATTTCTTCCTGTGATTGAGTTCAAGTTTCAAAGCATTGGTTTTGAAAATATGCAGGGGACAATCCCAATCTTTTGGTATTGGTTGAGACCTGTGTGTAACCAATATGTGGTCTATTCTGGAAAAAGTTCATGTGCACTTGAGAAGAATGTGTATTCAGTTGCATTCGGATGCAAAGTTCTGTATATATCTATGAAATCCATCTGGTCTAGTGTATCCTTTAAAGTTCTTGTTCCTTTGGTGATGTTGTGCTTAGGAGATCTGTCATGTGCAGAAAGTGGTGTGCTGAAGTCTCCCAGTATTAGTGTATTATTATCTAAGTATGTCTTTACTTTGGTTATTAATTGATTGATATACTTGGCAGCTCCCACATTAGGGGCATAAATATTCATGATTGTTAGGTCTTCTTGTTGGATAGACCCTTTAAATATGATATAGTGTCCCTCTTCATCTCTTACTACAGTCTTCAATTTATCTGGTATGAGGATTGCTACCCCGGCTTTCTTTTGAAGACCTTTTGAATGGTAAATGGTTCTCCAACCTTTCATTTGCAGGCTGGAGGTGTCCTTAGGTCTCAAATGAGTCTCTTGTAGACAACAACTAGATAGGTCTTGCTTTTTTATACAGTCTGAAACTCTGCATCTTTTGATGGGATCATTAAGCCCATTCATGTTCAGAGTTACTATTGAAAGATATGAATTTAGTGTCGTTGTAAAACCTATTCCATCTCTGTTTTGTGGATTATTTCTTTGGGCTTCCTCTTTCTTTTACAGGGTCTCCCTTAATATTTCTTGCAGAGCTGGTTTGGTGGTCACATATTTTTTCAGTTTCTGCCTATTTTGGAAGCTCTTTATCTCTCCTATTTTGAATGAGGGCCTTGCTGGATAAAGTATTCTTGGCTGCATGTTCTTCACATTTAGGACCTTGAACATATCCTGCCAGTCCTTTCTGGCCTGCCATGTCTCTGTGGAGAGGTCTGCTGTTAATCTAATATTTCTCCCCATATAAGTTAGGGATCTCTTGTCTCTTGCTGTTTTAAGGATTATCTCTTTATCTTTGGAATTTGCAAGTTTCACTATTAAATGTCAAGGTGTTGAACGGTTTTTATTGATTTTGGGGGAGATCTCTCTATCTCTGGATCTGAATGCCTGTTTCCATCCACAGATTAGGGAAATTCTCAGCTATGATTTGTTCAAATATGCTTTCTGTCCCTCTACCCCTCTCGGCGCTCTCTGGAACCCCAATTATATGTAGATTTTTCCTTCTGAGGCTATCATTTATTTCCCTGAACCTTTCCTCATGGTCTTTTAATTGTTTTTCTCTTTTTTCCTCAGCTTCCGTCCTTGCCATCAGCTTGTTTTCTATGTCACTCACTCTTCCCTCTACGTCATTAACCCTCGTCATTAGGACCTCCAGTTTGGATTGCATCTCATTTAATTGATTTTTAATTTTGGCCTGATTAGATCTAAATTCTGCAGTCATGAAGTCTCTTGAATCCTTTATGCTTTTTTCCAGAGCCACCAGTAGCTTTATAATTGTGCTTCTGAATTGGCTTTCTGACATCGAATTGTAATCCAAATTCTGTAACTCTGTGGCAGAGAGTACTGTTTCTGATTCTTTCTTTGTGGTGAGTTCTTTCTAGACATTTTGCTGAGTGCAGAGTGGCTGTATGAATGGGGTGAGTCAAGAATATCAAAACGACCTAAGTAAATTTCACCCTAGATGATACTGCTGAGGTCAGAGCCCAGAAATTGAAAACAAAGATCAGAATAAAATAAAACAAAAGGACCACTAAAGTGAAAAACAAATTTTAAAACAAAGTAGTTAAAAATAAAAGGCCAAGAATCCCAAAGAAGAAGAAAAAAACAAAAAAGGAAAAGGGACAAAAAGAAGAGAAAAAAGCAAAGTAAAGAGGAAAAAAAGAAAGAAAAAAGAAAAAAGAGAACAAAAAGGGGGGTACTGGGAGATGGTGGTGTTGATGAAGTTGTAATGGAGGGAGAATGTAGTCTACCTGAGGGGTCGTAGAGGGTGACCCTCTTGGTTCTGAGTATATTAAGTTCTATATGTTAGAAAACGCTCAGTCCCAAATATATATAAACCAGAAATATTTGTAGAAAGCCCCAACATTGACCACCAAAACATAAATGAGATAAAAGAGGGGTGCAGAATGGGAATGAGGAGTCTCATAGAATGAACCAGCATGGTATACCACTTGATTCTGGGTGCATACTGGTCATGTTTTAGAAGGTTTTAACTTCCATCATTGTAGAACAAAATGAGGCAGAGAAAACAAAAAACACAAAACAAAACAAAATATATCTTGTATATCTCCCCAAATTAAGTTGAGTATGTTGAAGGGAATCTAGAAGTGGAAAATATATCTAGGACCTGTAATTGTAGAAATATGAAAGTCAAAAAGGAAGAAACTTAAAAATGAAGAGGTGGTAAAATATTGTAGTTAAGGTGGGGAAAGAGAAAAAACATTGGAAATGTACAGTCTGATATAAAAATAAGTTGTACTGGAAAAAAGAAGGAAAAAAAAGGAGGGGTATCCTCTAGTTCTATATACTGTAAATCCCTTGACCTCCCCTGGAGCTTTCCAGTGCTGCTTGGTCAAGAACTTGCTCTTCCCATGTCCTTCCAGCTGGTCTTCTGGGAAGGGGCTGCTGTACTGATTCTCAGGTGTGTGCACCTGGGGGAGCTGCCTCACCCCCCCCCCCCACTGGGTGCCGAGCTCAGTGGGAGCTGTTGACCCGGTGAGGCCTCTGTTCCCTAGCAGCACTGCTCTGTCCCAGGCACAGGGTGACACCAGGAGGGACAACGACACTGGCGGCGGCCAGCTCTCCAGCCCTGGAGTCAGCTCCCACAGTAACCACCGCAGCTCCCAGTCTGCACTGGCCTGGATGCTGGGGGGGGACGGGGGGGGGCACTGACCTGCACAGTTTGGGGGCGCCCAGCGGCAGGAGCGCCTCGCTGTCCTGTGCCCTCCCCGCCTCCGCCTGTCTCGAGAGCAGTGCAGGATCCTGGGCTGTGCCCTCTGGCGCCCTGGGCTCTGGGGCCTGCGCTGCTGGAAAGGTGCTCCCGGCCCCGGCTCCTGCAGGGAAGGGGGCACAGACGCCTCCTGCTGACAGTCCAGCTTCTTCCTGAGGCCCCGCCAGGTGCCCGCTCCAGCCCTTTGGGATTGGCCCACAGTTTGTGGCGGCTTTCCCCAGGCGCACGTCCTCTATTAGTGACCCCAGGAGACTGGGGTCCACTGCCCCTCCTGAGATCCTACCTGAGTTCCCTGCTAAGCGCCTTTTGGTCTGGGAAGAATCTGGTGCAGATTTTTAAAGTTCCTGCTTCTCTGGGGCTGGGCCTTCCTGTCCCAGAGGCTCCTTGCAGGCCCCTCCCCCACTTAATTGTTTTTTTATTTTATTTTTTTCTGCCTTCTTACCTTGTTAGAAGTGAAAGCCTTTCTCTCTGTAGCGTTCTGGTTGTTCTCTCTTTAAACCTCAGGTCAAATTCGTAGGTTTTCAGGATGGTTTGAAAGTTATTTAGGTAAGTTGGTGGAGCTGGTGAAGTGAGGCACCTACTCCTCCGCCAACTTGCCCCAGCTCCGATTTCTTGTCTTTTAATACTCAAGAAAAGTTTTTCATTTTATTACGAATCTCTTACTTGACAGTAGAGTTCTTTTTGGGATAGGGAAGAGTGGCTAGATATATATTCTTTTGTAGCCCACCTGTGGAGAGCCATGTGGTTTTGCTTTCATGGTATTCTTCAAGGCAGAAGTATATAAAAAGTACACAGAAAGATGCTTTTAAAAACCAAGTTTATTTTTAAGGTATGATTGTATTTGTATTTAATTACCTTATCTCCCTTTGTTTATTAGAAAACAGCAAGATGTTTAAAACTAGTGAGAAAAGGAGTTTATGCTTTTATTTTTATTTTTTAATTTCAGTATAATTAGCAGTGTTACATTAATTCAGGTATAAAATACAGTGATTCGACAATTCTATACATTGCTTAGTGTTTATCATGATAAGTGTACTTTTAAACCCTTTCACAAAACTCACCCATCCTCCGTGCCCCCCACCCCATCTAGTAACCACCAGTTTATTGTCTATAGTTAAAAATATGTTTTTGTTTTATGTTCTCTTTTTTTCTTTGTTCATTTTGTTTTATTTCTTTTACTGTTTTGTTTTTAAGTAGGCTCCATGCCCAGCCTGGAACCCAATGCTGGGCCTGAACTCACAACCTTAATATCAAGACCTGAGCTGAGATCAAGAGTTGGACGCTTCACCAACTGAGCCACCTGGCTGCCCCTTGTTTTGTTTTCTAAATTCCACACATGAATGAAATCATATGGTATTTGTCTTTCTCTGACTGACTTACTTCATTTAAGATTATAGACTTTAGATCCATCTATGTTGTTGCAAATTGCAAGATTTTATTCTTTTTTATGGCTGAGTAATAGCCCACTGTGTGTGTGTGTGTGTGTGTGTGTGTGTGTGTGGTGTGTACCACATCTTCTTTATCCATTCATCTATCCATGGACACTTGGGTTGCTTCAGTATCTTGGCTATTATAAATAATGCTGCAATAAACAAAGGGGTATGTATACCATTTCAAATTTTGATTTTCTTTGGGTAAATATCCAGTAGTGGAATTACTGGATCATTTGGTAATTCTATTTTTAAATTTTTGAGGAAGCTCTGTGCTGCTTTGCTTAGTGGCTACACCAGTTTGCATTCCCACAAGAGTACACTAGAGTCCTTTTTCTGCACATTCTCACCAACACTTGCTGTCTCTTATGTTTTTGATTTTTGCCATTTTGACTAGTGTGAGATGATGTCTCATTGTTTTTTGATGTGCACTTCTCTAATCATAAGTGACGTTGAGCATCTTTTCATGCGTCTGTTGGTTATCTGGATATCTTTGCTGGAGAAATGTCTATTCATGTCTTCTGCCTATTTTTTAACTGGATTATTTATTTTTTGGTGTTGAGTTGTATAAAATCTTTATATATGTTAGATATTCATCTTTTATCAGATATATCATTTGCAAATATCTTCTCTCAGTGAATCATCTTTTAGTTTTGTTGATTATTTTCCTTGCAGAAAGAATGCTTTTTACTGTACAGAAGATTTTCATTGTGATGTAGCCCTAATAGTTAATTTGCTTTTGTTTATCTTGCCAAGGAGACATATCTAGAAAAATATTCCTATAGCTGATGTCAAAGAGAATATTGCCTATATTTGCTTCTAGGAATTCTGTTGTTTCATGTCTCACATTTAGGTCTTTCATCCATTTTCAATTTATTTTTGAGTATGGTGTAAGAAAGTGTGTCTAGTGTTATTCTTTTGCATATAGCCATCTGGTTTTCCCAGCACCATTTGTTGAGGAGACTTTCCCATTGCATATTCTTGCCTTCTATGTTGTAGATTGACTGTGTAATCATGGGTTTATTAATGAGACCTTTAATCTATTCCATTAATCTATGAATCCATTTTTTGAGCCAGTATCACACTATTTTGATTACTATAGGTTTGTAGTGTATTCTTGAAATCTGGGATGGTGATACCTTCTATTTTGTTCTTCTTCAGGATTATTTTGGTTATTCAGAATCTTTTGTGGTTCCATACAAATTTTAAGATTATTTTAGTTCTGTGAAAAATGCTGTTGGTATTTTGATAAGGATTGAATTAAATCTATAGATTGCTTTGGGTAGCATGGAAATTTTTAAAATATTGTCTTCAATTTCTTTCATCCATTTTTTAAAAGATTTATTTATTTTGGAAAAAGAAAGAGTGCGAGCAGAGAGTGGGGCAGAGGGAGAGGGAGAGAAAGAATCCCAAGCAGGTTTCACACCCAGTGCAGAAACTGCTACAGAGCTCAATCACACCATCTTGAGATCATGACCCAAGCCCAATCAAGAGTCAGACACTCAACCCACTGCACCATCAGGCACTTCTCCTCAAAGTTTTATAGTTTTCAAAGTATAAGTCTTTCATTTTGTTGGTTAAATTTATTCCTAGGTATTTTCTTCTTTTGGTGCAATTATAAATGGGGTTGTTTTCTTAATTTCTCTTTCTGTGACTTCATTATTAGGGTATAGAAATTAAATAGATTTCTGTATTTTGATTTTGTACCTGTGACATTACTGAATTCATTGATCAATTCTAGCAGTTTTTTTTTTCCTGAAGTCTGTTGGGTTTTCTACCTATAGCATCACGTCATCTGCAGCTAGTGAATATTTTACTTTTTCTTTTTTGTTGTCTGATTGCTGTGGCTAGGACTTCCAGGATTATGTTGGATAACCATGATGAGAGTGGACATCCTTGTCTTGTTCCTGACCTAAGAGGATAAGTTCTCAGTTTTTAACCATTGAGTATGATTTTAGTTGTGGATTTTTCATTTATGGCCTTTATTATGTTGAGGTATGTTCTCTTTAAATCTACTTTATTGAGGTTATTTTTTTAACATGAATGGATGTTATACTTTGTCAAGTGCTTTTTCTATGTCTGTTGAAGTGTATGATCATATGGTCCTTATTGATGTGATGTATTATGTTGATTGATTTGTGAATAGTGAAATACCCTTGCATCCTAAGAATAAGTCCCACTTGATTGTGGAGAATGATTTTTTATTTTTACTAATATTTTGTTGAGGGTTTTAAGACAGTGTTCATCAGAGATTATGGCCTATAGTTCTCCTTTTTTTTGTAGTGTCTTTCTGGTTTTGGTATATGGGTGATGCTAGCCTCATCAATGAATTTGGAAGCATTTCTTCCTCTTTTATTTGTTCAGGATAGTTCAAGAAGAACAGGTATGAATTCTTCTTTAAAAATCTTTGGTAGAATTTATCAGTGAAGCTATCTGGTTCTGGATTCTTTTTGTTGGGAATTTTAAAATTACTCTTTAGATTTCATCGCTAGTAATTAATCTGTTTAAATTTTTTTATTTCTTTTTAGCTTTGAGAATTTATGTGTTTCTAGGAATTTACCATTTTTTTCTAGGTTGTGTACCTTTTTGGCATATAATTTTCATAAGACTTACTTATACTCCTTTATATTTTTGTGGTACTGGTTGTAATTTCTTCTCTTTTGTTTATGATTTCATTTAGTTGAATCCTCTCTTTCTCTCATGAATCTGGCTAAATGTTTATCAATTTTATTTATCTTTTCAAAGAATGAGCTCTTAATTGTATGTATGTATGTATGTATGTATTTATGTCTTTATCCCATTTTTTCCTGTTCTAATCTTTATTATTTCCTTCCTTCTATTCATTTTGGGCTTTGTTCTTCTTTTTCTAGCTTCCTTAGGTGTAAGGTTGTGTATTTGAGATTTTTCTTGCTTCTTGAAGTCAGCCCGTATTGCTGTTCTCTTCCTTCTTAGAACAGCTTGCTGCATCAGAAGATTTTGGATCATTGTGTTTTCATTTTCAATTATCTGGGAAAGGAGTTTATACTTTTTGAAAAGAGATTAAATTTTCTCCTTTAGAAATTGTTATCGATTGTCTTTAGAAGGAAAGGAGTGATCCACATGGCAGGGAAATATTCCTCTAATGTTTAATTTAAACCACAAACTTCCTTTTATAGTGGATGATCACCATGTATTAATAAGCACTCTTTGGGGAGGGTCTTAGAGCTATGCCTGGAGCTCTGAAGATGACAGAAAGGAGAAAAGAATACAAAGGCTCTAGCTCTAAGACTCCCCTTAGAAGAGACTATAAACTAAGTTGTACTGTCTTGCTTTTTGAGGTTTGATAAAATTCCAGTGTTGTGTAAATGGAACATAAACTCTGCTCAAAGAACAAGTTATTTTGGGAAGGTGAACAATCTGATACATTTCTTTTCTTAGTTTATCATCCTATTGGTAACACTTCTGATGCTTTCTAAGGCTGCTTATGTGCATCCATACTTCATGTGTTTTCTAAGAATAAGACTTCCTCTTAAAAGTTGGAAGAGTATTAGTAGCATTGATCAAACCATTTCCCCAAATATGGACAAATGTGAACCAAGCATACATGTATTCTTAAGATTAGAAAGATATATTGAATGGTTCCATGATGACAGTTATGTTAAAAGTGCATATGACAAAGAATAAAGTTGGAGGACAAAGACTATTTGATATCAAGACTTATTATAAAGCTATAGGAATCAAGACTGTATGGAGTTGATATTAAGAAAAACATTAATAGATAAGTGGAATAGAAAAGCTCAGAAATGGACCCACACATATACTGTGCTTACATCACTCATGTTACTTCTTAGGTAACTAATTTTCTACAAGGATGCAAAGGCGGTTTAGTGGAGAAAGAGTAGTGTTTTCAAAAAATGGTATTGGAACAAGTGGATAGCAATGTGCAAAAAAGAAAAAAGGAGTTTGATTCTTAATTGAATATACTAAATTAATGCAAAATGAATAATAAAAGTAAGTGTGAAATCTAAAATTATGAAGCTTCTAAAAGAAAACATAGGTAAAAACTTTTGTGACCTTGAGCTAGGCAAACATGTCTTAGATGCAACACTGAAAGCATGAGTTATAAAAGTATAATTGTTAAGTTGGATTTTATCAAAATTAAAAAACTTTTGCTCTTCAAAAGACATTGTTAATAGAATGCCACAAGCCACATTCCAGGATAAATATTTACAAGTTTTATATTTAATAAAGTATTTGTATCCAGAATATATAATGAACTCTCAAAACTCAATAATAAGAAAATAAAAACACATAATTTAAAAAGAGAAAACCAATTTGAAAAAATACCTCTCCATAAAAAGCTAGGAATAGGAGCATACAACAAGATGCTCAAAATCACTTATTAGGGAAATGCAAATTAAAACCATAATGAGATATCACCTATACCTATTACAAGAAGTATAATTAAAAAGGCTAATCATATCAAGTGTTGGAGAAAATTGTTAATGCTGGTGGAAAGGTAAAATGGCACAACTATTTTGGAAAAACATTTGGGAGTTTCTTAAAAAGTTAATCATATACACACCATATGATCCATCCATTCCATTCCAGGTATTTAACCAAGATAAATGGAAACACATGTCCATACAATGACTTGTACATGAATGTTTGTAGCAACTTTAGTTAAGATAGCCAAACACTGGAAACAACTCAAATGCCCATCAAGAGGTAAATGTTATAGAAACTGTGTTATATATAGTATTACATTTAAAGTAATGAAAAGGAACAGATTTTGAAACATACAACACAATAAAAGAATCTAAAAATAATTATGCAAAGTGAAGGAAGCCAGACAAAAAAGCACATACTGTATGATTCCATTTACATATAATTCTAGAAAATGCAAACTAATCTATGCTAGCAGTTAAGTGGTTGCTTGGAGATGAGATGGGAGACAGGGCAGGAAGGGATAGAAGGGAAGAATTACAAAGGAGAAAATTTTGGAGGATGAAGGATATGTTTATTATTTTCATTGTAGTAATGGTTTCAATGCTTTTCAAATTGCATACTTCAAATATATTGTTTATTATAAGCCAATTATACTTAATAAAGCTATTAGAAAAATTAAAAATTAAAATTAATTTACTCAAGATAAAAGTTCATAAGGTAAAAAAGGATCCTAGTAGTAACTGTTTTAAAATACTTAAAACATTGTTTATGTGATACATTCATTGTCTTAGAGTACCCTAACTGTTGAACATAGAAGTAAAGAAGAGTAGAAAATTTACTAGATTCCCTTGGATATTTAAATATATTGATACAAATAGCACACACCTTTTTATGACAACCTTGGGCAGAGAATCTGGAGAGTTAGCCTCCAGAGGAAGCCAGGAGAGTTAAGGTGGTTGTGAAAATTAAGTCAGGACACAGGCAACAAACACCTTAGCACTACTTATGAAATGTAGTGGTTGCTCATAAATTCTTTGTTAGATCACTCCAAAGAATTCATGAATAGTTTAGAGACAATTTTTAAGCCAAGCGGAATTAACATAATGGATATGCTTTATGTGTCCAAGAAGATCTGTACCTTTAAATTGGAAGTAGTGAAATATAGAATAAGATCAATATTTATTGAGGCCCCTCTAAGTCAGAACTCTCAGGGCATAATTAAGTTCTATTTGTTGTTAAAATTAAAGAATGAAGAAAAGTTAATGTAGGGTCACCTATTTAAAATAAATACACCTCACTTAATCTTACTCTGTTTATTTGATTCTAAATATAATGCAGAATCATCATCATCAGTGAATGGAAGAGGGCCAGTGGCCAGGGGGATAGACAAAGGGGAAAAGTTTGTTTGTTTGTTTGTTTGTTTTTTAAACAGAAGTAACATCATTCATCTACTACTAGTTGGCTGTGGTTCACACATCTTAACTGGAACATTAGCATCTGGATGACAAATGAAGTCATTAGTCATTTGGTTGTGCTATTCAGAATGGCAGATTCAAAGGGGCAAGGAAAAGCTTGTGTTAGCATAGTTTGTGACTTTGAATAAGGTAATCTTCCATATCAGGAGACTTAATTTCCATATGTGGAAAAAATAGTTCAGATCTATATTGCATTTACAAATTGAAAAAAAGGAATGGATGATAGTTTGTAAAGTGGTTTTGCTTCCCTGCCCCTTCTCTGGTGTTTATCCTAATATATTTAATTTGTAAAGCAATATTGTCTAAAGGACTTTGGTTAATGCTAATTGGGATGGGACTATAGTAAATCCTTCCTGAAACAATTTAAAACACTTATTTGGAGGAAATTTAATTACATTAAACAAGTCATTTAAGTGTAGATTTTTAAAAACCTTATACCTTTGACCAGAAGCATAAATAAGTAATCTATGAGATATGTGAGTCTTGTATAATAGATGAATACTGAAAATTAAAGAATACATAAACTCTAGAATGCAGCACCTTCTTCCACCCCTTCTATTCTTCCTTTTATTGCTAAATATGGTCCGGTTGTAATTAAAACAAAAGTCATGGAGTTGAGGTTTGTGGTATAAATTCAAAATAAGAATAAATTTAATCTTTTCCAGCACCCATTTTAACTTGTCTTTTGCTGAATTATAGTCACAAAATAAATTCTGTTATATAAAATTTCAAGAAAAGTGACAAAATTACATTATACATGCACATATATACACACACTATATATGTACTATGCACTATATATACAGTATATATTATATATTATATATGATATATTATATATAATTATACATATAATACTAAAGTTAAATTGTGGTACAAAAGAAGAACTGTACATGTGCTTTTCATGTTTTTGCATGATGTATCTAAAAGTTATTTCATTATTTCTAATTACCAATTACAGCAGTGCAGGGTACTTTTTGTCAGTAAAGAGTTATATTTGCAAAAATAGACAAATTCACTTAGTCCCATTACCTGGAAAGAGACTTAGTCTAATTATGCTAACCTTTTGCAAAATAAATTCCAACATGTAGTTTCTTTAGACAGGAAAAGGTTTATGCCTTGAAATATGGCCAAATCAGGGAGATAGATTGATCTCTCTCTCTATATATATCCATTATATATAGATATATGTATATCTTTAAATTGACAACATTGTTTGGAGATCAAATAGAGTCTCTTCCAAGCTCAATCTCTCCCTATTTCTTAAGTGAAGCTGCCCATACATCTATACCTGGCTGCTTATTATCATACCTTGACTTACTTCTTCCTAGAGCAGTCCAAGCCATGTCTCCAACATCCCTTCCTACATGCCTCTTATCCTCTCTTTAGTATAAATCTCTTGCTTCACCCAGATGGCTACCCTGCTATCCTTCAGAGAACCTCTATCGCTGTCCAGGTTTCCTCTCTCCCCAGATGCCCTTCCTGTCTCCTTCAGGTCAAAGACCCATCTCTTTTGAAAAACTATCCCAGTGATTTCTTAATTCTCTGCACTCTATAACACATTATTTGTATCTTGGTACTTGACTTAATATAGTATAGATATTTTTTAGCCAGTAGACTCCTAGTATGCAAAGCTAGGACACTGTATTGTGTTTATAGCATCATTTGAACTATGAATAGAAAAAATGTATAAAGGAGAGCTTCGAGGAAATGATTATGATTTAATATTTTTGCAAATATACATGTGCGTTTGTGTACACATATATGTATACATATATAGTTTTCTACAGTGAGCATATATATTCAGAGGAAAAAAGGGAAGGAACTTGAAAAAATACAAATAAAGGAATCTCAGATAACATCTAATCACTAAATTATGCTATTATATAGAATAGGTAGGGGTAGGCAATATATTTTTAAGAGCTTAAAATAATGCAAAAATGAAATATATTTTATGAACTTTCAAGACAGGAGATTGGATTTTTTTTATTACTATTGCTTCTTGTAAGTGACATTAAAAAGTATAATTCCATCCAGATTATTCTAGCTAAAGAGAAATGTCTCTTCTACAACTCTAAATAGTTGGGTAGAAAGCATGTTACTTTACTTTATTTTATTTTTTTAAATTTTTATTTATTTACGATAGTCACATACAGAGAGAGAGAGAGAGACAGAGACACAGGCAGAGGGAGAAGCAGGCTCCATGCACCGGGAGCCCGACGTGGGATTCGATCCCGGGTCTCCAGGATCGCGCCCTGGGCCAAAGGCAGGCGCTAAACCGCTGCGCCACCCAGGGATCCCGAAAGCATGTTACTTTAATCCCACACTGACTATTTGCAGAGACTCATAGGGAAGGAAAGCTTGAAATTTCAGGCTCTGTAAGCTCCTCTCTGCTGTGGTGGGTGAGGCATGAGGGCCTTTGTCAGAGCATATTAATGAATCTTTGGGTAAGGGCAGCTGTGGAAAGGAGTAGGCGGTGAAATGTAAATTGTTCCGCACGATGAAGTGAGAAAATGGAGCTTCTGGAAGGGAATCCAGAAAACAAGCTGAGAGATGTGAAGAGACTCTGGAGGCTCAGCTCATTGCTTTAATTGACAAGTATGTATTGAGTGCCTAACAGGGGGCAGGCTCTATCCTAGATATTGGAGATTCGGAAAAATCTGCCCAAAGGGAATTTATATTCTGATGAGCAGGAGGTTGAGTAGATAAAATCGATAAAAAATCGATAAAATTAGATAGATACAAATTTCTGCCCTAGAGGAGTTTATATCCTAGTGGGCCAGAGCTGAAGTCTGAGCTGTTTTTCCGGGGTGGGGGTAGGGGAGTGGAATAGGGGTAGGATGGTGGCACTAGAGGACTTTTAAAACCTCAGAGTTTTATGTATTGCCATCATGTTGTCCCCAAATTTCAAACGAAGGTATAGTGTTTCCAAATGCTATATGAAAGAGATTTGGGGTTATATTGGGGTTGAGACAAAGCAGGGAAAAGAGATGAGGCTAGAAAGCTGACAGCTCAACCAGACACTAGAGGCTGTCTAGTTCTTGTGCTCATTGTCATCAGTACCTCTGGCCAAACTCCACATCCCCTGTTGTTGTGATGTGCTGAGTACTCCAGGAGCCAAGGCTACCTGCACTACCTGTATTACAAAGTAGTAAAGAGGCAATACTTCTCCTCCTTTTCTGTTTTAATCTGTTGGAGTTATACAAGTCATCTTGCCTGTGCAGTGATATTTTATAAGGTTTACCAAAAATCATTGTTTCAATTTTAGTTTATGGTCTCTGCCTCTTTATTTTTCTTTCCTGAAAACTCTTCAATGGTGTCCCACTACTCTCAGGATATGGACCCATATCCTTAAAATAAGGTATAAGGGGCATGTAACCTATTGTCCACAGATTCTCACTTGAGTTGAATCTATCAAATCAATCTTTAGGGGCTTTGCATTACTTAATCTCTCAAATTTTTGCTCCTGGCCCCTACCTGATTAAATCATAATGTAATTGTTTCTTCTCCAGAAAAGCTTTCTTTGACTTCCCTAGGTTAGAACTCCCTATTAAATGCTCTTACAGTGCCCTGCAGCTCCTCAGACACCGGTTTCACTGGTAGTAGCTTGCTGTGTAGTGCCTAGTTTCTGTGCTCGATTTTAAGCTTCAGTTGTTCACTGACCAGCCTCATCTTGCTTACTTACCTCTGTATCCTTGGAGCTCGCCATAGGGCAGAGTGGGAGCTTCATAGTGTTGATAGCAGTCCCTGTGGGCCTAGAGGTCAGTTAAAGTGACAAACTCTAAGCTGTCTTTGGCATCTACTTCTTTTCCCATGATCAAGGGGCTTTGTGCACGGGCAGGCTTTTCTCTACTAGGCTGGATACACTCCCAGGAGACTCCTTACAGCTTCATGGTTACACATTATATTTGGCTTATTTGGGCTCAGAATGGGACCTTAGGTGCAATTCATTTGTAAATGTTCAGCCTAAAAAAAACCCACGGGATGCCCAAAGAGAGATAAAAGTTAGTCAGCCACAGAGGACCAAGAGCTATGTTAAGAGCAACCAATAGTGTTCAGACACTGACTGACTTGTTACTATTCTCAGGGCAAGGAAAACAAATGCTTGCCTGTGATAATAACTCTCACAGCTTTGGCTTTGGGACTTAGGGATTGTTAGTGTGTGTGCAAACTAACTTGTATTCTGGTAAGGACCTGAATTGTATAACCTATGCAGTTTTCTTCACACACATTTTCCTAAATTATATCACTCAGTTTGACACACAGTGTGTTCTGTTTACTCTTTACAGAACTGCCTTCAAGGGTGTCAGACGTTTCTACTTCTTCTTGAAATCATAATGCTCCTTCCTTTGACTTCTGCACCTTGTCTCTTCTTGCTTATCACCTGCCTCTCTGCCAGTGTTCTGTGACACACCTCTAACTTTTATTTCTGTTTTATGTTCACCTTTTTTCAGCCCGCAGCCCTACAGAGAACTGGTTGTCATTTTCATGTAGACTCTGGCCTTGATGCATCTCTTTTCCTATCAGAGGCTCCAGAATCCTTGGGGACCCAGAGGCAGACTGGGGGAAAACCACCTGTGGGAAAAGCTACTTCAGCTGCACAATAAAGGACCCTTGTCTGTGTGCCCTGTGAACTCTTCACATCAATCTTTTCAGTTCTACCTTCACATACTGGCTGCCATGCCGTGCTCTAATTTTGAGGGCAATATGTATGCTGACAGATAGAAAAACACATCTACATCAAATCCTTTCCTTACCACCCCATAGATTTTTACAAACTGGGTGGAACTAGGCCCTGTTTACCAGAGAGTAATTTGGATTGGTCTGTTTTTATTAACACTAACATCAGGTGTTGTATCAGTTCTGTTCTAAATGCACCGTCAGGCTATGTGACATATGCCAATTAAGCTTGCAAAAATTGAATTTGAGTTACATTATTTTATCTTGTACAGAGATAGTTTCCTAGAGCCATTAACCTATACGAGGGAAAAAAATAGGAAAAATTATGCATTTCTTTCTCTTTTTCAAAATGGATCACGAAATCTAATTTGAATAAGAACTTTAAGAAATTACATGCTGTTTCTACTTGATGTTATACAAAAGATATGCTGCTTCTCCTTGTTGGCCGCCTCTGTTGTCATGGCAACAGTTGTGATTTCACAGATGCAGCAGTGTGTTTGCTGAGCAGGAAGACAAGATCGCTGTTTATAACAATAATTATTTAAGAACAGGTGTCATTAACATAAGATTCATTGTCAAACTCACTAGAAAAAGGACAAAATGGAATATTGCTCTCACATGAGATCAGGAAAATATTGGGAAAATAATAGCATAAAATATATAAGATACTTAAGTGTACAGAGTTTTTTTGTGTGTGTGGACTAATTCAGTGTAAATATAAAAGGGTATGGAATATAAACCTAGGGTCATAAAAATTTAGCCCTGTAAATTTAACCTGAGAAATAATCTAGTATAAACTCTTAACTTGTTCTAATAAAAAAATTATTCCTCAGCAAGCTGTATGTATAATTTCTTGTGGAAAATCAATGAACTCTAGAAATTTATATTGATATCAAGAGAAATGCAGAGCTAATCTAACTGGATATTATAAGGTTTCAAATTCACCTCCTTATTAATGAAATAAATGTATTTTTCATAATATCTGAGAAGCTTCTGATTGGAGTACAAGTTTTTATGGTAATGAACCATTATATCTAGGGAAGTAATCTCAATTGGGCAAAGTAATTGAGTTTTTAATACAATTTTTTCTTGCATATGTGAGATAACTAATTATTTCTCACTGAAAATGAAGGTAAAGTTGAGCCAAATTGTGTTATTCTTGAAGGTATAAAGAATGACTCTGAGCTAAAGAGCAGTTGCTGGTAGCCCTCTAAACTCTCTTATTCATCGTTAAAAATCATCTAATAATATTCTCCTTTGGAATTACTTGAAAATAAATGGGCTGGGTAAGAGCCTTTCAATTTCAAGAGAACTCAGGATTTAGGTGAAGTGCTAATGAATAGTTCGTGAACCAATAGTAGGTCTGCCAACAGCTTTAATAATGTGCCTGAAATCCTGGGGCATCTCTCTTCTCACAACATGATTATTATAAGGTTGTACTTTCAGCGACTTCTCCAAGGTTTAAGCTTTTCCTCCTCCAACATTTACAGGATATTTTCAGCATAACAGGCACTATTAAATTTGCCAGTTTCAGAAAATAAATGATACTTTCATGTCAGTTGCTCTTGTGGAATTCTTTCAGCTATGTCTTGACATTGTTTCTAAGCACACATTTTTTTTTTCACCTTAAACGTGTAGATATTTCTCTCACTGATAAAAGATGATGACAAAATTGATATGTGGGTTGTAGGATCAAATTCATTATTACCCACTGAACAATAGGATTTAAGTTTTAGATACACAACTAACAGGAAAATGTGAACTTAGGGGTTTGCTGTATTGCTTTCATCAAAGGTAACAATTTGAAAGAAAATTTTTTAAAAATATTTTGAGCCATTGACACTGACTGAAGTTTCATTGCATAGAAGAGAGAAGGTGTGAGAGACAGGGAAGATTTTGGGACCATGGGATAACTGAATAATGAAGGAGTTTGCAGGTATTTAATATTATGGCCATTTTTATACCAAATATTTAATCAATGGGTGAATTAAAAGCAACATCTCAATTTAGCATAAACTCTTGAAAGTCCATCAATCTAAACACCTTGTGACTCCACATTAATCACGAACATGTCAATAATTATACTGATTAACTTGGCACACAGGAAGGTTTTAAGCTAGTGAAAAGAAAAACAGCAATGTGTTTCAGAATGCATGAGACCCACGTATGCATAATAAACAAGTAAATCTAGTGGTTAAAAGAATGAACTTTGGAGTCAGAGAGAGAGTTCTAATCCAAGCCTGGACTCTTACATGTCCTAAAACTGTAAATAAATTAAACTCTCTATGCCCCTCAGTTTTAATGCTGTAAAATCGGAATAATACTTTCTAACCCATAGGGTTGAGTATCAATGTGTATATATATATATATATACACAATGTGTATATATATATATATATATATATATATATATATATATATATATACCTGCCTACTAAAAAGTAGTAATAATAGTTACTAATTTGATAGGCTTTGTGAATTTTGTATGGTGGAAGTAAAATATCATTACTCCTTTTCACTTTAATTAAAATACTTTTGTTCTAGGAAGTAAATGCAGAACTATAACTAAGATATTGAGGCTTTTTAAAAAAGATTTATTTATTTATTTGAGAGAGCAAGAGAGTGAGCACAAGCAGGGAGAGGGGTAGAGGGAGAGGGATAATCAGATTCCCTGCTGAGCCGGGATCCCAACACAGACTCTACCCCTGGATGCTGGGACCATGACCTGAGCCCAAGGCAGACCCTTAACCTACTGAGCCCCCCAGATATTAAAGTTTTTAAAATAGACTTTTGGATTACCATACAGAGGTTATTGTAACTCTTTATATATATATATATATATATACTTTTTATGATAGTCACACAGAGAGAGAGAGAGAGAGAGAGAGGCAGAGACATAGGCAGAGGGAGAAGCAGGCTCCATGCACCGGGAGCCGGACATGGGATTCGATCCCAGGTCCTCAGGATCGCGCCCTGGGCCAAAGGCAGGCGCTAAACCGCTGCGCCACCCAGGGATCCCTATACCTTATATTCTTTACTGTCTAACAAATT
This sequence comes from Canis lupus dingo, assembly GCF_003254725.2. NCBI lineage: Eukaryota > Metazoa > Chordata > Mammalia > Carnivora > Canidae > Canis > Canis lupus. Next base: position 37,922,413 of record NC_064254.1, read on the forward strand.
AACTCTACCAGTTATAAACTTACCTGGACAATGCTCAATAAAGAATTTTGAGCTTTTTTTTTAAAAAAAATATTTATTCATAGACAGAGAGAGAGAGAGGCAGAGACACAGGCAGAGGGAGAAGCAGTCTCCACATAGGGAGCCCGAAGCGGGATTCGATCCGGATCTCCAGGATCACACCCCAGGCTGCAGGCGGCGCTAAACCACTGCGCCACCGGGGCTGCCAGAATTTTGAGCTTTTTGCTAGGGAGCTAATAAATATATTAATATTACATGCTATTATTTTTATTATAAGTCAAACACTTAAGAAAGATGAACCAACTACTGTAGGTGCCACTTCTTTGAAGTAATTGCTGTCCTGGCTGCTAGATTAGAATGCTCATGTCTGGATTGCTGACTCTATGCCTTACTACATGCAGTGGTATGCTGGTAAACTGGCTCTCTCAACAACTATAACAAAATGACCATACAGCAACAAAATCCCGGACTTGTAGCATTTGCCAACTTTCACAGGGTAAGTACTTCTACCATGGCTGATTTCAACTGTAATTCCTAAATATTTAATAATTAGTTCTCTCCAATAGGAGCCAGCTCTGCACATCCTGTGCCATAATGTGTCTCAGTTTGAGAAGCAAATCTGATCTCATTTCCAAATTTAAAGTGAAAGGAACTAACATTTCCCTCATTGGAATGTTAAAGTAAGTAGAAATGCTTGGGCACAAACGATGGATTCACATAAGAGAAAAAATCAGTTAAATACTTTTTTTTGAGTTTCCATGTACATGGAAGTTCAAAAGTCAAAGATATAGTAATATATAAAAGGCTCTCTGTAAATATTTATTATTGTGAGGAGGGAGCAGTTTATCTTCACACAAAGACACTATACATGACTCCTGCCCAACACACCTCTGTGTATGTGCATGTGTGTGTGTCTTTATAATTGGATTATCCTTGGTAATAATTGGATTAGCTACAAAGACAGAACTTCTCTAGTCAGATGTGTGTGTGTGTGTGTGTGTGTGTGTGTGTGTAATTCTTACATTTATAAATACCATTAAATAATTTGTGAATGTATTTTATCATTTTTTTTGGTTAAAGTATTATAATTGATGCTATTTTAGGGAGCAAATTAGCACTAAATTGCAGATGTCTGATGTAAAAGAATGTTCATTTTGAAAAGAGATGTAATTGAAATAATTGAACCTTTCATTATGGTTGAATTTTCCTCTTGTCTCTTTCTTTTTCACAGTAATGATAGATTACAGAATTAATTTCTTTTACATTTTGTGGTTTGATTAAATCCCCTTAATATTCTAAAGAGAGAATAAAAAAAGAAAAAAACAACCAGTTTCTTTAAAGTCCTGGAATTGACTTTCTGATAGAGCTTTCTTTCTAGGTTGGCTTAGTGGAAAAGGTAGGGATATGGATTTGAATTATTGCTAGAGAAAAAAGTTTATACTCTTCTTGCAGGCATGGAATCAAGAATTATTTTATTAAATTCACAAACCTATATTAAACATCTACCTTATGCAGAGCACTGGACTAGGAATTCAAGAGTGGGTGTTATTTGCAATGTTTGGTGCTTTATTCCCCCTTGAGAAGTCTTGAGGTACATAAAATAGATGCACACAGAGATTTGTGGCTGTTATATATTGTAATCCCACAATTGCTGGAGAATTTCCCTATATGACAGAACTTTCTTACTCTGGTAGTTTTAACTATGCCAAGTTATTTTAAGAAACTGATTGGTGATTAATAGAACTTTTTTGAAAATCCTCAGGAAATAAAAACTGCATCCAGGCATTTGTTCCAGGTACATATATGTAATATAGAGGAAACCATTACTGAGCCCATATGCCCAGAGATCTGAGTGTCTCACCTGTGTTCTATGGTTCCTGTTTCAACTTATCTCCGTAGTAATGCAAAGAATCTTCAGCATGAAAGAAGGAAGATGAGTTAGAAATGTACAATATCCAACAGCCAGAACACACTGAAGACTTCAAGATGAATTCAGGTCAAACTCCCCTGGAAAGAGCAGTTTCCATAACTTGGTGCAGGTCTCAGTGTGAGTTGAAGAAATGAGACATTGCAAAAAAAGGAGAGAGAGAATCATTGATTTTGTGGGCTGTTAATAGCCATGGCAAATGAGCTCTGCCACAGGAAAGAAAGGCAGCATCTCTGAAAATAGAGATGAGGGGGATTCAAGAATAAAAAGAAGAAAGTAAAGATTTTAGGGCATTTTAAATTTGATTTTTGGGAGTTTGGATATCTGTAATTCTTGCATATATGGCTGTAGTTAAGTAACAGGGAAATAAAATAGAGAAAGAAACTGGGAGTCTATTATTAAACTCTGTTCAAATATTAAGTTATTTTTTCCTACAGCATCATTTTTTTTTTTTTGGTGTATAGATTTCCATCCTTTTTTGCCATTAAATTCAAGAGTAAAGATATATGTGGATTGTAATGCAATATCCTGGCCCTGAATTTCAAACCATAGATGAATTTTAAGGTGAGATAAATTATTTTAACTAAAATATCCCAGATTTAGACTCAGATGTTGTAGTTCACAAGGAAAAAATATTAATGATGTCCAAGAACCTATGCATGGCAGAGGAGCTGATGTAGGCTTACTCAGGTCATTTTTTGAGATGTTTTCAAGGCCATTGATCCAGGCTATGGAAGGTTTTGTTTCTCTACACTAACTTGAATACAAACCAGAACACAATTGATAAGATAAAATAGGCCTTCTTATGACATTACATTTTGGAAGTCTATCAATAATTTAAAACCTAATTTCATCTTCAGCAGTGGCCTATTAGTCTAATTTTTATCTCATTTATTAGTTTTCTAAATCCTCAAAAGACACACACACAAAAAAAACAGTCAAGAATATCAGAAATCTCAAATTCCCCAATTAATCAAATCAAATCAAATCTACCATTAAAAGTAGTCAGGGAAAATATGCCAGCCCTTCATTTTAAGTTTAATTGGACAATTTCTTTAAGTCCATGTAACCTTCCTAATAATACTTAGGTCTCTACAAATTAGATCACAAGTCTCAGTTAAAATCAAATCTAGCATCCATTTCATGGCATAGCTTTAATTTAATTTAATTTAATTTAATTTTATTTTATTTTATTGATATATCTCCTTTCTTGCTGAATAAAGTATACCAAGCTGCCATTCCAGTTATTAACCAATAACTTTACAAGTCAGTCCAGTAATTCTTGACAAAATCCCAGAATATTTTTCAACAAGTAAAGCAGATGCATGTAGTAAATTTAGAGTTGCACCACTTTATTCTTTATAAACTCCACTGTAGAGCAGGTGCTATGTCCCTAAACTGCATGGATTAAAAAGCCATGTTGATGTCACTAACTTTACATCCTGTGATGTTTTATACCCAGAGGACCAATTAATTATTGATGAAGGGGGGTCTTAAACTTCTAAAATGGTAAATGAATTGACCCATTATTGTGAAAAGAGTGCCAGTGGTGGTTGGCACATGCCTACCCGGGAAGACATAAAATGTGTAGTCTCCTTTGCAGTTATGAATGCTTGTGTGACTAAGTTAACAGTGAAATATGAATTAAAGGGATATTAGAATTTATAAGGATGGAGGAATCACTTCACTGTTTTAAGCTCCTGAATAACTGTGTAGCAGAATCTATCTATCTGCTCTCAATGACGACAGGAAGAAGAAGTAAACTTCTATGTTGGTAAGAACCATTGCATTTTTGTCTTTCTTTGTTATAGCAGATTAGACTTCACTTCAACTAATGCATATTCAAAATAAAAATATAGACTTTTGACATACCATCTCCAGGCTAAAGAATGTAGCCAATTAAAATTATATAAAGGATCCAACCAATATACTTGATTACATTAATTTTATAATTTTAACTGTTTATTCTTTTTATCAACCAATGGGATTTAATAATGAAAAGTATTAGTAATTATAAACATGTCTACTACAGATCTATACAGAAGTAGATATTTATCTCTTCATTCTAGCAAAACCTGAGTGCATTATAACCCTCTGAAATTGAATTTAATTTTCTATGACTGTTTTGAAGACTTCTTTTATCTCACTTTGGGCATAAAAACTTAGAGTGAAGTTTTCCTAAAATTTTCCTATATCTTTCTTATCCCAGCACACACATTTGGATAGAATTGCTGGGGTTTTTTTTGTCTCTTACACTGGATGTTAAGGCTTCATTCTGCTATTGGCGTCTTACATCCTGGTAGTCTGGCTTATTGAACTTCAGTCTACCTACAGAATGAGAGCCTCCAGGAAAATAGACTTAAGGTGAAGAAGTTTTATATTCCTGGAAATACTCAAGGACAAGAGGGTAGAATATGTGACAGGGAAACCAAGGTATCAGTAGTAGGACAGAGTCCACAATATTTTAGCGTGTAGGATGTACTTGATATTTTCATGTCTGACACTCCCCTGGTGTCCTGTGGTGACACTTACTGGTGCCATGACCTATTTTCTAGCCATAACTTCCTTTCTTTCCTTCTTATGAAAGCATATCAGACTGCCAGTAAGTGAGAAGAAAATACTTAGCATGCCAGTAATATCACGTGTGTTCTAATGTATTGCAAAACTAAAATATCTAAGCTTTAATACTTCTAGCTATTATTAGTTCCAAATTATTTTTTATATTTCCCAGTAATTGAAGTAACCATCATGTTGTCAAATTCTTGGCTGAGAGTTCTATATTAGGTAGAGGTTGAGGTTTAAAAAATAGAGTCAAGGAGGGGTGCCTGGGTGGCTTAGTCGAAGAAGTGTCCATCTCTTGGTTTCTTCTCAGGTCATGATCCCACAATGGTGGGTTAGAGCCCTATGACTGGCTCCTCCCTACATGTGGAGTCAGCTTCAGATTCTCTCTCCCTCCCCCTCTGCTCCTCCCTACACACACATGCTCTCTCTCTCTCTAAAATAAATAAATAAAATCTTAAAACCCCAAATTCCTAATGAATTCACTCTCAATATTAAGTGCAATCATGTTTGCAGCTTCTAGGTTCTAAAACTCATTATAAATGAAAACATAATATAATGTGTGCCATAATATATAATATGCAAAATAAACTTAAGCTATTTACACATAAATGGTCTTTGATTTCCATCTCTATCAAACAGTGATCGGTGGGATATAAAATATGGCATATATGTGAAATATATATAAGATATAAATAAAATGTAAAATTTCAGGAAACCATGGTAGTGAGGGAATTCAGATGTTAAAGAAGGGATTTTGATCAATGAATGTTCAGATTCTAATAATCTATAATTTTTTTCAAATTACTTCAGGTTTCTATGATATCTGATTTTTAAATGTCAGCCTTTTAAGAATGGCATTATACTTTCAACATCAAGTAAAAATGAATTTCTGTCTCCTGTAAATGAAAGCCTATGACATTCACTTATTAGGGTAAGGCTAGTCAAGATCAGACTTTTTTATTTTGGGCATCCCATAGCATTGTATAGTCTCTGTTTTCTATCTTATCACAGTCATCATAACTTCTTTCAATTCCCCCTCCCCTTATTTCCACTGCATCTGAGGCCCATGGGGGCAGTAATTCTACAGGTCTAGTTTATTCTTCTATTCCCAGCACTTTGCACAATGGCTGCCACACAGCTAATTCCCAGTAAAAGCTTAATTGGAATGAATTGAATTGATCAGAATTAAGTCCTCAATAAACACTTCTCAAATGATTCAAACTCAGTTATCTGAGAGAAAGCTCATAATTGAATAAAAGCAACATAAAACTTGGATTCAAAACAGTAATTTCAATTATGTTGTAATTGAAAGCTTAGCTGTATCCTTTTCTTAACCTTTCCTAGACCAAGTACTCAAGCCCTCATGTTCTCTCTCCTAATCCCTCTAGCTTGGTGTTGGTTGGGGGAAAAAAATCTAAACTTTTATTTCTGTGACTGATAAACTGGTTAATTAGAATCATAGAATGTGGTTATATTAATCATCAAGTTTTTCTGCATCTCAGTTTTCTTTTTCTAAAATTAGAGAATTGTGTTGCATCTGTGTGTCGTTTATGGAAGGAAAATTATTGTTTGGCAATGAACTTTAACTGCTCAGTCTCTGTTGAGATCCATTAGGCAGGGGAAGATGCTAAATATAGAATTCCTCTGGGTTCTAGTCTCTCCACTTTCAAATGTAATAAATTTAAAACTCATAGTTACAACTCAGATATGTAGACATATAACTTTATTTCTCCACAAGTGAACTTAACCTATTTCTGAGCCCTATTTTGTGTGGTGTAGGTGAGTAATCTTGCTCTTTAAAGATAATCGTCCTTCTTGTTTCCTCAGTCCTGTCCAGATTATGTTAGCCTCTTTTGAGTAAAAAGGGTTTCTCTTCCCCTTCTTTTTTCTTCTGGATCTGGAAGCAGGGGTGCCCTTGCTCAACAACATCACATTTTTATTTAACTTCATAGTGTTGGGGGAGGAGCCTGTGGTCCATTTGCTGTCCTCATGCTCTGCTGCTGAGGGATGTCCTCTTGTGTGACATGCACATAGCCACCTCTGTTCTTGCCGTACCTGCTGTCACAGTATGGCTACTGCAACCTAAGGTTTGTTCTCTCTGCACTGTCAGCATACAATTGTTCCTCCTTACTGCCTTTCTCTTGCAGATTTGCTTGAGGGCTTGTTGTGAATCTTGTTCAGTCCCCAATTAGGGACACTCACAGACCTAGCTTTGTGGTGACAATCCCAGTGAGTTTACCTGCTCACTAGGTTATCCTTTGAGTCATCTCCTGGTGGTGAGATAAACTCCAGGTATTTCTGTAATATCCCAGACCTCTCCCTGCCTACACCTGCTCTGCCACCATTTCTACTCTACTTTGACCATCTCTTGTCAGTTTGGGGCTTATGGGAAGATGCTCTCACAATGAAAAATAAGCTATAAAATGCATGGAAGGTGGTGAAGTAGTGACAGTGAGTGTGGACAATAGAATAAAATTATTTTTAAGGAAGAGTAGAAAAATAATGTGGAGAGAGGTTTGGTCCAGAGAATTTGGCTTGCTAGTGGGATAGAGAGAGTGAACATGCTGTCTTTGACATCTCTCACACATTGTCTTTTTTGTTTTGTGTTAACTGTGAAACTCTCTTTTGTGACCAAGTTGGTTTACATTTCATTTATTTATTCAACAAATATTTATTTAAATCCTACCATGGAAATTGCCCACATTTCCACATTTTTATCTTATTTAATTTGTTTTAATGTGAAGTTTCAAAGTAATGTAAAATTGATCATATAACAAATGATTCCCCTCCCCTATATGTATTGGTTTGTAATTTGATCACAGGAATTGGATTTTTTGATTCCTACTGACATAGTGTGACTGCTGCAACCTTGAGGTATATTCTGTCAGTATGGTCAGTGCACAGCAGTTCCTTCCCATTAGTCAAATAGCTATGACTTTACTGGAATGAAACTGTTGGACCACTAGAAACTGTGTGGAAAGAGATGGATCCAAATTATGTCCAGGTATAAAGGAAATGAAGAGAGAGCTGTCTTAATATTTGTGGGTCAACTTTCTGGTAGGATTTGGTAGCAATCATGCAAGAAAGAATAGATGGTTAAAGTTTGCCAATGTCAACATTCGCTCATATGCACTCTTGACCTAGAAATTTCCCTTCCAAATAGATTTAGTCTGTACAGGAGGAAATGGCCCTTTACAACCATTTTCTAGACAGGTGTGCATCCAAACTCCAGGTATGGCATATATGGTAGTGGCAGTTGAGTGGAGGTGAAGACCCTTAACTCAAAAAATGAATTAAAAACCCCAGTTTTCTTCTTATCATTAATGAATGATTTTGGTAGTAACTTAAGAAAAAAAAAAAAACTTCTGGACTATGTGTTTCAGGAGAGAAAAAGGAAGGGTTATTTTTGAGATAACTGGAAAATCCTACTTAAATTGTTACAAGGAAGGGCAAGGGGAATACTAAAGCCTTTTTATATATCAGAGCTATTAAAGCAATCTTTTTTTTTTAATTTTTTTTTATTTATGATAGTCACAGAGAGAGAGAGAGAGAGAGAGAGGCAGAGACACAGGCAGAGGGAGAAGCAGGCTCCATGCACCGGGAACCCGATGTGGGATTCAATCCCGGGTCTCCGGGATCGCGCCCTGGGCCAAAGGCAGGCGCCAAACCGCTGCGCCACCCAGGGATCCCCTATTAAAGCAATCTAAAATAGTTTTATTCACCATTAGTTAATAGCCAAATGTAAAAATATGAACAGCAAGAAGTATAAAGTAATTGTTTTATTAAATCATCAGAATTCTAAAAAGTAGATTTCAACATTTGGATATAGCAAATGATATAAACATGTTTGAACTAAACATATTGAACATATTAATAGGTTTTACAACCTAAAACTACTCTAAACGCTTACAATAAAAATGATTTCATAAGAATGCAACATAGGTCCAGGGAGATAATATATGCCTTAACGTCTTTCTTTCCTCTAATATCTCAAGTGTTGTCTTTGTCTTCAGATGATAGAGCCACAACAAAAGCTTTGCAGAAGAAATAAGATAAGAAAAAAGAGGAGTCTATCATTGTTATAAAATCTATTGAGAACAAGGAGAGGAGGCTAACTTTAAAGAACAGAGAGGTCTGTATTTTTTTCTGTTCTTAAAATTTGCTACTTTTAAGAAAACAAAAACTTTTATCTCTGGTATCTTTTATTGGACTCTTAAGTCTTCAGTCAGTGGAGTTCACTCAGTATTACAGTAGTTTTTGGAATGTGATCTTGGTAATGGCAGTTTAGATAACAAGATACTAATTTTCAAGTAGTATAGATTCTAGAACAGTCATTGAACTGTAGATAGGTCAATTACTCAGATGCAAAAGAGGGGGAAATTCAAGGAGTTTAGATGAAGACTCTGCTTTGGTGTTTATTCTTTTAAGCCCCTAGGTATCACTTATGCAAAACACTCTTGCTAGTTAGGAATAGCTTTAGGAAGGTTTAAACAATTTTGCTATTATTATAGATGATGCCAATTTATTTATGTTTCTTTGATATTTATTTTGTATGCTTATCTAATTTCTAATCAGGAGACTTTGGTAATGGGATCATCACAAAGAAACCTAATACCATTTTATTTAAGTAGTAGAAATCATATTGCACTGTTTCTTTAGGATTTAAGTGTTAGAAAAGATTTGAAATTTGTGTGATTAATCATACTACAAAATATTGTTATTTATTCTGTTGTATGTCTACAAAGATAGTTTTGTTGCTGTATTTTATTAAACTATACAGACTACTGAGTCACCTTTTACAAATATGTCTTTGCAGGAAGAATGCTTATGGCTACAGAATTCACACATGTATGCACACACACACATTCCCTTCACCCCTGGCTTAATGAAATATAATTGACATATAACATTGGATTAGTTTAAGATATAAACCAAATGATAATTTGATATATGTATATATTGGAAAATAATTACCAAAATAAGGTTAGTTAACACATCAATTGCTAACATAGTTACTTGTTTCCTATTGTTTGCTTTTTATTTTGTAGTGAGAACTTTTAAGGTTTACTCTCTTAAGTTTCCAATATACAATAGAATATTGTTAATAGCCAGCTAGGTGTACATTAGATCCCCCAAATTATTCATCTTATAACTGGAAGTTTGTACCCTTAGACTACATCCACCCATTCTCTGTGACCTACCCCTGGCCACCAACAATCTACTCTCTGTTTCTATAAATTTGGTTTTTAGTGATACCATGTGGTATTTGTCATTTTTTGTCTGGCTTATTTCACTTAGCATAATGCCTTCCAGGTTCATCCATGTTTTTAAAAATGACAGGATTTCTTTTGGTTTTGGCCATATAATATTACATCTATACACACACCACATTTTTTTTTTTATCCATTCATCCCCTGATGGACATTTAGATTATTTCCATGTTTTAGCTATTGTAAACAACACTACAATGAGCAAGGGAATGCAGATGGTTTTTAAGATACTAAGTTTCTTTAAGATATATATGTGGAACTGGGATTACTGGATCATATTCTAGTTCCATTTTTAATTTTTTGAGGAACCTCCCTACCATTTTCCATAGTCATTGTACCAGTTTACAGTCTCACCAACAATCTACAAGCATTTCCTTTTCTCTACCTCCTTGCTAGCATTTGTTATCTCTTATTGATAATAAAGATCCTAACAGGTTTGAGGTGATATCTCATTGTGATTTTAATTTACATTACTTTGATGATTAATAATGTGGAGCATTTTTTTCATGTACCTGTTAATTATCTGTATGTCTTTTTAGGAAAAATGTCTATTTAGATCCTCTGCCCATTTAAAAAATTTGGTTGTTTTTTTTTTCTTGTTTTTGTTTGCTATTGAGTCCTATATATTTGGTTTGCAAATATTTTCCCTCATTCCATAGGTTATCTCTTTACTCTATTGATTGTTTCTCTTGATGTGCAGAAACTATTTCGTTTGATGTAGTAACACTTGCTTATTTTGACTCTTGTTACTTGTACTTCAGGTGTCATAATGTCAAAAAAAATCATTGCCAAGAATGTAAAGAGGGTTTTCCCATGTTTTCTTCTAGAAGTTGTAGAGTTTCAGTATTTAGATTTAAGTCCTTAATCTATTTTGAGTTAATTTTTTGTGAGTATAAGATATGGGTTCAGTTTCATTGTTTTGCATCTGAATATCCAGTTTTTCCAGCTCCATTTATTGAAAATACTATTTTATTCCCTTTGAGGATTCTTGACTCTTGTTAAATATTAGTTGACTATATATACCTGGGTTTATTTCTGGGCTTTCAATTTTGTTGCATTGGTGTGTGTGTCTATTTTTTTATTTTATGCCAGTACCATATTGTATTGATTATTATAGCTTCATAGTATCTTTTGAAATCAGAAAGTGCTTTGCTTCTAACTTTGTTCTTCTTTCTCACTAATGCTTTGGCTATTCAGGATTTTTGTGGTTCCATAAAAATTTTAGAATTGCTTTTTCTAGTTCTGTGAAAGATGCCATTGGAATTTTGATAAGGATTGCACTGAATCTGTAGATTGCCAGGAGTAGTATGAACACTTTAAAATATTAATTCTCCAAATTCATGAACATGGGTATCTTTCCACTTATTTGTGCCTTAGTCAATTTCTTTCATCAGTGTCTTATAGTTTTTTGCATATACACATTTTTAAAAGATTTTTATTTATTTATTCATGAAAGACAGAGAGAGAGAAAGAGAGAGAGACAGACAGACAGACAGAGAGGGAGAGGCAGGCTCCATGCAGGGAGCCCGATGCGGGATTTGATCCCCGGTCTCCAGGATCAGGCCCTAGGCTGAAGGTGGCACTAAACCACTGAGCCACCTGAGCTGCCATACACATTTTTTAAGATTGAAGAATAGTTGATACATAATGTTATATTAATTTCAGTTGTACGACACTTTTTATCTATATGAAACTATCTGAAATATACAGGGATCAAGCTTATTTCAGAAAGTACTGTGTGGAAGGAGATGGGTCCAAATTATGTCCAAGAGTAAAAGAACTGAAGAAAGAGCTGTTAATTCTTATCAGGCTTACATAACATTTTAAAAAGCACCTCACTTATAAGATTGAGCCTAGATTGATACAATTAGGTGAGACATAATAAAGCTAATAATCTTTGCAAGGATGAATAAATAATAATAATAAATTGAAAAGTAAGTTGATGATTCAACAGAAGAGCTTCAAGAGTTGGAATTAGGGTTTGGATTTCAGAGTCTAGCTTTTGTTAGTTACGAATTGCTGCAAATATACAGTGTTGGCATTGATATCATCTATGAAAGGCCCACTTAAGGAGTTATGAAGTCCTTTATTTAACCTAAAATATCCCCTGGCACATCTTATGTCTAAAAAAATTGCATCCATTATGCCTAAAAATTTGCATCATTAATCCATTTGTAGTTTAAAGTAATGCAAACTGCTGTTGAGCTCATTCAGCCGAACATCACAATAATCTGTTAGTAATTGAACTGACTCTGTTCATAAAACATCTGATTTAGTTGTATTATCTTTAGCTACCTGGTAAAGTTCTGAGGGCATGTGTTGCAGAACAGTGTTTGTAGGAATGAGATCTGAATGGTGACAGGGGGTTTCCTTGTGGTGTGCAGGGGGATGTATGAAGAAACGAAGACATTGAGAGAAAGAGTTAGAGGCCAGGAAAGTTTGGTAGTATTATGAAGCTTATTTGGGGAAATGACTTTTTTACTGAAGTTTAAAGAACACCTAGGATTTAATAGTATGAGATGGAGGAATTTTCTGGCTGAGGGAACAGAGTTACAAAAAATGAGGAGCTATAAATCTGCTATGTATATAGTATCTGAAGTGTTGAATTGATAGAATGGAGATCAATTTACTTTTAACAATTAGAAGACTTGAAAGTAAAATTTCTTCTGATTACATTTATATAATACTAGATGATGGTATATTCCATTATCTTTCAAAATCTTATGGGATTTGCTATGCTGCAAATAGCTGGGTAAGAGGAGGAGAAAGAAGGTAAAGGTGTACTCAAGTCATGCAATACCAAATTAGCTATGATTCTGGTAAAAGAAATGGAAATAAGGAAAATTGCTACTACAAAAAATATTGTAAGATAAAATTGGATTGCTAAAGGAAGATATATGGGTCCTATTTCATAAGGCCAAGTCACTTAAATTGAGGGCAGTTTTAGAGGCAACAAATGACCAGGAGAGATGCCTTAGGACTGGACTGAATAAAAAATGTGTTTTTTAAAGGAAACTATCTTGTATCCTTAAAATTTTTGGACATTTTGCCACTGATAAGCATTCAAAACCCTTTAAAACTTACTGTCTGATGTTACACAGTGCAAGGGTTTCTTCATTTTACAAGGAATGCTGGTACATGGTTCTTTTATAATACTGTTTTTCATGAGGATAAACCTGGGCCATTGCCATTATGTCAGGCAGGTAGTACAGTGTGTTTCCCTTGAAAAGTTCTTGCTAAAATGAGTAGAGCTGAACAGAGGTCACATAAAGGGTATAGGTAGGTTACCAAAGCAGAGTTGCAGAAGCACAACAGGAAAGAAGAGCCATTAGCTTAATATCCAAATCTGAATAAACATGAAGCTGAGAATATGAGACCAAGAGGCAATTTCGGTCAGATGAAGGAGGGAGCCAGGTGAGGGGTGTTTGTATACATCCATATTCATCTCAGATGAAGTTGGAGTATGAGGGGTGATACAGTCTCAGTTGAAGGCCCTCAGAGGACTCTAGGGAAATAGTAATTATCAATCCAAGCAAAGTCAAGCCTACCATCACAATTTCTAAAAAACTCAACTTATGACAAATAGGTAAATTTTACCTAGAAATATTACACCCACATTAGCTTTTGCACAGAATTCTTTTGGTGCTCCATCTGTATATCTTTGCTAAATTCCATAATTGTGAATTTGTACTTGATTTGGGTTTTCTACTCTTAACCTAATGTTTCTTCTTAATTTGTCAGCTTGGCCTCAAAACCAGGTATATCACAGTGGTTTGTATAAATTTTTATCGTTATTTCTAGTGCTCCAGAGTGTAGCCTCCCTGGCACTTTTCTTTGACACTTATCACCAGCCTTCTAGTTTACCTTTAATCTGCTACATCAGATAGGAAGTAAAGTGTGTTAAATTGTGGAAAAATGTAAAATTTATAAGATATAAAATGCCTTAGCTAAGTGATAGACATAGACACAGATTATTTATATCTTGATTAATTCTGTTTCATTTCATTTAACAATATTTTTCTTCAAAAAGACTTAGAAGTACAATTGAGAAACATCAGTCGTTGCATATTTTTATTTTATTTTATTTTTGTGTGTCAAAGGTCTGTATTTGACTGTGGTACATTCATAAATTCTGAAATCTGGTCAGCATTTGGGTGTAAAGTGTTTGGGAGGAAGGGTGAAAATTTGGTGAGATTTTCTGCTTATTGGCCTCATTTTTCCTTGATTTTCAAAAGAGAAAGATTCCCAGTGGAAGAAATGAATGACAAATAGCTAAAGATGTTCAGAAATATTATTAACACCTACACTTGGTATAAATTAAACTGTAATTGTCTCAAATCTTCTTTTTAAAAAAATCTTTAATGATATGTATATATATGCCTTGGTGACAGTCTTAATGAGAACAATTGGTCTTTTTGTTCTGATACTTGCTGCATTTTTAGGAATGTATGACTAAATTGTATGCAAACATAGCATTCGAAGATAGAAATTCAATCTCATTGTAAAATGTGTCCTTCATAGCAAAGAGAACAAAATTGTCATCCCCTCTAATAAAACAATACTCTGAAAAATTTTGAGGGTCTGTGAAGATGGCAATATTAACTCTTATACTCACGTTCAGTTTTGTTGGTTATGCTATTGCTTTTTTCTGCAGTGGCTCTGAAGGTTGTCCCAACTTTCAAGTTCATCCCTATCTCGGGAATTTATAATTTATAGTTGGAAACTAGGCACATGCTCATGAAACAATCAGTAGCAAAAGGCAAAAATGAAGGAGAGATGCAAACAAGTACTTCAGAGGTATTCAACAAAGACAGAGATCTTTATGATAGCCTTTATGGTTGGGTAGAATTCAAATAGGTAGAGAGAAAGAGTTGCATGTGAAGCTGGGGAGGGAATGAGCATGAGTATTTAATCATGCTGTTGGGTTGTTAAGAGGTGATTTGAAAATGGATAGGTAAAGCTGTATTGTGCTGAACCTTGTAGGCTGCTTATGCCACTGGACTTTATCTTAAGGTCAGTTACAAGACACTGGACATTTGGAAGAGCAGAATGACAAGGTGAAAGCAATATTTTAGGGAGATAAATTTTGAGCTTATCATAATTGTTTTAATTTTTCTATTCTGTATCCTTTTAAAATACATAAAGCTGGGGAAAGGGAACGGGTTGCAAGGAGACTTAATCCTTATTTAAAGAGATTTTTCTTTAAGGGAAGAAAGGTGAATCTGAGGTCATCTACTTAGGGAATTCAAGGACTGGGAGATATGACTAAAGTTTAGAGACACAGGGAGGGTCAGTTGGCTGGCTAAGACTCTAAGCCAGGCCTATGAACTCAGTACTCCTTCTTTACTAGGTTTGGTTCCATTATGTCTTCAACTCCCTGCAGTCTTCTCAGATTCCTAAAAAACTGTGCCTTAAAACATGTAAGATCTTAAGCAATTACTTAACAAATCCTATCATTACCAAAGCCTTTATGCCTCATATCTATAGTTTGGCATTTCAACCAGAAAGTCAAAAAATTTAAGCTACTGAAATATTTAGTTTTGGAAGTTAATAATAAAGGTAGAAGTTTCTGTTTTCCTGAAAAGTCAAAAATAATTTATAATGTTATTTACCTAAATAGTAATAATGAAGCAACACATTTTATTTTATTTTTAAAATTTTATTTAAATTCATTTAACTAACATAAGTGTTTTACTAGTTTCAGATAGAGTTCAGTGATTCATCAGTTGCATATAACATCTAGTGCTCATTATGTCATGTGTCTTCCTTAATGCCTATCACCCAGGTATCCCATCCCTCTCCCCTTCCCCTCCAGCAACCCTCAGTTTGTTTCCTAGAGTTAAGAGTCCCTTATGGTTTGCCTCCCTCTTTGATTTTATCTTACAATGCAGTATTTTAAAATATATTTTATCTCATTTGATTCTCAGCACGGCCCTGCTAGGCAGGGAGGGCAAACATTAGAGTGGCTAGGAGAAAACAAATCTAGAGTGGTTGTTTTGTGAAATAACCATAGAGAGGAAGGGAAGAGAACTCATGACTCCTAATTTCAGGTGCATCAGATACTTCTATAAGTAGTCTACTAGGTATAGGTTATGGTTGGTTCTATCAGTTTAAGTTGTACGTATGCTTTCCTTTATCATAAAACCGAGGTTATACTTATTTCCTTGATTTCAAGGGTTGCATAAAACATATATATTGTGTGGTTGGCTTAAATGTGATAATTTTCTATAGATAAATTGCAATACTGTAGATTATTTCCCAATTGTGTAATCTTTGAAAGAGAACCCGAATGGAGTTTCTTGAAGCAAGTAACTTTTTTTCAAAAAAGGAAAAGAAATGATTTTTCTGTGAAACTGTCATAGAGACAAAGACATCTGAAAAGAGAGGTTAGAATATAGAATGCTACAATCATGAATGATTTGAGGGTTCAAAACCAATTTTAGAAATCATTTTTACCTAAGACTAAAGAAAGATACAAGTTTGCAGAGTAGGAAGCATTTTGCAAAGGTCTTGTCCATTATTTGATGTTTTACATGATTCAGGGAGAAAATGTTTTTTTCTTCATATGGCTGACCTCACTTATAATAAATGAGGAGGCTATCTAAAGTACTGTGACTTAAAGGGTATTTTACCCCAAGTAGGAACATATATACATATAAACATACATGGACATACATACTCTTGACTTCTGGCTATCTGTGTCTCTCTCTCTGTCTTTATCACTTATTTCCCTATTATCATCTTATCATTAGGTATCTTTTTTGCACTTAGATTATCACAACCATAAAAGCCATGATCAGAGAGTTAACATTTTAGATTTAAAAGTTATTTAAGTATTTACATATAAATGTGTATGTCTGTGTATTTAAATGTAAATATTTACAATAATAATGGAGGGAACTCTTTTATATTTGTGTGAGAATTGCCATAATCAGAAGAAAAGTAAGTGGCACTAAGGGAGCTGTATTTGAAAGGAGATGGACAAAGATTTTTATGGCATTTATTAGGAGTCATGGTAGGGTATGTGTGTGGGGGGTATGATAATTATCTGAGCAATAAGGGAGTAGCATGAAGGTGCGGTGGGGGAAGAAAGAGAGGGAAGTGTAAAGGCTGAAAGGAAAGTTTAATTTCATCTTTTCCTTCATGCTAACCCTGCTTATAATGTCTTCTGTAATTGTAGTCCAACAGTGAGTCCTTTCCTTTAAGTGTTATGATTTTGGCCATTATTGATAAACCAGTGCTTTCAGGATAGTCCTATATTCAGTGACTAGATATTTGGTTAACTTCAACTAGTTATATATGATATATATGTATTATAAATATAGATATATGATCCCTTGTATTTGTATGGGATATGCAAATATAAACAAGATCTTTCTAGCCTGCAACCTTAGCTACCATCACCACAAGTAGATGTGGTTTGATGTAAGAGAGATGTATACTAATTATTGGAACATAGGGAATACACCATTGGCTATCTATTCTCAGATGGCCATGAAAGAGGGAAGGATGTTGCTTTATGAGAGAAGAGATGATTTGGAGAGAAAGAAATTAGAGGTTTCTCTTTTTTTTTCCAGGAAGATTATAATTGGTCCTCAAGTGATCCATAGATTTTAGAATGTGGCTGGTGACACCAAGAAATGCAACTTCTGTAGGGATTTTGAAAGAAATACATATTTTTATTTCATATTTTTTGGCTTTTTAAGATGAAAACCTAGCAGAACTTCTTGCCTCTAATATTGCTCAGTTTCAGTTTAATATTACCAAAATCCTATTTTAGTTCAGTTTTCTTCAAAGTTATACAGCCATTAGTCAATCAAAGTGCAGCTGCTTTTCAGTTTCATAAAGAGACACATGGAGCTGGGTTTTTTTTTTCAACCTGAGAAATATCAGTATTCCAGAGATGTGAATGTGACCTGAGGAGTCTGGTTTTGCTAAGGAGAGATTTTCTGAGCCCTCATTAAAAAAAAAAAAAAAAAGCCTTGTTTTTTGTATTGTGTTAGTTTTCACAATGCATTATCTCACTTTTTACTCACATCAGAACTATCACCTGAGAGAACTGTTACCTCGATTTTGCTCCTGAGGAAACTGAAGGTTGAAGAGAATATGTGACATGCTGAGTCACTGAGCTAAAAAGCAGCAGCACTGGAATTCACACTGGGTCTTCTGACTCCATGTCTACACACTTTTACTAGATGACCCGCCAATGCTTGTCAAAGAATATTCTGATAAAATGTTTCTTTCCAGAACAACACAATACATGTGATCTCTAAGTTTTATGCATATTAGGAAGTACAGGAAAAATTGCTGAGTGTTAATTAAAAATTGAGGTCAAAGAAAGACTTTTTTGTTTGTTATATACACAAGGCATGTTTTCTTCCATACCCAGTTGGGTCATATTGGTAACCAGCCATACTAAGAAAGCAGCTCTATACCCACTACTACTAGGCTCATGCCTACAGGAAGAAATGTGAGGACTAAGAGGGGTACCCTGGGAGGGTCTGAGGGAATTCCCATGTGAAGTATGAGAAAATGGGTTATGGGGATAATCAATCAGTGTGCTAACTTTTCTCTGTTTTAGCGTACAATCAGGCAGGAAAGAAATACACTTTGGTTTGAGTGATATGTTTTCTTGTCACGTTTCCTGGAGTTTCACACTCCTCAAACTGTGTTTAAGTTCTAGTATGGTATTTAATATTGATATGTATGGAATTAACCCCTATTCTGTAGAATTATAATTTACATAATTTTGTGAATTTCTAGCTTATGAAAATTACTGATGATTTTAACTATCAATGACTTTACCTCTAAATTCATAGATTAACCCATAAGGTGTTGTTACTGATCAAATTTTGTTAGTAGATAATTGTGTTTTGTGAGCACAAAACATATCTAACATCACATTCCTACATATTGTTTAACATTTTTATTTTCATTACAAAACTAAGAAAAGGATGCATTTCAAATTGGCTACGTGGTTGAATTATTACCATTCTAACTAGACAAAGCTGCAGAGTAAAACTTTTTGACTCAATGATGAAAAGCCAGTCTTATTGCAGATAAAAAATAATTAAATGTGCTGATTGAAGATCTTTCATTGAAAACCGTTTCTGTTCTTTAAGAAAATGAGATTTGGGGATTATTTGTTTAGGCTGCTAATATATATATTTTTAAAGATTTTATTTATTTATTCATGAGAGACACAGAGAGAGAGGGAGAGACACAGGCAGAGGGAGAAGCAGGCTCCCCACAGGGAACCTGATGTGGGACTTGATCCCAGGACTCCAGAATCAAGCCCTGGGCCAAAGGCAGGTGCTAAACCGCCAAGCCACCCAGAGATTCTGGGTCGCTAGTATTTGAACTCAGCTGAATTGACAAAGATTCTTTAACTAAACTCTATTCAGGCTCCTTTGAACTCTTCTCACATAGGACCTGACTTTTTAAAAAATTTTAATCCCAGTATAGTTAATATATAGTGTTATATTGGCTTCAAGTGTATAATACAGTGATTCAGCAATTCCATATATTGCTTAGTATTTATCAAGATAACTGTACTCTTTTTTAATGGATCTGTTATTTAATTAGGTTCTTCGTAAGAAGTTTAGAACTACATTTGTGAAAGAAAACACAGAGCAGAGGCAGCCCTGAAGCTGAAGAACGGCTTAGATTGTTGGTAGAGTTTGTAAATCCACATCTTTCTGATCAACCTTGGCTGCCCTGTAATCTCATATTTCTCTTTCGTAGTGTCAATGATCTCACCTTCCTGGTGTCTGGGTTTACACAGCTGCTTCTTCTTGAATTAAGCATCAGTGAGATGTTTGGGGATTTTACACAGAAGAATTTGATTGAGGGCCAGAGGTCTAATCACAAGTAGCAAGCCACCACCTAGTTGTTTCAGGAAAACCACCCTCTTGCCTCCATGGCATCCAGTGAGGATGGTCAAAAGGGTCCCAGAGGTGATGTTAGCTTGAAGTTTTCTCGTATACTGAACGAAAGGTTTCTTTTGCCATGTCTCAACAGCTTTTGAGGTACATCTTCAGTAGGATAATATCTAGGCATTGTTTATGAAGTTTAAACACTCAGATATCACCATTCTTTTCACCACCAATTGGTTTTGTGACAATAGTAAGAACCTTCTCCTTTTTCTTTTAGTCCTAGATTTAGCTGCTGAATACTTCCTCTTATACATGGTCTTTCTGGAATACATAGCCAATCAGCCCATCAGGCATATCTGCCAATTCTTCTGACTAGGATAGGGTTTTGGCCGCATTGGGGCTTCACCTTCTTTGGCATTTGAGCCTTGAGGTTACCCTTCTTAAGCTTGCCACCAGCATCAGCCTTGTTGGCTTCAGGTTTCTTCTCCTTATTATCCAGCTTCTCAGCTTTTCTTGCCTACCATCTTACAAAATAGGAAAGAGAACTCAAGATAATTCCCTTTACCTATTTCACCCATCCCCCACCCTTCTCCCCTTTGGTAGCCATCAGTTTTCTATAGTTAAGAGTCTGTTTTTTGGTTTGTCTTTTTTTTTCTTTTGTTTGTTTTGTTTCCTAAATTCCACAACGAGTGAAATCATAAATTTGTCTTTTTCTTACTATTTTGCTTTGCATTACACTCTCTAGCTCCAACCATGTCATTGTGAATGGCAAGATTTCATTTTTTATGGCTGAATAATAATATTCTGTGTGTGTGTGTGTGTGTGTGTGTGTGTGTATCACATCTTCTTTATCCATTGATGGATACTTGGGCTGCTTCCATAATTTGGTATTGTTAAGTAACGCTGCAATAAACATCAGTGTGCATATATATCGTTATGAATTAGTGTTTTCATATTCTTTGAGTAACTACTCTGTAGTGCGATTACTGGATCATAAGATATTTCTATTTTTAATTTTTTGAGGAACCTCCATACTGTCTTCCACAATGGCTGCACCAGTTTGCATTTCTACCAACAATGCATGCGGGTTCCTTTTTCTACATATCCTTGGCAACATATGTTGGCCTCCCCACTCCTTGGCTATAAATTCTCACTTTTCCTTTTTGTATGTAGAATTGAGCACAATCTCTTTCTTGTACTGCAGAACTCCATTGCAGTTATCCCTATACCTATTGTGATATCTCCCCTTACCTCTTTAATAAATGTTGCGAATATCTTTTTCTTTACAAAATTTGATCATTAATCAGAGGTCAGTTATTTTTGCTGTTTCAGATAATAGTTTTGAGCCTTAAATTATTAAGTCCACTCAAAAGCAGAAACTGAATCAAGAACGCTGGAGTGTTTTGGTGAGCTTGGTAATCAATGTGACATCTAAGTCCAGATCGGTTAATGGAGGAATAATATGTCAGAATAAGGAGTTTGGACTTAATTTTGTAACAGGGACTTAACTGATGTCTTTCTAGACATGTTTTAGAAGGTTCTGGCACCATGTGTAAAACAGAATGTGGAGGGAGAAAAATGGAGGGAAGTTTGGAGACTCCACCAGTGTTGCAGATGAAAAATCATAAAGGCCTGAAGTAGGATGGGGTGCTGAGAATAAGGAAGTAATGAATGTTATACTGTATGAAGGCTGAATGAATATTGACTACATGTTGGCAAGCAAAGAAAAGTGAAATGCTAGTAGCATGAAAATGTTTTCAGCCTGGGGTGTCAGGAGGATGATATCCCATTAAGGAGGAAATACATCAACTTCAGTAAAAAATGTGGTATTATAGTTAAAAATATGGCACTGAGCTTGAGAGATACATAAGAGCTATAAACAGATAGGTAGAAATTATCAACATCCAGGTGGTATTTGGAATCATGAGCTTGGGTAAAACTGGCAAGGGAGAAAACATGAAGGAAAAGAAATCCATGGATCAATCCTTGGGAGATACCTCTATTTGGGCTGGTGCCACGAGACAGAGTAGCTACCAACAGAGAAGAGAGATAGGAGATGGGAACAGAAGAGTCTGTAGTGAAAACTTAGAAATGAGGATTTGTTACAAGAAGGCTTCTGACACAATTGAGTGCTGCAGACAAAGATTAAAGTGAGAAAAAGCACTGGATTTGATGGCTAGGAGGTCGGTAAAGGCATGGGAGAGAGGTTTCAATAGAGCAGATGAGAATGTATGTTGGATTTCAATAAATGGAGGGGAAAAATAGGAAGTAGCTAATGTATTTGCTTTGTAAAGTTTGGCAGAGAAAGGAAGAAAGAAGATGAGATAGAAGAAGTAAGGAAGAGTTGTTAAGAAGAGGGCATGAATATACTCATGAGCTGAGGGGAGGAATCTTATGAGAACATGTAGTTAGAAAGGTGAGATGTGGGGAGATCATTCATGAGCACATTCTCAGAGAAGGTGGGTCAGGTGGCATCAAGGACACAATTGGAGGGGTTGTTCTTTTTTTTCTCTGAAATGTAAGATAATAGAGAAGACTTGAGGTAGGGAAATGTTTTTGTGTAGTGATTTCAAACTTCCCAATGATGTAGATAGATATAAAATAGATTGTACGTATTCTAATTTTATTCTTTATAAATATTACTTAATCCACTAAATGTTACTAGAATGAATTAATAATAGAACCATTTAATTATATAGTTATTAGTTATGGAGTGGAAGATTTCCTGAAATTTTATTTTATTTTTTAAGACTTTATTTATTTGACAGAAAGAGAGAGAGAGAACACAAGCAGACAGAGGTAGAGGGAGCCCAGGCTCCCCGTTGAGTAGAGAGACCTTTGTGGGGCTTGATCCCAGGACTCCAGGATCATGACCTGAGCCAAAAGCAGATGCCTAACCAACTGAGCCACCAGGCACCCCAGATTTTCCTAAATTTTAATAGGTATATATATATTTCAAAGTTCGTAATCAAAAATAACAATATTAGTGGTACAAAACGAAATGAAAGTAGATCAACTTTAATCTCAATTTTTTTGAAATTTCAAGATAATAAATTGACTCAAAAGCTGTGATTATCATAGAAGCATGCTTAAATTAGGATGTTATCTTGGTTCCCTTGACCTGTCTTCATTTGCTAGAACTGTCCCTACCACTCTCTGTCTGATAGTTCCCCTTAAATATCTGAAAGGCCCTTCAAAGTCAGCCTGTACTTTGCTGAACTTACCATTTGTCCCCTGTGCTGTCCAGTTTCCAAGCTGTTCCCTAATGATCCCTCTTTCCTGGTATTCACCCACTTGTATGGTCCCCTCTCACATTGTACCAAGGTTGATCTGTGTGACCAATACCATATGGCAAAAGTAATGGCATGTCACTTCTGATACTAGGTTAGAAAATTCTGCAGCTTCTATCTTGAAAGCTTTCTCTTGCTTATGCTTTCTCTCTTTTGGATATCACACAGAAAGGAGGGGCATTGGGGGCAAGCCAGCTGCTGTGTTGTGAGTAGTCCTGTGGAGAGGCTTATGTTACAAGGAACTGAAACATCCAAGGCATCAACTAAGGAGGAACTAAGAGCTGCCAATAACCACATAAGCAAGCTTGGAAGTTGATTCTTCAATCATCAACAAATCCCTGAGATGATTGTAGGCCTGACTGGTAGCTTGATTACAACAGGTAAAGAGCCTGTGCCAGAACCACCCAGTGAATTTGCTCCCACATCTCTGAAACTCTGTGCTTGCTGTTTTAGGTTGCTGCCTTTGCAGGTAATTTGCTAAACAGTAGTAGAGAACTAAAACATCCCCGACCAGGTTCTCTTCTTGGATTTCCAAACTCAATGAGTTGTACCACTACCTGCTCACTTCCACAAGCCAAGATCCTAATAGTCTACCAGGATACTGCTTTCTCCTCTACTCTGCTAATCAATGATAAAGTTCTGTTAAGCACCTGTTGTGTACTAGGATACAAAAATGAACAAAATAAGAAATTTCTCTTCATATAGAATTTACATTTTATTGGGAGGGGTTTTCAGGCAATAAACAATCAAATAAAGTGTCTGGTGGCGGTAAAGGGAAAAAAAGTGTAGTGATGGGGAAGCTGGTTTATGGAGGAGAGTCAGAGAAGACAACCCTGGTAAAGTCCACTGAAAGAAGTGTCTGTGCAGATGCCATCCAGAAGTGGCCTAGACAGTGAGCATCATGAGTACAAAGGTCCTGAGAAAAGACTATGCTTGATATGTTGGAGGAACGGCAGAGACGTGTGGCTGGATCAGGGAGGGCAAAGGAGGAGTGTGGTAGGTAGGAAATGATATCAGAGAGGTACGGGTGACTTGGCAGATATGTGGAAATGATTTTGAAGCTTACTCTACATTAGTTAGAAGGCCATTGGAATGGTTTGAGTACAGGAGTGACAAAAATCAGAATTAGATTTCAACAGGATCACTATGGCTGTGGTTGGTGTTGAGATCAGATTTGTTGGGAGAGCTGGGAGTCGGAGGAAGAACAACAGAAAATGATGGTGGTATAGGTTAAAGTGGAGACTTTAAGCTCATGTCATCTGACATGGTCAAATTTTAGATTGATTTTGAAGGTCACTCTGACAATTAGCTGATGATTTGGACGTGAATGTAAAAGGAAGTGGGGAATCACAGATGTTGTCAGATGACATTGAGATGCTCTGGTGGGAAGGGTTGTGTCAATCTGCCTTGGTCCTCCAATTCTTATGTACCCAGCTCATCACCCCTCCCCATGACCCCCTCTTTCATGTCTTCTCTACCCCAAATAATGCTCAGAATCTCTGAGTGAATTCTTCAGAATCCCCCCAAAAATGACTGCTCTGGTAAGAATGGCTGACAACCCTGATAATACTGATCTTTGAGGTTATGTTAAATCTACTCCTATCCTAAGTTATATTAGATATTATATTCTTTCTAATATACTATAAAATGAATTTTAATGTATAAATAATGAGATTTTTGGCAGCTTACATGTATTCAGCATTTTTCATGGATTATTTCTTGACTCCTTGCAGCAATTTGTGAAGTAGGAACTCTTATTATGACAACTTTATGGTCAAGAAGATAAAGGTTTTGAAAAGTTAGCTTGTCCACATCCACACAGCTATTAAGTAATGGGGGACAGAAATTACATGTAATTCCATCTAATTCCAAAGCCCCTGTCCAGCAGAACTACACTCCAAAAAGCGATTTTGCCTCCTTAAAGGAGCATATTTTTAACACACTTAGTTATACTGATAGCAAGAGTATGTCTGTCGCAATTTCAAATAATTTTACTAAAGTTACACATTTGAAGAATCAAATACTTATTAGCTAACAAAAATATTAGCCAGAGATGTTACACTAACAGAGCCCTAAATGGATGACATCATTGCTACCTGTACACTAAATGACTTCAACACCCATAGTGATGGACTAATGACTGACTAATAAAAATTGCTCTACTGTCTGTTTGTTTCCAAAGAATCTAATTTTCCTGGAGAATTGGTGTGGGACTTGTCACAGATGCCAATACTGAAATAACTGCCCCATTTGTGAGTCACCAACACTGAGAATCCAGACTAATAGGTTAGTGTGACATTTCCAATTTGCTACTCATTCTCTAAATTGTTATGTTGTCTTACGCTTAGGCTGGCATAATTTACATTATGAGCTATCAGAACTCCATCACCCAGGTATTTTTGTAGAGAGTGAAGTTCAGAGGTCAAAACAAGAGAAATCCCTATGCTTTTTTATATGTTTTGGATATTTGATTTTCTCAACTATTTTAAAATTCACTACAGATGCTATTACATTATCCAAATAATGATAGTAGTGCCAGTAATTCAATAGTCCATTTGCCTTCTTTTCATTATAAAATGATATTTAACAAGGACTTTAAGCTCCTGGGAAGAAAATCACTCTTACTATGATGATGATGATTGCTACTATTTTTGGTCATTTTTCTCCCTTTTTAGGGTATTAAAATAATATCTGGGAAAAGGGAAAATGTCTATTACTATTTCTTATATAATATCTGCAAGAAATGTTGTTACTTTTCAAGATATACTGACAACATTTGAAATCATTTTCTATTTCTAAAGAAATTAGAGACTTGCAATGATAAGAATCCAGTCACCTCTTTCTTCAACAAGTTGGTTGTTCTGTGTAAATTCTCATATTTTTCTAATGTACTTAAATTCAGATCCAGACAGAAAATATTTTCAAAATATCAACTTGAATATGATAAATTCTAGTATTATTTTTTCCCTTTTAAAAGAATTCAAATTTTCTTAGTTAACATACAGTACAATATTGGTCTTAAGGGTAGATAGAATTTAAGTGATTCATCACTTACATTCAACATCTGGTGCTCATCACAACAGATGCTCTCTATTTTTTTTATTTTTTATTTTTTTTAAGAATTTTTTAAAATTTTTATTTATTTATGATAGTCACAGAGAGAGAAAGAGAGAGAGGCAGAGACATAGTCAGAGAGAGAAGCAGGCTCCATGCACCGGGAGCCCGATGCGGGATTCGATCCCGGGTCTCCAGGATCACGCCCTGGGCCAAAGGCAGGCGCCAAACCGCTGCGCCACCCAGGGATCCCAGATGCTCTCTTTAATACCCAGCTACCATCCAGCCCATCCCCCACTTACCTCCCTCCATCAATCCTCAATTCTCTATCATTAAGAGTCACTTATGGCTTGTTTCCCTCTTTACTTTTTCTTTTCTTTTCCCCCCTCCCAAATGTTCATCTGTTTTCTTTCTTAAATTTCACATGTAAGTGAAATCATATGGTATTATTCTGGTTCAAGTGCTTGTTCCTCCACAAAGTAAAGAGGGCAAATTAGGCACGAAAATGGCTTATGGGGCCATACTTTAATATTCCAGATTTTTCTTCCTTTGATTCCTCTCCTCTAAGTTGACAGAGATAAGATTATACTTAGTTGTGTCTGAGTTGCTTTCCATTACACTTTTCTCAAAGATGTTTTCTTGTTGAAATTCTTTCCAAGAATGAGGTTTGACCAGTGGTTATCAGGCACTCATCCTTTCCACAAGTTCCTAAAGAAGTTAAAATATAGATCCTACCCCTATACCTTTTCCTTTTTTTGAGTTACCAAAGAGGCAATTAATTAGAAGGGTTGAGTGTTGAGTAGTATTAGGGGAAGATTTAAATGGAGGGAGAGTAAAGAATATAAGATGCAAAATATGAGGACTTTTCTTGTATTCTTTTTAAATAGGCTTATGTTATAAAATTAAGATTTGGAAGACAAGGTTCTTTCTAACACAAAAAAAGGACTCCAGAGTCCCAATGAACTATCTTCTGTTGTGTACATCTATATAGCTCACCCTTACATAATATTTACTATGTGCTAAGACACTCTATTTGTTTTACATTATTGCCTCATTTAATCCCCAACCAGCCTTATGAGGTAGATACTATTATTATCCCTGGGGCAGGAAACAGGCCAGGACATGGGCCTGCAACCTATGCAACTGCATAGGGCCTCAGAGGGACCCTTTACTTGGTTTAATACTATATTGTCACTGTCTTGAAATTCTTCATAATTTTTTAATAAGAAACACTGCATTTTTATTTTGTCTGGGCATAGGATACACATGGGTAAAAGCAGAACAGAGGGAAGCAATGTAAGAACTTACTGCAAAATCATGCCATGTTATGTGGATGTGGCAAGAGAGGGTCTGGAAAAATATGCAGCCTAGGGTTTGGATTTTACATTGTAGATGATGATGGGACCAGCAGGATTTCAGTCATGGAAACAGAGAAATGCTAGTACACTGCAAATGTTTTCCATACTAACATACTAGATGTCATAGATTCACAATGAACTTTTTTTTTTATGGTGAAAAAATTTAGATTTATAGCTGGCTGGACTCAGTTTAGATGATCCCAATTTTGTTGGCAACATCCAAAGCATCATAGTCAGGAGCCAGTGGAACATATGCTTTCTTCTCTCCATTAGGCCTGATCAAAGTGTTGACCTTGGCCACATCAATGTCATAGAGCTTCTTCACAGCCTGTTTGATCTGGTGCTTATTGGCCTTGACCTCCACAATGAACACAAGTGTGTTGTTGTCTTCTATTTTCTTCATGGCTGATTCAGTAGTCAGGGGAACTTGATGATGGCATAGTGATCAAGCTTGTTTTTCCTAGGGGTGCTCTTTCGAGGATATTTGGGCTGCCTTTGGAGACGTAAGGTTGGAACGTAGGTGACGTTCAGATCTTTTTTTGTGTGTCTGTGCACGCCTTTCAGCACCACTTTCTTAGCTTTCAAAACCTTTGCTTTGGTTTTGGCTTTGGGAGGGGCAGGGGCTTCCTTCTTCGCCTTCCACGCCATCTTTGTGAAAGGGGACACAATGAACTTCTGATAAGCATTTGTTAGTAACCATTTTACTGAACTCAGGAATATGAAAAGCACATGAGGAGAAGGCAATTATTGCTGCTAGTTCATCTAAATGTGAAGCACATAGAGCCATAACATTTAAGGTCTTTTTTTGGGTGGGTGGGGGAGGTTTATTCTTTTCTTTTTTTTTAAAATAAATTTATTTTTAATTGGTGTTCAATTTGCCAACATACAGAATAACACCGGGTGCTCATCCTGTCAAGTGACCCCCTCAGTGCTCATCACCCATTCACTCCCACCCCCCGCCCTCCTCCCCTTCCACCACCCCCAGTTCGCTTCCCAGGGTTAGGAGTCTTCATGTTCTGTCTCCCTTTCTGACATTTCCCACCCATTTCTTCTCCCTTCCCTTCAATTCCCTTTCACCATTATTTATAATCCCCAAATGAATGAGACCATATAATGTTTGTCCTTCTCCGATTGACTTACTTCACTCAGCGTAATACCCTCCAGTTCCATCCACGTTGAAGCAGATGGTGGGTATTTGTCATTTCTAATGGCTGAGTAATATTCCATTGTATTACATTAGTTTGTTAGAAAAAAGACCAGAAAGAATGGTTACCAAATAAAATATTATGGAAAGGTATTGGAAATAAAATTATGGGATCATGTTTACTTGATTTCAGAGAATTTAATAGTGTTGTCTTCATGGATTGAGACAAACATGCTTTTCCTAGGTGATCATATCAATGCTATGTCTTTATATATTCTCTATTGGTGCTTCAAACTCCAAAATTCACACCCTGATCTAGAACGCACTTCTGAATTGGAGATTCAAATATAAAGTGTTTCCACTAAGGAGCGCCTGCCATCAGCTCAGGTCAAGATCCCAGGGTCCTGGAATCCAGGCTTCTCCCTCTCCTGCTCCTCCTGTTTGTGCTCTCTCTTACTCTGTCAGATAAATAAATAAAATCTTTTTTAAAAAAATGTCTCCACTAGGATGGCTTTTAGACACTCCTGGTGAACAAATCCAAAACTGAGTCCTTGAAACTTCCTTTCCTGAAACAGGCTACCTGCTCTGGAACATGGCAGGCTCTATCACCCTTGCAGGTGCCACACCAGTGAGTCATCCTTGTCACTTCCTCACTCTGTACATCCAATTCATTACCAAATCTTTTGACTCTGTGCTTCATATCGTCTACATTTCTTATTTCTGTTGCTATCACTCCCAACTAAGCCTGCATCATGTCTCACCTTGACCCTTGCACTGGCTTCTCTAAAGATCTACCTGCCCCTTTTTTTTGCCTCCTCCAATTCTACACATTGTCACCAGTGATCTTAATTAAGACAAAACGTGGTTCACGTCTAATTAAACCCTGCCCCCTTAGTTTCCCAGTTTGATGAGATCGAAACCCAAATTCCTATGGGAGGTTGAAGGATTTTTGTCCCCAGCTCACCAAGACAGCAGCCACACTTTTCCTGTTATAACTCCAGGAATTTGTGTGCTAGGCTCCTTCCTGCCTTGGGCCTGGGTATAGGCTGAGGTCTCTGCCAGGAAGCATTTCTGTAAAGATCACCTAATTCCTATTCATTGTTCAGAATTCAGAAGATACCACTCCTTTAGCAAAGTTCTCCTTTAATACTTCAGTCTAAAATAGACCTCCTTGCTATCTTTGAAGTGTTCTGTGAGTTTCTGTTATTGTTCATTTGTTTAATGTCTTCTCCAATAGATTATAAGCTTCATGAGGGTCAGACCATGTCTTTTGTTCATCTCTATCCTTTGGGCCTAGCACAGTGCCTGATGCATATAAAAGTGTTCAGTAAATATTTAATAATGAAATAATCAAGGCCTTAATGTTGCCACTTTGTATACTTTGTGTATTTTGTACCTTGAAGTTTATTTTTGGTGAACTCTCTTAGACATCTTCACCTTCCTTTAGATGCCTTGTTTTTTTCTTGCTCCTAACCTGTACTACCTCCGCAATATTCTAAACTTAGTACTGCTATTCATCTCTGATGAACTGTTCACAACTCAGGACCTGAGGTAGTGTTTCCACCAAAGTGCCACCCACTGACAGTATGAGGGTGGGAGGTGAAGGGTATGTGGGTGGGTGTATATGGAGTTCTGGGAACATGCCCCAGGTGCTTACCACAAACATGGGATTTCTTTGAATCTCTTATCTTAAAGAAATTTTGCCTCTTACTTTATAATTGTTCCATATTTGTTTTTACTATAAAAAAGGACTTGGGATCACTTCTACAGCTTGTACAAATACCCCAGAAGCTCTGGTTGGGACATTTTTAGGCATTGTTAGCCTGGCTCAGTTTTCTAAACAGTTTCTTTCTCAGTCATAGCAGAGATGTCTTGAGCACTCTAATAGATACTCCAATCTTGCCCCAACCTTTCTGATTTGCTTGCTTTGTCTCTTATCCCTCCATCCTAATTCTGTTTCTAGTAATTCTTGATGGACTGCTATTTGCATTTTGGGTGGAAAACTTTATTGTGCTGGGCTGTTCTGTAATTGTCCTTCCTACCTCTCTCCATAGTG
Source organism: Canis lupus dingo (assembly GCF_003254725.2). Classification (NCBI taxonomy): domain Eukaryota; kingdom Metazoa; phylum Chordata; class Mammalia; order Carnivora; family Canidae; genus Canis; species Canis lupus. The sequence continues at coordinate 37,952,967 of NC_064254.1, forward strand.
CAGAGAGGTTAGAATCTCTGGCCTCCAACCATTACCTGGCAGTTGCACCGACAGTCATTGCGACAAGCCAATTTCCCACCGTATTTTCAAACACCCATTAGTGGGTTGGTCCTATTCCATTTGAGAACCACTTCTCAGACTGTTGACACCTTTTACAATGTCCAGATCCTTGATAATAGGTTTAGAGGTTGACAACTATTTCATTCATTCAAAACTCAGACAACTGTTTATTAAATGCCTTTTGTGTGCAAGACACAGTTCTAGTCAATGGAAATATAACCATGAATAGACCAACCATCTGAGGATTATTGTGTGGTTCCTTCTACTTACCAACTCACTTATCTTTTTTGTTTGGTTTTGAACAAGTTTGCTCTCCTCCAATGTATTGTTAAATAGTCTCCACTTTGTGTTCTGATTATTTGTATTTTAGAAGTTATAAGGAAATTCACATTTAGGATGATTTAAAACATTGACCAAAATAATAAAAAAAATGTTAAAAACCAGAAAATATGAGTAGCTAGTCTCTTATTTGCAAATGTTAACAAAATGTTAATATTTTAAGCATACCATACATTAAAAAATATTTTAGTGCTGGATAAAGTAATTTTATAAGAATCCCTGCTGCAATTTTCCTTCTTTTCTTTTTGATATAATTAGTTCAGTTTGGCAGCAATGACTTTATTTGCTTTATGTAATCATTTAATTTCTCTGGGTTTATTCACATTGTTATATCATTCTAACATATTTTTGTATTTATTCATGTGTAGTTGTACAATAGTTAAAGAAACTGCTGAATGCTATTAGAAGCAGCAGAGAGAGAGAGAGTCCTCAAATTTATTAAGTGAAATAGCCTGGCAAGAGTGGGAAAGGAGGGATGCTGGGCTGGTGTGATACTACTCTATTAGAAAACAAGGGGCATGCATGTTTCCAAATAAAGCCACGTGACCTGTGAAAAATGAGTATCACCTTGAAGTAATAAAACCAGGTAACTCTTTTTCCCCTACCTGTTAACGTAACTTGTAGATTTCAGCATCTGTAGTGACCTGAACATACAATGGGAATACTTTTATATCACTTTCTATGTGTCAGCCACCATTGTAAACACTTTATATACATTTGTTTAATTTTCACAACAAACTTGTAAAGTAGGATTATCACCACCACCACCAGCACCACCACCGTCATTATCGTCATCATCATCCATATTTTCCACATGAGGGTACTGAGGCACTGGGAGATTAAGTGATAGGTAGAGTCAGAGACGGACTCCAAACCAGGAGAGTGCGACTATAAGGTTTGGGTGTTTAATTCTACACTGTACCACCTCTGGTGGGGAGAACAATGTTGAGAGTTAAGTAACCTAATGCTCTTTATTGATAAACTATGTATCAGATGTTTAATATTAGGATGGGTAAAACTATGTGGTTTGCCATTTTTACACTGAAATTTGATCTTTTTAAAAATTTAATTTTAATTAACTATTTTAATTTTTAAAAAAGATTTATTTATTTTGAGAGAGAGAGAGAGAGAGAGAGAGAGTAAGTGGGGGGAGGGGCAGAGGGAGACAGAAAGGAGCAGACTCCCTGCTGAGTGCAGAGCCTGACTGGGCTTGCTCTCACCACCCAATCATGACCCTACCTGAAGTCCAGAGTCAGATGCTTAACTGACTGAGCCACCCAGGCACCCCTAACTTATTCTATTTTTAACTCATTTTTTGCATAAAAGAAAGATTCTTCAGTTTTGTTACAGCTAAACATTTATTCTTTTGAGCAAAGGGATTACTTTGTAGAAAAGATGTCTGTACAATAATATAATAGTTGTATTTTATTTCTCTTAATTTTACTTTCCCAGAAAGATGTAGTTGAAATAAAAGCACAATTAGTTTCAAAGAGAAATCATTAAATTCAGAACAGGTCAAATATCAGCTATCACCTGCCAAAATGTAAATAATTGAACGTTTGTTTCTTTTTTCTTCCCCTCTACTTTCTGTCATTTTGTTTTTTACTTTAAAATTTTAGAAGATGTTTTACATGTCTTTTTCTCTTTGTAGCTTCACTTACTCTTAGCTAAATTGACAATTATCTCCAGGGATAAAACCACAGAAACCATGATAAAGATATGGCCGAATGGCCCTTAATTGACTTGCCTAAATCAATAAAGGGTTTTATTTTGAGACAATTAGAAGGTCAGGATGGAATACTCAGAATACAATACATACATGAGCTGCTCTTAACTAATTTATATACTCATTATTTGCTGAACACAAAACCTCAGTTGTTAGACTTTAATTGTTGTTTTTGTTCATCCAAAAGCAAATGCTTCACCTTTCACTCGTTTATTTATTTATGCTTTTTAATTTCTAAGTTTATTTTCTCATCTGGCAACCATTGGCATTCTTATGGCTATTTATGTAGATAAGATGGAAAAAATATAGGAAAAGTATATATCCATTCTTCAGAAAGTATTCTCTTTTGCTACTTACCTAAAAGCACTATATATCACTTTTACTTGATATTTTTGAAAACTAAAAATAAAGTTAGAAAAATACTCTAGTGTGTGTAACATCCAAATCTTTTCCTATTAATTCAACATTCATATTGTTAAAGATGACTAATTTTTTTAAAGGTATCACTCCAAGTATCCAGGGACATGAAAGATTCATGGAGATAGTTCAAATAATTTCGGCAACTAAGTGACACTGAAATGTGAGTTGATGTACAAGTGTTCAGTCAGTGTAGTCAGAATAAATGAAGCCATATGGAAGTATGAAAAATAACAGTTGTCTCCCTATCTGCTAAAAGTTGCCTTTTATAGTGAACACTTTTGCTGCCCTCCACATTTTGAGAACTGTCCCTCTCTGTTTCCTAGCTATGTTTACATTTCTTGTTGCAAGCATTACCACTATCCATCTCCAGAACTTTTCATCTTCCTCAACTGAAACTCTATACTCATTAAACAATAACCCCACTCCCACTCCCCCACCCCCCAGCTCCTGGCAATCACTGCTCTGCCTTCTGTTTCTATAAATTGGACTACTCTAGATACCATATATAAGTGGAGTCATGCAATATTTGTTTTGACTGGTTTATATCACTTAGTGTATTATATCACTTAGTGTATAGTCTTCATGGTTTATCCATGTTGTAGTATATATCAGAATTTTATTGCTTTTTAACTCTGAATAAAGTTAATGTATATATAATATGTGTATATATCATATATCATTATGTGTATATATCATATTTTGTTTATTCATCTTTCGATGAACATTTGGATTGTTTCTGTCTTTTAACTATTGCTATGTGCATGATCATCCCTTCTTTCAATTCTTTTGCATATATATATATATATGCAAAAGAATATATATATGCAATTACTGAGTACTGCCTGACCAGTACTCAGTAATTGACTGAATCAATTTAAGTAAATATATATATATATATGTGTATATATATATATATATATATATATATATATATATATTCCAATTCCACAAGTGAAATTGTTGGATCATATGGCATTTTTCTGTAATTTTTTGAGGAACTGATACTGTTTTCCATAGCATCTGCACCATTTTATATTCCTATCAGCAGTGCACAAAAGCTCCCATTTCTTCACATTCTCACCAACACTGGTTATTTTTCCTTCCTTCCTTCCTTCCTTCCTTCCTTCCTTCCTTCCTTCCTTCCTTCCTTCCTTCCTTCCTTCCTTCCTTTATAGTAGCCAGCATCCTAAGGGATGTGAAGTGGTATCTCTCTGTGGATTTGATTTCCATTTCCATAATGATTAGTGATGTTGAGCATCTTTGCATGTGGTTATTGGCTATCGCTAGCAGAATTTTTAAGGAACTCTAATAATCAGAACTTTTCTAATTTTGACCTTTTCAAGCTCAGTATGCTCAACTTGTTCTTGTATTTCTTAAGAAGCTTCAGAGTCCTCCCATTCTCCATTTTGCTTAAACTAGTTCAGCTTGATTTTTGCTCCTTGTAACCAAAATTTCTGATTCAGCTTTCCTAGGGAACTCTACATTCCTCCTCACCTCCACTGATGTTACAAATAACTGCAGCACTTGATTTACCCACTATCTTTGTAAAACGTTTTGCAACGTTCTTACCATTTCTGCTTATTTTTGGTAGAGAAAATTATTAGCTATGGCAAAGAAAAAAATCGTAAAAATGTTTTTACTTTAGCTAGCAAATACAGGACTAACCCCTTTCCATGGGAGTCTCCAAGAGACATGTTTACTATCGCCTCTTTAACTTGTTTTCTCTCTATGGAGGGATGTCAGGCAATAGTAGAGTATACTGTAGCAGTCAATCAAGTCAACCTCATAAGGCAGAGGAACAGCAACCTGGAATGGGAGTGAGGGGCTTGCATTGGTGGGGGTGGGAAGACTTTTCTTGGGTCTCCATATCTCTAGTAATGTCAATTCCTGGTATTCCTGTTTTAGGATATCATAAGGTAGAATGAGAATTCAATGACATAATCTATGTACAGCACTTCATCCAGTGCTTGGCATTTAATAAGAGATCACTAAAAGTTAGCAATCTCCCTCCAAATAAAAGATCTTTTAATATCAAAATTTTAAGTATCTCTTTGTTCTTGGACTTTCTCCTAGCTGGTATTTAGGGAGGATGGCATATAGATATTTTATTTCTTTTTAAATTAATGTCTTGAATTTAAAGTACAAGATGGTTTTCTAATTGTACAGTAATTAAACTTAAACAAATGTTACTGTGAGAAAGGGGCATTGACTATATCATCATTTGAATGTGTAATGAGGATAAGATCAATGCCTTGATTTTCCATAATCATCATAAGGGTCACATAAAGTGACATTTTCTATAATGGGGACTACATCTTCATTTTAGCATCAGGACTTCTGAAGTAATGAAGAAGAAAAAGAGTTATAGTGTATTTCACTGACAGCTCAGAAGATTTGAATTAATATTCTTTAAGGATCTATAGCGTTTTACCAAATAATAGTTCAGCTCAAGTTAAAATGAAATTGCAGTAATATTTTCCTCTAAGAAAGAACTCCTTTGTCTGATCTGTCACTGTATCATCATTTATTCTTATGTTATTAGAACGATCATTCAATCATATTTTCTTCTCTTAGGGTTAGTTGCAAGCATAAAGACTTGCCATCAGCTCTCTCCCTAGTCCCATGACTATATCCTAGAATGTTTCATCAGAATTCGGACAAAGCATCTATCTTTTCTTGTTTTTTTTTTTAAGATTATTTATTTATTTATTCATGATAGAGAGAGAGAGAGAGAAAGAGAGAGAGAGGCAGAGGGAGAAACAGGCTCCATGTTGGGAGCCTGACGCGGGACTATCCCGGGATCGCGCCCTGGACCAAAGGCAGGTGCCAAACCGCTAAGCCACCCAGGGATCCCCCCTGCATCTATCTTTTCTATTCTGTTTTTGGAAGGGAAGTGAGTCCAAAAAAAAAAAAAAAAAAAAGGAAGGAAAGGAGTCCAAGTGAGTATATGAATTATGAGTAGTAAGAAATTGCCACATTTAGCCTTTTTAAAGACTTATGTCTTCCTTTCATAAGGAATTTTACATTATATTCTACCAGAACCACTAGTATATATCTGAAAAAAAACCTGTGGTTCCCCCTCAGTCAATGGAAATCACAGAATTCAACCCTAATATTGTGCAGTACTTACATACTCTGTCAGACATGATTATAGTTTCTGTTTATAGCTATTCAGTTTCTTAAACTGTAGCCATTCTCTGCCATCTCTCTGTTTGAAAAATGTTTGTATTCTTTATTCCTTTCACTCAGGGGTCAGACTTTCATAGGAAGATAATGATTCTTCAAACCTTCAATGTCCTTGTTTCCTGTGCCCCCAAACATTGAAATGTTCTGTTTGTAGTTGTTAGAGTGCCACTAACCAAGCCCTATCCAATTGCGTCTGGACCATGATACAATTCCAGTTAATGCTTTGAGAATTGGATGTGGTATTGTCATTTTTCTCACTAGTAAATGGATGTTTTTTTCTAGTTTGCAAGATGTAGTCTTTTTTTAGCTGTAAGGAGGCTCCTGTGGGTATCTTTGATCATGGAAATTATATTTTTAAATTAGAGACATGACTTCACATAGAACACAGAACAGATTTTTTTCTCCACTGGAAAGAAATGATTCCTGAATATTAACATAAAAAGTGAGCTTAAAGATACAGAATGCTAAAAAGTGTTAAGGCTAGTATTGTACTAAAACCAGTCACAAAATGAAAGAAAACAGTACCATTCTCGAAATGACCCCATTCTGCCTCAGGTTTTGTTTCTATTAGATGTTGTAATCTTTACAGCTTAAAGGTTTGACAGATTTTTTTTACCAACTTCATCATTCACTAACATTTTCACTTTACCTGAGAAAAAACTATGTGATTATGAATGCTCTCAGGATAGGGTGTTGCCTCATTCATACCCACCTCTCCAGCATGCCGTGCTTTGCCTGATTCTTATTGGAACTCAATAAACAAGAGCTAAATGGAGTTTCCCCTTATTTTCTGCTTTCCCATACCTTGAACTTCCTTTTAAAGATGCCATTATCGATGATATTTGACAATTTGTTATGGTCTTTTTGATAATATGTGAAGCTGTGGTCTCTGTGCCCGATCTAAGAGGAACAAGAGGACTTTGTTTCTTGAGTAAAAACTGCTATTTAAAAAACTCTGTTAGCATTTGTTTCCCTCTTTATGGCCTTTAAAGATCTCTCAAATTATAGGAGCCTCTGTTCTAACTGTATGCTCAGCTCTTCCACCTGTATCCTTTGGACCTAAAACTCATTATGTCCCAAGCTGAATCCATCTTTTTTTTTTCTTTTAACTAATTCCCTCTGTTTTTGTTAACATCATTGCATTTATTCCAGTCACTTCTTCCACTAACTTGTCATTGCTCTTGACTTCTATGTTTGCCTATACAGTACTTCTGATTTCGTGCCAAATACTGCCAGTTCTACCTTCCCAACATCACTTACATCTGTCTTCTTTTCTACATACTTGCTGCCACTGGCCTCATTACATCTCGTGTGTTTTTCTAGCTGCTTCTTTCTGGTCCACTGTCTCCCCTTTAAATCGAGATTAGTCATCTTAAAGCAGATACCCAATTGTGTCACTTAGTCATTCACTCTTTACCCTAAGGCCTCCAACTTCTTATCGAAAAAGAATACACATTCTAGCTATTGTTCTAGAATAGAAGGCAATTTGCACCACATGTGTAATTTAAAATGTTGTCATAGCCACATTAAAAAAGTGAAAAGAAATATATTTGATCCAATATATCAAAATTTTATTTCAACATAACATCAATATAAAAATTATTAATATTTTATATTCTTTTTTATGCTAAGTTTTTGAAATATGTCTCTAGCTCCATTCCAAAGGCTGAGTGTCACATGTAACTAATGGCTACCCTATCAGTGCAGCTTTGGAACTTTCACTACCTTTTATAAATTTGTTTCTGACTTTAATTTCTTTTCCCTTCTATATGTTCCATACTCTAGCCACATTGAATTCTCTGTTTGTATTTGTAAATCATTCAAGTTATCTTGCTGCCTTGTCTTTGTGTTTGTGTGTATCCGTGGAATGCTGTTATCCCCTCCACACATCCAAATCCTAGAAGTGGTTTAAGGCTTTGTTCAAATGCCTTCTGATCCATGAGGTCTTATCTTCCCTCACGCAAAATTAATGATCCCCTCTCTGACTTTCCATAGCTTATTTTCTGTGATGGCCCTTAGAAATCTTCATTTTTCTACACACTCATCATATCTCCTTTCTAGGTCATAAAGTTCTTGACAGCAATCACTGTGATTTCTTCTTTGTGTCTCAGAGTTTAGTCCTGTGCTTTGCTCATAGAGGCATTCACTGAATGCTTAGTGAATCATAAGTTAAACTTAACTGGAAGATAATTTTATTAATTGGGGTTAGAAATGATTGTAAATAGTCAAAAATGAAAAAAGCATACCTATATCCATATGTAATTATTCTGAATTTATGTGACATTTAGTACAGTGCTTTAAAGTTAGCAGAAAATACAGCTTTAACAACAACCACATATTCATGCGGTTTCTAGAAAGAGTTCCTAAAAACATATTTTTACTTAATAACATATTTTTACTTAATAATTGCCAGGAGAAGACTCCTAGATTTCTTTACATTTGCCTTGCTTAGCTATTCCTTGAAAGAGGATGCTGCTGAAGGTTGCTTTTGTTTTACTTCTCAATTCCTAGCTAAAGACTATAGGGAACCAGAATCTTTGCTTCTCCACACCTCTCCCTGGGACATATAACTAAGCTTTCTGCTTGTCTGTTTTACATACTAATTTCCTTCAGGATAATTGAGTCAAGAAATTGATGGTCTCTGAATAAGTTTGATATTGGTGAGAATTAGTTATAGTTTGTTTTTGTTTTTTATCATGATATCTCTCCTTAGATTTGCCTGCGACTGATTCTTATCATTGTAAAATAGATTCTTCTAATATAAAAGCCTAAAATCTGTTAATTGATGCACCAGAACATGCCAAATTTATTTATATTCCAACCTAGCTTCTTTCCTTTTTTTTGGACATAACTTAATGGAAATATCTTTGGCTGCTGAGTGTAGCAGATGCTGTCAGTTCTTCACTTATATCTTTGGGATCCCTTTACCATTTTTGCTCATGCCAGCCTGACTTCCAACATCCAAGACCTTTGCTCAGCAGGCCAAATGTGCCTGAGAAGTAATGGGGGTGGCCCCTAACTAGTTCCTGAAGACTGTCAGGGGTAAAATCACTTCAGCTATCTTGTGCCTTGGCTGAGAGGTGTGTACTTTGCAGTTTCCAAGAGCTTTCCTTTCACCCACAGCAATTGCTGACAGTGTTTGCTGCCTTAATAATATATCCTTAATTGTTTGCCTTTCCTTCCATTTCTGTACCACCCCTCCTCCAAAGTGAATGTCCTTGCCCCTCCCAAATCAACTAGATGTACTCAGTCCATGACTCAGTGTCTGTTTTCTGAAGAACCTAAGATGCTGAGCTAATCATGGATTTAAAGCCTTTAGTGTGGTTTCTACCTTTCTCCCTATCCTCTCCTTTCCCACTCTTTTTTCCTCTCTTACTCAAGACTTTTTTTCCTTTCCTTTCCTTACCCAGTATTTATGGAGTGCCTATTTTATATTAATTCCCCAAGCAACAGAAATGAAAACCAGTTTCCTTGTCCTCAAGGCTTTTTTCTGATTTATGCTGAATCATATTCCACTAAATGTATCATGGCAACTCTACTAGTGAGCTTGGCTTTTTTTTTTTTTTCTTTTAACTTAAAAAAAAAAAAGACTATATCAGCCTGTTGCTGATTGTAATAATATTAATCTTTGTTTTTTGAGCTTTCTTGGAGGAGCAAAAGATTTTACCCACATTTCGTTACAACATATCTCCTTAATTAGACTACATGAAAAAAATAGTGTGGATTTTTATAACACATCAATGAAAGTCAACAAGAGAAAAGTATTTATCTCAAATGCTTAATTCTAAATTACTACAGTTCATGCACAGGTGTGGTTGAGTTGATCCTAGGAGACTAACTTTGACATGGCCCATTATTGGGTAGATTTCCATCAATCATTTCAGAACCATCTTAACAACACAAATCTAGTAAGAGAAAAAAAAAATCAGTCCCGAAGATTTGATGTAATATCAGAATAATACCTGCTGATTATTTTTTTTATAAAAAAAGTCCTATGATTGTTTTACTGTTTTAAGTTAGGTAATGTAAAAACCTTATTGGTCTAAATGGGTATTAAGTGGTTTCCTCTCATTATGTGCCAACTGGCATATCATAATAAAAACACAATACATCCTGTCAGTAATATTGTTTGAAAAGCTTATTACCAACATCATTAGAGAAGCATAAATAGAAACACAAAACCAGTAGCAGAGAGTTTCAAATAATTTTTTGTATCCTGTTGTTTCTAATGTAAAATCATTGTATGACCATCCCACAGAGACATACTCATGCATTATTATTTTATACTCAATTATTTGTTTTCATTTTATATAAGACATGTAGCCCCATTTGACTTGCATGTTATAGGAACAACTGAAGTTGATCTAAATTATGTGGATTTAGATTGGTTTCTCCACAGACTGGATCTTCTTCTTATCTTCCTGTTAATTCTTCTTTTCTTCTCCTTATCTTCCTGTTAATTCTTCTTTTCTTCTCCTTATCTTCCTGTTAATTCTTCTTTTCTTGGCTTGTAGGTAGCTATCACCCATCTTGCTGTGTGCCCAGATGACCTCTTTATGTGTTGTGTGTAGGGGGAGAGAGAGAAAGCAAGCTCTCTGGTGTTATATTGTAAGGGCACTAATCGCATCATAACAGCCCCCCTCATGACCTCATCTAACTTGAATTACCTCCCAAAGACCCCTATCTTCAAATACCATCAAATCAGGAGTTCAGGCTCCAACATACAAATTTTGGGAGAACACAAATACTCGGCCTATAACATCTCCCTTTTCTTCTTAGTCACCAGGTTTTACCAACCCTTTTTTTATGATAATGTATTCATCTATCCCTTTTCACTCTCATTATGTATATTTGAATTCGGGACCTTTATTTTTTCATACCTGGGCTGTTGCACTAGGTTTTTAATGGCATTGCCTCTAAATTTTCTTATCTTATATACATCATGAACACAGTTCCCAGGTCAGTCTTCGTAAAATGACCCAAATTGTGCCATTGCCTAGTTAAAAAGTGTCAGTGATTCCCAGTTTACTGTCGGTAAGTGTTTTTTTTTTTTTTTTAAGATTTTATTTATTTATTCATGAGAGACACAGAGAGCGAGAGGCAGAGGGAGAAAAGCAGGCTTCATGCAGGGAGCCTGACATGGGACTCGATCCCGGGTCCCCAGGATCAGGCCCTGGACTGAAGACAACGCTAAACCGCTTAGCCACCCAGGCTGCGCCTACTTTGGTAAGTTAAGACTGCTTGCTCTGGCCAAGGCCTCCCATAATCAGTCCACAGATTTACTTTCCAGTCTCTATTTCTCTCTGTCCCACTTCTCCATAACCAGGCTAGTGGGGCCACTTTCCTGTAAGTTGGTCTTTCCAGTCCCAGTTTCATGTCTTCCATACTGTTGAAGCTCTTCCAGCCTACTCCCCAATTGTCTGAATTGCAGTTGTCTTTGTCTCTCAGCTATGCTCCGCTAAGAATCACTGAACTTGTAGGTAAATGTGTTCTGAACTTCTGACTAGGCATTTTTTCCTTATGGAAATATAAATGCACTCATCAAAAAATATATATATCTCTGTGTGTATTTCTTAACGTAAAAGGAATTATCTCTTCATATCACCTTGCAACTGGGTGTTTGATTTTATTTTGTAATTCAACAATTCAACATTTTTTTTTCTCTTGAGGTTTACCCATGTAGATTTATTTAATCCTCTTTGTTTATCTGTATGGTATTTCATTGTATGATTATATCATATTTTCATATTATATTCCTCTCTTTATAAGCATTTGGTTTATTTCCAATTCTCATTTGTTAGTTGAGAAAAGTTTAAGAGATGTTTGGTACATGTCTGCTTTGGCATATCTTCTTTTTTTTTTTTAAGATTATTTATTTATTTATTCATAGAGATACACACAGAGAGAGAGAGAGAGAGAGAGAGAGAGGCAGAGACACAAGCAGAGGGAGAAGCAGGCACCATGCAGAGAGCCTGACGTGGGACTCGATTCAGGGTCTCCAGGATCATGCCCTGGGCTGCAGGCGGCACTAAACCGCTGCGCCACCAGGGCTGCCCTTGGCATATCTTCTGAAAGGTTTTTGTTTTTGTTTTTGTTTAAGTGCTATCACTTTAATGTTATCACTTGGCAGACAAGATTTCTAAATTTTTCTTTTTCTTTTTAAACCCAGATATAACTGACATACAATATTACATTGGTTTCAGGCATAAAACATAATGATTTGATGTTTGTATATATTGCAAAATGGTCCACCAAATAAGTCTAGTTAATATACATATCCACACACAGCTACAAATTTTTTTCTTGTGATGAGAACTTTTAATATTTACTCTGTTAGCAACTTTCAAATATGCAATACAGTATTATTAACTATAGTCACCATGCTGTACATTACCTCCATGACTTATGGATAACTTATTTTTTAACTGGAAGTTTGTATCTTTTGAATCCTTTCACCCATTTCACCTCCCATTCTCCCCATCACACTGTGACCACCCACTACGCACCCCCACACACACAGATTCTGGCATCCAACTACCAATATTACTCTTTCTCTGGCTGATTGATTTCATTTTACATAATACCCTCAAATTACATCCATGTTGTTGAAGATGACAAAACTCCCTCTTTTTTTAAGTCTACAAAATATTCCATTATGTATATATACAACATCTTTATCCATTTGTCCATCCATGGATGCTTAGGTTGCTTCCATATCTTAGCTATTGTAAATAATACTGCAGTGAACATGGATGTACATATATCTTTTTGAATTAGTGCTTTCACTTTCTTTGGGTAAATACCTTGAAATGGAATTGCTGGATCATATGGCATTTCTATTTTTAGTTTTTTGAGGACCTTCCACACTGTTCTCCATGGTGGCTACAGAAATTTACATTCCCATTGACAGTGTGTGAGAGTTTCCTTTTCTTTACATCCTTTCCAAAACTTGTTCTTATTTTTTTGATAATAGACATTCTAACAGTTATAAGGTGGTATCTCATTATTTTGATTTGCATTTTTCTGATGACTAGTGATACTGAACATCTTTTCATTTACCTTTTGGCCATCTGTGTATCTTCTTTGGAAAAATGTCTATTCATACCCTCTGCCTATTTTTAAATCAAATTATCATTGAGTTTAATGAGTTCTTTATATATTTTGAATATGAACCCCTTATCAGATATATGATTTACAAATATTATCTCTGTTGGTTGCCTTTTCATTTAGTTGATGGTTTCCTTTGCTATTTAGAAGTTTTTCATTTGATTTAGTCCTACTTACTGATTTTTGCTTTTGTTGCCTATGATTTGGTGTCAAATCCAAAATAATCATTGACAAGACTGATGTCACAGGAGTTTACCTCTGTTGTTTTCTTTTGGGAATTTTATTGTTTCAAGTCTTATATTTAAGTCTTTAGTGCATTTTGAGTTAATTTTTGTTTATGGTGTAAGATAGTAGTCTGATTTTATGCTTTTTAACATGGCTGCCCAGTTTTCCCAACACAATTTATTTAAGAGATTGCCTGTTCCCCATAATCTATTCTTGGCTCCTTTTTCATAAATTAATTGACCATATATATGTCAGTTTATTTCTGGGCTTTGTATTCTATTCCTTTGATCTATGTGTCTATTTTTATCCCAGCACCATACTATTTTGATTACTATAGCTTTGTAATATAGTTTGAAAGCAAGGAGCATGATGCCTACAGTTTTGTTCTCTCTTAAAATTGCTTGGCTTTTAGGATTCTTTTGTGGTTCCATGCAAATTTTAGAATTTTTTTTCTATTTCTGTGAAAAATGCCTCTGGAATTTTGGTAAGGATTACATTGACTCTATAGATTGCTTTGGATGGTATGGGCGTTTTAACAATTTAATTTTTAAATCTTTGAGCAGGAATAGCTTTCCATTTATTTGTGTTTTTTTTCAATTTCTTTCATCAGTGTCTTATAGTTTTTAGTACACAGGTCTTTCACCTACTTGGTCAAATTTATTTCTTCATATTTCATTCTTTTTGGTGTACTTTTAAATGGGATTGTTTTTTAAAATTTTCTGTCTCAAATTGTTTAATATTAGTGTACAAAAGAGCTACAGATTTTTGTATATTGATTTTGTAAATTGCAGATGCCATGTTGTCTGCAAATAGTGATAGTTTCACTTCTTCCTTTCTGATTTGGATGCCTTTTTTTTTTTCTTTTCCTTGCTTAATTGCTCTGGCTAGGATTTCTTAACACTATGTTGAATGAAAGTGGTGAGAGTGAACATCTTTATTTTCCTGATCTTAGAGGAAAAGTTTTCAGCTTTTCAGCATTTGCTAAATGCTTTTTCTGAAGTGATTTATTTTCATTAACTTTATTTCCCATAAATTGTTGATTGCTATTTCCCAAAACTATAGTGCTAATACTTTCTAGATTTTCTCATTCTCATTATTGTACAAAATATTTTTTCTCACTCTAAACCTGTCTTCCAAAGGTAATTTAAAATTTTTCTGCTATTTTTTTTTGTTAGATGATATAAGAACCTTAAAACTAAATGGATGCATTGCTATATTCTGCTGTTAGACTATTAGATAAGTTTCTTAAATATGTGAATTAGAAAAGTCTCGGTGGTATGCTGTCACTTCCAGACCAGAGAGAGCAATGTTCAACTGAATTAGGAACTTACTGGCACCAGTACTTCTTTGCCAAAACCTCAGAAGGGTTACATTGACTAAAGTAGCTACCTGTTGGTCAAAACACTGAATTGGCTTTTATTATTCCATTGGGTTATGTGGTTAGAACACTTGAGTAATAGAAAAATCAATGTTTTCTTAAATATATCCATAACATATAAGGTATCTTCTTTGTTTCTTCATTCATCAATGTTATAGCTTCACTGAAAAGCTATCAACTTGGTCTGATTTATTCCCTCAAAGCTCGTGCTGCTTTTGCTAATGGTCCTTTGTGCTCTCTCTTTGCTTTGTAAATGCTTGCTTCATTATTTTTACTTAAATTGAAAAAGGCTTTCAAGAATGTAATTTTCAGGCTCATTCAAGGTAGTTGGGAGATCTGTGCCAATTTCTCTTTTAATCTTCATTTCTCCTTTTCTGAAACAATGGCGAACAGTTCATATGTGTATATGTACTTTAACAATTCTATTAGGACTTAATCTCCAGTGGTGAGTAACAGTGTGCCAATTTTGCTTTCAAGCTAAATCAAATAAAGAGAGGTAAGATGTTTGAAGGGAATGGTTTTTGGGGTGGACATATGTTAAATGAACATTTTAGTGACTTGCAGGTTTTTACTGAGCGGAGTATGAGAACAGATTAGCTCTCATATGCTCATTACTAGACATTGGTACTTAGTGACACTTGCCATTGTAGGCTCTGAGAGAAACTTATTTTTAAGGGGAAAAATAGTATCTAAAACACATACTCTTTTCCCCGTCATTCAGTAGAACTGATTTGAAAATGAGTAAGAGACATATTGTGAATTATGTCCTATTACTCAGACATAGAATGTCATGTAACATCTAGATTTTGCCAGTGTCATATGTCAGGCATTTTTGAAATACATTTGACAAGGTGGTTTTTCAAGGAAGGCATATAACATAATGTCATCTGATGGCAGGCCTAAGCCATGGACACACTGAAATCAATTAGGTGTTGTTTCTGGAATCAATATTCCTATCCAAAAATAAGAGGAAAATTGAGAGCTCTAGGCACCTGGACACAGGCAGGCTTTGCAGTGTCCTCACAACATTAATTTAATTTGACTGAGTGGGATTCTGTTTTTGTATGGGTGTTATCAAGATTATGGAAGTCTAGTACAAAAGAACTATTTAAGTCATAAACCAAGTAAAAGTGACTTGTATAAGAAAAGCAGCAACAGCTTGAATTAGTTGCTAAAATTGTTGCTTTTCATTGAGGAAATTCTTGAAAGGCAAATTACTTGGCTTTTCGCCAAGTAGTATAAATTAGCTCTTGGGCGGTCATTAGAAGGCATCCTACAGGTTGATAAACAGAGCTGAGCTGTCAGATCATAGCTTAGAGTAGTCACACATTTCATCGTTTCCAGATCCAAATTACACTTGGCATTTATTGTTAAATCCCAGGTGCCTTCATAGTAAAACCAATATGTTCACTGCAACTGTGCACTTTGCTGTCACTAGTCAATGGTAAAGAGTTTACAGGTATTCTTTGGAGCTATGTATGTGCTTCCCCAAGGCCTTCTGATAGAAACTGCTTCACAGGACAGGTGGAATTGCTGGAATGCTTACTGGCGTAATTGGTCTTAATGCATAAAACTGAAGCAAATGGCAGCACAGAGTTCATTGGACTAAATTGATATCGGAGGATAGAGTTAGTAGTTATCTAGTACTTATCTAGCTATGGCACAAGGGTACACCAACCTACCTAGTAATTCTAAAGGCACAATACTTCACATGTCCCAGTTCTCTCATTTAATGTTGGCATAGCAAGCCCAGTTTCCTTCTTATAGTTAGTTGTAAGAATCAAATATGATGGTGATGGTATATATTCAACACTGAATCTTCATTGCCGTGACTAGTCTATGAAGAAAAAGTCTTGTATATCTCAATCGTCCTATAAAACAATTCAAAGGATTCTTTTACAAATAATTTATTTTCTTTCATATGCTTATTCTTTTGGGTTTCCAGTATAATTGATATTTTAGAAATATTTAGAAACATTCTTTATGTCATACCTAGAAGTTAAAATGGAAAATAGGAAAGAAATTTCCTGTTAGCCCTGACTACATGTGGTTTTGGGTTTGTATTTGCTTGGAGCCCTGCAATTGAGGAGCTGGAGCCTCCCATCCCTCCTGGCATTATTTCCTTAAGGAAATAGTGATAACATAATGTTTTAGAGGGCTTGGGAGCTTTTGAATTATAGTTTCACCCTTTTGCCAAGGTAGTCTATCATTTTAGAGGTGTATAATAGCTTTCTTTATATGCAGCAGCATATGTGTGATGGAAGCATAGCTTATGCCTCTATTTAAGAATGTGTTGGGGTCCCCAGCTGACATAGTCCATAGAGCACATGATTGGATATCAGAGTCAGGAGTTCAAGCCCCATGTTGGATGTGGAACCTACTTAAAAAAAGAATGTGCTTGACTATCTTGATTCAGAAGGTAATTCACACAAATAGAATCTAGTTATCTTTAAATGCGAATATCAATTTATTTTTTAATTTAGAAGCAAACATTTTAAATCTAAATATATAATTTTATTATTTTAATATTACTGCATATATTTGTTTAAATAAAAATAAAGGACATTCAACCAACTTCAGATTTGTTCCTGTTGAATATATTCTATTTGATATAATGTTTAGCTTCCTGTGAACTACAGTGGTGGCAGAGAGAATGGGGAAGCATGGAATGCTTCAGTCCAGAAATATTCAGCAGATAGAAATACTGGGAATCAGTGATGGTTGGAAGTGACAGGCAAGGGAGAAGGAAGATTTAAGAAGGATGCCATGCTTCTGACTTGAGTAAGTGAATGGGAGAAAACAGATTTGGGAATAAGATGAATTTGGCTTTGTATGTATTTTATACATAGAGCATAGAGCAAAAATGTCCAGTAAACATACTGTCCTGTTAGCACTTGCAAAATCCACGTTTTCCATTCTTGCTTTCTTTTGTATATGGGTGCACTGGCCACAACTAGACCTTGAGATTCTGAAGGGGAAACAAACAAACAAAAAACCCCAAACCGCCTTTATTTCAAAGTTGTGAGTTGCCTCCTAAGAGTACAGACTTGAATTTGCTATGGATTTGGGGTACAAACTTGGGGGGTTATTGCCATAAAGATAGTAGTTGAATTGGATGAGGTAGCCTGTTTATAGCCTTTCTCCACACATACTTCCCAGACACAGAATAAAGAACCGTAAGGAGTACCCACATATAGGAGTTGAACAGAAAGAGTTAAACCATAAAGTTGACTCAGAAAAATCAGTCAAGGAGGAAGTGGAAGATCAAGAAGTCACAGTGTCAGAGAAGCCTAGGGACAAACGTAAGTCAAGGAATTAGGGTGGCTAATGATGGCCCAATGCCATAGCTAGGTCAAGTAACACCTGAGCTAAAATGTGTTCACTGAATTTATCATTAAGGGAATGAGTCCTGGAAAGAATACTCAGAGAGGTTAGGGATCAAATTAAAGCAATTTCCAGTGATGGCAGTGATGGGATGTGGCCATAATATGGATGGGAATGAAGAAGAGCAAATAATTAAGCAGTTAGATTGCAGCATGGGTTACTGGATTAGTCAGGGTTCTACAGAGAGACAGAACCAAGATAAGAAGAGATTTATTATGGGAGTTGGCTCACACAATTATGGAGGCAGAGAAGTCTCACAATATCTTGCTGCAAGCTGGATAAACAGCAAAGTTTATGGTATAATTCAGTCTGAATCCAAAGACTTGAGAATGGGAAGGACTATGAAAGTGGGGGTACTAGTGCAGTTCCAAGATTCCAAAGGCCTGAGAATCAGGAGCTCCAATGTCTGAGGGTAGGAGAAGATGGGTGTTCTAGGTCAAGGAGAGAGAGATAGAGAGTGCACACGTGCTTGCCCTTTCTCCACTGACCTCAAAGGATTGGATGGTGCTGACTGTATTGGTGAGAATGGACCTTCTTTACTCAATCTACTGATTCAGATTCTAATCTCTTCTGGAAGCACCCTCATAGACACACCCAGAAATAATGTTTTACCAGCTATCTGGATATCCCTTAGCCCAGTCATGTTGACACATAAAATTTACCATTTTCAACATGATACTGAAGTTACCTAGCATGTGGCAGTATTTGGGGTAAGGTCAAGGTGATATGTCAAAGTCTCTGTGGATTAGTTAGAGTGATCAGGATTCTAGAAGTGACTAGTGAAGCTCAACATAAACAAGATTTTTCTGAATATGGTGAGTTAATGGTCTATATTCTCTTATGTCTCTTCTGAGAAAATTAACAAAACGGTTTAAACTAATTTGATATATGGAGGTTTAATATCATGGTACTGGAAACAAAGTAGGGCCATTGGGGGTTATAAATATGGGTTCTCAGGAGTTGAGCTCCTTTGTGTCCATCTTTCAAATGATATATTAGATTCTTCTCATTTTTCTGTGTGCTGTCTCTGTTTTCTCTCTGATTTTCTTCACCTTACTATTGGTCTGGATAGTAGTGAGTGCCAACACCACCCTTCAGTTTCAGGACATCTAATATCTAGTCCCTACTACTAACTTTCAAGCATCTCAATATATTTCAGTTCAATGGATATTGAGTGGGGAAAGCATTGAAACCTGCCTTGTAGAGTTTGTAAATGACATTCCAATCAATGTCTACCTCACTCCTGGCTTTGAAGGGCTTGGGGGAATAATTTAGCTTCTAGTTCATAGGTTTAGAGGAAGCCTGACTATGTTAAGTGTAGAATGTCAGGAGAGAGGCAGTTAATCATAGAAAGGAGGCTCCAGAATGGATTTAGCTAGTGAGAAATAGGGCAAGGTTGAGTTGGGAAGAAGGAAGCACATAACCATACACCTTTTGTTTAACCATTTAAAAAATTATATAGTCCATTAAAACATTTTACATCCTTAATTAGAATGTGGTGTCTTAGAGGGCTTAGTACTATATCTTATATTCCTTTTGCACCCCTTTCCACAGGTATTCAGCATAATGCCATCTGTGTCCTATGGATTTTGGAACTTATTTTCTTCTTTGAGTTATGTTTAATAATGTATATGTCTTATCAACTACACAGTAAATTTTATAGGGACTTCATCTTTATATCTGCCTTATCTTGCTACACTCAGCCTTGTGCCTGACCAGTACTCAGTAATTGACTGAATCAATTTAAGTAAAGGGTAATATGATAGAACAAAATTAGAATATTGTTTCTAGTACTTGGGGTTTTAGCAACTTTTTCAACACGTTGAAAGGTGTCACACAGTTTCATGTCATATTTAAGGACTCCTTTCCATTAATGATACATATCCATTCTGTTTTTTTCCATATTCTTTGATTTATTTTTAACAGACTCTGGGGATTAAAAGCCTGACAGACAATAATAAATGTGGAAATGGTTACAGAAGGTGCTGAAGTTACTTTGTCTGGAATTGTAAAGACAGGAGGAGGGATGATATGGCTAGAGGAAATTTTTCAAAATAAAAACAAGAGAGGGTATTTTCTAAATGCAAACTATGTGATATTGAGCAACAACCAACTAAGTGGATTCTGCTGTTACTCTGGATGGCTTTGTGACAAAGTTTCATGGCTTCCTCTTCACAATGCTGGGCACCCCTCTTGGATGTAGGGTCCATTTCTCTTCAGGATGATCAGGTTAGCTTTTCCTTATGTGAATGGTGAGGAGCTGAAGTTGCACAACATTTGGAGGATGAGGAGTTGGTGGAAATGGTTAATATGTTTAACGTAATTACAGAATGAGACAAATTTTGGGTATCAAATATATTAACACCCAAGGTTCAGGAATATGACTGCAACTTACTAAAATTGTCAATATTTAAGGCTTTTAACCCTCTCCCTCCCAGTATGAAGTCATAGCATATGGAATGAGTTTTAGAAGATTTATTTCATAGTACTTAAGTCATTGTATCATCTTCTCCTTATTTATTGTAGTCTTCAATCTTAAAATGGACTGCATTATCATCTTGTTTAGTTCCTCCATGCTCTTATATAATTACTCTAAATAATGAGTGGTTTGAAGCTTAGCTGGGAGCTTATGCCTGGTCACTTCTGATAGTTACACTCTTTTCTAATGAGGCCTGAGATTATGCCATCAGGTGTGGCAGTCTGCATTTCTGCAAGTGGTATCCCTACACCCAACACTTTCTTACAACTCTTGGTCATAAGCCAGACCAATGTTCATTGCCTGTAGATGGTGGTGTGTCAAAAACATAATCCTTGCAGATGAATTGTCCCTGCAATTGCTTCATCCTTTAAATAGTTACTTAATTAACTGTCCGATCACTGTTCCCAAGAATTTCTCACTGCTGCATCAGGTTTTGAGTTGTCTGATCACTAATTGAAGACATAGATATATTTGTAACCATGAACTATGTTATAACAAAAATACTTAGATTCCATCATCAAACATGTTATACTACCATATTCCTATGATAATGAGTATTTAATGAAAATTATGTGGCATGTTCTTACAAATATAGAACTTACTGCTCAGCTAAATTTCTCATTTGATTTGTTCGCTAATGTGTTACTAGAAGGATTTCTAAAGTGAAGAAAATGAAGATTGGAGAAACATTTAAAAGTTATTTCCAGGATATATCTAAGTAAGAGTGACACAAATATAACTCTTTATTCAAATGGATGAAAAGGAATTGAATAAAGGATTTAAAGAACAAAAATTCACCAAGGTTTAAGTATGATATTTTCTTTTCTTTTTTAAAAGGACTTTATTTATTTATATGAGACAGGCAGAGACATAGTAGAGGGAGAAGCAGGCTTCTTCTAGGGAGCCTGATGCGGAACTTGATCCCAGGACTCCAGGATCAGGGCATGAGCCAAAGGCAGACGCTCAACCCCTGACCCACCCAGGCGTCCCTAACTATGATATTTTCTGAGCTATTTTGTATTTTATATCTAAATATTTTGCTTAGTTCCTAAGTAAACCAAAGCATTTAAAAAAGTAAATCCCCAGATAATTTCTTTGCATGGGTCATTTCAAATAAGGCATTTTCTAGAATGCATTGGAAAAGCTATAACATGAGTTTGGTAGTTTTTCTTATCATGGATGTATTTTGAGTGAGTGATTATCATATAACTTACATATCATGTTTTCAATAAGAAAAATAGGCATTGAGAATCCTTTCCACCTTTGAAAGCCCATTCTTACCTACATGAAACCTTGATGTGCAGCCTTGTACTTCAGCCCTTGCTCTTTCCCAGCTGTGTAAAATTCACTGATGTGCTGGCTTTAGTTCTCTCCAGGGGGTGTGCTGGAGACAATTTTTATCAAGACAGGGGGCAAACAATGTTTAGAGCTAGTCCTTTCAAACAGCAGCTCTCAAATCTTGATTCCTGATAGAAAGTCCTTTTACTCATTCCAGGGGGAGCCGTGGTCCCCTACTGCTCTTCTCACCAGTCCTTTGTAAGCTCACACTGTGATCCACTCTGATCACAGCTTCCAGGACTTTCCCAGGGTCCTGAGTGGCTACTTTCAGAGTCTCAATTCCATCAAGCTGTCTCTTCTGTCAGAATATTGGGTAAGAGAATGACTCTTTCTAAAATCACTTTATTTTTATTTTTGTTTTCTGCTCCTTCCCAGATGTCTCTTCCTTGTCTGTTATCCTCAAAGATTCGTACCCAGTTTCCTTTTTCTCCAATGCCTCCCACGTTTTTTTTGTTAAATCTCAAATACTATACTCCAATAGATAATATTAAGTTGAAAAAGATTATAGGTATTATTTGAGCTATAAATCACCTTTTAAGAATAGTTTTATTATTTTTCTTTCATCTTTAGGGAGTATTCCCTATTTACCCATAGGAGAATGACAGACCTATTATTTAAAAGAGATGGAAATTCTTAGTAATATTTGATGGCCTTAGATTGGTTACCCAAATACACATCTCTCATCACTAAATAGGATGATATATTCCTCTCCATCTAAACCTGGCAGGGAAGGAACACAAAGGAATAAGTGAGCCAACTTTAGGGTAAGGGAAAAGAAATAGAATTTTTTTCTTTCAGTATCATCAACTATCTGTTACCTAAGCTGTTTTACATACATTATTACATTCAGTCTTCACAATGAACCTTGAATTTTTGTTTCAAGAACCTAAAGTTTAGAGATGTTAAACAACTTGTTCCAAGTCAAAAGCTTGTTGGTGGCAATGCTTGGATTCTAAACTAGGTTTGTTGGACTCTAAAATTCACAGTTTTTTATTATATTAGTTTTTCCAAAGAATAATATATAGAACACTGTGCCAGTGAGAGATTTCACAAGAAAATGAGAGTTTTCTGTTTAAGATTGACAACTTCTGCAACCAAGGAAATGGTTTAATTTTGTTTAACCATGACGGCCAAACTTTTTACTATGGTAACTTTTCTTATGATTAATATTCTGTGGAGTTAATATTTTTCTCTTGTAGTTTTTACTGTGAAACTTATTGGTTCATCAGAGCCTGGTTGTACTACGGTTCTTCAGCATTCATCTGGGCATTGTTCTGGCATCATTACTTCAGGCAATAAATCCCAAGCATCTAGGAGTCCTTGTGTGGTAAATTAAAACCATGGTCACAAGTTCTTTGCAGCTCCATTTTCATGGGAACAAAGCTATCTTCCCATCATTTGAATCTGGGATGGCTTTGTGATTTGCTTTGACTAGTTGAGTATGTCTAAAGTGACATTGTGTGAGACCTTGCTGCCTCTTGGAATGCTTCTATATGGTTTATGGAAGGAAGCTGATCTTGCCTCTTGGTGGGGTGAGTGGCCATGTGGAGGAAAATCAAGATTTCCTAACTAACACCTGTTGTGCCTAAGATTGCAAATCCGAGAAACCACCGAGGAGCCGACACCCATGCAAGTACACGATATATATATATATATATATATATTATATATTATATATTATATATATATTAACAAGCTTGAGCTTCAGTCCAAGTATACCCGACACAGTGGAGCAGGGACTTGGACCCCAAGGTTAAGAGGCATAGCAGTTTTATAGGGGCAAGTGGCCAATGAGATTTTAACACACACATAGTCATGTCGGTCCACACGCAGGTGGCTAATTGAATTACAGTTTACCTTATAGTGACCGTTTGAACTAGCCTATCACTCTGGTCAGAATTGGCATGCAGGTTTGGCGGGCAAAAGGTAGGGTTTACATTCTTATGAACCGGTTTCCTGGTAAGGGTGTGCTCAGCGGCTTGACTGGGAGTGTGGGGGGGGAGCGCCTTAAGCAATAAGCAGGTCATGTGGGGGTTATATAGGAGATGGCAGGTGTAGCACAAAATGGCATTAGTCCTGCTCTGCTTGTCCAGGGGTAAGGAATTTTTGTTAAATTCCTTGGGTCCCACAACACCCAGCACAGACTGGGTTGAACATATGAGTGAGGTCACCTCCAGTTTCTGCTGGAGTTGCAACCTTTGAGTGAACCAGGTAAGACCTGAAAGACCATCTAGCCAACACAAGAATTACTGAGAAGTAACAAACCGTTGTTCTTAGCCACTAAGTTTTGGGCTGGTTTGTTACTCGGAAAGAGTTAACTAATACACCATACCTGATAATTTGGGAATGTTGACATTCTAGCTGTAGGATATTGCTTGGTTTTAAGAATTTTATACATTTCTGAGTTTATAGTTATCTTGTTGAAATTAATACTTTATGTATTATACATGCTATCCCTTGGGAGATAATTCTCTGCGGGTCTTGCACGTTTCTATGTGTTTTGTGAGCAGAACCATTGACAGCTTTTGTTCTGGGCTAACTTTTCAAAGATGTTTGTGTAGTGAACAGTCTTGGAAGATAGAGATAGTTTCTCGCTGTGGGAAGAAGGCAGATTTGTTTTTCGTCTGGAACAATAAAGACAATGCCTTTTTCCAAGGCAAGAGTTAGTGAGGTTTGCCTAAGCTCAGAGTTTCTCAGCTGTGACTCCAGCCCACTATGTGAGCAGTAGCTACTAGATCTCTTTTGCATTGTTGTCTTTAGACTTGCAGGCTGAGAGGAAACATGGCAAACATGGAGCTCAGGCTGCCTGTTGTGTCATGATTCATCAAGTCCTTTGTGATCTGGGCATCCTGTGTTTCCTGGCACTGTCATGAAACTGTGGCAGGCTAACTTGTTATCTTCTGAGCTGGGAAAAATCTCAGACTCTTCACAGTTCTTGAAATGATCTATTTTGAACTTACTGCAGAGCACTAGATATTTTATGAAAATTGTATGAGTTTCTGATGATTTTTTCACGGACAGATTTATGAGGTATTCTGTTTATTCCTTCTGACTGTGTAATTATTCATGAGCATCTATATGTTGGTCCCTCATGAGTTCAGTGATTAGATTCATTAGGAATTGTATCTAAGAAGAATAAGCTTTTAAATCGCAGTTATAATTATACATTTGAATGAATAAAACGTTAATATTTCATTAATGATTGTTAAGTTCTTCTAAAACAGTGTAAGCTATGCTATAGTTTGCTTTTTATTTTTTTATTTTTTTTAGTTTGCTTTTTAATAATACTTTAATTTCCTATCTGTACTTTTTCCCTGTTATAATTTTATTTTTGTGTATGTATGATTTCTTTACCCCTATTTCTTTTTTTTTAAATTAATTATGCCAGTGGTTTATTTAGTGTATTGTTTTATTTTCACGAACATGACTCTTGGATTTATTAATTCTTTTTCCTGATTTATAATTCATACATTTCTGACTTTCTTTATTAATCTCTTCCTTCTGCTTTCCTTGAGGTATTTTTTCTTCTTTTTTGCTAGCTTCTTGAATGGAAATGTTTGATTCACTTATTTTCACTCTTATTTGATACTTAGCATGACAAATCTTTGCTGTGTTATAAAGACTCAAATATGTACTTTTTTCATTATTATTATTATTAGTTTTAGTTTTTTTTATAATTATTATTTTTAGTTCTGGTTATAATTTTTTTTTTCCTTAAACTAAGTGTTATGGAGATAGAAATTTCACCTGTCCTGATAGCAATTTTACCTTTCTTTCTTTTCTTTCTTTCTTTCTTTCTTTCTTTCTTTCTTTCTTTCTTTCTTCTTTCTTTTTCTTTCTTTCTTCTTTCTTTCTTTCTTTCTTTCTTTTCTCTTTCTTTCTCTTTCTTTCTCTTTCTTTTTTAAATTTCTGGAGTTAGTGCATTGTGATCAGAGAACACACTTTGTATTGAATGTAATTTTTGGAATTTTTTTGAGGGTTTCTTTGTGCATAATGTGTGGTTACTTTTGGAAACTATAATAGAGATCCTTTTAAGTAGGTATTTTCTCTGTTTTCAATGTGAAGTTTCTAAACTCAGTGTTTCCTGTGGGCTAGGATTTGAATATGAGGACAAAGAGTAAGGAAATATAAAGCAAGCCTACTAGGTGTTTGACTTGTGTAATATGGTGAGATGTACAAAATGGTAAAGATGACCCTTGAAGCTCTCTATTAACTATTGGATTGTTTAGCAACTTTAATATCATTTGCTGAAAATATTAATCCATAAAAGTCTTAGTCTTAGGCTGGTGATGATATAATTCATTTGGAATAGCAAGTTAGGTAAAATAATTGCTTGAAACATACCATTTCTTCTAGGCACACAAAAGAGTTTGACATTTTTCATCAGTTGTTTTCTGTGGCCATAACTAAAATCAGCCTTTCCAGTTGATCGTGAGAACTGGAAATCCAGCCATATTCTCTGCCATTTAGCACTGGGAGCTGAGAGTGAATTCTAGAATAAGAATCAATCTGATTATCCTGATTTCTGTTGCCTGTAATTGACCCAAGATCAAACTGGCTCCATCTAGTAGAATGATCTTTGGAGCTAGAGAGATCTGGATTTAAATTCCAGCTTTATACTCTATTTTTTTGTGTATCCTTGAGTAAGTTGCATAACTTACCTGAGGTTTTTTTTTTTTTTCTTTTATAAAACTGGAGATAACAAAATTCACCTGCAATGTCACTTTGAAGATTAAATGAAATGTATGAAAACTGGGACATTGGCTTACACAGTTTCATCTCTTCTGTGGATTTAGGTCTTTGGAATAAATGCCCTGGGGAAAGAAAACTCAATCTTGACAATGTAACTTAATCAGAGAATCAAATTCCGTTCTTTAATTAGCAATTTTGGGCTTCTGAGTACAGGAACAAGGAACGTTGGTGTCCTTGTTCAGTGGTAGTACATTCTATGGCAACTATGTGTAGCGACATAGATATGGACTCCAGGGCCCCAACAACTAGATCCAAATCCCTGTTTCATTTTCTTAGCTTTGTGACATTGGCCATGTAATTAATCTTTGCAAGCCCTAGTTCTCTCCTCCTATAAAATTGGAATAATAATAGCACCTGACTCAAAAGGCTGTTGTGAAGGATAAATTAAATAAAGCATGGGAAGCATTTAGCACCATATGAAGAGCATATGCATTGTCACCACCTCACAAATATGTTATATAAAATTTTCTCTGGGAGTGTTCATTATTGAAAGTTAAAAATAGCCTAAGTTAGACTTGAGTAATGATAGAAGATAGTCTCGAGATTGTTTTTTAATTCTGTTTTCAAATTCTGGTGATAAATATTTAAGGTAAAGAATACTGATATCCAGAAACAAAACATTTGTTTTGTCTTAACAAGGAGTGTGACACTGAGGCTTTATGTAGCAATTATGGTTGTCCTGAAATTAAAAAATACAAGTTTGCCCCACAAAATCTACCTGTGTATAAGAAAGGCTAGAAATATAGTAGAAAATATATTAGGAGAATACAGAAAAAATTGGCAATTCAGCTATAGCTAGTTCATGAAGATAACTGACCCTTTCAGGGCATTGTTTCTAAGTATTGTTGGGCAGTCCTGGATTGCTTTTTCAGCAAACCACAGGATCTTCTGGCTTCAATTAGAATATGTAAATGGTGGCACTGGGGCTTTCCCTTAAAGGGGTCTTTGGGTTCCAGCTGTTACAAACTCTTAGATACCTCTGGCTATTTGAATAACGCATCACAGGAGATAGTTCTTCTTTCTGAAGATTACAAAAACTCACTTACTTCCTTAAATAGAAGTAGCAGATTCCTGTGAAGCCATTTATCAAAGCCTTCTGGACTAATGAACACCAGGGCTGCTGCCCTCTGTCAATACCATGAAACAATCCTGCAAATGTGAGAGGATAAAAGCCACCTTCCTCCATGGAACTTCTCAGCACGACCCAAATCCTGGTGTTCCATTCTGTCCTATGTACTGGATGATAAAAACAAAAATAAAGGAAGGGTTGGTGCAAGACATCACACCAGCCTACTGGATATCCCAGATTTTATCCCTCCAGAGAGGATAACTATTTCCTTAAAATGGAATTCCTGCGCTCTGGGAAGACAGCTAGAAATATAGCACCATAATTTGGGGGAACAATTTTTCATTTCCGTCCTATGATTGGATTATTCTTTGATAACTAAGTGTTGACAGAAAATAGGGCAGAAGTTAACCTATGTAAGGACAAACCTTTCTTCTTACTTTCTTTTTCTTGTTTTTTTTTTTTTCTTATTAGTTGCAGTTATGAAACCTTTTCTAATAGAATTTTATTCCCATGGAATTTACCAATAAACTCCTGGGCTGCAAGTTTCCTTGATTTAGGCTAAGCTTGTTCATGTCCTGCAAACGGGCTATATTACACTTATGTGGCAGGGACTTAATTTCCAAGGAAGTATTTTCTATCTACCCTGGCAGGCAGTGAGGGAGTCAAACATGTAAACCATGGGCCATGACTGTAGGGAGTTGAAACATAATTTTATCAGTTTTGATTCCTTTGGGAGTATTGATGAAAGTTATCCCTTGTAGAAAAGAGTATTTAATCCAACCTTTGCAGCAGTGCATCTATCTATGCTTCTGCTTCTCTCATACCTTTAGTCCTCTTCTCCAATTATTATTATTATTTTAAAATATTTTATCTATTCATGAGGACACACAGAGAGAGGTAGAGACATAGGCAGAGGGAGAAGCAGGCTTCTCCCAGGGAGCCTGATGCAGGATTCCATTCCAGGATCCTTGGATCATGTCCTGAGCTGAAGGCAGACACCCAACTGCTGAACCACCCAGGCACCCCCTTCTTCTTCAATTATAATCCCCAGTAAAACATGAAGCATCTACTATGGACAATTCTGGCATTGGTGCTGATTGGTGGGATAAAGTATATGATATGGCCCATCAAGAAACTTGAAAAACAGTCTTGTTGAGGAAGAAGCTCCAAAAGAGACAGAAATAGAAATCACATTAGGTAACTTCTCATAACAGAGAACTCTCAAGGAAGGAAAGGGAAGTCATGGAGTGATAGGATTGGTGGGGAAGATCACAAGTACTGGTCTGACTCTCAGCCATATGGGGTGGGTACATCTGAGGACTAAAATCTCAGCCAAGTAGTAGTAGACTTAATCTTCCTATAATTGGATGTGATTTATATTTTCAGCTCATTTTCTAATTGGTGGATGTTTAATTTCAACTATTTTGGATTTTGCCTCCTCCCTCCATCACACTTGGTGCTCGTAGAGTTGAAAGATGAGGGTGAGAGTCAGAGAAGCACTTGTTATGAGGAGTCAGCACCTGAACAGAGGTGAAGACATTTGTATGAAAGGAGGAGGAACAGATTGAGGTCCCTTCCTCTGAAGTGCCAAAGAATGCAGAACACATCAGGTAATTTGTCAGAATATTATCTCATTACACATCAACACCTTGTAAATCACCTAAGTATGAGGAGCTTTCATATGAAAATCCAACTTTCTGACTTCTCTTGAAAAATCAAAGAGCAATGTTGGTGCTA
The DNA here is from genome assembly GCF_003254725.2 of Canis lupus dingo. NCBI lineage: Eukaryota > Metazoa > Chordata > Mammalia > Carnivora > Canidae > Canis > Canis lupus. Next base: position 37,982,167 of record NC_064254.1, read on the forward strand.
TATTCCTGCAACACTGATTTATTTCTTTTTCTCATCATTTGTGGTAATAACCAGGCTCTGAGGTTTCATTTTGCAATCCATGATATAAGGGTCTTAGATTGAGTCTTGAGGGAAAGGTAAAATGTTTAGACAATAACGGAAGAGCAAGGAAACAATAACGGAAGAGCAAGTTAGACAATAACTTTAAGCAAGGAAATGAAATGTAGGGTGGATGAAATAGGCGATGAGGATTAAATAGTGCACTTCATATGATGGGCCCTGAATAATATCTAGAACTGTTGAATCACTTATATCGTATACCTGAAACTAATAGAACACTGTATGTTAACTATACTGGAACTAAAATAACAACCTTAATAAAAGTGAAAAAAACATTTAAGCAAGGCAAAGGAGGAGGATATGACAGATATTTGGTGTACAGTAAGCAATCAAGTTTAAATATGGGGTGAATGTAGGCAAAGGTGGGCAGGATGTGAAATTACAGAGATAGGGAGGCATGAGCCTTGGAATTGGAGACTTTGTTCTGTGAACTATGGAAAATGATTGATGAATTTTAACTGATATGCTAGCTGATGTTTTGGTAAGCTTTATATGGACATGGTGTAGAATAGGGCAGAAGAGAGAGGATAAAAGGAGTTAAAATTGAGTTAGGAAATTCTGTTTTCTTGAATGCCTCACAGCTTTTGGGAGCAGCTAGTGGGGTAGCAATTTTACATCAATGTCTAAAATAATACTTTTGATTGTTAGAAGCTTTTAAGTGTTCTGCTGCTTTTTTGCTCTACATTCAATATGCAGCTGGTCAATATTTGCCATCAACTTCTGCATGCATTCTTTGGTTCTGATTTTTTAAACCTTGCATTTCATTTGTTACATGTACAAAGTTTGAGTTTAGTGACTGTTCAATCCAAAGAGCAGAGTAGACTGCAAGCTCTGGTGAAACTCTACTGTTGCCATCAAGGTCAGCTTTCAAACAGCATGACCTACAGCATGAGGTGTAGGTCCACTGAGCACAAATGGGCTTGAACCCATCTCTGATTTGGACTATTATCTTCTGTTGATGTGAAATTGACTACTGTGGAGTTGCCACTTAGGCAACTCAGAAACAGCATGTTTCTTAGATTTTTTACTGCTTGCTGTGCATGCATGTCTAGAACTGAGTTAGCTTTAAATAGATTTTTTTTTTTCATCTGAACTGCATAGTGTTATTTAACAATGGCAAATTTTTGTTAAGCCGACATTTTATTCACTTAGCAATTGCTTGTTGCACCTAACTCTCTGTTAGAAGGAATCTTAAGGGTGTATTATGAGTACTCTAAGGATCAATATCAATTATAAAGCACTGAAATTATGATAATAACTGTGATTTACTAAGCAGTGTGCCACATACTGTGCTATAAATTTGATCTATATCTTTAAAAAACCCCAAAGCAACACTACAAGAAAGGCATCCTTATTCCTGTTTTACAAATGAGAAAACTAAGGTCCAGAGAGATTGAGAAACTTATTCAAGATAACAAAGACAGTATAGAGCAGAGATGTTTAACTTATCGTTTTGTGTCCTAAGTAGAGTCACAGATACAAAAGCACCTGATAATTTGGGTATGTAATAAAATGAAAACTAAAATAATACTGAATTGTACTTTACTTAATGCCAAGTTAATTCATAGTATTATAGCAGACAGCAGAGATCTTACTCCAGTGAATATCTTGCAAAGTTAACATGTAGCAATATTTGATTTGTTTTGTGGGATGATGATGTTACCAGCCCGGTGTTATGGAGCAGGCATGAATAGAGTTACTTTTCTGAAGGAGTGATAGATTTTTGCTGATGCAGTCACACTTCTCCAATTCACTTTGCAACGGATGGATACCCATGTTAGCAAGGTGGCTGTCTTCACTGGGGATTGAAGGTTGTAGGGTGATGTCATTAACCATGTTAGCTCATACTATAGAAATATCATCCTTCAAGTTTTCAAGGCCTAAAAACTTTATGGAATTTTCTTTTACTGGTTTATTTTAAATTATTGCATACTTTGTTAAGACAAGTACATTTTTCTAACTCTCTGAAGAAAGTCCATGGTATTTTGATAGGGATCGCATTAAAGGTGTAAATTGCCCTGGGTAACATTGACATTTTCACAATATTAATTCTGCCAATCCATGAGCATGGAATATTTTTCCATCTCTTTGTGTCTTCCCTCAATTTCTTTCAGAAGTGTTCTATAGTTTTTAGGGTATAGATCCTTTACCTCTTTGGTTAGGTTTATTCCTAGGTATCTTATGCTTTTGGGTGCAATTGTAAAAGGGATTGACTCCTTTTCTCTTTCTTCAGTCTCATTGTTAGTGTATAGAAATGCCACTGATTTCTGGGCATTGATTTTGTATCCTGCCACACTACCAAATTGCTGTATGAGTTCTAGCAATCTTGGGGTGGAGGCTTTTGGGTTTTCTATGTAGAGTATCATGTCATTGGTGAAGAGGGAGAGTTTGACTTCTTCTTTGACAATTTGAATGCCTTTAATGTCTTTTTGTTGTCTGATTGCTGAGGCTAGGACTTCCAGTACTATGTTGAATAGCAGTGGTGAGAGTGGACAAATTATTTTAAGATTTGTGTGGAATCAGAAAAGACCCCGAATAGCCAGGAGAATTTTAAAAAAGAAAACCATAGCTGGGGGCATCACAATGACAGATTTCAGGTTGTACTACAAAGCTGTGGTCATCAAGACAGTGTGGTACTGGCACAAAAACAGACACATAGATCAATGGAACAGAATAGAGAACCCAGAAGTGGACCCTGATCTTTATGGTCAACTAATATTCGATAAAGGAGGAAAGACTATCCATTGGAAGAAAGACAGTCTCTTCAATAAATGGTGCTGGGAAAATTGGACATCCACATGCAGAAGAATGAAACTAGACCACTCTCTTGCACCATACACAAAGATAAACTTAAAATGGATGAAAGATCTAAATGTGAGACAAGATTCCATCAAAATCCCAGAGGAGAACACAGGCAACACCCTTTTTGAACTCAGCCACAGTAACTTCTTGCAAGATTCATCCACGAATGCAAAAGAAACAAAAGCAAAAATGAACTATTGGGACTTCATCAAGATAAGAAGCTTTTGCACAGCAAAGGATACAGTCAACAAAACTAAAAGACAACCTACAGAATGGGAGAATTATTTGCAAATGACGTATCAGATAAAGGGCTAGTTTCCAAGATCTATAAAGAACTTATTAAACTCAACACCAAAGAAACAAACAATCCAATCATGAAATGGGCAAAAGACATGAAGAGAAATCTCACAGAGGAAGACATAGTCATGGCCAACATGCACATGAGAAAATGCTCTGCATCACTTGCCATCAGGGAAATACAAATCAAAACCACGATGAGATACCACCTCACACCAGTGAGAATGGGGAAAATTAACAAGGCAGGAAACCACAAATGTTGGAGAGGATGTGGAGAAAGGGGAACCCTCTTACACTGCTGGTGGGAATGTGAACTGGTGCAGCCACTCTGGAAAACTGTGTGGAGCTTCCTCAAAGAGTTAAAAATATACCTGCCCTACGACCCAGCAATTGCACTGCTGGGGATTTACCCCAATGACTCAGATGCAATGAAACTCCGGGACACCTGCACCCCGATGTTTATAGCAGCAATGTCCACAATAACCAAACTGTGGAAGGAGCCTCGGTGTCCATCGAAAGATGAATGGATACAGAAGATGTGGTTTATGTATACAATGGAATATTACTCAGACATTAGAAATGACAAATACCCACCATTTGCTTCAACGTGGATGGAACTGGAGGGTATTATGCTGAGTGAAGTAAGTCAATCGGAGAAGGACAAACATTATATGTTCTCATTCATTTGGGGAATATAAATAATAGTGGAAGGGAGAAGAAATGTGTGGGAAATATCAGAAAGGGAGACAGAACATAAAGACACCTAACTCTGGGAAACGAACTAGGGGTGGTGGAAGGGGAGGAGGGCGGGGGGTGGGGGTGAATGGGTGATGGGCACTGAGGGGGTCACTTGACGGGATGAGCACTGGGTGTTATTCTGTATGTTGGTAAATTGAACACCAATAAAAAATAAATTTATTATAAAAAAAAGACAAGTACATTTTAATGTTATTAGCCATTAGTCATTAGGAGAAGAATTTTCTCCAGAGTTCAAAACTGCCTTGTCTGACAGTTCATGCTCTCTGATAAGTGTTAACATGTTAGAAGTATTCTGGTCATTCAGGGACTTTCTGATGAGTTTAAACCCAGTATTTATAAAATCAATAAAGTGGCTTAATTTGGGGAAGCTTGAATAATTTCAGTATGCTATGTAATCTCAAGATTCGCTTTTTAAGTTTTTAATGAAGGAATCTTTTCCTAAAAGGTACTAAAATGTTTCCTTTACAGGGTAAGCTTTTGATATGACAGAGACACCAATAACTGATATTCAGAAATGTAAGGAATTTAATGCAACTCTTTTATTTTATTGAATGATAAATAATATAGCTTTTGTATAATGATTGTGAATGTGTTAGACTGTTTTAATGCATTTAAGGAAAGGTGTTAAATAATGTCATGTGAATATTTTAGAAGCAATATGATGTCTTAAATTTTTAAATTATGTTATTCTTAAAATGTGACATGTCTTGTCACTAATATCAACAATAATATTATTAGAAACATTTGTTCTTATAAAAATGTTAGTAATGAATTTTTAAAGTAATGTAACTGGAATATACTTCATTACTCTTTCAAAGTCCTACTCTGACGCTTTTGGATGCTGTTATTTGAGAGCCTTCCTCTAACACAGTTCCTTTTCAATCTCAATGTAGTAGCAGTAACAGCACCCAAAGATTTGAATGAAAGAAGTTCAGCATTGGTTACACTTATCAAATTATATCAGCTCAATCCTTAGTTATGCAGAGTCTATTGTAAAAACTTGGCTCGTAAATTTCAATCTTCCCTTCTATCAGTTGTTTTTACAAGCAAGTTGGAAGGGGAGTGAACAGGTTGGAGCAAATTTCCTGGATTTTTTTTTTGCCACATGCATTAAAAATCCAAAAACAGTTAATAATCTTTGACACAGCAATTTCATTCCTATGTATTTATACTAAGAAAATAGAGGGGTACATGCACTAATAGTCATATGAGGATATTTATGGTTTTTATAACACTGAAAAAGTGGGAACAATTTAAATATTTAGTAATTGGGAATGAGTATAGTTCTCTATACAATAAAATTATATAGAACCATTAAAACCATATATGATACTAATAGTAATGATTATATTTACTGGTTATTTACTATTTACCACTTAATGCATTTAAATACATTTCAAAACTTAATCCTAATACCAATCTGATGTCTTGGAAATGTATTACAATATCTGAAAGCCACGTATCTAATAAATGATTGAAATTGGATTCAGGCTCAAGTGAAACTGTTTATAAGGCTCAAGCCTATCAGACTTTATGAATATTTAATTACATAGAGAAATGTACATAATTTATTGCTGTATTATCACGTTGAAAAAATCCTTAAATGAATACTGAAAGAAGATGGAAAGGTATTACCAAAGTGAAAATAGTTATTTCTGGGTAGGGGGACTACAGATAATTTTTTTGTTTCATCAGTAGGTTTTATTTTGTTTTCCGAGTTTTATGCAGTGAGCGTGTGTTGATTTTGTAATTAGAAAAGCAAGATTTTTTTTCCTCCCCCCGATTTGCCTGCCTTAAAATGTTAATTGCAGCATGATTTATAATATGATAGGAAACAATGTAAATGTCTAACAATAGAAGAATTGTTTACTAAAATATGATTTGCCAATTCCATGGAGTAAGACAAAGTAAAACGATTTCTATTAGGGGAAGGCAACAAGTTGGGATAACATTTATTAAATAATGTTCTGTGAAGTCAGGGAGAACATAAAGTATTATTTACTCTAAGATTACTAGGATTTATACTATGCCTTTGATGGAAATTTTATATGCCCATGGTGAGAGACTAGAATGTATAGAATCATAAAAATTATTGTGGTTTTGGCAAGGCTGGGGAGTGATACAAATGTTTTCTCTAATGGTGTAACAATGAATAATAATGTAAATATAAAGAATCTCTATGGCTTGGTAAACAACTGGATATATGAAAGGGGAAAGGGAACACTTCTAAATGAAATGCTTGATCTGTTTTCCCTCTGTGCAAAAGGAGTTTACTTCTCAGGGGGCAATAGAATTAGGTACAATCTGGGGCACTTGGGTGGCTCAGTGGTTGGGGATCTGCCTTTAGCTCAGAGCATGATCCTGCCATCCTGGGATTGAGTCCCGCTTCAGGCTCCCTGCATGAAGCCTCCTTCTCTCTCTGCCTGTGTCTCTGCCTCTCTCTGTGTGTCTCTCATGAATAAATAAATAAAGCCTTTTAAAAAAGGAATTATGTATGATCTGACTTCACAGCATTCTTTCTCCTAATATTATTCAGTATTATCAGAAATCATATGGCTACAAAGGCAGAACAGCCTCTGTTTTTTTTTCCCCTCCTTTACACTTGCCAGGACTGTTCCTACAGATTGCTGCCATCCCAAATTAGAAAGCAACCTGAATAAAAGTCCCTCAGACAGGTTGTCTCTGCTGCTTTGACAAATGCTGAGTACTCTATCCTTGAGGTCACCGCAAGTGACAGGCTGTGAAAAGTGAATAGAAAATGCTTCCCTGGCACTCTCTTATCCCTGGTTTGCTGAGTAAGATGGGCAGTGCAGAAAGCCTGCAGCTTCTGGAGAGGGTGTCCACAAAGGTGAAAATTTCTCTCTCACCTGGAAGTGGATGTGCGATCTCAGCAGGTATCTCACCTCTAGGGTATTGGAATGAAAGCTGGCAACATGCCTGGTTTTCTTTCAGGCCCAAGTACAGAGGAAGCCAAATGTCAAGCTGCCTGTTTCTGTACCAAGTGACATACCTGTCTACGTCTCCTTTCTAGGCTGCTTCCTATACAAAAGTTGTCACTGGTATAAAAATGCATTATTGCCGTTGCTCAGCTGGGCACCAGAGACAGTGAGCTTAGCTGTAATAAGTCAGTGTCTGCCAGTACTGCAAAATTTAGGGCTTTTTTTCCCCCTTAACATTTTAGCCTATTATTGATTTTTCATGAATTGTAAATGTATTGTACAAGTACAGACTTCTTAAGCTGCTGTGACAGGTCAGGGATTGATTTTGATGATTCATGGGATCTCCTAGAGAAAGAAAGAAACAGATAGATACACTCCATAAGCTGGTGTTGCTTGCTGGGACATAAAAAATCTCTAAGTTCAAAACATTTTTAGAGATAGAAGTTATCCAAGTGATCATGATTTTCAGTGCCCTCAACTGAAAATGTTTAAACTGTAATGTGATTTTCATAATAATTGCAGAGACTATTCTTAGCACTGGAAATGTCTTAAAGAATTCTCATCTAGAGAAAAAGAACATGGTGCCTGGGGGAACACATGGAATTTGTGAATCTATCTATGACACTCCTTTGTATCTCCAACAGCAAATTTTAATATCATTAGAATGATTCAAATAGAAGCATTAGCATCAGAGCTTTTGGACTGATATGTAATAGTGAGCATATGAACATTTGAGAGGGATAATAAATTAGGAAATATAAATGGATTCCATCACTGAAAAATCATTTAATCCTTTAAAAACAGCATAGTAGGGATCCCTGGGTGGCGCAGCGGTTTAGCGCCTGCCTTTGGCCCAGGGCGCGATCCTGGAGACCCGGGATTGAGTTCCACGTCGGGCTCCCGGTGCATGGAGCCTGCTTTTCCCTCTGCCTGTGTCTCTGCCTCTCTCTCTCTCTCTGTGTGACTATCATAAAAAAAAAAATTTAAAAACAGCATAGTAGTAATAGTCTTTAATGTACTGCTTACTCCTTAAACACTAAAAAAGGAGGTGACTGCAGTTATACAGAAAATCCAAAACAATCTCTAATGGGTCTTTGTTTTGTATCTTCTCATACCTATTTCCTTGCTTTTCTACCAATAGTACCCTGCCTTTCCAACATGTTTCCTCTGGTGGAACCACTATTTTTTGTTTTCAATCATATCTTTCTTGGGGCAGATTTGCCCATTCCTAGCATCATTTTCATAATCTTAAACTGGCCAGCCCATTTTCCCAGTCCTAATACCTGATTCAGAGATGAACACATAAACCAATCAAAGACTTTAGAATGTGATGAGATACTTGCTAAGTTTTGTGGAAAAGAGAAGCTTCCACTTCCTTCTACAGTGTTCCTGGAATGTGCATGCAAGTCTCTCAGGCTTGTAACCATGGCATCTATTTGGCTACCATAGTAGGTAGAGTCTGGTCTAGTGAGTGAGTGAGTGAGTGCATGTGTATGTGTGTGTGTGTATGTGAGTGTGTGTGTGTGTTGGTAGGAAGGGCCCTTGAGCACTGTGTAGTGCCAGTCCATGAAAATGAAACTATGGAAGACAGTACAGAGAAATCATGATAAGTTGAATCCTGGGCAAAATTTTTTTTGAGCTGGATGATCAATCTCTGCCTGAACTAAGAACTACTTCTGCTTATAAATTAACTTTAGTAAGCTCATTTGATTTTTGATCTCTTACAACTTAAATAGTCCTAACTGATACACACTCCCAAGATTTTCAGAAGAGAAAGTTCAACCATGTGTTGAAAGAGATCATTATTTATTTTCTTAACAAGGTACATCTCTTTTTTAGAGAATGGTACACAGTTAAATGTTCATGCATTTATCATAACTCACTATTTTCTGGAGAGCAGTGGTCCAAGAAGTAAATCCAAGGTCAAATTTCCCAAGTGTCCCCATGCTGTGGACCACCTGTTAAACCCTGGCTCACATTTTCTCTTATTTTATCATTATGCGAAAGAAGTCAGTTTAATTCAGATCAACAAACACCTATTTAACGCCTAATGAAGTGAACTTTTTGTATTCATTTTCAATACCTAGAATTTAAATCTCCTTCCTGTATCAGAATTGACTGAAAAAACAAACAAACAAAAAAGCTATGCATTTGCTTTCTCAGTCTCCCTTGCAGCTGGGGTGTAGGCATGTGATCTAGGATCTGCTAATCCATGTACCTGCCTTAGTACTTTAGGTCAAAAGCTAGTGATGTGAAGAAGCAGGGCCTGTGCAGAATCTGATAGAGGCAATAACACTAAGCAAATCCAATAGTGGCTGCAAGGTGTTGATTTTATTTTCCAGACCAATGGCAGTAGTGCTTTCGCTGGATCATTTCTGTGGATCTTTGGTTGTTTAGTTGGCCTTAAGACTCAATGATGTGTGGAAGTATTAGGGAAAATAAGAATTTTATGTAGTAGCTATGCTGAACTCTAATTGGTGAATAATAACAGTAGTCCCTAGAACTTTAGAGAAAAACTAGACCCTTTTCAGCAAACAGCTAATTTTCTTCAGAGAAAGAGTTCCTGCTTTGCTACCAGCCCCTGGGAGAGATCAGGCCTCTCCATAGTTTATTGGTAGATCATGCAACAAAAGCTACCTATTAATCAATATATCAAGCTATCAAGTTGGAGCATGCCCAGTAGTACTTCCTTATCAGATGAAGCGGAAATATGGACTTAGGTCTAAGGAGATCTTGAAGGCACAAACAAGATACATGAATAAGAGAGTCACCCGTATAGTGTGCCTTCTCCTTTCAACCCATAGCTTTGGCTGCATAGCCAGATTGACTGGAGTAAATCAGCACAAAGTGCACTGGAAAGTCATTGCGTTTTCCCTAGGTATGTCTGTGGGACAGTGGAGGAGGGAAATATTCCTAATAGGTAGACATTCAAACTGTGTCTTCATTTTCTAGAAGGACAGATGGAGGCATGGATATGTCCCATTTATAAGATGTGGAAATCAGTCTGGCTGGATGGTCAGGAACTTAATAGAAACACAATTAAAGGAGAGGAATGAGGAGATTTTAGGAGGAGTTTTTAGATGGACCTCTCAGAATGAGCCTAGAGTATGAGAATATTATATCCCATATGAATGCTAGCCAAAAGTATTCCCTGTAGTGAATTCACTTGTTTTAGCAAATGTAATGATATCAGATGTTTCCATTAAATATAAGAAAATGCCCCCAACCTTGTTAGTTAGCAGGTAAATGCAAATTAAAACACCAATAAGTTCTCACTAAACACCTAAGAATGGCTAAAAGTAAGAAGATGGAAAATACTGTCAATGTTTCAAGTGTCACCAGTTGGCAAATATGTGGAGTAACCAGGACTCTAACCTTGCTGATGGGAGTGTGAATTACAAATTTCCATTTTGGAAAACTGTTTGACAGTATCTACTAAAATATAACATGTGCACATTCTTTGACTCAGCAATGCCATGTCTAGTTACATACTTAATATAATTGCATACACTTGTGCACCAAAGACACCTAAAAGACTCCTTGTAGGAGCTGACAATTCACAAAATCTAAAATCTAGAAACAATCAAAATATTCACTCATTAGAATGAATAAATAAATGGTTTTATATTTCAGCAATTGAATATTGTATAGCAATGAAAATGAACAGACCACTGCTGCATTTAACAACATGGAGGGATCTCACAAGCATAATGCTGAATAAATGGAGTAGATACAAAAGAGAAGAGATTTCATGAATCCATTCATATAAAGCTCAAAAACAGGCAAAACTAACATATTATAGAATTCAAGATATAAAGGGGATAGTTATTCTAGGGGAACTTTTGGGGTTGTTGATAATGTTTTATTTCTCCATCCGGGTGTGTTTGTATGGTTGTATGTATCCTTGTAATCAAATTGTATGCTTTGGTGCACTTATATATATGATGTTATATTTCAATAAAAATGTTTATTTAAACAGTAAAATATAGACAGATATAATCATGGAATATGTGATAGCATTTTAAGTTGAAAACGTATTAGTGACTGCAATGGATTGAAAAATATTAAATACATAAAATTCTTGAGTTCATATTGGTAATACCAATAAACAAAGCCCATTGGTCCTCTCTGGTTGGTACTACAGCACCAATATACTTTTAATGGTGCTGTTTTAGATTAAATGTGCCAGACTTTCTATTACTTGCCATCATGATACTCCTACTAAGTACTAGGGATCAGGTTAGGCCCAGGAGGTTTTCGGTAAATAAAGAATATCAGCCTTTTTAGGTTAGCATTTGAACTGAGCAGCCTGCATGACATCTAATTCAGGCGATCCAAATCTCTTGAAGGCTACATTTTTTTTTTTTTTTTTTGGGCTGGCTATGTCACCCTTTTAGCTCTTCATCTAGAATTGCTAGACAGTTATCTTTTTCTAATCTAATCAAAGCTAGAGAGGTTTGTAATTCACTGGAAGTGTGAAAGGCCTTGTCATCTTTGAATATGCAACTATAGACATTTGATTTTAGGTATTTCTGAACCCACTGATCACTAGCAGAGATGAAGGGCTTCCAGGGCTTCCATACCTAAGTCAGGTAGCAGTGAAGCTATCCATGGAGAGCACAGTGGTTGCCCCTCACCTTTTGGCATGTCATTTTAACTCCCCGAAAAGGATAGAAAGAAATCAATAGAAAAACATGGTTTGAGCAAGTGTGTAAAATTCTTTAGTTGATTCATTCTAGGAGATTTCCCAGAAGCTTAATACCTACTTACCTACTAATCTTTATTTCACTTGTTTTTCAAAGATATAATCTTAATTTTTATTAGTGCTTTCAGATGCTCCCCTGTTAAATAGTTTTAAACTCTACCATTTATATAGTGGCTCAGAGCTCAGTCAAAAGATAGGGCTATGAATCTGAAAATTATCGACTAACTTCTATGACCTTGGATTATGCCATCTCTGCTTGTCTTCTTATATATAAATTGGTATAGTAATATCTGAATTGTCTTTTAAATGGATGTAAAAATTATATTGTTTGGAAAAATCTTTTTAAACTCCTTGGGGAAATAACTGGAAGTAAATAGATATTTCAAATGTCTTCACACTCCGAGAATTTATCAGATGAAAGACTTGTCAACTTCAAACATAATAGTTAATATTATTCTCACGTGGAAATTCCCTGATGCTTCTACTTTTTGTGCAGTAACATTAATCTTAAACCCACATGGAATTAAAGCTGTTTTAATTAAGCATATAATTTGGCACTTTCTAACCTTAATTTTGGAGATGATAAAGCATTTTATAATAGTCATGAATTTAGCACTCCTGGGGCTTTTATAGAAATGATTAGAAAGGATAACTACCCAATTATTCTAGATGTAGAGCTGAAAGATATGCAATAGCCAGCCAAAAAGTTGAGCCTCTGAAAGGCTTTCTTCTGGAAATGAGTGTTTGAAAAGTTGCTAATTCAAAAAGAATCATTTATAATGTTGAAATGGGAGAATGTATTTAATCATTCATTCTACAGATATTTATTGTGTACCTACTCTATGCATTCTTCTCGGCACTGGAGATGCAATAGTGACACAGTCATTATTCTTGTAGATACCACATTCCGGGGGAGGAGAGGGAATAAATAGGGAGTGCTCTTGGTTAGGGCAGACTAGTATTTCAAATGAAATACCTCACTAAGTTTAGCTGAAAAACCTGGGCAGACACAAAATCTCCTGGAAGGTATCAGTGTACTAATATGAGATTAAAGAATTATGAGGCTTGTATGGAGAACAGGTGTATTGGGTAGTGAGCCTAGTGTTTAAAGTTGCTCCCCTCAAACACTTCCTCCTTGATGGGGGAACATTGATCAACTCTGGTTGTGTGGCTGAGAGTAGAGTTTTCAGCAGTATCACAGACTAGGGACACAGTGATTGGATAGACAAAAGTTGAACAATACTATTAGCAGCTTTGACCTAATTAATATTATTGCTTTTAAAAATAATTGCTTTTCTCAAGCTTCAGAATATATTCTTCTGAAGTTCATGTGGAACATTTACAAAAATTGATCATAATTGGACAGTAAAGCAACTCTCAATAGTTTTGAAAGGATAGAAGGCATAGAGAGCATAATGTTTTACCATAACGTAATTAGAAGTCAACAGAAAAAAGACCACTAGCATATCATTATGTTTTGAAATATGTACAAGTAACCCATGGATCAAATTATTATTTTTTCCCCCATGGATCAAATTAAAAAATATGATGGGAATTAGAAAAGAGTTTGAACTGAATAATAGTGAAAATACTATATATCAGAAATTGAGGGATACCATTAAAGTTGTATTTAGAGAGAAGTTTATAGCCTTGCATGCATATGTGAGAAATGAGAGAAGAAAAAAAATCAATAAGCACAACCTCCATGCCAAAAAATTAGAAAAGAATATCAAACCCAAAGAGAATAGAAAGAAGGGAATCAGATTTGGGAGCAAAAATTGTGGAAATATAAAACATATAGACAGTAGAGAACACCAATTATAATACATAAACTATTGATGAGACTGGAAAAAATAGGGAATGCACAAATAACCAATATCAGGAATATAAACAGATCCTGCAGACATTAAAATGATAAGATGGGTACTGTGAACAACTTGATGTCATGTATTTGAACATTTTGGTGAAATGGATTAACTTAGAAAAATACAGCTTACCTAAACTGATGATAAGAAATAGAATAGTTGAATAGTCCTATATATATTAATATAATCAGATTTATAATTTAAAAACTGCCCACAAAGGAAATTCTAACCCACTGACAAGACATGCCCCTTAACAACACTTTGGTCAGGCTCCTCTATATCCTCTTTTCAACTATACCTTGACCTTTGTACTTTTTCATCTTGGCATCACCCAGTATTACTAAAAGTCTTGCTTACTGAATTTAGCAACAATCTCTACCCTTCATATCTGATCACCCTTGATATTGACCAGATTCTGGTATCTGATCACCTAGTGGCTTGCCTTTAGCAAGAATCCTGTAAGTTTAACCAAAATTCATGACTTGTGATGCTTACTGCTATTAATTTTCCATTCCCTAATCCCCACCCTGCCCTTGTCTGTAAATCTCTACTTGTCCATGCCGTGTTGGAATTGAATCAGATTATATACTGAGGTCTCTTCTCCTTTATTGCAGCTCTATTGTAATAGTTCCTGAATAAAATATGCTTTCACCATTTTAACTTCTATCTGGCTCTGGTTTTCCTTAACACCACTATTGACTTTTTATGAGATCTTCCCTTCCTTACTTCTATTTTCATTCACCTCAAATCTTTATAAAAGCCAATATTAATGTAATACAATGTGATTTCAATAAAATGGGATGATATATTGTTCTGTATAGATAAATGTTTTTTTTTTTATTTGTCCCGCATAACTGACCACCTGAACCTGCATACATATAGGCTAAGGAATGTTGTTTGTGAGACTTGTGCTGTGTGAATAAACTTGGGAGCCTGATTTTTTGAAATATATTATCTGGCCTCCAGGTCAGAACTGGCCCTCTGTTCTGGATGGCAAGAGCTACAAATCTTGCCTCACATCCCCTCCTGCTCCAGGCTAGGCTGCCCCACCCAGAATGGAACCTGGGAAGGAAGGCAGACACACATAGCTCACGTACTTGAAAATATAGAAACATGACAACATGGAAATGTAGCTCATTCCAACCTGCATAAACAAAGGTTTAATTTCAAACCCTGTTATTTTCCCTATAAATATTCCCCTTATGGGGAGAGTCAGTGGGATATCTCACCTAGGGGAAGATACTCCTCCCATGTCTCTCAATTGAGACTCCAACCTGGCTGCTTCCATGGGGCTTCACCAGCTGATGACGCTGGATATTGTTGTAACTTTGCCTTATTCTCATTTGCTGTCTACTATTACCTTCATCTATGTAGAGATTCCTTTCCTCTCCTGTTTCTATAAAAGTAATAAAGTTTTCTTTCCTTTTCAAAACTGAAACATGGCTGTGAATCTTTTGTTCAGAACACACATTTTTAGTGTGGGGTAGAAAAAACAAAAATTTCACTATTGATTTTTCCGAAGACTTCATAGAAACTCCAAATCACAGAGAATGTCTTTTCTTTTTCTATTGTGTCTGCTAATTTAACCATAATGATGTAAGTCTAATCCTCATAATAGCCTTATAAAATAAGTGTTACTATCTTTTTCAAAAGAGACGAGAAAATGATGGTTGAGAGAGGTTAAGTAATTGTGGTACAGAATTGTTGAAGTCAGCTTACAAAATGTAGCTCTGTCTGGAACAACCCAACTTTTTCCCTCTGTGTGATACTGCTTCTTATTATGTAGGCCAAGGTTGGACAACACGAACAAAAGAAATCAAAAGAGAACTCATTAAGACCTTGAACATCATGCTTCACCTAGTGAGAGAACGTGGACTTCTAGTTAGAAGAACTTGCATTCTTCCACTGGTTAGCTATGATCTAGGAATCTACTTAACTTTATGCCTTATGTGTTTAAATCTGTTGAGATGCTTATTATAATTCCCATTGTACAAGATTATAGTAAGAATTAAATGAAATAATGTATGTGACCATTTTTATCATTACCACCAGAAACTTAATAGATGCTTTAGGTTTACCTGAATGAAATGACTAAACATAGTATGTAGATCTAAACTTTGAATAGTTATTCATACTATCTGCTTATCCACTTATAAAAGACTTGAGCAGTGTCTTCTAATTTATAGGCATTTCTTGCTCCTTTCAAATGATCTTTTAAACCTGATATGCCTTCCAAAGAGAGAAATGCTCACCTTTTGAATTCTGACATCAGTATGGACACTTAGATGCTAATGTGATAAGTCTCTTTGAAATAAATATTTTAAATAGGATTTTACTGCTTTAATAAACTGTTTTCCTGCTTCTCTGTTTTCTCATTTTGATCAGCAGTGCAAGAAAACACCTAGATGGGGTTGTCAAGTCTCATCCATCATCAAAAATCAAGTCAGAAATCTGAATGAGAATCTCTAGGCACTTCCAGTAAGTAAATCAGTTGTTTTTCTTAAATCATGCTTCTGTGTTTTCTTTTGTAAGATCTTCCAAATATGATGCAGATATACTTCACCAAAAGACAAGAAAATAGTTAACTTTACTAAATTCAGAATGAGGTAGGAATCATCAGACTTCTTAAGACATTGTTCTCTTCTTTCTCAATTGTATTCAGAGCAATTAATGAATAAAAGGAAGGCATTAGCAATGAAATAAATCTATAGTTAGAAGAGAAGGGGATTCTTCAGCTGAGTTTTAAATGTGAAATCATGAAAATCTAGCTTTTGAACTTTTAGGATCATAAAAGGGGAAGAGCGTTTCAGTTCCTTTGTATCCTCATTTAAACTTTTCTGAATCTGATTGTATTTTCTTATTATTGCATAATAGTTCAGGGTAAATTAGCAAAAATTCAGATTTACTGTTTTCCTGTATATACATTAGAGGTATTTGTAAAGCAGTTAAAAAATTGCTAACTTTTTTTTCAAGGAAATCTGTGTTGAACCCTCAGCTCTGCGATTTATCTTATTATTTGAGCATGCTAAGCCTCGGTTACTACTATTAGCTCCACAGTTTGCCTACACAGCCTGTAGTCCTTCTACTAAGCCTTACTTTGGAAGCTGGATATAACACAATCTTAGAAATGGTGGAACTTCTAGGGCTTCAAAATGCTCGGGATCCTTGGGTGGCTCAGCAGTTTAGCGCCTGCCTTTGGCCCAGGGCATGATCCTGGAGTCCTGGGATTGAGGCCCACATCAGGCTCCCTGCATGGAGCC
Organism: Canis lupus dingo; assembly: GCF_003254725.2. NCBI lineage: Eukaryota > Metazoa > Chordata > Mammalia > Carnivora > Canidae > Canis > Canis lupus. The sequence continues at coordinate 37,998,893 of NC_064254.1, forward strand.
TGCTTCTCTCTCTCTGCCTGTGTCTCTGTCTCTCTCTCTCTCTCTTTCATTAATAAATAAATAAAATCTTAAAAAAAGGAAAGTAACTATAAAAAATGCTCTTTTTGAAAATGAATCTATATTGTGAAGTATTATGTTATAGATTGCACAAAAAAATGGGTTTCAGGTTTCCTACAAGTTAAATTCCTTCTATATGATTTCTATTCCTTTGTCTCTTTTCCTTCAAGAAAAAGCATAGGAAAGTAACTGTTTGTTCTAGCTGTTTGGGTTCTAAGATTTTTTTTAAAGATTTATTTATTTAGTTGAGAGAGTGAGAGAGAGAGAGAGCACAAGCAGGGAAGAGGCAGAGGGAGAAGCAGGCTCCTGGCTGAGCAGGGTGCCTGACTTGGGGCTCAATCCCAAGACGTCAAGATCATGACCTGAGCTAAAGGCAGATGCTTGACCACCTGAGCTACCCAGGTACCCTGGTTTCTAAGAGTTCTAAGAAGTGTATTTTGTTTTGTGTATTACAAATTCTAAATTAGTTTTTAATTAATCAGGCTGAAATTGGTTTATATTTTTCCTTTCCTACCAGGAAAATCCAAAGTCATCAGTAATGTTTTATTTCTTTTTAAATATTTTATTTATTTATTCATGACAGAGAGAGAGAGAGAGAGAGAGAGAGAGAGAGGCAGAGACACAGGCAGAGGGAGAGAGAGAAGCAGGCTCCATGCAGGGAGCCTGACATGGGACTCGATCACAGGTCTCCAGGATCACACTCCAGGCTGAAGGTGGCGCCAAACTGCTGGGCCACCGTGGCTGCCCGATGTTTTAAAGAATTAGGGCAGCCAGGGTCGCTCAATGGTTTAGCGCCGCCTTCACTTCAGCCCAGTGGGTGATCCTAGAGACCAGGGATTGAGTCTCGTGTCAGGCTTCCTGCATGGAGCCTGTTTCTGTTTCTGCCTCTCTCTCTCTCTCTCTCTCTCTCCCTCTCTCTCTCTCTCTCTCTCTCTCTGTGTCTCTCGTGAATAAATAAAAAAATAAAATCTTAAAAAAAAAGAATTATGTTACTGCCACCTGACAGTTGTGCTTCACTGAAAACAACAGACATTAACTTAAACAGTGTGATTCTTTAACTAAAAATTTTCATCACTTGTGAAGAATTCCTATTTAGCCTTTTAAGAGGCTTTTTTTTTTTTTAAGATTTTATTTATTTATTCATGAGAGACACAGAGAGAGAGGCAGAGACACAGGCAGAGGGAGAAGCAAGCACCATGCAGGGAGCCTGATGTGGGACTCGATCCTGGAACTCCAAGATCATGCCCTCGGCCAAAGGCAGACGCTCAACCACTGAGCCACCCAGGGATCCCTTAAGAGGCTTTTTTTGTCTCTCTCAGGCACTATCTTATCATGGGTTGTAAGAAATCAAAGGATTATTATCAGTATACTAAACTAGCATAGCTACTTTTCATATTAAACTGAGGTATGAATCATAGAGGGAATATGAGGAAACATAACAGATTCAGTATTTTTTTTTGAGTCAGTAAACTTTATAACATAAATATTAAAATTTAAAGATCACATTTCTTATGTTCTTTAGATTTAAAAAATGCAAATGTGTGTGTGTGTGTGTGTGTGTGTGTGTACAGACAGTTAACTCATGATTTCAGTCAATGAGCAAGTCCCCAGGAGTGAGTGAGAGTTGACCGAAGAAACAGTGATCAATATATTTTACATTTGTGTTGAAGTGGGAGAGCTAGGTTCTTGTCTAATGGAGTTGAAGAATGAATCTCAAAGACAAAGGAGAGTGAGTAAAACTATTGAAGTTTATTAAGCATGGATATAGAAAAAGCTCTCAGGTGTGGGAGGGGTCCCAACAGGGTTGCCACTGAGGGCTTTTAGGGTTGGTCTTTTATAGAAAGCTAACCAGAGGACTTATTTATTTTTGACTTCTCTACTGGCAGCACCGTTGTTTAAGGACTAGTGATAATAAATGTAAAGTCTTACTTCTTTTTAGGGTCTGGTTATTTTCTGTTGACCACAGGAGACTGTCATAAATAAGACCTCCCTCTCAGACACCTAGGGCAGGGTGGTCTGGAGTGTTCCCTTATCTTTGATTTCCTTACACCACTGCCTTTTTTGGGATTTCTGTGAGCCTGATCATATAGCTCTCTATCTATCTCTCCCTACCTAGCCCTGCCTGTACCTTACTCAGTATCATTTATAGACTGAATGTAGAGTACTATTCTTGAATAAAGTGCAAATCTATTATGCATTAGTTTTACTCTTTTTTTTCTCATTCTTTTCTTCATCACTGTGCCTTCCACCTGCCACTTCCTGCCTAGAAAATTTAATGGTTGGTTACTTAGCTTTTACATGTAGCATTTTTAGTAAGTTTGTTGTATTTATGTGAAAGTATGTGTGAATATACACAGCAGCATTGTGAGTTGGGTATCCTGAATCAATACTCCACTTAAAAAAAGTAAAACAAAAAAAACCCTTGAAAAATATAGGAAATAGTTTTTCAAAATGAGCTAAGTTGGCAAGTTAGTAAGTGAAGAATAATCAGTGTCCAAAGCTAAATGAAAGGAAATTAGAAAGGTAAGTGGAGCATTGAAAGTAGAAGGTAAATGGAGCATGGAAACCAGATTTTACTTTGAGGATACTTGCCAACCCAATGAGTTGGACCTTGTTTTCAGTCTGGCAGGGTACAGCAGCAATATGAGACAAAAACCAGGGACCACTAAGAGTAGTCAAAAGACCTCCTCTACGTAAAACAGGGACACTAAAAGCATATACCTTACTAAAAGCATATACCTTCAGTGTAAGGGTAAAGTAAACATGCTGCTTCCATTCATTCCAAGAGAGCAAAAAGATAATTCTTGGATTTGAGCCTTGGTACCAAGTGGAAAGAAAGGAATCTTCTTGAGAATTCATAGCTAAAAGACAGCTCCAAACATGTTTGTAGCTGGAATTCACACTACTTAAGTGGTTGAGAAACAATAAATCACTAGGTTAACCAGTTTAACACTGGATTAATTCTGAACTGGTAGCCTGAAGTGCTTGGAAGGAGCAAATGTACATCATCTCTGGAAGAATACACCTTCATCAAAAGCCTAAAAAAATTCCCCACTGAAGAAGTTTTGAGAAATAGAAGTGGTGAGTCAAAATATGCAAAAGACCTGACATGGTGATATCAGAGAAAATTAGTGGAAACTACATAAATCAGAATGAAATTTTCAAAAGTTTTTTGTGTTGGTATTATCAGACACAAAATATATAAAATAGAATATTTAATTTACTAAAAAAAATAAATGAAGTGATAGAAGAAGTAAATAAAAAATAAGAGATGTTAAAAATGACCAAGCAGATTTTAAGAGGAACAGAATAGAATTCCTAGAAATAAAAATTAGTTGACATTTAAAATTCAGTGGATAGTTTTAAGAAAAGATTAAATGATGATGAAAAGAGAATTCATAAGAGACATATCTAAAGAACTTAAAATGGGCAATGAAAGACAAATAGATGGAAAATTTAAAAGAGAAATTAAGCTGATGGAACATAGAATGAAAATGTCTAAATATATTTAATAATATAGGAGAAAAAGGAGGGCAGAGGAAAATCCTAAGAGCTAATAACCACGAGTTTCCTGAAATGGGTTAAAGACATGAGTCCTTGGGACACCTGGGTGGCTCAGCAGTAGAGTGTCTGCCTTTGGCCCAGGGCGTGATCCTGGAGTCCTGGGATCGAGTCCCACATCACGCTCCCTGCATGGAGCCTGCTTCTCTCTCTGCCTATGTCTCTGCCTCTCTCTCTCTGTGTCTCTCATGAATAAATAAATAAAACCTTAAAAAAAAAAAGACGAGTCCACAAATTCAGGCAGCTCTCAAATACCAAGCAAGAGAAATAAACAAATTGTAAAATTATAGAACCTCAAAAATGAAAAAGTTTAGGAGGAGGAGCTAGGAAAAAACCCAAAATAATTACCTTATCTAATAAGTAACAATTAGAATGACATTGACTTTTCACAACAATTGAAGTAGAAGTGCATAGTAGTTTCAATAAGCTGAGAGAAAACACTATAATTATTAAACTGGAATTTGGTACACAGTGGAAGCATTTATCAAGAGCAAACTTAAGACAGGTAGAGACAAAAAAAAATTGAAGCTTTTGTAAACAACGGAGATTGACTTCAAGTATAAAGAAAATTACTTTAGTTGTATATATATAAGTACTTTGGGATAAACCTAACACAATATGAGCAAGAACTTTATGGAAAAAATCATAAAACTCTGCTACTAGACATATACTAAGAATTATACCAAATCTAAATAGATGAGATACAGAGACTCAATTTTGAAAGGCCAGTTGATCTATAGATTAAACTTAGTGCTAATGTAAATTGATTTATAGATTTAATGTAATTCCTACAAAGATTCCCACAGGTGCTCTGGTGGAATTTGAGAAGCTGATCCATGTCTATAGAAATGAAAAAGTCTCCAAAGGGCCAAAACACTCCTGAAGTATAGCATGGAAATACTTGTATTACCAGGTAAAAGAAAACTTATAATAAATTAGAGAATGTGGTACTAGTGTAGTGACAGATAAAAAACCAATATGTTTGATTGCAATGCCCTCAAAAATGATGCATACATATTATGGAAACAATATATAAACTTAATTTTGGTCAAAGCTAGCCCAACAGCTAAGTAGGGGAAATAAAGGACTTAAAAATTATGTTGAACTGATCAGAAACCTTACAAAAGTTTAAAGACTTCTATGTGAAAGGCAAAACTATAAAACCTTTGCAATACAGTATATTTATAACTCCCAGAGTAGTGAAAAATTATTTAAAGTGGCCAAAATAAGCATATATCATAAAGGAAATGAAAGATGGATTTCAGTAAATTAAAATTAAGAGCCTCTGTTCACCAACAAATGCGTTACAAGAAGGTGAAACATATTCTAAAGAGAGAAGAAAATATTTGGAGCACACAAAACCAATAAAGGATTATAATTCAACTCAACAGATTCCATGATAAAAAGATAACCCAAAAGAAAAAACGGGTCAAAGCATGCATTAACATTTTCACAAAAGAGGAGACGTGAATGAACATGTGAAATTGTGCTCACGTTCATTAGTAATCAAGAAAATGTAAGTTAAACTACAGGCAGATACCATTTTGCACAGGCTTGTAATTTTAAGGTGATGATGTGGAGTGATGTGGATTCTGAAGGCATACTCCAAGTGAGAAACTTTGAGAGAGATTTGAGTGACGCTTGCACCTGCCTCAGGAGATATGGCCAAGAATATTCAGGGCAAAAAAATGGAGGCAGATGAGAAATCCAACATCAGTAAAATGAGTAAATGAATGGTTGTATATTCACATACTAGTGTACTAGAGAATCATGAATAATGAAGAATTAAAACTCCTAAGTACCAATATTGGTGACTCTCAGGAGGAACATAATGTAAGGAAAAAACCAAGTTATAGAAAAATATAATATGATTCTATGTAATGTTTAAAACCATATAAACTAAACAATATTATCTTAGGGGAATAAGACATATATGGTTGAACTTTAAAGATGAGCAAGGGAATTGTACGCTCAGAAGATGATGCTTAGCTCTGAGCTGGGAGTACCTGGAATGGGGTTGGAGAGGACACGAGGGGGCCCTCCAGTGTACCATCTTCTTATTTAAAATAAGTAGCACACAAGTATTTACTTCACTTTTCTTCATAATTCATATGCTTCTTTTAAGTATTCTATTGCATTCTAGTCAATATTTAATAAAAATGATGAAAACTAAAGCAAAAACAGTTTCAAAGTGGTTGAACAAATCTTGATTGTCACATAGGATGGATGTCCACAGATGTAATTTTCCCAGAGCCTGGCTCCTGTATCCTGGGGTTGATTTCTGTAGTACTGTAGACTACTAGGCCCCTTCACCAAGTGATGATACTTCAGGCTTTTGGCTGAGGATTCTCTGAGAATTCTTAATCCCAACATCAGTTATGAGATGGTTTGTGGCATACTTGTTAGCAAGAAGTTGACTCTATACTGTCATTTCTATATTGACCCAGAGGAAGAGGCACTTTGCACAGAATTTGTGTCCAAGTATGTTGCTGTGGGGTCCTCATGATCCCCAGGCATATGGGGCATTCACTGAGTCCTGGAACTGACTGTCTCTGTCTTTGGGGTAGTGAGGACTCTCATCTTTCCAGTCAAGTATTTACAGTTACTTCAAGAGAAATTGATTTTTTTTTCTCTTTTCTTTCTCTTCTAATCTAAAAATAATGAGGAAAAAAACTCAAAAAAAAAAAAAAGAAAAAAACTCAGTTAACAACAACATTGATGAAAAGTTACAAAGAACAAGTATGAAATGAAAAAAAAATAATCCTAGACCTTACTAATGAGGACAAAAAGAGCCTGCTTCTAATAATTTTATGTGAAGTTGTTTTAAGAGGACTTGTCTGGGTGGCAGTCCTGGTTTTTGTTTCTGCTGTGCTCTAACCATAGTTGCCTAAGACTGTCTAAGCCACAAACTCTCTTAATTGGTATTTATTGGTCTTTTGAGCATTTATTATCAACTAGATATTTTAAGTAACATATCTCTAATCCTTAAAATGGTTCTGTAATGTAGGAATTATTATTCCTGATATATAAATAAGCCAACTAAGGCTCAGGTTAGTTGTTTCAAAGTCAAGCAGCTTTAAGTGGTGAAGTTAGCACTTGAGCCCATTCCTGCTGGCTCCAATGTTAGACAGGTCTCTTCCATTTTATTCTCCTCTCTCTTGGGAGTCACAAAATAGAGGGCCTTGGGATAAATCATCTCTTTCCATAGTTCCTTACAGCTTGAAATATTTAAAGTGCATGCTACTATCCTCATTTGACATTGTTTAGTTAACACCAATGTTATAAATTGTTTCCACCTCATTGTAACATGGAGATTTTGAAGGCAACCATGCACACCAGAGCTTTTCCACTGGAGAATTCATTTTTCTTACTGAGGTATCAACAACCAACTTAGCTGTTTTCAGCTACCTTTGAAAGGAGGTTAGAAGATATTTTTTCTCTCATTTTATTCAGTACTTAAAGAACCCAGAAGAAAGTCTAGAATTTCTAAATTAAGAAGGATTTGGTTTTGGCACACTTTTAGAGTGAAAGAAACAATGAGGAGATAGGTTTTGGTCACAAAAGAGTTGATATCTCTGGGACATTTCAATATTTAATTGAGAAAAGTCAAAACGACACTTAAAATTGAGATAACGTTGTGAATTTTATTCAGACATCTTTTGCTTTGGAAAGTTAGGGTTTGCAAGGAGAAGGGGAGACATTTTGATTGGTAATAAAAGGTAGAGAAGCCCTTCTTAGGGTGCTATTTCATTCTTTCAGAATGGCGACTTGGCTATGAAGATTGTCCTAAAGAAAAAGTCCATTCATTTGATTTGTTTAAATTTTGGGGTGGCATCGTATGCCCAGAAATGATCTAATTTAGTTTTCTAATGGATGGACTATAGGGCAACTCTACATCTCTGTCAGAGGCTCAAGTAAAGAGTAGTTAATTTCTTAAAAATATCATTCTTAAAAATATATCTGCCTTTCCACTGAAATATAGAGAAAATAACAATTTAGAATGTAATGCAAGTAATGGTTTGGAATTAAAGAGTCTAAACTCACACTCTCAATTTTTGACCACATGGGTTACCTCAACTTTCAGAGCCTCTTTTTTACATCTGTATTATGGATTAGCTTATGTTTACCCTTCAGGTTTTTTTCCAAGGCTTGATTTAGAAAATGTTTACAAAGTGGTTGGCATGTGAGGTGGGGGTACATGATTTGCTGATTATTGGTGTGCAGGTGCCAGCCTGGGCCACAGTGTGTCGGCTCCTGTCCTCAGCATAATGGGATAAGTGCCAGGGCTACTGCTTAGAGGGAGCTTAGGAGGGATCATAGAACATCTCCCAAAATGCTTGGCATGTGAGAAGCACTCTCTAAAGGTTGTTGGTATTACTATTATTGCATTGTTGTTATTAATGTTATTGAAATGCCCCCCTTATCTCAGGAACAGTATTGCATGTTAGGAAAGTTTTCAGCACATGGGTTGTAAACTGCTCTGGTCTAGACATGTTTGAGAAAGGAGGTTAGACTATCATATGGCCTCATATTTTATAAAAGAAGTCAAGAACGTCAGCGGGCTGTGATTCAGCCACTCCTTTACTTTTCCACTGTGTGCTTTAATGCTAGCTTTTGCAGTAATTCAAACAGAAACATCTGCAGGGTTTTCTTTTCTGCTGACTTCAACACAGTAGCAGGGTGAAGCCCCTTTGTGTAGTCTATGTAATCTAAAAGTCATTATTTCTTTTGAATTGGACTAAAGCAGTAAAAGATCATTATAAGAATTTCAGGTTAGGTCTATAACCTACTGTCATTCTACTTCTCCAAATAATTTATATTTTTTTCATAAAAAAGAACTGATTTTTAATCGTGGTCTCTAAGAAAATGAGAGGTGGACATATTTTAAAGAGAAGAGGTGTAGAAGATTTTCTTTCTATATAGATTCATACATATTTTATATATGTAAAATACATTTTGATACCTTAAATATCATGGAGAATACTCATCCTAAAAATAATGCTGACTTTTTTAAATGGAATATACTAAAAAAAGGAAAAGTATTTACTAATGACTACATTTTAGGATAAGTAAAGCACAGTGGGGGAAATGGATACAGCAGTATAGCGAGAAGAACAAAAAGAAATAAAATCCCACTCAATTCCATTTGGTCCAACAGGCATTTTCTAAGTGGTTACAGATGATATGGAAATGTAATACATGCTTTTCACGTGGTTCCAGTCAAGAAAAGGAGACAAAATTGTAAACTAGTAAGTTAATACATAAGTGGTAGTGTCAATCACAGGAAGACTCTGATAAGAAGTAATCACAGTGTTAGAGAAGGAAGTGATAGACACTGTAGTGTGGTGGAGGAAAGAAGAGCTTCAACTTTTTTGAAGTGTAGCTACTTGACTGGTGGGATAGAAGGATCACTGAAGCATCTTAAGAACTTAAACTTTCTGGGCTTCAACTCAGTCATGTATAAAACGAAGGAGTTCACCTGAATGAGATGTAAGGTCACTTTTAGCTTTAAAATACTGTGCTGTGAAATAGGAGAGGTTAGGTGAAGAGACCCTGGTTAATTTAATTCTCAATGAGAGTTGATTAACTCAGTTTTATTTCTTAGAATTCCAATGTAAATGTCTGGGTCCCTGTTTTATTAGTTTATATACAAATCTTGAAGACCAAATTAAGATTGAAAACATTTTAATTCAAAGTCTTTACAATGGAATCCATGTGAAAAAATGCAAATAGCCTGATTTTTGAAGTCAGGTAAACCTGTGTTCTGATCCTAGTCAGGTAAACCTATGTTCAGATCCTAGCTCTTCCATTTATTGGGAGAAAGAGCATTTTGAGGTGGGGTCCCTGGACCTGCAGCATCACCAGGAAATTTGAATCATAAATTCTCAGGCCCTACACCAACTTCCTAAACAGAGACACTCAGGGCAGAACCTGACAATCTATTTTCCAACAAGGCCATTAGGTAGTATTGGTGTACCCTAACATATGAGAGCTGCTTATGTATGATATGGAGTTGATAATTTCCCTTTACATGTAAGAATAACAATTATACAGTGGTTGCCAGGCTTTAATGACGTAGTATATATTACTTGGCACATCATAGGTCCTCAGCAGATTATAACTATTCTGTTTATTATCTCACTAACATTAGAGTAACTGTTGCTATTTCCAGGAAGAATTGAGGACTATACCTAGGTTTAGTGCTCCTTTGCATTGCTTACAAACCTAAATCTAAGTTTATTAAATAAATTCTATTTCTTTGAAAGAAACTATCACATTTGGTGAAGCAAGTGACATTGTCTGGAAGTCCTGTCTAGAAAACACAATATATTGGGCGATTAGATTTTCATGCTATTGGTGTGGAGCACAGAGCATGTATGGCATTCATGAACTCCTTTAGCATATGTCACCCTTTACTGTGGGCGTAGAGAGTGTGCTCTGGAGGCATGGTGTCATTATTTACTGTGATGAAGCAAATCCTGGGACTTTAATGAACCGCAGTTTTCTCCTCTGTAAAACTGGCATCATAGTATCTCCCCACTAGGTAGTTGTGATAATCTGATGAGCTGCATATTGGTTAAAGCCTTTGTGAAACACACATTAGCTAACACATCCATGTTCAAGTTCGACAGAGTTAGATCATTATTCATTCATTGTGTTTAACAAATATTTACTGAACACCCAGACTATGGAAGGCATTGTGCCTGAAAACACTGCCCAGAAACAGATAGAACCTGACTTTCAATTGAGTCATGGAATAAATATTTGTGACTTTTTCATTCAAGAAGCTAATGAACAGTCTCTGTAGAAAATTGATTTGTTCCAGAAATGTTTTACCTCTTGGGAAAACTGAACTTTATTTTTTAGTATTTTATTTAAATTCAATTTGCCAGCATATAATATAATACCCAGTGGTGAAAGCTAAACTTTAAAAGGCTCCAAATTTGATGAAGGTGACATGAAATGATAATTTATAGACATAGTTTAGTAAAGACTTTTCAGGAAAGCAATTAATCAGTATGTATTCAAGGTCATTTGAATTATATAACCTTTGACCCATTAATTTCACTTCTATGATTCCCAGAAGCTATCTTAAGGAATATTCCAGAGACTATAAGAAAGATTTATTTAAAAAGTGCTTTTTATTTTACTTGCAATAGTGAAAAATTGGAAATAATGTATGACAACAAAGGAATAATAAAGTTTTAACTGAACTCAAGGGTATTGTCACTTGGGGTGCATTAAATTGAACATAATGGAAGGAAGTGTTGAAAACAAAGAAATTTTGTTACTTGTTACAAATAAGGAGACAGGGGATGTCTCTCAAAGCACACAAGTTGTCTCCTCCAACACAACTTCAGAGCTGCTTTATATTGCAGCTGGCAAACTTTTGGCCAGTTATTCTTACAGTTATAAAGTGGTCACAGGAATTTAGTAAAACTTTTGTAATCTTTCAAGCATGACTTGAAAGGAGTTTGCTTAACTCTGCAATTTCCCAAGAACATTTATGATTTTCTTTGTTCCTCAACATCTGCTCTGTTGAGCAACTTGGTGGGCTTCCCAGGAACAGGAAGGAACAGGAACATTCTTAAGGACTAGGGATGCTGAAAAGCAAAAATACTAGGAGTGGTTTATTTGTTTTTATTTCTCACTGGTCTCTGATGACCTTATCCCTAACTAACAAAGTGAGTTATGTTAACATGCATGATGGAATACCACATATATTTAATATTTAATAAAGGGCTAAAATACACACTATGGAATATTACCTGAAAAATAAAATCATGATAGATATATTCAGAATGATTCTAATGAAAGAATATATGTTCAAAGAATAAAGACTTTACAGAAATGAGCTAAAAGTTAATCCTTGAAAAAATGGCAAAGAAATGGACCAAAATAAGTCCCCTGATGACTTACTTTATACTTTACTGAATTTTATAAATTTTCTAAATTGAACATATTTTTCTTTCATAATCAAAAGTTCCCTGCACATACCCCCCCTCTCACAGGATCTATGAGAGAAGTGTGATCTCTTGCCTTTCCTTGCTAGTTTTTAAAGGGGCAATCAGGAACTGCTGAAGAGATATGAGTATTGCATCTCTTATATGTAAGCATGATAAGCATTCAGACATGATCATGTAAATGGGGATATCTTCTTAAATTTAGCATTTCAGTCAGTAACTCAGAGAAGCAGTTACCCATTTTAATAAATGTCATCTATATTTTGCAAATAAATTTAACAGTCCCTCTCGCAGGTGAGCTTCAGGTAAAGTAATCCTTTCTTAGGTCTGGGGTTAACCTAACCAATTTTCCACCTCTATCCTCCCTGTGATTTCCTGGTGTTGCAGTGTTATTGGATGGGAGAGTCTCTTAGCAGGAATATGCACAAAATCCTTAGGCAACTGTTAAGGAGGATTATTTAGGCACAGAAGGGTATAATAATGACAGATTTTAACACAGTGACTCAACTTATACACATTAATTTAATTCTCCTAGACTCTAGAGTGGGCGTAGTGAAAGCTCACTTGCACAAAAGTATTAAAAGTTACAAAAGTTAAAAAAAAAAACAGTGATTTTAATCAAAACAGTATCACTTAGCAATATCAAACCAGTAAACCAGGCTTATTTATGTGTTTGCTGAGGTTCAACTGATGTTAACCCTTGAAATATTTATTTTTAGGCAATGGAGCATAGTGGAGTAAATATAGTTTTTGAGTTAGAAAAGATTCTGTTTTGAATCTTATTTTTCTCACTGTAGATCTTTGACAAGTTATTTATTCTTGTATGTCAATTTATCATTAATAAAGTGAAAATATTAATGCCTATCTTACAGAGTAATTTTGAGAATAAACTGTTAATTAAGAGTATACATGCCTTGCACAGTATAGCACATCCAAGTTACCAAACATGTTATAGGTGTTTTTATTTTATTTTTATCATAAGAAAAGCTCTCATATATATTGCTTTTCTGTCTTCTGGAGGTTGGTAAATATTTGCGTCACTATAATGAGAGCCAAGACACCAACTCAGGCACAGCTAATAAATAGCAAGGATATCCTTTCTGCATGTCATCTCTGTTCTGTGTTATCTCAGTTTATGTTGCTCTGTAAATTTAAAATGCCCAATTTACTTATCCCCTCCCACCAAAATGCCACTGTGTATATTCTTACACACAGCTCATGATTTTTACTGTCTGTATCCCATAGAAAACCTTAGCCAGAGGAAAAGAAATCAAGATCTTCAATAAACCTTTCGTGTCTATGATACAGATTTTGAAAATATCTTGGCAGTTTGTGCTTTCTCTAGCATCTCACTATTCTTCCCAGTACATCATTTATGAACACACACAAGCATGCATGCATATGTATAATATTTTCAGCAGTCATTTAGGAGAGCATGAAACTGGAAATATGAGTCTCAGGATGAATTCCAGTAAACAACTTGCTCACAAATTGTTCCAGGAACTAATTTGCCTCTATTTGGAAACTCTATTTGGAATATATGTACAGGGTCTTGGATGCATTTGAAAAGAGAGCAGTCTAAAGCACTTACCCCTTGAAATAAAAAAAAAAAAAAGGTAGACAAATACATTAGTTTGTTTTAAATCCATGTTTATTTCTCTCTGGTGAAGTCATCTGATTCATTCTTTGCCCTTTTATACTGACAAAAAGCTCTGCTCAGGAAGCAGAGATGGGGTTTGGTTGCAGCACTGAGCTCATGGATGGAGAGCAGAACACCCTCATGCTGATAATGAGGCCATGATTTTCACTGGAGGCCATTGCTTTGAGTCCCACTCGAGTGTGAAACTGACTCAAATGTTCACTGTGGTCCAAAGTCTTGGCTAAAGAAGAGAAACACTACCCTTTTGATAATGCACAGATGATGAAATTTCATCTTTTATTTCTGTTTCTCAAAGGCCACAGTTATTTTGTGATGTTGGAAGCTGGTTTTCTTTTTCTGACCTCTTTGCCAGAGTTGGGATACTTTATTTTACCCCTATGCACCTAGGACAATAATGATGGCAGTAACATTCACAGCAAATTTTACAGGTTCCAAATTGCTTTTGCAGATGGTTTGTCATAGTGGTTGCAGTCATTTCCCCACGGTGTCCACTTAGGAGCACGGTGTGATTTGCATTTCAAATCTGGTTGGAAGTTTAGGCCCCTGACACAATGGAAGGTTACTCATCCAAAGAAAGGCTGGCTTTTGTGTTGGCGTTTTTATTTTTGCTCTTGTTGTTACAGTAATTTGAATAAAGCTGACTAGCACCTACCAACTTTCAGCTCTCAGGATCTGGGTCCCTGTGTGGATTTCCATGATACACTCACACCCTTGATCATTCTCTAGACTTCTTGTTGGTGTGAAGTGCTACACAGGCTCCACAAAGCCACAGAAGTACATGCACAGGTCTTCATAGGCTCATTCTTTCCCTGTGCTACCTTTATCTGACATGCTGCTTCCCTTTTCCTTTCATAATGCCTGCCTCTTGCATCCTTCCCCTCTTTTATTCATCCCATTGCCATCTACACAGCCTAGGCTGCTTCCTTTGTGCTACAGTAAAAGAGCACACATACCCAGAAGCCAACTGCTGAAGAATTGGGGTCTTCTCCATGTGCTCAGACTCTAAGATGTAAATTCTTCCCAGGAGCCAGGAAAATTTCTATTTCCCATTATGAAAGGCTCAAATCTGCTGTTAACTACAAAGTGACTCCTTCCCTTCTCCCTTCCTCCCTCTCTGTCTCCCTCTATCTTTCACATATCATCTTGCCTCCTCTCTCCTGCTTTCTGTCTCTGTCAAGGACTCTTCTTAGCCTGCTTCCTTGTCTACTTGAGCCCTGCTGGAGCTGATAGGGCCTTGCTAATTGCCTAAATCTAGTCCTGTGGATTTCTAAATCTCTTTGTTTCTGATGTTTTCCAAAGTTGCAGAGCCAGTCAATTGCAGGCTCTTTCCTGTACCTCACACTGGTGGAATATTTCACACTCTGCTCACTGCTTTAATAAAAAAATATTTTTTGAAGTCTTCCCTTTAGTACTATTGGCCAGATTGCTGCCTAATCAATAAGAGGCAAGACTTCTTTTTTTCTTCTTGGTCTAGGCCATATTTACAGAAATAACCATAGTGGGACTTGTAAAAAGCCTTTAGAAACTTGGCTTAATTTCAGTCATATAAATCACTATATCATACTTTTATTCTATTTTGGTTTATTATAATTAATCTATTCTGTCTCAGAAATGGTGTCTCACTTTTGTTTTCAACAATGTAGTGTGAGTAGTTCACATAATCTGGAAAGAGGAATAAATCCAATCTTGGAGCTCAAATGTAATATCCTGGATGCTTACCGGTATTGAAACATTTCCATCACAAGCTGGAGGTCACACCAGGACTTACCTTCTCAGTAGTTGTTTTTGAAAGGCAGCCTTTGGTATCCCTTTTGGAAAGTAAGGGTTAAGAAGACAACCCATAATACCCTGGCCAGAATATTCTTATTTGGGGCCCTTATGAGACTGAGGGCAATAACTGGCCCAATTTGGGATATATTTTTGCCCTCATGGAGCAAATAAATGGCATGTACTTTGTGTCAGGTGAATACTGGCTTCACTACTACTAGCTGTAGCTCTGCAAACCTGGTTGAGTGAAGTAATGTCTGTGAGTTTCATTTTCCTCACTATGTAGGAGGCGGTGCGGCAGTGGTGGTGGTATGATAATGAAGCCTGCCATACAGTTGTGGAATCAAATGAGATAGTATATTTGAAAGTACTTTAAAAAGCATAAAGTTTTATCTATACTATACACACACACACATATATAGCATTATATATTAACAAACTGTATAAATGTATTTTTATTTAATAGTATTCCTATCAATATTAGAGCTTGGTTATAAAGCATAACTATTTCATGTTTATGTAAGCTTTAGTGAGTTCTTAGCTCTGCTTTAACCTGGAGGTTTTTTTTGTAACCTGTAATTTATCTTGTACAGAGGGCTGTGAACTAGTTTAGTGAGGCCATGTGTACTCAAGAGGTCATTCTTCATTGGACTCTATTTGTTACGAGTGGTTAATGAACTATTCTCTGTTCTTCAAGTTCTAGGTGAATGCAAATGATTTTCATTGTTTTTTTATTACTTCAAAGTCACAAGAACCAAAGGAGTTCAAAAGTAAAGTTTATACAGTCAGTATAATATGAAGTTATTCGTGCATAGACTTCAACTCAACTTGTATTAATAAAGCCTAAGTATTTATTGTTCTCACATAGTATTACAGCTTGTATTAATTTTCTGACAGATTCAAACCCATATATTTCTTTGAAATGCATTACATATTTTCCTCCATTACCACATTTCAGAATTTTTTAGGCTCCACCACTTCTTTATTCTTGTCAGTTGACGATATGTATTACTCCTTTGTACATTCATTTGATGAGAATTACATAGCCTGGATTTGGACAAAATATCTTAAAAAAAACAGTGCTTAAAATCTGAAGATTTCATACATGCTTCTGGTAGCTTGATAATAAATGAGTGTCATCACGGGTTTCCATTTCTAAGCCCAATATGGGAGAGATTGTGTATGTTTGTGTCACATTAAGTTTATAATCTGGCAAGCTACAACCAGAACAATGATTATGACCAATTCCATTACACTATGGTAAAAGGAAATACCCTTTGCTGTGTCTACTTATAAGTGGTTGACAATGGTCTCAAGTGTTCTTATACATCCAGTGCCACAGGATAGACAGAGAAAAGGCTTTAGCCTTAGATAGACTTGGACTGGAATTCTTGGTTTGTCACATTGAGGTCCAGTGTCCTCATCTTTAAAATGTGGTGTTATTCACTATAAGTGAAATATTGTATATGAAGCATCAAAGCACACTGCCTGCCAAAAGTGATGACACTTAACAATGGCAGATATTTATTTCCTGAGAATTCCCAAAGAAATTGTTATCATTAGCTTCAGAATGAAGATGAGAAAGCTGTATTTATGTATGAAGTAACAGCCTCTCTGAGTAGGAAGGAGAATGAGTCTTGAGTGGCACCTACTGAGCTGGATCATGAGCTGTTCTCGACAATATTATTCTCTCACTTCCTCCAACCTGGTATGAAAGCTCCCCGTCTCTGGTCCCATGAGTACTCCTGTTGGTAGTTATTGATACATTCTATCTGGGTACCATGTGATAGTAGTCAACTGTTCCTTTTGTTAATCAGGAAAACCAAGTGAGAACTAGGATTCCATGCCCAATTATGTTCAAATTTCAACTTAAAGCAATCAAATGTAATAGCTTAATTTATAGAATTCATTGTGGTATGATTAGAATTTGCCTACTCTGTAATAACTATGATCTAGCTCTTATTAGATCTAGTTGATCCAGGAAGCTCTTAAAGGTAGTCTCATTATTGATCTTAGTGCTTAAAAGGAATCCTTTAATTTTCAAAGAAAAAGAACTTTTTGAAAGTTCCAAGTTTTATTTGCAACCTAGGGAGTCCTGGTTGTCTTCTTAGCCTTATGTAGTTATTATTGTTCATTATTATAGAAAATTGCATCCATAAGAGCAGTGCGATAGTGGGATGGGATGATCTTCTCCATCAGTATGGGGGAAAATCTTTAAAAAAAAAGAATTATTAAAGCTCTTTTTTTTAGTATGTTCATTGTAAAAGGATGGATACTTTTCATTTTAAATTACAAGTATGTATTTGAAGAACAAATTTCTATTTTGATGAAATGTAACACAAAACAGAAGTTTTCTTTACTCCTTTGGAGATCACTGAACATATATAAGCTTTTATTTTTTATTATTTTTTTAAAGAAGTTTATTTTATTTTATTTTTTAATAGATTTACTTATTCATGAGAGACACAGAGAAGAGGCAGAGACACAGGCAGAGAGAAGCAGGCTACTCACAGGGAGCCTGATATTGGACTCAATCCTTGGACCGGGATCATGCCCTGAGCCAAAGTCAGATGCTGAGCCAAAGGCAGATGCTCAACCACTGAGAAATCAGGTGTCCCCATATATGATTTTTAAATGGAATATTTTTGAAATATTTGCTTGCACTTAGCTATATGGCAAGACTTCCTTGTACTCTTTAGTTCAATTTCAAAAACTAAGTATTTTAAGACAACTACATACAGGATGAGAACTCTAGGTTATTCTGTGTTTTATGTGTCAATACCCAATAAAGTAAGGATGTTTGCATTAAATAACAATTCTATCAAATATGGCTATCAAATGATATTTAACTATTGTACATACATCTATCTATGTTCCTCAGTGGACTACGTAGAGATTGCATATTTCATATAGTTGTGTATTTTCAGTTCTAACTCAATATTAGGTATTTAATAGGAATTTAATTAATATCTGATTTAAATAATTATCATGTACTATAAATGTTGGTAAAGGGCACCATATATATTAAGAAAAACTTTTAATAATAAGGCGAGGGAAACATTTTCCCTGAAATATAGACCTAAAGGTGAATTGAGCTGAAAATTAAGCTGAAAATTAAAAAAATTAATAATTCATATTTGGAATATTTATTTAGATAAGTTTATATATATTTATATTTATAAATTCTCAGCTCAATATCTTAGGAATAAAATAAAACATAGTATGGACTACGTCTAGTATTTTAATATATGCTATCAAATAAGAACTAAAAATGTAGTTAGAAAAACACAATCCTGAAAACAAGTGTATATGTGTCATGATTATGAGCCCAAGGAAGTCCCCAATTTCTTTTTTCATTGGGATGTTTAAAGATTACATAGAAAATATAAAAGATTATACATGGTCTATTTTTATACCAGAAACAACTCTACCAAGTAAAAACTCAGAACACTAATTTCAGTTGCAAGCTGGCCTTGCCTGACTAGGAGCATTTTTTAGATTTGAAACTTTTTTTTCCAGTTTGTACTGTAATGAATGGGAAGAGCTGTGATTTTTATTGAAGTTTATACTGTTTGTTGGAGCAACTGTACATACATGGAGTATTAGGCAGACAAGATTAATCTGGAGCTTTCAGTTCTGATTTGATCCAGTTCTAATAAAATCTGAAGGCCATTTATTAAAAGTTCTTTCTTACAGACTTTTAAGGTTTATTTCACTATTCCTAAAGCACAAATTTATGAAACCAGATTAAAATGGTGGATCAGACTCTAGATATCACAACATCCTAAATATTTTCTACATTTCATTTTACTTTAGGTGATTGAATAGGTGCTTTATATTTCGAGAAAGGTGGATTTCAAGATTTACACCAAGTATATGGTTCTTTGAATATACTGGTTAAGTTTTTAATAGTTGCGAATTAATATTGATAAATATAATTAAGGAACTTGAAAAGATTATTACCCTCATATAATCTTGGATTGATTTGCTGAAAACAGACATGAAACATTAGGCTTATGATACAGTCCTACTAAAACAGAAAATATGTGTAATAGATTTGAGAAAGAACAACTTATTGAACTCTTGATCAGAGGTAGCAGTGTTCCTATTTTCTGTGACTTCTATGTTTACCAGTATGTTTGAGACTTGTAGTTACCTGCTCAATAGCCATTTTCATGTTTTAAAATAGAAATAAATTCCTAACTTTTCCAGGCAGGAATGTGCTCAGCTGAAATCATATTTCTCAATCTTTCTTATAGCTAGATGTGGTCAATTACCATTTTTTTAAAAAAGATTTTATTTATTTATTCATGAGAGACACACAGAGACACAGGTAGAGGGGGAAGCAGGCTCCATGCAGGAAGCCCGATGCGGAACTGGATCTTGGGCCTCTGGGACCACACCCTGGGCCAAAGGCAGACACTCAACTGCTGAGCCACCCAGGCGTCCCCAATTACCTTTTTTTTTTTTTTTAATTTTTTTTTCATTTATTTATGATAGTCACACACAGAGAGAGAGAGAGAGAGGCAGAGACACAGGCAGAGGGAGAAGCAGGCTCCATGTACCGGGAGCCTGACGTGGGATTCGATCCCGGGTCTCCAGGATCGCGCCCTGGGCCAAAGGCAGGCGCTAAACCACTGCGCCACCCAGGGATCCCCCCAATTACCATTTTATTAGTAAAATTTATTGGGTGGTTCTAAGGCTCCTTAGTTGAAAATTAGATAATTGGCATGTTTTGTTTCAGTCTTTAAATTATCTCCCTCCTGCTACCTGTAAGTGCTAATGATGGTTGGAACTCCAGCAGCCATTTTGGGCCAAAAAAGCACTTTGAAAGTGTAGGCCATGTGCTTTATGTCATGGAAAGTGCAAGATGAGTTGTTCCCTCAGCTTGACTATACTTTAGATAGGTTTCTTCCTGACTATAGGACCATTGCATCCTTTTCTTGAGAGCATTTACTTTAGAAAACTTTGAATTATAAGTTCTTTCTCTGGCCCATTGAGATATAAATCTTATCCCAGTCCACGGTCAATTTTACAAAACCAGGAATGTTACACTGAAGGATCAGGGAACAATTCCTTTAAAATGTAATAATCAAGATAGGTAGCTATCCTATCCCCTAATATCTGTGGAAGGGAAGGAAGGGGTCTAACTAATTAGCTAACTAAGCTATAATTAGAAAACACAGACAGCCTGATCACATTGACCAACCCTTGTCCATCCCCATGTCCTCTAGTACCATCTACTGGTTCACCCCAGTACCTGGGATCCCTGGGTGGCGCAGCGGTTTGGCGCCTGCCTTTGGCCCAGGGCGCGATCCTGGAGACCCCGGATCGAATCCCACGTCGGGCTCTCGGTGCATGGAGCCTGCTTCTCCCTCTGCCTGTGTCTCTGCCTCTCTCTCTCTCTCTCTGTGACTATCATAAATAAATAAAAAAAATTAAAAAAAAAATAGAGTTCACCCCAGTACCTAAAAATTGTCCTGTTTTTTATATCTACAGAGTTGAGTTCAATCTCCCCTATTGGTATAATCTTGAATAAAATCTTCCTTGTTTGTTTAACTCTGTTCAGTGGTTTTTCTTTGAGAGCCTAGAATATTTGTTGTGCCATTCTTTTCAAAATAATGTTAATAAAAAAAGAAAAAATGATAGAATTAGACAAATACCATGTTATGACTCTCAGTGAAATAACTTGAGCCAAAGATCATCAAATGGATGCTGTAACCATTAGGTGAAAAGGCAGGATATTTCAGCATGGTGCCAAACTAATACTAAGGAGGACACTTATAAGTTGCAAAGCAGCAATGTGCCATTACAGTAGAGAGATCTAGTAATTGTTGGATGGAAGAGGGACTATAAAGTATCCTTCAAACTTAGAAGGTACTTTGAGGTCAAAAAACAAAGCAGGCAACTCCATACAGTTTACACACAGAGTTTTATTCATAATAATTTGCTGATAGGAAGAATCAAGTAGATGGTGATCAGACAGTGGTGCAGCCATTCTGTGCAAGGTCTGGACCTTAGTCTACAGATTTTGTAGAGTGAGAGGACATGCTGGAGGGCCCTGTAATGAGATCCAAGGGTTCACATGCATTTCAAAGGGTTTGCATATACCTAATTGACAGCTGACATTTAATTAGATCTGGTGGTGCCATCTGTGTGTCAGGAAGGGGGAAAGCAAAGCAAGCCTCACCTCATCCCTGCCTTGGTGTGTGTTTCTAAGGTATGAATATGAATCTCTAAGGGATCCAGAACCCCAAGAGAGGTCATCTAGCACACATGAATAAGAAGAGGACCAAAGATGGAATCAGTATCGTCATCACTTCTACAGGCAATCACCAATTTAAATGGTCTCACTTAGCATCACTAATAAGGTACAACCTGACATTATATACCTCCTGATGTAATATAGTATAAAAGATGTAAATATATATGTAATACAAAAGATGTAAATATATATATTATATATATATATATATATATATATATAAAATATGCAACATTGTCTATGAAATTTTCTTGTCAAAAATGTTTTTCTAAATCCAACCAAGTCTCTAGTCATAAATAAAAGTTTGCAGGAAGCTTTTATCTATTTATTTATTTATTTATTTATTTGAGAGTGAGGGAGGGAGAGAGCATGAGTGGGAGAGGAGGAGGGGAAAGGAAAAGGGAGAGAGAGAATCTCAAGCTGGGCTGGATGCCACAACAGCAAGATCATGACCTGAGCTGAAATCAAAAGTTGGATACTCAACTGGCTGAACTACCCAGGCACCCCAGAAAAGTATTATTATTATTTTTTAATGAAAATATCTGGGATGCCTGGGTGGCTCAGCAGTTAAGTGTCTGCCTTTGGCTCAGAGCATGATCCCTTGGTCTGAGGATTGAGTCCCGCATCAGGCTCCCTGCGAGCAGCCTGCTTCTCCTTCTGCCTCTCTCTCTGTGTCTCTCATGGATAAATAAATAAAATCTTTTAAAAATTAAAATTAAAATATCTCTCGTAAGGTAGAAATACTAATTAGAAGAGTGAATGTTTTCCTTTGATCTTCATAATTAGAATATGGTAGATTCCAAAGATAAAAAGGGCCTACATTTTTTGTGTTACTTGGAATTGCTATATCTAGACTATAAAACTATGGATTTATTTTTATGTGATATAGAAATGAACTTCTTTCTTACATAAGGCACAATAGTTTGGAGTTTCAATTATATGAAATTGAAATTGATTTGAACAGTAAATTTGGGAATCTAAATTATAGTTAATCTAAATCAGCAAAACTCATAACATTCTCTGCCACATGGAACAAACTCTGTTCTCCATTTAAGTGAGGCAAAGTTACTGCACCGAAGGAGTGGCTGGAAATATCTACTTATACATATTTAAAACTGAGCAGCCCCAAAATAGTGCAGGTTTGTATATTGATCACATAATCAAAAAAACTAATTAGCATTGCATGAAAAAGATATAATGAATAATAAATAAGTAGCTAAATGTCCTTGAAAACATAAAATGTTAGAAATATAAAAGAAACAAAAAGATATTTAGTCCAACCTTCTCTTCCTACAAATATGAAAACTATATTTCTAGGAAGTAAAGTGCCTTCCCCAAGGTTATATAGCTCATTAGAAGAATAGTTGGAACTAAAACTCAGGTCTTCATGTTCTCAACAGTGTTCTTTTTCCACTACCAGGTATAAATAAGTGAAGAAGTAAACAAGTCCTAAAGGAGTTGAATCTACTTTAGACATTATGTTGAAGTAATGAAAAGGGACTATAAATCAGAAGAATTCCCCTATGGCTTAGATGGCATTTGAATGGGATTTTGAAAAAAAAAAAAAAAGATGAAAATATTTTTCAACATTGGCAATAAATTAATTTTATTAGTTTTTTTAAAGGCAAGTAGATATTTGATGACACATTTTCTACCCAATGATCACTTTCTGTGCTATTTATTTTCTGGGAACAAAATTCTCTGTCAAGGCTTACAAACTTACTTCCTTACAAACTTACAAACTACTTGCTTGCCTGTCTTCCTCCAATTTCATGTTTTGAATCCATGCATTGGTAACAGATGGTTTAAATGTTATAATTTACAGTTTGGGACTGTCAAGAATTTACCATTTGGATAGGGTTTACCTTGGAATAGATATTGAAACAAAAATCAATTACATGTACTGTGACTTGAGAGCTTTCATTATTTACCAGACATTTGTATAGCACATGGAAAGTTTAATACAGAGGACAAGTGGGAGAAAACTATTTCATACAGTGTAGCTCAAAGCAGCATCTCTTACTCCTTACCCATTCCACTGTCTTATAATTCTAGTGCCTTCAACCCAACACGTATAAGAACCACATTTCTAGCATCTTTTAAAATTGAAGTTCTAAAACCTGCATCATTACAAACAACCTACCACAAGAATGCTGCCTTATATATGCATACTTTTGCAACTTATTTTGTAATTTAATTTATTTTGTACATTAATTCCTTAGTATTAAATGTATAACTATATATAATTTTATAGCATTTCCCTTAAATAATTAAGAGCCTTATGGGCAAAACAATTGGACTTTCCTAACTTAATGGAGTTTTTAATTTTAATTTTCCTGTTGCTTATAAGAGGAATGAAATAGATATGTTTTGAGATTTATTTAGGACTATGCTGAAACATTCCATTCTGTTACACTGAGAAAAATAGTTGGGATTCTAACAGAAATGAGAATCAGAACCTCATAAAAGACAATTGTCAGGGCTCCTGAGTGACTCAGTCTGCTAAGTGTCTGCCTTTGGCGCGGTTCATGATCCCTGGGTCCTGGGTTGCAGCCCCGTCAGGCTCCCTGCTGAGTGGGGAGTCTCTTCTCCCTCTCCCTCTGCTCCTCCTTTGGTGGTGGTCTCTCTCTCTCTCTCTCTCTCTCTCTCATAACTCACTCTCCCTTTCTCAAATAAATAAATAAGATCTTAATAAATAAAAGACGATTGTCAAATTCATCCAATGTTTTCCTCCTTTGCACTTGATGTCCAAGCTATACACCACAAAAACAACAACAACAACAACAACAACAAAAAAAAAACAAAAAAAACCCCCACAGAGATTAAGGATTTCAAAGCTGGAAATATCAAGGAAAAAGGTTAGACATGGTTTCTTAAGATTAGTCCTGATTCACTTTTTCCCCATGGTATATGTTTTCATTTACCTGTACTTATGAGGCTGTATCTTCAGAATGTTGGAATATACAAAATTATTTATTTATTTAAACTCTCATATCCTACTCACTTTTATGAATAGCTTCTAAGTTAGCAAAGCAAATTTTTTGCTGATTGAAAAACAGTGATTTGCTTGGTTAAATAAACTTGATACATACATTAGATGAAGTCAACAAGAGAGATGATAAAAGTATTATTATACATTTTGAGAAAATAATATATTTTTTTTAGTTAAGGATATATGCAAAAATGTTTTATAAGCTTGACTGTTTAAATACTTTAATTCAATACTCAATAAATATTATTTAAAATATTTTATTAAATGCTAGATAAAATGCTATTAAATATTTTAAATGTAACTAATTTAAAATTCTTTTAATTTACATGAAAAGATTTCCTAAATGATTATTCCTTAATAATTTTTAATAGAATCATGTAATATTTGGGAGCTTCAGTTTTCGAGTTAGAGAGATCTAGATTTGAATGCTTGAAAGTGCTTTCTCTAAACCTCAGTCTTTTCAATCAAACCCCAAAATAATAGCCTTCTGGAGATGTGGTTAGGGTTTTGTTTGTAAATTGAATGATTACTAGTTATTTAACATAGGTCTTGGAACATAGGCAGGACTCAAGAATACCAACACATGGTTATTATTACTACCATTATCATTACTATTAGTATTACATGTATATTACCAAGTCCTACATTCTGAGAGGTTGTTGATTGTGCTAAGCTATCAACATGCTAAGCACAGTCCTCAGCCATGATAATTGTGCCTACAGTCTTTTTGTTGTTTTTTCTTAATCAATGACTTCTGTTAACACACTCAATGTTGTGGGTGCTACCATTCTTGTCCAGAGGTTTGCCTTTACTCAACTCCATTAACTTTTAATGCCTTTACAGTAAATGTCATGGTCTACTCTTCTCTGTGATCAAGAAATACATAAATGCTTCCATTTTTCATTTCCAAATATTACACTTAGTACATTTGGAAATGTCAGAGTTAAGAGATTTGTGAATCAAATGGCATCAGTGTGAAGGGAATCACTGTGTCAAAATAAAATGATTTGGCTTTTTTTTTTTTGCTTTTATCTCAGGCATCAGAAGTTTTCAAACAGTAAAAAATCTTAGGTTAAAGATGCTACATAGGTACAGAGTTTCAGACATGTGACACTGAAGAGTTCACTAAGTGTGAATATTACCTCTGTGGGCGGGGATCAAAACCTTATGCAAATGGTGGTGTTTTGGCAATGAGAATATTCAATATAAATAAAGAAATATAGAAAAATATTATAGTTTAATAGATTCTTTTTTGGGTAGAGCAGGTTGCCATGTTATGTCTTTTCTATTATTAGCTGGAACGTGGCAAGGGCTTTTTATTTTTTATTTTTATTTTTATTTTTTTGTTTTTTTTAATTTATTTTTATTGGTGTTCAATTTGCCAACATACAGAATAACCCCCAGTGCCCGTCACCCATTCACTCCCACCCCCCGCCCTCCTCCCCTTCTACCACCCCTAGTTCGTTTCCCAGAGTTAGCAGTCTTTACGTTCTGTCTCCCTTTCTGATATTTCCCACACATTTCTTCTCCCTTCCCTTATATTCCCTTTCACTATTATTTATATTCCCCAAATGAATGAGAACATATAATGTTTGTCCTTCTCCGATTGACTTACTTCACTCAGCATAATACCCTCCAGTTCATCCACGTTGAAGCAAATGGTGGGTATTTGTCATTTCTAATAGCTGAGTAATATTCCATTGTATACATAAACCACATCTTTTTTATCCACTCGTCTTTCGATGGACACCGAGGCTCCTTCCACAGCTTGGCTATTGTGGCCATTGCTGCTATAAACATCGGGGTGCAGGTGTCCCTGCGTTTCATTGCATCTGTATCTTTGGGGTAAATCCCCAACAGTGCAATTGCTGGGTCGTAGGGCAGGTCTATTTTTAACTCTTTGAGGAACTTCCACACAGTTTTCCAGAGTGGCTGCACCAATTCACATTCCCACCAACAGTGTAAGAGGGTTCCCTTTTCTCCGCATCCTCTCCAACATTTGTGGTTTCCTGCCTTGTTAATTTTCCCCATTCTCACTGGTGTGAGGTGGTATCTCATTGTGGCTTTGATTTGTATTTTCCTGATGGCAAGTGATGCAGAGCATTTTCTCATGTGCATGTTGGCCATGTCTATGTCTTACTCTGTGAGATTTCTCTTCATGTCTTTTGCCCATTTCATGATTGGATTGTTTGTTTCTTTGGTGTTGAGTTTAAGAAGTTCTTTATAGATCTAAATGTGAGACAAGATTCCATCAAAATCCTAGAGAAGAACACAGGCAACACCCTTTTTGAACTCAGCCACAGTAACTTCTTGCAAGATACATCCATGAAGGCAAAAGAAACAAAAGCAAAAATGAACTATTGGGACTTCATCAAGATAAGAAGCTTTTGCACAGCAAAGGATACAGTCAACAAAACTAAAAGACAACCTACAGAATGGGAGAAGATATTTGCAAATGACATATCAGATAAAGGGCTAGTTTGGCAAGGGCTTTTTAAATGTTTATACTAGCTCAATCCTAAATTGTTCTTGAATCAGAATGGCCAATTGTGACAAATTATACTCAATTACATGACTACTTGCCACCAGAGACTGAGCTAGATTGGATTTGTTATTGGAAACCAGAGGCAGTGCCTTGGTAAACCATCCTGATCTTTAAATTTTTGAAGGGCTGCAGGGGGTTTACTTTTTATGGTGGAATGTGTTCCCTGTAACACTGTCTCTCACACTCTCTCTCCATATATATATATTTATTTGCTCCTAGAAAGATAAAAATAATGCATATAGGGCAATGTGAGTTTTGATGGCTTGGGATTTGATGTTTGTTAATCCAGGTCAATGCAGTGGGCACCCCAGAAAACTTGTCAAAAAACTAATACCAGAGAGTAAACCTGATATCTAAATCCATCCTTAGAGGATCCACCCTAAGTATCACATCTGGCTAAAATTTGAAATTATTCTTCTCTACAATAAAAATTATATATGGGGCACCTTGGTAGCTTAATCGGTTAAAGCGTCTGTCTTTGGCTCGGGTCATGATCTCAGAGTCCTGGGATAAGCCCCAGCCCCAAGTCAGGTTCCCTGCTCAGCAGGGAGTCTGCCTCTCCCTTTTCCTCTGCCCCTCCCCGCATTTGTGCTCTCTGTCTCTCTCTCAAATAAATAAAATCTTAAAAAAAATTAAATGTGTGGTCAGGCCACCAGAATATTTATATTTTTGACATGTTTGCACTTGAGGGTCATTTCCAGACTCAAAGATAGAATCATGTCCAAAACTAGAGTTTTGTTCTGAGCTGATTGTACTTTAAGTGGCTGGAGAAATATGATTAAAAAGATTCCTTCTGCTAAAGGACAATAAATCTGGTCATAAATTAGTGGATTATTCTTGCTTCAATGTTAAGGTTGGATAAGCTGAGTTGAGAGGGGATAGAGAGTAGCAACATTGTAAATATAGATGGATCATTCCCAAATATGAATGATAAGTGATGTAATATTCTTAAAAAGCATATCCTTTCAACTTCAGAAGAAATGCTTATTTATGCGTTGTTTGTTCTAATGATCTTTGAAAAGGGGTTTTTGCTAAAGAAACATCTGAAAGTTTATAGGGTTTTAGCAAGATTGCTGCTTTTGATATCCTATCACTTGGCCTAGAATTTCTAGAGTTATTAGTGTCAAAGGAGTCAAAATTTCCCATGCAGTCTTTGATTCCAAATGTCAAATGGTTGGTTTTGCAATTTATTGTTTTTTTCCCTAATTTTTTTTTTTCCTTGGGAATGATGTTGGCAGCTATACAACCCATGTGGAATCCTGGGCCAAATGAACTGCCATCTGGATTCCAGAAGTAGGGAGAGATGTGGGATGAGAACAAGCAGTACTTTCCTTATCTCTGGAAGTTCTCAAGGATGAATATTTTCACAGTATACTACAACCAACAGACTAGGTTTAAACACATGATTTGGATGGGCTTTTGATTTATTACCTTTGTCCCTGCCAAAAAATTTGATTCTCTACGTGGGAAGCCTAGATGAGGTAGACTTGGAGCCAGGTTTCAATTTAATATAAAATTCATCCAAGTCTTGTTAGTTCTAAGAGAGAAGCCATTGTGTGGCTTTTTCCTTTAGGTTTATGCAAATTTATAATCCGGATTCTGTTCTTCTTCTCCTTTCCAGGTCTGAGATTTGACCATTATGGATTTAAATGTCATTTTTTGCTTATATAATCCTTTGTTATTACTTAATACTTTTTATAGCAAAGATGTTTAAAATTATTAATTGTTGAATTTCAATTATATAAATAGGTTTGCTTTGTATACTTTGTCAATATATGACTATATTTTTTAACTTGCTTTGTTTTTTTTTCACTTAAAATAGTTTTGATTTGGGGCAGCCCGGGTGGCTCAGCGGTTTAGCGCAGCCTTCAGCCCAGGGCCTGATCCTGGAGACCCAGGATCAAGTCCCACATTAAGCTCCCTGCATGGAGCCTGCTTTTCCCTCTGCCTGTCTCTGCCTCTCTCTCTTTCTCTCTGTGTGTGTCTCTCATGAATAAATAAAGAAAATATTTTAAAAAATAGTTTTGATTCACTTTAAAGTATTATTAATACAATATATTTTTTTTGGAAAATTTTACAAATCATAAAATTCTAAATAAGAAACAAAATATCTAAAATATAGTGCCCAGAGAGCAATCACAGTTTGATATATTTTTGGTCATTTTTTTTCTTCATTTTATTACATATACATCCACATACACACATACAATATTTGCTTCAGATCATAGTGATCTGAGTGCATAAACAAATTTCTTGTGTCTGTTATTTCATTTTGTATCATGATCATTACCCATTTGGTATCACAAACAATATTGTATCATAAATATGTCCACATTTTATTAATTATTTCTTGAAAACTCAGTTTTAAATTGCTACACATAAGTTTTAATTTATATTTCCCACGAGGATCCAATGTAGCATTAATGAAGTAACAGAGTTACAATGGATTTTCTACCAACTCAAGTTGTTGCTACAGAAACTTGTTGGCTGTGTTACAATTCTATTTAGGTGCTTTGGGACAATTTATAAATATTAAAATGTCAAAAGCATGTTAAACAATTACGTGTAATTTCTAAGAGAATGTTTGAAAATTTATAAGCTAATACATGCATTATACCTGGATTTACAGATTTGGATATTTTCAGTAAATGACTCCTTATTGATTAAATTCAACTTAAATACTCGTTCTTTCTAAAGTAAATATTTACTGAGTATCTACATGTGCCAGGTGCTATTCTATGCACTAGAAGTAAATCAGTGAACAAGTTGAATTATCTTCTCTCTTAGAACATATACTTTAGTGGAAAAAACAAATAAAAATAAGTATACATATTTATAGTAGGTGGACATAAGTGCTATAAAGATAAATAAAACATGGACTATTTATTACCCAGCCATCAAAAATGAAATTTTGCCATTTGCAATGATGTGGATGGAACTAGAGGGTATTATGCTAAGCAAAATAAGTCAATTGGAGAAAGATAATTAAATGATTCACTTGTGGAATTTTTTTAAAGAGATTTTATTCATTTATTCATGAGAGACACACACACACAGAGAAGCAGGCTCCATGTAGGGAGCCCGATGCGGGACTCGATGCTGGGACTCCAGGATCACGACCTGAGCTGAAGTCAGATGCTTAACTGCTGAGCCACTCAGGCATCATGATCATGATGTGGAATTTAAGAAGCAAAACAGAGGAGCATAAGGGAAGGGGGGGGGAATAAAACAAGATGAAATCAGAGAGGGAGATAAACCATAAGAGACTCTTAATCATAGGAAACACACTGAGGGTTGCTAGAGGGGAGGGGGTGCATAGGGTACCTAGAGCATGGACATTAAGGAGGGTACAGGATATAATGAGCACTGGATATTATATAAGATGATTAATCACTCATCTCTACCTCTATTAATTGAATTTAAATAAAATTTTACAAAATAGTCCTAAAAAAAAGAACTAGTTTTCCCTTATGTTACTGATGAATCACTGAACTCTAGTTCTGAAACTAATAATACACTATATTTCAATTAATTGAATTTAAATTAAAAAATAGCCTGTTGATAAAGCAAACAGAGAGAGAGAGAGAGAGAGAGAAAGCAAAGTGATAGGACTGATTTGATGGGGTACTTTTTGAGTAGGTCTATTTCAGGTTGCTTGGTCACTGAATACCTTTGTAAGGTGGGAATATTTGACCAGGAGTACTGGTATTGTCTTTGTCACAAAATATAGACTGCTTTCTCTTCCTTCGTTAATCATACTTTTATCCTATGGAATAATTTTCCCAAGAGAGCAGTTGGCATATATTACTCTTTAAAAAATCAAATCCCCCAAACTCAAAGTCCAAACAAATAAAACCATAAACCTGCAGTATCTCCTTAGTATGTAGAGGATAAATTCTAAACCCTTTATTTAAGTGTTCAGGGCACTCATATTCTGGTACCTGCTTCTTTTGCCAACTGCATCATTTACCTGTTCCCAAGATATAACTTCTGTGTCAAACATATAGATTTATTTCTTGGCTGTGAACATGTTATATTTCTTCTTCAGGCATTGCTTCCTTTTTTCTTCTCGGATGCCTTCCTTTCTACTTTTCCAAATATCTATTTTTAAAAACTCACCTTCAACCCACTTTCTTAAATAATTATTTATTGAATTTGGATTTATGAAGAATGATTTTCTTTGATGGTTATTCTTAAGACATTTAAATGTATTCCTTTGTCATTAAATATATGTAAACTCTTCTTAAATATCCATAATTTGTTTCTTACATTCTTAAACACATAAATAGTAACATCATTTAATCGGTCTTAGTGAAACTATGTTGATTTATATCTTAGTAGCACTTATATCTTAATTGTTCATTTGGTGGCAGTCAGTTTGTCTGTCTGTATAAATATTCATTCACCTTCACTCCCTGCATCTATTCATCAACCTGTAATCAATCCATCCACCCATTCTTCTCCATCCATTCATCCACCCACCATCCATTATTCTTTCTATGCATCCATCCTTGTATGCATCCATCTATCTATCCTTTCTTCTGCTCATCATTTATTTATCTATGAACTCATCAATTTACCTCTACTAATACACACACAGTCACCCTACTTTGGATATGAAATATATTATAAAGAGCACTTATATTTTTCTCTATATTTTAACCTTGATATAATTACCACAGGCGTCTGTGGTCTCAGCTTCTAATACAGTGACAGGTTTGTATAATAAATGTTCAATGAGTATTAGTAAAGGATAAAAATCCTAAGTGGAAAATATTAATGAAATGCTAATGAAATGTTTGTGAAAGGACCTTCTCTGGATCATCTATTTTTATTTAAATGAATGACTTAGGTCCTGTTGGTATTCAGAGGGAAGAATAGAACTTTTCTGGTTCAATGATCCAGTGCATCTCACAGTAGCTGGTAAAAACAGTACTAGTCACTTTACTTCTTAGTGCTTCTTTCAGCCCATTTGTAAAATAGGGATACCTATCTTTTATCTCATTTCATAGAAAGATGGAAGGAAAAGGGTATGCCTAAAATACCCATTAGTTCTTTAGACTAGAATAAGTAGGTGCTATACTATAATACCTATTTAGCCTCACAGAAAATTCACTCTTCTAAGTTAGTGCTTTTCAACTTATTTTCTGCAAAGCCTAAGGATCCCTTTCCTTGAAGAATCTTCAAGGGCAACTAGGGGTATGAAATAGAGGGTTGGGTTTGAGTGGGATATCCACTTTCTCTTGAAACAGAACAAGCACTCATTGGTATGTTGTATGTATGCTTCCATAAAAGTTCACCTCTGGAGAAATGCCTCAGTTTCCTCTTCTGTAGAATGAAAATAAATAGTAATTCACATTCAGAAAGCTGTTATGTGGATTAAATGAATTTTTATAGGGAAAATGCTTGGAACAGTGGTATGTGGTGTTAGAGGAGGGTTAGCTGCCATTATAATTATTTACACATCTTTATCTGACACTAAATCTTCTCAGCTTCATGTGTCTTTTTGATATTTGCCACTAGAAAGTAAGCCCTGCAAGAACTGGGTGGCATTTTTGTTGTTGTTGTTGTTGTTGCTCAGTGATTGTCCTCAGTTCCAAAGCAATGGTAGCACATAGTAAACACTCAGTAAGAATTTGTTGAATGAATGAATTTTATTTTCTCTTTCCTTCCTGGGTAGCTCTTCCTCTCTCCCTGCTCTCATTACACCTTCTGACAGCCTTTTCCCCTTCTGACATGATACTTTTATTGTGTTATAGGCATGGTATCTAGATATATTGGACTTTTAGAGTTGTATGTAAAATAAAAATATTTTGCACTTGACTTTAAACTTCACGACAATAGAGACCCTTTTTTGCTAATAATTTTATGCCCACTGCTTGCACAGAGCCTGGCCTACAGTAGAGCACATAATTTATTTTTTAAAAAAGATTTTATTTATTTATTCATGAGAGAGAGAGAGAGAGAGAGGCAGAGACACAGGCAGAGGGAGAAGCAGGCTCCATGCAGGGAGTCCGATGTGGGACTCGATCCTGAGTCTCCAGGATCAGGCCCTGGGCTGAAGGTGGCGCTGAACCACTGAGCCACCAGGGCTGCCCCACATAATTTCTTTTTGATGAATAAAGAGTGAATGCGTCAATAAATGAAATAGAGTGATAATCTTCTTGGCTACTCAGAAACTGAGTTTTTGGCTGTGTTTCCCAGAGACATAGCTTTGAGAAAGAAAATCCAAGATAGGAAAAATATTGTAACTACAAGATAATACTATTATTATGCATATTCTGCTATATATTGTGACAAATCACCACAGGAGGAAGTTTACAGAACTTGGAACTTGTCTACTTTGTTTCATCTTTCATTTTAAAGTTATTAAATATTCTAATTCCTAGCCTCGATGAAAGTAAAGAAGCTTAAAAAAGAAGTTACAGAATATATAAAATGTTTCCTTCTGGAGTATCCCTAAAAGAAGAGAGTCATAAAATGTATGTGTGAATCCATCTGTTTTTGCAAATTAAGTTGATTTGACATCTTAAAAGCAGAGTGATTGTTTCAATTTACAGGGCCCAAAGACAGTAGTCACTCTCAAGGGAAAGTTCTTCACTTAATATGGCAGAGCCCAAGAATCTGCTAATTAGATACTTGACTCCGGAAGGCACATTTGATTTCTAAGTGTGTGAGGTTGTGTGGTTCCCCAAAATATTCAAGGCATCTTCAAAAAGTTGACGGGCTTTAGATTATGCAGTGATTGATGCTTACAGTAATGTGGCTCCTCAGGAACAAAGGCCCATCCCACATATGAAACAATCCTGCTGAAGGACTCCGTGTATTCTGGGTCACTTCTGGTTTCCTTTAGCACTTTTCATTCACTTAGGAGGGTGTTTCCTGTGTCTCTACTCATAGCAATGCTTCCTGAATTGTTTCTGAATATCTAGTCTGAAGGGATCATGAATAATTAAATCTAATAACAAAATTCACAATTAAGCCTAAGACATCTGATCCTGAATTCTTTGTGCTTAAAAGCATTCCACCCAAGTTTCTGAAGAGATGAGTTAAATGGTAATTTAAAAGCTTTGAATGCATAAGTGAATTAAAGTTCTCTGAGAATATTTTTCATATATGCTTCATATATGTACATGCACTATGAAATGTAAGAGTTAAATTCATATGGGAGAAAAATGTAATGAATATTTTATCCAGAACCTATTTCTTTTTTAAAGATTTTATTTATTTATTTATTCATGAGAGACACAGAGAGAAAGAGGCAGAGACGCAGGCAAAGGGAGAAGCAGGCTCCCTGCAGGGAACCTAATGCGGGACCCCATCCCGGGACCCCAGGATCACGCCCTGAGCTGAAGGCAGGTGCCCAACCGCTGAGCCACCCAGGCGTCCCACTGGGACCTATTTCTTTTGTCAAAGTAAACTTATCTAAAGAGTGAGGGATGCTGGGACTATGCTGTCAGAGAGGAGAAACTTGGGAATATAGCATAGGAGAGAGGGATGCTAATACCCTTCCAAGTGATGGAGTCTGGGAACACCCATTAGAGTGAGGGATCCCAGAAACACGCTTAGAGAGATCTGCTTCTCCTCAAAGCACTAGGGCCTGGTATTGCCGATCCATAGAGTACTTAATCAGAAGTTTAAGTGTGTAAAGGGAAGATCCTGAGATCTTTATGGCATTAAATATTACAGACAGGAATTCTCTAAGAAGTTTAGGGGTGATGGACTTTTAATCTTATACTTATTTAAGTTCACATTGTCTTTGAGTAATGTTGATCTTTAAAAAAAAGAGAACTAGCTATTTTACCAGCAAGATGAGTTTATTTGGGAATAGCAGAGCATTGCAATTTGGGACAAGAAAATTATGGTGGGCCACAGGCAGGGCTGGACTGGAGGAGGAGTGATTGTTTTTATAACGAAAGGGAGGAAGCTAGGAGGGTCTGTTATGGCTTCTCATTGGCTGAATGTGGTTTCCCATTGGCTGGGCTGTTGCTGGACCAGGAGAAATTCTTCATTCCTCCTGATGAGTTCTGTAAAGTAAACTTCTTTTTGTTGGGGAATACAAGGTATATTTCTTACAGCAAGTGGTAGTGCATGAAAGCCCT
Organism: Canis lupus dingo; assembly: GCF_003254725.2. Lineage (NCBI taxonomy): Eukaryota > Metazoa > Chordata > Mammalia > Carnivora > Canidae > Canis > Canis lupus. The sequence goes on from NC_064254.1 coordinate 38,033,806, forward strand.
CTCTCCAGCCCTTTCTGACTCCATTTTTAATGCAGTTTCTTGGTTTATTTTCATAATAGCCAGGTTAAAAAAAGGGAAAAAAAAGTTATCTAGAGGGATCAAATGCAATGGAAAGAATCAGGAATCCTAGATTTCTTTTCCTCCACTGATCAACTTTTTATTTCTAGTAAAATATTTAATCTCTTTTATCCCAGGTTTCAAATAAAAATGATATTTTTCTTATTTTTGCCATAGTCTGTTGGGGAGGAACAAGTGAGGAAAAAATGCTTATGGCAATTTTTCCAAAATGCTATACAAATATAGTCATTTTATCAAGAAGACGGTACTGGAATATCCTCACCCTACTGACTATCCATGAACCATGCAGTACAAAATAACAGTCCTTGTAAAAACGTTTGAATTGTTTGCTTCTTTCCTTAAAGCTGCACTGACATATGTTAGATAAAAGTGCAGGATGCACAGGTGAAGTATGAGTGAAAAGTGATGGTTCAATAAAATGACTTTCAAATTTCAAGGGTACAGAATTCTTTGTCAAACAACATTTTTTTTTGTGGAAGTCAAATATAATCTACAATAAGCAAAATTGTTTTTGCTGAAGGGGCAAAGCAGGCATTCAGGTTCTCCAATTAGTCTCTTGCTACCTTGCTACTGAATTCAGTTTGAAAGCAGCATAGTCTGAAGAAAGGCCCCAAGTTATAAAGCTACTCTAAAGGGCAAGTTACAGTCCTGTGGTCAGGACAGGACTCTGCCTCCCTTGTCTGACAATCATATTTACTGACTGAGCTGCAGGCTTTCTATTGTGCTTCAGATAGCATATCTCAAAGTGCAAAATATAATAATTCAGAACCACTGTTAGGTATGGCAACATTAGAATTTAATATTTCAGTCAGTAGTAACTTAACAATCATCCAATCTGGTGGTTTTCAGACTGTCCTGGAGGAGCCTCTTTGGGATCATGTGAGGGTTGAGGAGAGATTGGCATGGGGACTGCAATGACCTAGACCTGTTGTATAGTTGGTATTCTTGGTAAGGCATTAGTTGTAAAATAGGTTCTCCTGATTGATGAAAAACCACTGGTATGACCAGCTTCCTCTTTTGACATATAAAGCTATGGGGGTCCAGCAGGTTATTGACTGACCAAGGTGACAGACTTCCCAGGAGCCATCCAAGTGGCTGGACTCTCACTTCACTGCCCTTTCAATTGTGATGGGATGTTCAGACCAGAAATAAGAAATTTGGTCATTTTTTTTTAATTTTTATTATTTTTTTATTTTTTATTTTTTTTTGAAATTTGGTCATTTTTAAAACAATTTGCCTTTATCTTCAATTTATGAGGGCTGGCTAGGAATACCAAAATTAGAAGACTTCATTTTCTGGCTAACATACACTTTTCCTAAAAGAGAAGTGAATGTAAAGAAAAGATGAAAGATGCCATATTTGGGAAAGATGTTAAGTTGTAGTTATAATGTGACCAAAAATATTCTAATTTAGCATTGGCTCAACTTCAGTTCTGTTTCCTGGCAGCTGCTTTTTGAAGAGGGATTTTTTTTTCAGATCGTGTCTATTAAGATTTTCATCCCTGAGGTGCCACTCTTTCTAATATTAAGCAACAATGATAATAGCTTTCATTTGGGGAGAGGTTAGATAATAGCTAAGGACTACATGTGTATTTTCTCATGCTCCTGCCTTATAAGGCATCCTGGAGGTAAGTATGATTACCCAAGTTTTAGAGATGAGTAATCTAAGACTCTGCTAGTCTCATGAGCTTTCCTAAGTTCTGCTGGCTAGCAAGTTGGAGAGTCTGGACTCACACTGAGGGGTCTGCCCTCAACACCTGGGCTCTTAGCTGTGGTGTACTACTGAATTCTATGTCCTATTAAGGAAGAGGATCCTCAGCAAACAACTAAACCAAAATCCTCTTGAATTGTTTTAAAGATAAATACTACACTACTAAATTCTTATAATACCTATTTCATTGCAGCTTAAATAATTTTTGATAAAGGAGCTGAATGACTAGGAAATATAGAGCAGATCCTTAGGTATGTGCAGGGATCATTAAGGGTTGGCAGTTGTGAAAACTAAGTCCATGGGCCAGTGCAAATTGGCACATGGAATCCCTGTTCTGCCTGACTTGTTACAGAAACATTAATCTGACTAGAAGAGTGAGAAACATGATAAATATTCAAGAGCCAATGGAAACTCCAGTATTCCCCTGACACCAACTACAACTTTGCCATTGTGTTTGCAAACTTAACTTCCCCTAATAATTATGATATTTGATTCTCACAACTTTTTACATGAATTAAACTAACTACCAGCACTACCACAATAATAAACCTTCAGAAGAAGTTGAGATATTCAATGGATGGAGAGAGAATCTTGCATTTGAGGAAGTACCCAAATGATATACCACTATCTTATAAGGTTCTAGCACTTTTTTTTACAAACACAATATGAAATATGTGTATAAGACATACTGAATAACAAATGCTTGCTACCTTCTGTTCCCCAGAAAGAATAGTATTTTCATCACCATTCTTAATATCATTAAAATTGTATTAGAATTTTCTCTCTTGAATAAAGTCTGTAATATCCCAGTCTCTATTTCCTAAATGGTTGCATTGTGTTCTAGAACACATGTTTAGAAAATATATGTTTATCTAGAAATAAAGGAGATAAAGAATTATTGAATAAGTGGTAGAAGATGGATACTTATAATTCCCTAACTTGAATATGATTAAACATAACATTATTATAACAATTAACATTAAATGTTATAACATTAACATTAATTGATTCTATCCTATTGAATATTCCACCTTTCTTTGACAAATACATGAATAGTATGACATATTAATTACTGAGCCAGTTGACTAACACAAAGAGAAGCAACTGCCACCCACATGTCCCTACTTTCAGTGTCATTCATGAACATTTGAAAAGAGCTGGGGACGCCTGGGTGGCTCAGTGGTTGAGTGTCTGCCTTTGGCTCAGGGCATGATCCCAGAGTCCCGCAATCAAGCCCCACTTCAGGCTTCCTGCATGGAGCCTGCTTCTGTCTCTGCCTGTGTCTCTGCCTCTCTCTCTGTGCCTCTCATAAATAAATAAATAAATAAATAAATAAATAAATAAATAAATAAATAAATATTAAAAAAAAAAAAAGAAAAAGAAAAGAGCTGATATACCTCACATAATGGCTGACTGGTCCAAATCTACCTAGCACACTTTAGTATAGAATAGATACCAACTTTTCAGTTTGAGTGTGTAGCTTTTCAGCAAGCCATTCCTTATACTCATTGAATAATATTATTTCATTAAGTATTGTTTTTTAAAGATTTTATTTATTCATGAGAGAAGAGAAAGAGAGGCAGAGACATAGGCAGAGGGAGAAGCAGGCTCCCTGCAAGGAGTCTCATGTGGGACTCAATCTCACATGCCGGGATCACGCCCTGAGCCAAAAGCAGATGCTCAACTGCTGGGCTACCCAGGCGTCTCCTCGTGAAGTATTGTTTTGTTTTGTTTTTTTTTCTTATGAAGTATTGTTAAAGTTGAATTTGTTTCTAAAACTATAGAAGGATGGAACTGTATTTTAGGTAAGATGGCATCATAGAAAATGGCCTATTATTTTGTAATTTGTATTATTTTGTAATCAGTGTACTTCCTTACTGATTAACACATGTCTACTTTGGACAGTCAGGAGACAGTCTTTAAAAACAAAATTAGGCTTGATTTCAAATAGTTGGTCAGACTCAATATTTCTTTAGTACAAGAATTATGAACAAAAACTTAATATTCTGAAAAAGACTGTGTTTTTTTTTTTCATTCAATAAATATTTATTGAGGGTCTGGGCATTAGGGATACAGCAGCAAACATGAAACATACATTCTGGTGGAATTCAATTTTTTTATTGAAGTTTGATTTGCCAACATATAGTATAACATCCAGTGCTCATCCCATCAAGTGCCCTCCTCAGTGCCATCACCCAGTTATCCGATCCCCCTACCTACCTCCCCTTTTGAAACCCTTTGTTTCTCAGAGTTAGGAGTCTCTCATGGTTTGTCTCCCTCTCTAATTTTTCCCACTCATTTTCCCTCCTTTCCCTTATAATCCCTTTCACTATTTCTTATATTCCCCGTACGAATGAAACCATATAATGATTGTCCTTCTCCAATTGATTTACTTCACTCAGCATAATACCCTCCAGTTCTATCCATGTTGAAGCAAATGGTGGGTATTTGCATCTCTAGTGGCTGAGTGATATTCCATTGTATACATATATCACATCTTCTTTATCCATTCATCTGTTGAAGGACATCAGGTCTCCTTTTAGTTTGGCTATTGTGGATATTGCTGCTATAAACATTGCAGTGCAGGTGTCGCTGTGTTTCATGACGTCTGTATCTTTGGGGTAAATACCCAGTAGTGCAATTGCTGGGTCTTAGGGTAGCTCTATTTTTAACTCTTTGAGAAACCTCTACATTGTTTCCCAGAGTGGCTGTACCAGTTTGCATTCTCACCAACGGTGCAATAGGGTTCCCCTATCTCCACATCCTCTCCAACATTTGTTGTTTCCCATCTTGTTAATTTTCACCATTCTCACTGGTGTGAGGTGGTATCTCATTGTGGTTTTGATTTGTATTTCCTTGATGGCAAGTGATGCAGAGCATTTTCACATGTGCTTGTTGCCCATGTCTATGTCTTCTTTGGTGAAATTTCTGCTCATGTCTTCTACCCATTTCATGATTGGATTGTTTCTTGGGTGTTGAGTTTCATAAGTTCTTTATAGATCTTGGATATTAACTCTTTACCTGATATGTCATTTGCAAATATCTTCTCCCATTTTGTAGGTTGTCTTTTAGTTTTGTTTACTGTTTCTTTTGGTGTGCAGAAGCTTTTTATCCTGATTAAGTCCCAATAGTTCATTTTTGCTTTTGTTTTCTTTGCCTTCGTAGATATATCTTGCAATAAGTTACTGTGGCCAAGTTCAAAAAGGGTGTTGCCTGTGTTCTTCTCTAGGATTTTGATGCATTCTTGTCTCACATTTAGATCTTTCATCCATTTTGAGTTTATCTTTGTGTATGGTGTAAGGGAATGATCTACTTTCATTCTTCTGCATGTGGCTGTCCAATTTTCCCAACACCATTTATTGAAGAGACTGTCCTTTTTCCAGTGGATAGTCTTTCCTGCTTTGTCAAATATTATTTGACCATAGACTTGAGGACCCATTTCTGAATTCTCTATTCTGTTCCATTGATCTATGTGTCTGTTTTTGTGCCAGTGTCACACTGTCTAGATGATCACAGCTTTGTAATACAGCTTGAAATATGGCATTGTAATGCCCCCAGCATTGGTTTTCTTTTTCAATATTCTCCTGGCTATTTGGGGTCTTTTCTGATTCCATACAATTCTTAAGATTATTTGTTCCAACTCTGTGAAGAAAGTCCATGGTATTTTGATAGGGATTGCATTGAACACATAAATTGCCCTGGGTAGCATAGATATCTTCACGATATTTATTCTTCCAGTCCATGAGCATGGAATGTTTTTCCATCTCTTTGTGTCTTCAAATTCTTTCAGAAGTGTTCTGTAGTTTTTAGGGTATAGATCCTTTGCCTCTTTGGTTGGATTTATTCCTAGGTGTCTAATGGTTTTGTGTGCAATTGTAAATGGGATTGATTCTTTAATTTCTCTTTCTTCAGTCTTATTGTTAGTGTATAGAAATGCCACTGATTTCTGTGCATTGATTTTGTATCCTGCCACATTGATGAATTGCTGTATGAGTTCTAGCAATTTTGGGGTGGAGTATTTTGGGTTTTCTATATACAGTATTATGCCATCTTTATGAGGGAGAGTTTGACTACTTCTTTACCAATTTGAATGCCTTTTATTTCTTTTTGTTGTCTTATTGCTGAGGCTAGGACTTCTAGTACAATGTTGAATAATAGTGGACATCCTTGTCATGTTTTGGTCTTAGGGGAAAGGCATTCAGTTTTCCCCCATTGAGAATGATATTTGTTGTGGGCTTTTCGTAGATGGCTTTTAAGATATTGAGGAGTGTTCCCTCTATCCCTACACAAGGTTTTGTTATTTATTGGAGAATCAAATAATTAGGTGCCTAGGTGTATGGCTGCCATTCTTTTTTCCTTATAATATGAACTATTACATGTAGAGCACAATGATTTACCCATGGTAAGTGCCCCGGGATGCTAGTGATGATGGCAGTGTAATGTCAGCCTCACATAATCATCTCCTGCGTTTTCCATTTCTGTGACATATGTGGCTGAAGACGCAACTGATTTCCACAAGGAAATATACCACTCATGTGAGAGATGAAACATGAATTTTGATTGACTGCATGGTCCCAAAGTATTCTGTAATGTGTTTCATTAACTCTAAAATAGTTCCAGGTATAAAAGCAAACCTAGGCCTTTCCAGCATCTGGAATGAGTGAATCACTCACACACTGCTGGTGTAAATCGATATAATCTCTTTGGAAAACAGCTTGGCCATATCTAGTAAAGCTCAAAATATACGTAAAACATGGTCCAGAAATTTCACTTGTAGATACATGCCCCTTGAAATGTATGTCCGTGTGTGTAAATGTATTTCTCTGTCATTTCTTTTTATCTAATGACATTGACTAGCGTAGCCCCAATTGGGAAACTACCCAGAGACCCATTAATAGTAAGATGGAAGAATATACTCAGGCATATTCACACAATGGGGAGCAATAAGAATGATTGGAGTACAAGGAGACTATAATTAGAGTAAATCTCAAACATGATATTGAATGAAAGCCAAGCACAGAAGAAAACATACTGTAATTAATGTCCCCTTTTTATAAAATACAAAACCAGGCATTACTGCTGTTAGAAGTCAGGGTAGTAGTTACTCTGGAGGAGTAGTGACTGGAAATAGTGACTATGAAGGTGCTCTCTTGGGTTCCTTACTCTGAGAAGCAGTTCCATGAGTGTGTTTGGTTGTAATAATTCAAGTTGACACTTATGTGATCTTTCATTATGTGTATCACATTCTGAACTTGTTCTCTTTTTCTCCGTAGATATTACTGGGTGAACACCATGACAACAATTCTAAAGTCTCTCAAATTTACTGCATTGAAAAAGAGATGTTTGGTTTTACCAAACAGAAAGTTGATTAAGTAATTACTTGAATATTACCTGAGGTTTGACCTGTACTATTTTCTGCTACTCTGTTTATTTGGTTGTTATAGTCTATCAGATGTTGAGATAACTTAAAATGAAAAAACAAACAAACAAACAAAAACAAACCAACACTGGTCAGTAAATGCAATTGAGGATTTTTATCTCCTATGCCATGGGAAGCATGCAGTATTCCCGCCTAAGTCTGAGTCAGGGAGGTAAAGGCTAGTAGGGTTCTACAGATGATATCTGCTCTACATTGTAATGCGATGTCTGTCTTCTCTCAGTCCACCCTTCTCCTGCACCAATGCCCACCCTCTTGGGCAATTACCAGTAAAACCTTTATAAAACAGAAATCTGAGCACATAACTTTCCTATTTAAAATTATCCAGTGGTTGCCCATGTTCAGGTCTCTGTCCACTTTGATCACATTTATCTCCCTTTACTTCTTGTTTACTCCCCAGAGTCATTCTAGCATTTAAATATGGCCTCTTGAACCAGCCAAGCTGGCTCCCACCTCTAGGATAACGCACTAAGGGCATGAGAATGCCCCTTTTTTTTTCAGGTCTCTCTAGGGCTTCTCCTCATTCAAGGCTCTGTGGAGAGTTGCCCTTCCTGGAGAGATCTTCCCTACTTCAGAGTTTCTAGTAGCAGCCTACCTCCCTGTGACACTCTCATATTTTACATGCTTTTTAAAATACTAGATAAAATCATCTTAGTTCTTTAATTGTTTATTGTCTGTATCCTTTAACTCTCCACTTTCCCAATAGAGCAAAGATCTAGGAAACTATCTTATGTTTTTTGTTGCATCCCAAGGCCTAAAATAGTTAGTACATAGTAAATATGTAATAAAAACTTGTTAAATGTATGGGTATGGTATAATAACAGTGGTGAGAGAGAAATGTTTCTGCTGTTTGTCATTTTGGGGTTTGTCTAACAAAACCATTTGAATTTATTAAGTTTCTAGACTCTTAGAATCTTATGTTAGATGCTCATGTACATTGTCTAGCACCCATATATCAAATACACTGGATAGGATTATTCTTTGTCTTTCCCTTAATTATACCCCTATTCATCGGAGGCAGTAACAGACCTTGAGTAAAAGTACTCCCAGGCAGAGGAACCTGTATGTCATTAGCTGATAACTAATGGAAATGGAAGAGCTGTGAGCCATTACATAAACCTAGCCAGAACTTAAACTCTGGGGGAGAATATTAGATCCCCATTAAAATTGGGGAAATGTAGTTGATTGAAAATATGTTTATTTTCCCTAAGAAGCATTCTGTCAAATTTACCTAATTTCTCACTGAGTGCTCCCTTAAAAATGTTGCAGACATTTATAAAATGCAGAGAATATAAATATAAATACATATGTCATATATTTAGATATTATTATGTATTTATATATATAGATATAAAATGCAGAGTTTGTTTCCCTCTGCCTTACTGCCTTGCCTTTGCATCATGTTTTGTATGTGTTGACTATTTAGCATTAATTGACTAGATGACCAGTTAGATTGGTCCAGTTAGATTGTTTGTTTTGGATTTGTTTGGGTTTTATAAAATGTGTCATATTAAATGACTGGTTTACCCAAAGAGATAGAGTGAAACCTGTGCCAGGATCAGATGTTCTGCCTTTTATTTATATAAGCTGGGTCTTCAAGTTACAGTCACTAAACTCTGGGACTCTGCTCTGCTTATAAATACCATTAACACAAATTTTTCTCATGTCTGGCTGTTAATAGTCAAATACGGTAGTATTGGTTGGATAATGCATAAGTAAAATAGTTTTGTCTATGGGGTAAATGGCCATCTTGGTAGCATGGGATGATGGTGCTGAAGTTTGCCCCAGACATTCTTAGGTACTTAGAAATAAACTTTTGGGCCAGAGAAACGCCTAGCGCTATGCTTCTTCTAGTATCACCTTGGGCTTACCTGAACCTGGCCAGTCAGCATAGGCTTACCCTATCCCTCTATGTAAATCAGTCATTTACTATGACATATTTTATCAGTACTTACAAACCAAAAATAAAGAATACAATTGGTCAATTGGTCATCTAGACAATCAGTGCTGACTAGTCAATGCAAATAAAGCATGATTTTTTCTTTTTTTTTTTTTTTTTGCTGATCACTTGCAAGGACAGAGGTCACTCTGAGGTCAGACTATCCTCAGCAGAATGAGACTTTCTCTCGATGCATGCTAACAGACAGTGAATGTAAGCTGGCTATAAGTATCTTTATTGTCTCATCCATACCAGCACATACAGAAGGATGAGTATATTAGGCTTCCCAGAAGCCTAATATACTCAGTTTAGGTACTCAGATTTACCACAACCACAGAATGCTTGTGGTTGTGGTAAAAATAACAGCCATCATTTATGCAGTGAGTTATCATGTGCCATTGTAAGAATTTTATATCTATTCTCTGTTTTAAGAGTTTTATGTCTATTATTTAATTCCCAAAACATCTCTATGATAGGTACTATTGTTATTACAATGTTGTAGTTGAGGAAACATAGGCAGAGAAAGGTTAATATCTCTTCTAAGCTTCTAGCAATTTTAAGATGGTCTTCAAGGTTGCCACTCCCTTGTGTACATGCCCTATATAATCTGCTCCCCTTGAGTAATATCATGTGATGAGATATCACTCCCTTTATGTTATGTTAAATGGCAGAAAAGATTTTCCAAATGTAATTAAGGTTCCTAATCAATTGAATTTGAGTTAATAAAAAATGAAACTATCCTAGGTGCTTCTAACCTAATTGAGTGAACCTTTGAAAGAGGTCTGAGGTATTGAAGGCAGCAGAGATTTTTCTGCTAGTCTTGAAAGAGCAAACTGCAATGTTGTAGAGAGGGCCACATGGCAGAGATGGCTTCTTAGAACTGAGAATGGTCTCTGACAACTATAAAGAAAACAGAAAACTAAATAGAAAACCATCTTAAAATTTTAATGAACTAAATCAACCAACAACTATATGAATTTGAAAGATTTCCAAATCCAGAAAGGAATGCAATCAGGCCCATGCACTGAGTTTAGCTGTAAGACTCTAAGCAGACTAGTGATATGAGCCATGATGTGCCCGGTCTTCTGACTTACAGAATTGTGAGAAAATAAATGAGTGTTGTTTGATGCACCTAAGATTGGGGTACAAATTACCCCAATTTGTTCTGCAACAATAGAAGATATGACTTTTCCTATGTGATAGGGTAGTTTAAGTCCTCATGAGACAGACTGTTAATAAATAACTCATTTCTTAATCTTGCTTCTCTGTATTCCTGACTGGACCTCTCTATGAAAGTACTGAAAAGTAATCTCCTGAGACAGTATATTCTAAAAATTTAAGTAGGAAGAACAGATTTTCTTAACCATAATATAAAGCAAAGGCTGCCTCTCTACAATGCAGACAGCGCTCACATTATTATGCAGCAATTGAATCCCCCACCTGGTAATTATGCCCCTTGGGTTCTAGCTGAGTCATATTTCTCCTAAAAGCCACTGTCATAGCTACACAAGTACCTTGAAAGAAACTTTAAAATACTTACCTGTAAATCATTGATTAAGTTCTTTAGCAAAGATTCATACTTCTCCCCAATCTGTGTGTGTGGGTTGGAGTGGGGAGGGAAGTTTATTTCAGTTGGTAGCATCATATATGATCTCTGTGCACACATGCATACATACATAAAGATATGTTGACCTTTACCATACCACCATGAATTAGGTTAAGGTTTTTATTACCTTTCAGTATTATTTGGGCCTTAACCATTCCTTATAAAAGCAAGCAATATATTTGAGTCTAAAATTCTATTATTAATCATGGGAAGTTAAGTACACTGATGGAACTGAAAAACAATATTTTCTTTGGCATTTGAGCTACTAGCTTTTGAAGTACTGTATCAGGTGAGACATTTTTTTCCCCTAACTGGTAGAGAAATGTTTGGTTTGTAGTAAAATTAGTGTGGGGCATGTAAGTGTTTTGTTCAGATTTGCTTTGTTTTAGGGGCTGTATCAGCTCCAGGAAGATGAAAAGCCAAGTGTGGCCTAGTTTATTGAGTGAAACACACAGCTGTGAAACAAGCCCAAGGTTGTTGGGGCGAGAGAGTGAGCAGCTGTGAAGTGAACTGCCAGGTAGGAGCTGATGGAGACTGCCTTGCTGGTACTGATCCCAGTCCTAAAAGCCCAATGAAGGTGAGATTAGGGAAAGTGCCCAGACACCAGTGGGAGAGGATCTCAGTTACAGCTCTATCCAAGGCACAAAATAAACTGAAAATTTAAAACAAAAACCCTCTCTATGATTAGGAATGGGTTTGGATGCATGCAAAGGATCTTTGGATGGGAAATTTTCATGTAAAAGTAGCCCCAAAATAGTTCCATCATTATTGGAGATGAAAAACCTTCAGGTGTTTTCAGTAGGGGCAGTAGAAGTGATGAGCATAGTGCCTGGCACGTGGCAGGTACTTCAAGAATTTTTGGTAACTAAGCGAGCAATGTCTGAGGCTTTAGCGTGTTGTTTTTGTTTTTTTAATTTATGGTAGGTTGATAGGATATATGCTTCTCAGTGCAAAGTTTCTGTTTTTGAAAAAAACCCGATGTTTTGTCAAATTGTGTGCTAAAATGAATAAAACTTAATATGGAAAATAGAGTGAGGATGAGAAAAGGCCACTCACACAAATGCAACTTTGTGACCGGAACACAAACCAAATGAGCAATTGGTTCTTTGAGAGATAGCAGACCACTCAGGCAGGCAGGATAGTACAGCTAGAAGCTGTCCCAGAGGATATGAAAATGTACAGGAAAAAATACAGTGGAAATGCTGGCGACTTCTTAATTAGCCAAGGGCGGGCAGTTTGATGCAAGCAGAGATTCAAACCAGTAGGGCTGCTCTGAACGTGTGTGCAGGGAGGAGTGCAACCTGTCCTAGGAAGAGCCATGGAAGGCTGGAATGCTCCCTATGGAGGGAATGCCCCGCACAGGACTTATTTTAATTTTTTGAAAGTAGAGCTGAAAGAGCTCCTGTTGCCTGAGCAAGCATGGGCTGAGGGCTTTATCCTTCACTTCTGAAGGTTCTATTTCTACCCTTGTGTTTCTGGTTCCCCTTGCCTAGAAAAAAATTACGTAAGTACCAGATTATTTGCACACAATACCAACATAATTCCTCTACTTTCCAACTGTGTGTGAGCTAATTGTTGACAAAACACATTCTATAGTAGAGCAGACTTTTAGTGACCTGGAATTTTGCAAAGAATGAATCAGACCCCTTACTATTAGATGCATGGGAATCCTAGTAGCCATTTAACAAGTCCTGATTTACAATTGAAGCAAACAGAGAAATTGCATGCTTGGTGCAAGGCCCCTATAGTAATTTAATATTTACTAAATTAAAAAAAAGTAAAAATCTATAAGACTGGGTGAACTTTGTAAACTTCTGTTGGGTGAGAGAAATAAAATGGAATGTTAAAACCTCTAATTAAATGAATTTATTTCAAGAGGAATTAATAATTGCCATTTTTGTACAAATATTCTGGTTTTCTTGATGGCTTTATGGACTACTGAAGCAAAAATTGCACTGGACCGACTTAAACAGGCAAGGGGGACTTTATTCAAGATTATTTCTATATGGAAGAAAGGCAAACAGCCTGAGCCCAACTCCATGGGAACAAAGGGCTGGAGAATTAAGAGCCTTCTGTGTTTGCTGATTAGCCTCACACAAAGGAAGAGTAAACTGTCTCTTATCGTTGAAAAGGAGGCAGTTCTGGCCCTCCCATTCTGACTGAGAGACAGAGGTGCTGTCCTTCTTGATGATTACCTCCAAAGGTGGTTCCCAAGGTCCTTGGGAAAGATGGTCCTGGATTGCAAAACTGGCAAGAAGCTTTTCAGAAAGATGTACCTCTCAAAGGGTCAGAGAAAGAATTTACAATTCCAAATTTTCTAAAGTAAATGATCTGAGGAATGGGAAACCAGGAGGCTAGAATCAGGAAGAAAGAGCCTGTCTAAAGTTTTGTTAAGCTGAAAGAAACATGGAAGCCACTTTTATCAGCTGTTTGCAACTACCAGTTCTTTCTATGACCTGGTGTTAACCTTTTTGGTGTCAGGTTTGATCCGATTAGTAGTGAAATGAAATAGAGGGGCCAGGCAAAGGTGCTCTTGGGCGAGGTTCCGCAGCCCGCAAGGGAGTGAGACCAGGGAAGTTGCTTGCGGGGATAATACAGGCAGGCTTTTATAGGGAAGGATAGAGAGGTGCCCGTAGACATAAGCAGCCCATATAGGTGCTATGTCTATATATGGTATGGATTAGGTAAGGTTGGGTTTCTGTTTTCATGCATAGGTCCTGTTCTCCCCAGGATGCGGTGTCCTTAGGTGGTCTGCTAGTGGCAGGAAAGTCCCGAGGGAGGATGACAAGATGGAGGTCCACTGCCATTTTGTTAGTACCTCCCCATCCCCCTTGATCTGCTGGCCCAACATTTGGGACTGTCACATATTCTCATTGTTTAATTATTCTAGCTCTCTCTTCTTTAATATTAGGTCTAATGGTTATGTATTTATCTGTTACAAAAAGGGACTTGAAACTGTCACACCTTGCTGGCAAGGGGACAAATTGATATAATCCTTTGCTAGGACAATTTTTCCATATTCGTCAAAAGCTCGAAAAGTCTTCATACTCATAGCCTTTTTAATTCTACTCTAAGAAATAGCCCTAAGTAAATAGTCAGAGACGTCCTTAAATACATTCACATGAGTTTAATGATTGCAATAGTTGTTATAACTCTGAAAAGCTGGAAATAAGAGGTTCAGAAATAGAAGATAGCTCAAAGGAAAAAAAGGTAAAAAAAATAAATTCACATTCATATTATTGATGCCTCAGGCTGGGTCCAGGAACACAGAGCAGGTCCTGCAGGGCCAGCCAGGAGGGTCCTTGACTTTTGAGCAGGATGGAAGTCAAACTTGATCCAGCAGGATGTGAGAGCAGAGTTTATTGAAGATACAGAGAGAGCAGATACAGATGGAGCACGTGGGAGGCTCAGAAAGGAAAGGAGCATGAGTCTCGTCTTTGTTCAGGGCCTGGGTTTTTTTTTACTGAGGATAGTGGTCTGGTATACATGTCCTAGCAGGAATAGAAGCAGGAAAAGGAGTAGAACGGCAGATTTTTATGGAGTCCTTCAGTTTCCCTGTCTCATGATTATGGAATTCTTTTCAGCTATTAAAAACGGAAAATAGAAAAGTACTTGAAAACATGTTCATATACTTTACATAAAAAAGAACAGAATTTCTTGGGATGGCTGGGTGGCTCAGTGGTTGAGCATCTGCCTTTGGCTCAGGATGTGATCCCAGGGTCCTGGGATTGAGTCCCACACTGGGCTCCCTGCGGGGAGCCTGCTTCTCCCTCTGCCTATGTCTCTGCCTCTCTCTGTGTGTCTCTCATGAAAAAATAAATAAAATCTTTAAAACAAAGAAGAGCATTCCCTCAATGTTGTGTATTTATATATACATATATAATATATTCTATGATAATGTCATATGGAATTTATAATATGATTGTACACTTCCTGAACGTTTATATTCTCATGGTTCCTTCCTTTTCAGATCTGTTTTCTGTAGAACCCTAATGTTTCCCTTCTGCTGTCCTTTTATTTCACTCCAAAAAATTGTGGAGCATACTTTGATTTCTCCTAAGCATAATCAATATTAGATAGCTGTATATCACAGACCACTTGTATTGAATGTTTGAGTGCAATTGAGAGGGATTCTAGTACATCAAGCTCTCAACCTAAAATTAAAGGATAACATTCCTCTTCTGAAGGTCTCTTAGCCATTTCTTCCACCAGGCATTTCTCATAATTTGTTCCTTCACCTTGGGCAGTTGCTTCCTACTGACCTCTTCGCTCTTCTCTCTAGACCTCTTCAGGCTTATCCTTTTCTAGACACCTGCATTCTTTTTTTACAGATATGTTTAGAAAACTCCAGATTCTTAGTAATGCAAAGCAATATAGCTCTCTCTTAGTTTTATTTCTCCGGCTTCTGGAGCATGCCCTGGGGGTTACTATTAGCAAAATGGCTCATTTGTTTCCTTTCTTAAGAAAAGAATAGAATTTTTTTTCCCTACTATATACAAATATACTTCATGTGTCTTGACAGCCTGTGCAAGCATGTGGGCACAAATGGACTCACAGTTACAGTACTGATCTGTATTTCTCAGGTTCTTTCCTTTTCTCTGAAATAGGACCCTGCTATTACTCCATAGTCTTCTTTATATTTCCTGGAGTTCCCATGCTGCTGATATATTACAGCTTTTGAGGTAGCAGTGCTACTGAGTGGCCTGGGATACTCAAGGCCAAAGGTGTATGCCAAAGTCAGACTTGTTTTTGCTGAAGTAAGAATGTCCTCCCTCATTCTTAATGTAATGCAGTCAGTTGGAGAGGGATCAGAGTAGAACAGTCTTGCATCCTCAATATCTTTATGTGATCCTGGAGAAGGTAGTCTTTAGTCATTCATTTGTAGCATCCTGCTTCCTGGGATTCATTTGGAGCTGGACCAGGGAACACACCTAAGTGACAGCCTCCATTCCAGACCTGATGTCCCTCTTTGCTGTCTACTGGTTTTTTTGGTAGGTCTAGTTGGTTTTGGTTCCTTCCTCCCTTGAGATACATTATTCCCAGGAAGCTACATAAATGTTCTTAGAAATAGAATCCTGAGTACTGTACCCTACCCTACCCTATCCTAATAGTTTATTAGAGAATCCTGAAAATGTCTGACTATTGGTAGTAGTTAACCTTATAGACAAGAAAGAAATACATCAAATCTTTGAGTTATCTTCATTTCTTCTTCTTCTTCTTTTTTTTTTTTAAGTGGGGCTTGAATTCATGACCCTGAGATCAAGGTCTGAGCTGAGATCAAGAGAGTTGGATGCTTAACCAACTAAGCCACCCAGGGTTGCCATCTTTAAGTAGTGAGATCATGAGTAACTTTTAAAGTTTTATGCTTTACTCTATTTTCCGTATTTTTTATGTTGAACATATATTTATAATCAGAATAGTTTAAACATAATAATAAATTTTAAAAAATTAAAGTACTTGAAATATAGTTTGAAAATTTTGCAATAGTTTGAAAGTGATAGATGATATTCCTTTACATGCAACAGCAACTAGTCTGAGCATAATTTATGCTACTTACTCAAAGATAGGCTCTATGAGCAAAGATTTATGGTCCGCTAATCCAAAGGATTTTTTTCTTTATAATTCCTGAGGAAAAATTATTCAGGGATACTTATGGGGAATTATATATTTTGGCAAAACTGGGGCTCAATTGCCAAAACCATTGGAGTTGTGTTTAGTAAGTCTGTGGGAACTAGATGTCTCAAAAAAAGGACAAAATTATATTTCATCAATTAAAAATAAAAACAAATGCTCTTCCTTAACTTCATTTTTAAATTCCTTCATTTTCTTACTCAGCTGTTGCTTCTTGGGATTAGTCGTAGCTCTGAGGCCACTGGTGATATGAGGTGCTCACTGCTGAATTTCACACTAAGGGAAATGGCTGTCTCTATTTTCTTCCACTGAAACAAATGGAATTGTTATAGATGTAGAGAGAAACAGCATCAGATGAGTGAGATAGAGGATTTTACCTCCCACCTGCCATGAAGCATTTGGATGACTGACTCATTGGCTATGGTTGATGTCTTGGTGCTATGAATACTGATGCTCTTGACCACCAGCTCTAAAATATTTTGATGGCAGTGGCAGCTGTGCTTTGAGAGTCTCTCAGAAACTTGTTGTGCATTTACTGAGAATCCAGAGCCTTAGGGAGCCTTGTAGTGGCCCAATTAAAAGACAAGAGTTTAGTTAGGCCCTAATTATATATGGAGACACATTTTTTTCTGAGAAGTCACAACTTAGGAATTCAAGAATAATTTTCTCATAGTGACAAAATGGGGGCTTGCAACCATATTCTTTTTATTGTTAAAAGTCCAATGATCTAATTTTGTACTCCATGCTGAAGATGGGAAATTTTGGTTGCACCTGAAGCATTCATGCCTATGATATGGCCTATTTCATCATTTTAGAGCATTGGTTGGAAAACATGAAAATATCAATACTTAGGTGTTGAATGCATCCTTAAGAGGGGTTCCATGGTGTAATGGTTAGCACTCTAGGCCCTGAATATATTCTTATGCAAAGTATTCTGCTAGGATTTTGTGGTAAACAGAGATTAATGTTCAATGTTTCTTTTTTCTAGAAATTTCCAAAAGCATTAGTGCCTATTGTAATAGAGGTACGTAACAAGTTCTTTGGACAACAATGATAGTATTTACCTTATTGAGTAGCTGTAATAAATAAATGAATTAATTGTTTAAAACAAGTAGTTCAATTGTTGGAACATAGAAAGTTTGATAAACAGTAGCTATTATTATTAAAGTTACAAGATTTTCTAGATTTACTGAAGGCAATTTAACAAGAGCAGGTGCAATTAGTACAGTGCTCTGGATACAAAGAAATAATCATTTTAATGAAAGTATTATGAGATGGATATAGCTGTAGGATGTAGAAGAGGATCCATGTATGAAACATAACTAAGATGATGAAGGAATGACATCATCAAACAGAAACATGGCATTGTATATATTTCGGTGTATACCTTTGGGGACTTTTTGATGTGGACCACTTAATTAGACATTTTACCTACATGTGTTTTTTTCTGCATCATGCTATCTACAGCATTCTTCTCCCTTAGCAAAATGTCACATTATCTATTTAATAAATATGTACTAAAGTTCATGCATTTTGTATCCTTTCAGAAGAAGGATATGTATTTTTGCCAGGCTCCTGAAAATTAGTGTGTTCAAAATGGCAGGGACACATATGCATGCACGAGAGAGAGAGACAGAGACAGAGACAGAGAGGAAAAAAAACACTGATTCTTGTTAACATGTGGATATAGCCTACCATGTGCTAAGCCTACTCTTATGAATCAAAAAGAAAGAGTAGAAAAGACATAATATCCATATGTGGTGGACGTTTAATCCTTTTGAAAGGCCAGTCTCTATGACTGTGGTACTGTTGGAACTCAAGGACTTATCTCCCTTGGGAATGCACTACAATCTTTAGAATTGACCTCATCTTTGTTGGAAAAGTGATGAGGAGGATCATAAAGGAGAAAAGAGCATTACCTCAAATTTCTCCCCAGGAAAGCAAATAAGTTTTATATTTGTCATTTATTTTCACCTATTGTGGATGGTCTGTTGATTTTCTTAGCCTTTATTCTTTTGGGATATGCATTTTTATATTGAATTATATGTACTGTTTATATATTTATAAGTATTTATTTGCATATCACATAAGTTGAAAGTATGTATTCCCAGGTTGATATGAACCTTTTATTTTGCTTATAGGGTTTTTGGATGTACAGATATTAAAAATTATACTACTGTTGTATATTCTACTACTTTCCTTTATGATTTCTGCCTATAGTGTTACACTTAGAAAAGCTTTCCATTCTTTAAGTATTTAAGAATTTATCTATATTTCTTTCAGTCTTTCCATTAAAAAACATAGGATAGTTCTATATTTCAAGTTAGCATTTATATTCCTTGATAACTTATTCTCAGGTATCTGATATACTTTCTTCTTTTGGGAATGGCAATTTATTTCCCTGGTTTTTAAAATACATTATTTGAGCTGTGAAAGAAAGATGTAGAGGTATCTATCAATATATATATTTTAAAACTGGCTACTTGAGTGAGCTAGTTATTCAAATAATTTTTCTGTTAAATATTTTGAGACTTCTCAAATAGATAGTCATTTTATCTGTAAATATTGGGAACTTTGCTTCTTTATTTTTATTTCTTCTTTCTTATTTCTTTCCTTGGTTAGTAAATTTTTTTTGAATGTTACAGCCTTTTCACTCTTTGAGTTCTTTTATTTGACTTACCACCTCCTCTAGGAAATGTTTTGAATTCATTTTTATTTTAGGAAGGACATGTGAGTTGTACACTGTCTGAGGGCTTGAATATCCCAGAATATCTTTATTTCGTCTTTGAACATCAATCTCAACTTGGTTGGTAGCAGAATTTCAGGTCACAGCTTTTTGCCCTCAAGTCAATGTGAATCTAGCCTCAATACCTCTGCCATTTTCTACTGCAGAGGTATCAAGTTTGATCTTTTCTGACTCGTACCATTAGTACAACAAAAGAAGTTATTTTTTTCTCAGATAAATCACCTATGACACTAACAATCTTTAGAACATTTGCCCTTTGTCCCGTTAAGAAAAGAGGACCTTAAGGAAATCTTTAGAAGTTAGGATGAATGAAAGTCTTCTGTCTGTGGCATGCAAACTTATCTCCTTACCCTTTGTCTGCTTGTGATGCAGTTAAACTGTTTGAAGAGCTGTTATGAAGATGATGATGATGATAAGGAGGATCAACTACCTACTAGGCTTTATTACATTCCTTGATCCTTAACTGTTTTAAAATGATTATCTCATTTATTTTGCTTTTATGTTGTTTCCTTCCTTATGACACTATACAAGTCTGCAAATGCAAATAAAATGGATTTTTGTACACTTTTTAGTGAAGATTTTTAATAAATTTAAGAATCAAGAAATATTTGAGCTCTTCTGATTAGGACAAAGACCTTCCAGTGATTCCACATTTATTGACCAAGATGTGTTGAATACTTTTCTGGCTATATTCTGGAGGATGAGCACCAGAAGTCAGAGTAATCCCTGAGTAGACTTCTTAGACCTGACCATCTGGAATAATACTAAAAAAATGTCAAATAGATGGAGTAAGTTTTACTACTTTATCTTTAAAGCAGCATGCTATAGACCCTAGTCTCTTTTGAGAGAATGTGGCAGAAACATTATTTTTGTTTTTGCAGTCAGGCTATTAGTCTGTGTAACCCAGATGGAGAAGTATCCAGATACAAGCTAGGAATAAGGGTCTAAATATTTTAGCAACTGTGAGCTAAATTAGGAACCTGGAATATATCTCCACACCTCTTCAAATGACCAAGAGAATGAAATATTAAACCTTTTCTGCCTGACTGTTATGGAATCTTTCATTTATTCCTTAGTACTTTTTAATTATCTAATTTGAAATTTTTTATTATGAGTTAGGTAAGATTTCACTTTTTCATGAATTTTGTCTCAGATTCTAAGATGCAACTTGAGCCTCTAAAAATTTAGGCTTTTCATTAACTAAAAACAGTTTTTATTCAATTGTATCTTTGATCTTTCTACTTTATTCTACGTTTTATTAATACCAATTATTAGTAGATAATTGGTATTATTTTTCTTCCTCCTGTACTTCTGTCATCTCTTTTTCATAGTTTTCCTCTGTGTTATTTTTCTTTGCCTTTGGAGAAGCATTTCAACTTTGTCTTCCATATCAATAATTCAGATTTCTGCAGTGCCAATTCTACATCATGCAGGTGGATTTGCAGGTTTATATTTTACTATGCATTTTGGATTTTAACATTTTTATCAATAAAAAAAGAAAAAAAATTACCTATAGCTTAATTAACCCCTTATATTTACACAATTGCCTTATCATCTAATTGTTAATCTTTTATTTTCATAGAATTGATGATTTCTTGAATTTCATTTAGCAATCTCTTTATTGCTTTATTCAGCAAATATCTGGGAGCCTCCTCAGTGTTTAGTACTGTGACTGTAACAGGAGTTTGCAGTGGTAGTGGTAGTAATGGGTACAGATAATTTGACGTTTATAAAAGTGAAAGGATATGTTGTATGGCCATTTTAGAGGTTATTTAGGTTTCAGTAGTCAGGAAATATATTGTAGAGAAAGAAAGTTCAGAAAAATGGGAATATTTGATCCAGATGAAGTCAGCAGTAAGGGTAACAGAATTAGGGTGGAATTTGGTGGCAAGATAATATCATATGGAAAGACCCAGAGATAAGAGACCTGATTCAACACTAGCTTGGCTAAATGTTATGATGCAAGGACAGATAAGTAGAGAGACATGAATGGGGAGAGCTTGGCAAGGTCCATCCAGATCATGGAAAATATTAGTGTTGCTTAAGAGGAAAGAAGTGCCACTGAGAATTTTAAATAGGAGCATTGGCAGGATCAAATTTGAATATTGGAAAAACCATCCTGACTACAGTATGAAAAATGGAGTAGAGCAGAAAAACCAATGGAGTCTGGCAGCCCAATAGGAAGTATATTATTCCAGATTAGAGATAATGGAGTGTTAGAAATAAGATGTGAGAGATAATGAGGTGTTGGGAAGATGTGAATGGCTTTAAAAAAACATTAGGAAAATAGAATCTAAAGGTTTTAATGAAATGCCAAAAGAACAAGCAACAGAGACAAAAATAAACAAGTGGAACACATCAAACTTAAAAGCTTCTTCACAGCAAAACAATCAACAAAATGAAAAGGCAACCTACAGCATGGGAAAAAATATTTACAAACAGCATATGATAAGGATTTACTATCCAAAATATATAAAGATCTTAAGCAGGTCAATAGGAAAAACACAAATAATCTAATTTAAAATGGGCAAAGGACTCAAAAGGTATACAAATGGTTAACAGATATATTAAATGACACTCAACATTATTAATTATCAGAAAAGGCAAATCAAATCTTATCACAGGAAAAAATTACAACTATGTGAGGTGATGGATGTGTTAACTAAATCTATTGTGGTAATCATTTCATAATATATGTCTATATCAAATCATCATCTTGTATGTCTTACATTTATACAATGTTTTATATCAATTATATTTCAGTAACGCTGGCAAAAAATAAAGACCCTAGTGATTATTTGTATGGGAAATATGAAAAGCAGAAATCAAAGATGGCATGAATGCTGGTGCCATTTACTAAGGAAAAAAACACAGATAATTGACTTTCTGTTTTTTATCCTTACCTTTTAATAAGTTTCAAAAGTTTTCTCATGGTATGTGTGTGTATGTGTGTGTGTGTGTGTGTGTGTGTGTGTGTGTATTTATTGCTTATTTATCCTTAATAGAGGCAAAATCTAGCCTAAACTGTTAAGTTATTCATAAAATTAGTGGGAGTAATGCAGCTAAAGGGCATGTGAGGGTAGTTTGAAGGGGAAAAGGTCTCAAATGGTCATTTATTGTAATTACCAATAAGCAAGATGGAATCTGTTTTTTAGTCCTTTCATCATCATAAATATTGTTTGATGTTTTTTCCTTTCTGACTTTAAGTTCATTAATGAATACATCTCCTGTTCCAACTGATAATGTCAGTGGCCATGGGTTAAATGAGACTCTTCCACACTGAGGATTATACATTATTCCACTTCTTTTTTTTTTTTTTTTTTTTCTTATTCCACTTCTTGATGATCTTGCCTTGTACAAGAGAATGTATTCGGGAAAAATTTGAAGGAGTCTTCACTTGTTTTCCTTGTATTGTTCATATAACTTTTCACTGTTTTTCTCTCTTCCTTCTATTAAGCAGTAGTGTACCCCAAGCAGTAGTGTACTGCTAATTTCTCTTATACTTCTAGCTATATGGTATTACATGGAACTGTCCTCTCTAAAAGGATGGAAGAATGAGTAAAACTTGAGAGGCAGAGAGGCAAGGGGATGAGTTGTAAACTGGTATTGGTTATTTCCAAACAGAACTTTTGCATGCAGAGATCTTTCTTGTCCTCTGGATATTTTAGGTCCATGTCTCTAAGGATAGGTCACAAAGGATATAGGCAGATGAAAGTCTTTCACCTTGCTTTCCTGATTCTGACTGGGTCTCAGAATCTCACCACCTCCACATTGGAGGTGAATGCTCATCTAGGGTTCTTGAAACCTATTGAGACAGGTCTCAAAACTAGTGCTCTGTGTTGTATCACTACCTTTTGTAAGATGTTTTACCTAGAATCTTCCTTATTGATTATACTATTAAAAAACTTGTATTAAGATTTTTGGGTGGGAATGGATATAAATGAACATTATTCTGTAGCAACAGAGATTTATTTTGGATCATGTTTACATGTTCTTGGAGCAAGGCACTGTTTGTGATTGTGTGTGGGAAGGAATCATGTTGGATTCTTTTTTCTCAATAACATGTACCACGTTTTGGCTGCAAGTTATGGGTTCATAAACCTTAGGCCTCCTAACTCAATGTATTTTTCCCTCATTTATAATTACTACCACCTACATTATTTCTGGGATTTCTCTATGTCTAAGAATTGTAGACAAGTAGGACATCATTTCTTCAACAACTCTCTCTCTGCCCACAGCAGCTAAGTAGATAAGACATTTTTGCCTTACAGATTTCATTGCTAAGTTCTGAGGAATTTGAAGGAGAAAATTGAAAAAAAAAAAAAAAACTTTCTCAGAAGTTGAAAAAAGTTGTCCTTTGTTTGAGCCTTCCTTTTGGGATTGAGTATGGATATGTGCAGTCCTGTTGGCTGTCAAGTTTATGTGAGATGGTTGATTTTATTGATCTTCTACTCTCACATATACTCTTGTTCTCTGCTGGGGCTCTATCAATCTCAGTAGACACTTTGCTGCATTGGAATAATAGGTATGAAGTAGTGTTGATCAATTACTTTCTAGAAGCCTGTGGACAATTTACTTTTCAGAGAAACTCTCAAATAGGTGACTGCTGTATGAACACTTCCTTTGCTATATAAGAAGGAAATTCTTTCTGGTGGGAACGTTAGAGCCATTCACTATTTTCTGTTCCCCAGAGGTAGGTTGAGATTTTTCTTTCAGGGTTATTTTAGCAATATGTTCAACAGTTCATCTCTCTAAGAGTTATTCATTATTCCCTGCCCTACCATACACATCCATATACATCCAGCCAGTAACTTCTTACTATTCTCTTACAATGGTCTCTTTATTGGGTTTAATTCAGTGGATTTGGAAAAAGCTCTTATTTGTGTCAGCTTACTCAATATTGCCAGTATCTTAATGACTATAAATATATATATATATTTATAGTCATTAAGTAATATATATATATATACATATATATATATATTACTGTGTACATTAAACGATTAACTCAGCAAATCTGCGTGACACAAATCATGCATATTCCAGAGAAATGTCTGGCACTTATCAGGCTCTTAGAGGCAACCTCTAAGTTCTTGGAATAACTCACTTAATCAGAATGTCTGTTTATCTGGGAGCCATGGACCATACCTGATAGTATATGCTGACAATGTGATATGTAGTAGGGGCCTTAAGTCACATGGCATCAGCTTGACCTTTGACAATTAGCCTACATGACTCACCTGCCAGTGAAAACCCTGGACCCTGGATGTTCAGGGGAGGTTCCTTGGTTGGCAGTACTCCATGTACGCTGTCACACATTGTTATACATTGTTATTAGCAGAATTAAGCACAGTCCACATGATTCCACTGGGAGAGGACAACTAAAATCTTGTACCTGATCTTTCCTGGATTGTGCTCTATCTGCCTTTTGCCATTGATGATTTTAATCTGAGTTGCTTTGCTATAATAAACTAACCATGAGTTTTGATGGGAGATTTGCTGAGTTCTGTGAGACCTTCTAGTGGATCATTGAACCTGAGGATGATTTTGGATATCCCTGAATATGTATATTGCAGTTTATATGTTTGGGATAGAAAATATTCTTTATGATTTCTTTTAAGAATTTTTTTTAAAGGGAAAGGATAAAATATCACATTGCTATTACTCTAGTGTCAACTTCCCTACTGTGGTTGGATGAAGAAAAGCATTTGTTCATTCAGTCATTTAACAAATATTTATTGAAGACCTACCTGCTCAATGCCAGGATACGTGCTGGATGCTGAGGACATTGTAAAGAACATGATTGAAAAGGTTCCAGCCTCATGAAAGGAAAACATGTAAATAAATAAGGTAAATATAATTGTGTTAAGTACTGTGAATGAACTTAATATGAAGATACAGAGAATGCATGGAGAAGTTCACTTAAAGTCAGAAGGCTTCTCTGAGAAGACATTTTAATGATTACAGAGACTTAGAATGATCCAGACATTTTAAGAGCACTGAGAACAAACAACTGCAAATGCCTTAATTTGGGAAACTACTTGCCCTGTTCCCAAAAGAAAAAAAGCCTGGTGTAGCTGGCATGTACTGACAGAGGAGAGAAATGGTATGAGAGAAGATTAGAGAGATGGGCAGGAACATGGTCATGCAGCTCTTGTAGATAAAAGTAAGAAGCTTGTAGTTTAAGAGCAAGGGGCAGACATTTAAGAAATGTAGTTAGTTTTATATTGCTACAACTGCACTTAATTTTTTGAGACCCTATCAACTATGTATAAAATATGCAATAACCCCATCATCCCGTGCGTAGCAGCTCCCGCCCCCCTCCTTGGACTTAGCGCTATACATGGGCTCAATGTTTTCTCTCACTGTCCTGACAAAGAATCTTTATCTAGTCTAGGGCTGAGCAGTATGGTTTTTCATTTGTTCTTTCCTGATCATATGTTTACAGTAAAAACTTTCTGCTTCGAAACCTTAGAAACTCAAAAATGTCTTTTTTATTTTTTTTAAATGAATGCCTCTGCCAAGCATTTTGAAAACCTTATTTCCTTGATGTCATTCTTTCCCTGAGGCAGTAAGCATAAAATATCCTAGCAGCTGCCTGAGTTAGGATATTACAGAAAATATGGAAAAAGCCACTTTGGTGAATGTAAAATAGCGGTTAGCTTACTAATGTCAGGAATCCATCTAAACATTTCACATGTATTCACTCACTTAATGTTCAAAGTAACTCTGTGAAGGAAGTACTGTGAACATGCTTGCTTTGTAGATGAGGGAATGGAGGCACAGGAGAGTAAAGTAAATTGCTGATGGTCACAAAGGTAGGAAATGACAGGTTTGGAATTCAAACCCTGGAAATAACATGATCTGATTTACATTTTTATGTTATTATTTTCAGTGCTGAGTGAGGAGTGCCTTATAGAAGAGTAAGAGTAAAAACAGGTATGCTAGTAAAGTGACTATTATACAAATGGTAGAAAGTATTGGTTGTGTGTGTGCATGTACGCATTGAGGCATGGCATACTGAAGCAGAAGAATTCTTTCATAGATGGCCGATGGAGATGGAGAAAACATATTTGCACCAGTTGTAGTTTGATGTGGGCCAACTCTAATTCCCTCTCTCCCTTTTTTTTTTTTAAAAGATTTTATTCATTTATTAGAGAGAGAACACATGAGCAAGGAGGGAGAGGCAGAAGGAGAAGGAGAAGCAGACTAGCCGCTGAGCAGGGAGCCCAACTTGGGGCTCAATCCCAGGACTCTGAGATCATGACCTCACCCGAAGGCAGACGCTAACCAACTAAGCCATTCAGGTGCCCCTCCCCCCCGACTCTAATTTTTAATGACAGCCAGTACATACACATTTGACAAATAGGAGACCATAATTAAAAAAATAAGTCTTAATTTGTTCAGATTATTAGCAAATATTATTTATTTTTCATAAAATTCAGAATATCTAGAATGTTAAAATGGTTCTGTAAAAATTTTCTTTTTCCTTTGGTGTTGCTGTGGCATTGATTATATTCTTTTTTAATATTCCCATAGGAAATAATTGTATTGTCAGGAATTAGGGAATACTATGTGGTATCCCTAAAGAGCTTGGAATGGAGAGTGTACATGTAACTTTCTGAGAGGTAGAATAAGAAACCACACATAATGGGTAAGAGTAAATTTATTATTCAGGGTATATTTCCAAATCCAGCATCTGCCAAATGTATCAAAGATATATTTATGGAAACCATGAATGAACTAAAGTCATCTTATAGAGACATAGTGGCCCTCAATCCTCCTATAGATTTGACTATATAAATATAAAAATTCTAAAGAAGAAATGTGCCAATCAGAGCTGTGTATGTGGAAGTCGTTTGGATGTGGAGGGGGACATAGCTGTTGCCTTGAAAACTCAGTAAGAGTCAGATAAGACTCCATGTAGACTGGGATACTTTTTAAGGATAGACTGCTGTGGCCTATGTATGACTGGAGAGATCATAAAGGCAACAGAAGATGCTCAGGCTATGTTAGTCTAATGTTATAAAATATTTGATAGGATAATTAACTCTCTTCTATCTGAATCTAGACTTACTAAGCATACTTTTGGATGTTTGACGATAAGTTGGTTTCTCATGAAGATGCTACAGTAAAAAACACAAACCATAAGGAAGACAGTTATCCAACCCTCCTGACCACAATACATATTATTGTATTTTAATAAATTAGCACTCTGGATTTTATCATGGCTTCCTGAGCTTTGTGTCCATGAGTCCTTCTTTAAAGTGTGGATCCAGGTTCCTAAGACAGATTCCTAGCTGAAAGGATGAAAATAAGACTTTGATTCATGTTAAATGCATCAGGTAGTTCCAACCTGTAAGCTGGCAGGGTTTTGACAGAAAGTAAGATATAGCCCAGGTGGTTCAAGCAGAGAGACTTAAAGAACCTGCATTCCCAGATCCATTTGAGTTAAGAAAATGAACAGGGAACAGTGAGATAACCACAAAGAGTTAAATGAAAGGCCTTCCTCACTCTTAGGGCCAAAGGGACAAAGAGAGGAAATGGAGTTTACTGGAATTGTAAAAAAAATTGGAACCATTAAGGAGAGTTTACCTAGTGGGAGCTGTAATCATGGAGGAAAGTAGCTATCTTAAAAGGCTGGCCTCTAGAGCTGAGAACAGAACAGAACAACCACAACTTCTCTCTCCTCCAGTCTTCTGATCTGCTCCTGAGTTCTTTGGCCTTCATGAAGCTGGCCAGCAAGAAAGCTTGGGAGATGCCATCTGAAAGTTTCTACAGCTGATAACAGGGAACAAAGGGCAGAAATGGATGAGGTGGCATGGGGTGGAGCATGATGAGGGAGATGAGGGGGAGAGTAAGCAGCACAACCTCTGAGAGAGAGCCTCCAAACTTAAGAGACAGCCTAGATGGGCAATAATCTCTATGTTTTTAACAATCAGAATTTATTTTATTAGTTTCTCATATAAGTTTGATAGGACATATAAAATTTACTGTTTACTTGTTTACAACTCTGATAAATCAGAATTCTTGGTTCTGATCAATTCAGCAAGGTTCTAATTCTGAGAGCAGCTCCTGGGCTCCTTTGTAGTTCCGGTGTTCCAAAGAATTCAAAACAGACTAATTTTCTCCGGTATTTGTTGCTCTTTGAGGTGCTTTAGGGAGAAGGTCAAAAAGTAAAAACTTCACACTGTGCATTTCGTACAAAAACATAAACTCCCATACACAAAGATGTATGTAGAATATTTAGAACAGAATATTGTGCCTTGCCCATTATAGAAATGTATTACGATTCAGTAAATGCAATGCCATGCTTGTTTAAAAGCTGTCTGAGGAAAATCAGTTGGCCTTTCAAGCACAGAAAACATCTTTACCTTTTTGGTTTATATGGAATGTTTGAAGGTCAGCGATAATTACACCGTATCTTTAGCATTCACAGAACTTCCATATCAGTTTTGTATTAACTTCTGAATTTCAGACTTTAAAGGGATGTAGAAAAGTTTTAGAAAAAGTTCACCATCAAAACTTTCCCTTCAACTCATAAATAAGAAATAAAAAGAAATGACTCCTTAAAAAAAACCCAAACATAAAAACCAAAATACCACCTTTTAAATTCTAAGAACAAATGAAATCATGACTTAAAAGCTATTTGAGACTAGTGTCCCCATTGCCACTGTTGCAATCTGGGAATAGAGTCTCCTCAGGGTGCCTGGGTGGCTTAGTCTAAGGTTAAGTGTCTGACTTCAACTCTGGTGGTAGGATCAAGCCCCATGTGGGACTTCCTGCTGGGCAGGGAGTCTTCTTGGGATTTTCCCTTTCCCTCTTCCCCTTTCCACTCCCTACTCCCCACACTCCCAACTCTTTGGCCATGAGCTCTCTCTTTAAAATAATAGATAACTAAATCTTTAAGAATGGAATCTCCCCTCTATTACCAGCTGCTGAATCATAGTTTCAGCCTATGTCACATACCTGAACCCTATGTGGTTTAGGTCCCAAGGACCTGTCTTTTTTTTTGCTTCTGTAGTGAAAGATACACTATGCCTTTTAAGATTCATAAGTTTGAGAATACCACAAACAAGCCAGAATGTTTAGATGTTGGTAATCTAACCAAAACCAAACCAATCAACCAAAGAAACCTCAATCATGGTTAATATAGATGCAAAGATTCAAGTATTATCACTATTACAAACGGAATAAGTTTGGAGGGGGTTTAAGATGTAGCATAAAATTTTTGAATAGACCAAAGGAAAAGTTTCTGATTAACAAATATGAAACATGACTTACTGAGGTGATTTTGGTGTCTCTTTTTCAGAAATCTTTTAAAATAGGATTCTCATTTGGTTGGAGAGATGTAAATTTTGTTCCGTATTATCTTTGAGTTTGTAAAATTTCATTCCACTTATACTTATTTTTAAGGTTGTATTATTAAATGAGAGAAATTGTTAAACATGAAGACAAAAACTTAATAGAACTCAATGGAAAAAGAGAGCAGGATCTGATGAATCACATAAGCTCATGCTTTGTATCTCTTAGCAAAAACATCCCAAAGATTCAGAGGACATATAATAATATTTTGAATCCCATGAGTGTTTTATTTTTTATTTTTTTAAAGGATTTTATTTATTTATTCATGAGAGAAACACAGAGAGAGAGGCAGAGATACAGGCAGAGGGAGAAACAGGCTCCATGCAGGGAGCCCAATGTGGGACTCGATCCCAGGACCCTAGGATCACACCCTGAGCTGAAGGCAGGTGCTCAACTGCTGAGCCACCCAGGCGTCCCCCATGAGTGTTTTAAAAACTTAAATGTAGGGATCCCTGGGTGGCTCAGCGGTTTAGCGCCTGCCTTTGGCCCAGGGCGCGATCCTGGAGTCCCGGGATCAAGTCCCCTGTCAGGCTCCCAGCATGGAGCCTGCTTCTCCCTCGTCCTGTGTCTCTGTCTCTCTCTCTCTCTCGTCTATCATGAATAAATAAATCTTTAAAAAAACAAAAAAACAAAAACAAAAAAGTAAATATTTCTCCAAGAATAGACAACCAAAAGACACCATAATATTTTAGTACTTTAATTTGAGTTTAGTCTGAAATTAGTTTCAAGGTGACCTATCTCCTTGTCCCATGCTTAAATCAAGAATGACAAAGTCAGGGTCCTGGCACAGAATTTTACTAAGTATTTCTTTAAAAAGATGAATTTTTAGATGAATTCTACAGGTGTTTATTAAATAGCTTTTACATTGAAAGCACTGGGATCACATGTGAAAGATGAATATGACACCATTTCTGTTTTGAAGAGGGTTTAACTCAGTGGGGTAAAAGACATATAACTGGTACAAAGCTGAAGGCCTAAGTACAAATAAGAGATGTTCCAAAGAAGGAAGACTAGAGAAGGGAGGTATTCATTCTGCTGTGGGGAAGCAGATGATGTTGCTTTTTGAACTAGACTTTGGAAGATAATTATGATTAGAAGAAAAGAGAAATTTCATATAAGATGATGGGACTGAATTTTCAAAGATAAGATGAATGTAAATGCTTGACTTATTCAGAAAACAGCAGGTAAAGCTGCAGAGAAAGAACATAAGAGTTTGTGGAAGAATGTACTTGAGGGACTAAAAATATGGATGGGGGCTTATATGTGATAGTACAGAATTTGGCTTTTGACTTACCTATATAGAACTCTCTTGGTGCACACATTGCTCCTTGCCTATCTCACAACTATTACCCTTCTTCTTTGTCAACAAGATCTCCATTTTATTACTCACTATTGTGTACCCCAAGGGTTGAGTGTCTGTTAGTCTAAGTCAATCACAGTAATTTCTTCTCCTTAGGCAGCAATTGGTTTAGTCAGTAAGATGTAATTCCAGTAACAGATGTATACTTGGGACCTTATGGAAAAGGGACCTAAAATATCATGTTGGCCCTTTCAGCCTTTGGACATTGTCTGGGAATGTGTTGTTTGGGAAAGTGGCCATTAATGTGGATCCATGAGAAGAGCACAGAAGTCTATGTAGAATCCTCTCTACACTGAATTACTGAAGTAGCCCACCCTGGAATCAACTCCTTGGGCACTTATGAGAGATGAGGAATTTTACTTCTTGTTTATGGCATTTTTCTTTTCATATGTCATTACTTAATAGTGAGATCATTGGAGTGATATATCTCTTCTGCTATGACCCAATACTGCATTTTCTTAGGACATTCAGAATTAAAGTAAATGTTTCCTTTTTTTTTAAGATTTTATTTAATTTATTCATGAGAGATACAGAGAGAGAGAGAGAGAGAGAGCGAAGCAGAGACACAGGCAGAGGGAGAAGCAGGCTCCATGCCGGGAGCCTGATGTGGGACTCCATCCCGGGACTCCAGGATCAGGCCCTGGGCCATAGGCAGGTGCTAAACCACTGAGCTACCCAGGGATCCCAAATGTTTACTTTTTTACCTGTCACTCTATGTAGAAAGCTTTTTTCTTATTTGTCAGAATCACTTTTGTAATTAGTACTTTTTTTCTTTAGGAACAACTCTGAAGTTCTGTTAAATATTCATTCCGTTGTTATATCCAAGAGTAGAGTAGATCGGTATGGAAAGAGATCAAATGGTTAAAAGTGTTCAAATGTATTTATATGGTAGAGTGTGCTAGTATCATTTATTAGACAATATTAGTTTTTTTGTAGCAACATTTGGATATAGGTACTTTCTGCATTACTTGGGAGAACGGCAGTATGTTTATTAGCCTTCTCATTTGAAGAAAGCAAACCAACATTCAGCAAAGTTTTCATGGAAGAGATTATTCTTTTCACTCCAGGGAGGCCTCGAAGATCTGTGTTGTGGATCAGAAAACTGAACCAGGCAGCAAGGGCTCCTTTGGAACCTAATTTTGCTTGTTGAGATTCTGTCAATTCAGGCTTTATTCTTTTTTCCTCACTCTTGATGATTCTTTTATTCTTCCTTTGTATTGAGCAGGCACTACTGGAACTTTATCTATTCTGATCTTCCCACTCAGTGCCAGATCTTCTCTGATCAGTGTGTTAATTCATAGTTAAGAGTTGTCCTGCATAACTTGAGCATGTCTTCATCTGATCAAGTGAAACCTGGAATTGGACTTACAAGGCACAGTTTCCTTTACTTTCATGGTTATC
The DNA here is from genome assembly GCF_003254725.2 of Canis lupus dingo. Taxonomy (NCBI): domain Eukaryota; kingdom Metazoa; phylum Chordata; class Mammalia; order Carnivora; family Canidae; genus Canis; species Canis lupus. The sequence continues at coordinate 38,066,079 of NC_064254.1, forward strand.
TAAGACTAAGGGTGTGGTAAATTAACTGGGGTCCAAACTCAGTTGGAACCCAGAACTTGAGACACAGTGATATATTTTTTTTAAAGTTTTATTTATTTATTCATGAGAGACACACAGAGAGAGGCAGAGACATAGGCAGAGGGAGAAGCAGGCTCCCTGAGGAGAGCCCAATGTGGAACTTGATCCCGGGACCTTGGGATCACAACCTGAGCTGAAGGCAGACACTCTCAACCACTGCGCCATCCAGGCATCCCCATAATGTATTTATTCAAGCTTAAGCTTCATGATTTTCTGAATGAGTAAATTTTTCAACTTCCTCAAATAATGAATATTATTTGAAATACCTTAATTTAAATTCTTCATTTAAGGAGAAAGACATAGGGACTGACTTGTATTTTGAAACCATTATTTATGCAAGATTTCTCCTAAAAGAGAGTTAAATTTTTTTTTTAAGATTTTATTTATTTATTCACGAGTGATGCAGAGAGAGAGAGAGAGGCAGAGACACAGGCAGAGGGAGAAGCAGACTCCATGCAGGGAGCCCGAGGTGGGACCCGATCCCGGGTCTCCAGGATCACGCCCTGGGCCGAAGGCAGTGCTAAACCGCTGAGCCACCCGGGCAGCCCTTAAAAATTTTTAATACCTTCTTTTTCCTGTTATGAACATGATTCACGTCTATTTAAAAATTTGGAAAATACTGGGATACCTGGATGGCTCAGAGGTTGAGCATCTGCCTTTGGCTCAGGGCATAATCCCAAGGTCCTGGGATCAAGTCCCACATCAGGCTTCCCATAGGGAGCCTGCTTCTCTCTCTGCTTATATCTCTGCCAGTCTCTCTGTGTCTCTCATGAATAAATAAATAAAATCTTAAAAAAAATTGGAAAATACTGAGATAATGCAAAAAAAAAAAAAAAAGAAAAGAAAGAAAGTTGCTCCAAATTACATTATCCAGTATAAATTACTCTTAATCAATGAGATAGCCTATTTTTTTCTACATGTGTGTTTGAATGTGCATATGATGTCTATGTGTTTGTACACACACCCATCTATACCTACATTATATATAGATAAACTCAGGTTGGTATTTATTCTACTCACTGGTTTTTGAGGTAATATTTTTGTTAATATAATTTTAAACTTACATATAATTTGTAAGATTAGTACAAAAAGCTCTAGTATACTCTTGACTCAGATTCAACAACTGTTCACATTATCTCCACTGTGATCAAAGTTTTTTTTTTAAATTTTTATTTATGATAGTCACAGAGAGAGAGAGAGAGGCAGAGACATAGGCAGAGGGAGGAGCAGGCTCCATGCATCGGGAGCCCGACGTGGGATTCGATCCCGGGTCTCCAGGATCACGCCCTGGGCCAAAGGCAGGCGCCAAACCACCGCGCCACCCAGGGATCCCCTGATCAAAGTTTTACAACTTGCTCTTTTACTTAGCAAATATAACACATTTTCTGGCATTTACTAAATATGATTATATTGTGTCATTCTAATGATGATAATGGGGATGAATTAATGATAGTGACTGCTGAATGCTTATTAGATACTTTCATGTGCCAGGCACTGTTCTAAGTAAGTGCTTTACATGTATTATCTTACTGAATCCTTAAATACCTCTGGAGGGTATACATTATTATTACCTTTCTAGAATGAGTATTAATACCTCTAGAAAGTATCACATTATTAGGTTAACATAAATCAGAGCACAAAGAAATGAAGCAACACAAAACTTGTAGATGCAAAAGCAAGGAGCTTGTTAAGGGAAAACCCAAACCTCATAACTGAGGTGCTGAAAGTAATCATGATACTCATTGTGTCCAAACAAGACAGTTTCTTACTTTTAGCACAGAGAACAGTAGGAACATTCGCATGGTATTGCCAGTTCTCCTGACCCTGTGTCTTGTGGGATGACTTAATGGCCTGTATGATAACTATCCACACAATTATTTGCACTGTATCTCAGGAATCCAGGGCTAAGGACTTAGCACCTTTTGTAGCAAACAATAAATAAGCGCCTCTTGAGCAGTTTCATAGTAGTCATGCTGGGGTTGCCTTGACCTACTTAATTGCTTATGTGCCTAGCTATTGAAATAGTATCAGGTCAGAGGAGGTTAGATCTTGGTAGCTGGGCCCACTGAGAAAGGATGTGCGGTGATATTCAGAGCCAACTCAGCTGATTTGTAATCAGATAAACTGAGTCCACATATTGATTGTATTGTGATACCTTCTATCTCATTTTATAAATTTACTATAGATTATTTGACTATTTTCATGGGTTTGGCCATAAAAGGTGTTCCTTTTTTTTATTACCAGGGAAATAAAGCTATAATAAATATCTTTCACACAAATGCTGGCTCACATCTCTAGCTATCTACTTTGAGTAAATTCCTTGAACTAGAATGATTGTATCAAAACGTGTGTATTTTAAAGTTTTTTTTTTTCCATATTGCCAAATTATACTCCTGGAAATGTTGCATCACTCAGTTCTTCCAGCAGCTTTACCTACAAATAATAACATTGTCTCTTTCTTTCTAGTATTTATCTTCAATATGTCAGATAGCCTTTTGTTTTGTTTTGTTTTGTTTTACTGAATTGGTTAGAAAATCAGAGCAATGTTATTGGGCATATTTATCTAAGCAAAGATCCATTTCTAATGGAAATTTTATGTTTTCAAGTGATTTATTGCCTATCCAGACAACAAGCCTTGTTAAAAACCAAATTTATTTGCTCACCTGTTTTGTCTCCTCTAAGGATCAGAACATTGATGAGTATATGGAGGGATTGTTAAAGTTAGTATTTTATAAAACAATAAAAAGAATATTTTCTATCTTGTGCAATAGGAGCTATACATAGTGGCACTGGAGTGAAAACTTGTTTAATTTATATTCTATACTTATGGATTCTCAGCAGTGGTGCTATCATCAGCTTTCATTTTTGTTTTGTAATGGAATTGCTAAAAATCATCAGACAGTGAGAACAAAGGAGTGCTTTGTTCATGTTTAATTTTCATGTTTCTTCCTAGTTCTGCTGACCATCTTCTGTGCCCTGTCCTCTTCTTGCTCCACAATATTTTAGTTCTATGTCAATTGGCTCCAGGATGTTATGCTGTGGCTGCAATTTGCAGAAGATTTCTCTGCCTGTGTCTTTGCTCAGCATTCATTTGAATTTGGGTTTTTATCACTGCCTTACCAAGGAGTTTTTATTTCTCTCCAAAATACTCTGCAGAATGCTTGCTCTTGATTACTCATTCCCTGGGAACAGCTTTGCTCTCTGTGAGGCACCAGAGTTCTGACTGTCTTTTCTCATTACTCCATGCTTTTGCTGCTGCTGGCCTTTTGTATTTTGAACCCCCTGTGGCCAGTGGCTGCCACGAGAAGGTCATATCTGTAATGTGACTAAAATGACTGGTGGAGTATCAACCTGAGAAAGTATTGATCAGTCTCTCCATGAGATGGCACTGAAAAATGTGTGTTTTTGGCATTTATCTTGACAAAAATTTGAAATTTTAACACTGTCAGGGATAAAACAGAATTTAATAAATAGTATAGTTTACTTAATGTGACTTCCAATTGTGGCTCATCACAATGTGATACCAAAATTTTTCTGAAAGACCCCTGGGCCCTGAGATAAAGCCTGCTCTAATCTGAGAGAGAGGGACCCACCAGTTCATCTCATGGAGTATTGAATCTGTTGACTGATTTCTAATTCTAGCCACTCAAATTATGCCCACCAGTGCAGATGTCTTTCAGAAACATTTTCAAGGGCATATTGGTAGTATCCCCACAGGGTTCTGTCCATAGTCTGCAGGAATCTAGTCTGGATGTGTCAGCATTCTTGGTAGTTACATTGAAAACAAAAATGAAAACAAGAACATCTTGGTGTTGAATTTCCTATCTTGGTTTCAGTCATTCATGTTGTGTTGATCAGGTTGAGATGTTTTGTTTTGTTTTGTTTGCTGGAATTAACATTCCTGTAGACTTTGGTGAAGTTCTCATTGGTATTGTTTGGTTTCAGGGAGCTCTGGTTTGCAGTAAACCAAACTAGAAAACTTGATGAATCATGGTGCTCTGTGGATTTGCTTGGCTGCGCTGTCACAGCTGGGTTAATCATTCTTATCAACCTCCCTTCCTGGGATTATGGGGCTCCCTATATATCTGCTAATGGCCCTAAGAAGGCCTAGAAGAAAAACAGTGGCCAGCAGGGCGTATTTTGTTAATCTACTCTAGTTTTTCCTTCCTGAGGCATAATATCCAGTTTAGCTTTTAATGTGTTTGCTTATTAGGTTGAAGCCATAGTATGGCACATAGTGGGGGAACTGTTTAAAGGGGTCCATGGATAATGATCCCATTCTTCAGCTAATTGCACATAATACCTTCTGAGTGTTAGGATACTATATCCCCTCCCCCCTCCCTATCAGGACATCAACCTAAATTACAGATATATGATTATTAAAAAATTTTGGATGCTATGTTTTGTCAAGGCACATCATTTCTTGATCTGCAACACAGCAATCTGAAGGTGCTGACCCCATTTTCTTCTCTATCTCTAGACAGGAAATTCCTTTCTCAAATCTGCCTCTTTTGCTGTATATTTTACAAGTTGTAATCTGCATAGTCTGATGTCTTTAAATTGACTATGACATTCTTTAAACCTCACTTTTTGTGGAAATATAGTATGAATTGTCAGCTGAACTATTTTGTTACTGCCAAACAGAAAGTGCTGGTTTCCTATTCTTGGTAGAGGAATCAACATTGCCCTTCAACCTGTATACCAATTTATCTAGCTTTGCATTATTTTTTTAAATGTGGATTTGTTAATTGTAACTTCATTTTTCATACTAATTTGTGTTGTTTTTAAGAGTATTTTGGCAGCAAATAAGTGAAACCCATCCAAAACAGCTTAAATAAAAGGGAAGAAGTTATTAAATGTACACTGATATCTCACAGAAGCTATGGCAGGAAGTGTATTGGGTGTTGGAAGTTAAAAAACAAGCCATCCTCTTTGTTTCAACTAAGTTGATCTTCTATCTTTTTGTATCTGTTTCATTCATTTTCCTCTATAGACCAGAATTTGGCTACTAAGCTGGTTCTGGCATGATGTGTATTCCACCACGGTGTCTGTGTCACAGTCCCAGCCCATAGATGATAAGGATCTGACTGGTCTAACTGGGTTAATGATGCATTCATGTCCAGTCAACTCTGGTGTGAAAGAAGGTCACATAGGACAAAGAAAGTTGTATAGGCATAAAGACCCAGGGGGGCAGAATATAGAATGGAGGAATATGGTCTTATAGATATCCAAAAGGTAATTAATTATAGCTTACATTGGGTAGGAAGATGGATGCTGTGGACAGCCTTAAATATTGTCTCAGCTGAAGAATCTCAGAGTTTAGTAATTTTATCTTATTGCTGTGTAAGCTACACCTGGTTTCAAGGATAACTTCAAACTTTGAACTCAAATTAGCATTATTATTTCATTTTTATTCTCTAATGTCTGCAATATACTACTATCCACATGTGGCTAGCCTTAGTTCAGTATTTAAATTGATTTTTAAGCACATTTCCATTTAGCTTTGTCTCTCTTGTTGTTGTTTTTTTTTTTCACTTCATTCTTTCTTGACTGGATTTCACCTGGTCAGCAGTTTTTCAAATCAAGGTTATGGGTGCTGCAATCTCTGAAGCCCTGTCTACTTGAAAATGTCCATTTTCTCTATAGGTGAAGAATAACTTGGCCAGCCATAGAATCTTTGGGTCCTGTCATCTTTTCCTCAGAACTCTGGAGACTGTGCTTCAATTTCTACCTGCCCAGGGTGCTGCTGTAGAGATCTGAGACAGTCTGTTTATTTCCGTCTTAGTTGGGCTGTGCTTTATCTAGCTGAAGATCTATATGATTCTTTCCTTATAATGAAAGTTCAATAAATTCACCAGAGTATATCTGGGGATTGATCATTTTGTGCCAGTTTCTTCTCTAGGATATGATGTGCTCATATTTCAGGGAGAGTCTCTTGTAAAACATCTTTGATAATTTTCAATTGATGAGTTCTTTTTTTTTTCAAGAATAATAAATATTCATATTTTGGGTCTCCTTTATTGTCATTTTCCAGAAAAAGGCAATCTATTTTTTTCCTTCAATCTTTGTTATTTTCCATTTTATTTAATTGTATTTCCTGTCACCAACACATAATGTTGCTTCCTGGATTTCAGTCATGTTTTTTTCAAATTTTGTTTATTTGCTTGAGAGAGAGCGTGAGTGAGTGAGAGAGACAATGCAAGCAGGGAGGAGCAGAGGGCTTAGCTACTGGCTAAGCAGGATCCTGACCTGAGCCTAAGGCAGACACTCAATTGACTGAGCCACTCAGACGCCCCCCAGTCATGTTATTCTAAGTCAATTAAAACCTGGATTTCTTTTTGGTGATGCTTCTGCAGTGCTCTTTCCTTTTTTTTTTTTTTTTTTTAACTGAGCTCTGCCAGTTGATTTTTATTTTTTTTCGATCTTCTTATGATTTCATCTTTGAAACTTTTTATCTCTTCTTTGTCCCTCTGTTACAATTTACTTGAGGCTGGAAAAACATGGAGAAATTTTGTGATTTAGTTTCCTTGTATACTTTTTCTTTTCATTACCTACTCTTAGTTTAGTTTTGATTGCTTTTTTGAATATTACTCACGTTTAAATGGGATCAGGCTGTTTTATTTTGTTTTGTGTGGTGACTGAACTGATACAGTTCAAAGTGTTGATTTAGAGCTTATGTCTCAAACATGTTCTTACCAAATATGCTATTCACTTTGCATTAGATGTGCATCTCCTTTAAATTTTTTTCTTTTCTTTGTGTGTGTGAAGTTAATGGTTTGTTAGTAATACTCATTGAATCTGTAGTTTTCTTTCTTTTTTTTTTAAGATTTATTTATTGATTCATGAGAGACCCAGACACAGAGAGAGAGAGGCAGAGACACAGGCAGAGGGAGAAGCAGGCTCCTCATGGGGAGCCCAAAGCAGGACCTGATCCTGGATGCCAGGATCATGCCGAGTCCAAGGCAGATGCTCAACCGCTGAGCCACTCAAGTGTCCGGAATCTGTAGTTTTCTAACTTAAAATCTGGTTGTTTCTCCTTAATTGTATCTTCCTCCTGTTCTTCACATTGGACTAGAGTTTACTAGTGTACTTCACACTGAACTACTCTTTGCCGATGTGTTTATATCCCTGAGTATTTTCACCTTGGTCAGTGATTGGATAGGTCCTGGAATCCTGTGCCACTGACTTTTCTCCTTTAAATTTTTTAAAAATCAACTCTATTGGGACATAATTCAATAATAAAATATTTTAAGTGAGAAAAAGTGAGGTGGGAGCATAAGAGTTCAATAATGAAGAAGGGTGACATGGAGGTGCATAGATTAAAATAATGAAGTGAAGTTGTGGGTGACTATTCATCAAAGGAGCTGCAGTTTAAGAGTTGAATGGAGAGGGACCCCTGGGTGACTAGCGGTTGAGCATCTGCCTTCAGCCCAGGGTGTGATCCTGGAGTCCCAAGATCGAGTCCCACCTTGGGCTCCCTGTGAGGAGGAGCCTGATTTATTTATTTATGTAATCATGAATTCATGAAACATGAATCATTTACTCCTGAGAGGTGTAGAGGAAATGGGGTTCTCTGGGGAGGGCTGCATTTCAGTTAAAATAGGATTATGAACAGTGGAATGGGTCTCTGCTAATTATAGAACAGTCCTATTCTCATATACACTTAGATTTTTTATTTTACTTCTTAATTTCATATTCATCAAAGTAAGACTTGTAGATATTTTGAAAATTGGAAGGACTGTAAGACTTACAACAGAAATAACCATCCAATTCCCCACCCTTTCCATCCTGAGATTATCTTTCCAAGAAGCAAGAGTTTCTTCTGCTATTTACTTCTAAATTTTGAAATAACATGCTTCTTTTGCAGGTTCATAATTATTTTTTTACTTATGGATATTTTTCCTGACTTTTTGTACAACTTCCTCTCACATACACCTTTCCCTGCCATCCTCCTGATGGAGTTATATGAAAATTTGGGGGTTAATATGCTTTGCATATTATAATGACTATATAAGCATTATTCAGCTGGGTATATAATATACTAAAATTTCTTTTGCTTTCTTGTAAAATTGTCTAAAATTGTCTTCCATCATTTTAAATTTTGTTAATTTTTAATATACTGATTAACAATCCACTCATAAACTCTTTACTCTAACTGTAAATCTTCCAATACATTCGAATCTATAAATAATATATCAGTTTTTTTTCTTCTTCCTGAAGGTGTCCATCTTGGAGTCCTCTCTCCTCGTACTCCAGTCAAAACAGCATGTAGCACAGCTATCCTCCTAGAATTTTTCCTTTGCCTCTTTCCTCTTTTGGAGTCCCTTATGTTTTGTCTTACATTTTCCATCTTGTTGGTTTACTTTCTAATTTTGGTGCTACTCACATTATCCTGTAGTTTATTAAAACACAGTGTATTGGATTACAATTTTGAGAGGTTGTCTATTTGAAAATGTCTTTGTAATTCCCTGAAACTTGATTGATAATCTGGCTAGGTATAGACTACTGGATTGGAAATAATTTAGCCTTATAATTTTAAAGACTTTATAATATTTAAGCTTTCAAAGTTACCATTAAGGTAGAAATTAGGTGACATTTGGATTCCCAGTCTTTGCATTTAAATGTTTTTCTTCATGCTTTTAAAAGCTTCTAATTATTTCTGCAGTACTCAAAATATTCATGTACTTTAGGTCTGGAAAAACTGTATTATTTACTTGAGAATGTTTACCCTACAAATTTTCTTTTCTTAGGCTAGAGTTCCTTTTAGTTTGATGTTGAATATTGTAAACTGCCACAGATGTTCTTATCTCTTTTATTTCCGTCACATAGCTTTAAAAAATCCTTTTGAGAGATTTTAACAACTTTACTGAATTCAAATTATTACTGTAATCATATTTTTAATATCTAAGTAATCTTGTTTTTTGGAATGCTTCTTTTTAAATAGCATCACTTTTAAATGGATTCTGTATATGTTAATTACTTTGTATTTGAAATATATCAATTAATAGATGCAAAATATATAATTGTGTGTATATATGTATCTATAAGTTATATTTATATTAAATGTGTACAAAATATTACAGGTTATAATATATTTGAAGTTTTCTTTTGATCTCAGCATAGTCTCTCTTGTCTCTGGTTACTTGTTTGTTTTGGTACCTACCTTTAATGATATAATCTTTCCAAGATTGTCATGTGATACTTAGTTGTTGTTTTCTTATATTTCAGGTTGATACCCTAAAATTCTGACTGTAAAGTCTGTGGCAAGGGCAGTACTTGTTGACTACTGGATTTCCCTGATTTCACTCCTGGATTTCACAGTCAGAGATTGGTCATTTCATTAAGGGGTCCACAATAATCAATATTTATTGACCTTCTCTTTTATCCTAGTCAGTTTCTTCTAAGGGAATATCCTCAATTTTAATCCTGGAGATATAAATCAAGGATCCCCAGTGGATATTACTCTGCATACTTAATATTTTTCTCATTTTCCCAGATGGGTTCTGGCAACTTTCCTTTAGCTGTGCCTGATGTCTTGAGTCAAGAGGCATTCAGCTCAGTCTCATGAGAGTAAATGGCCAGGCTTCCCCGGCTGAAGAATTGCTTGCCTGTTTCCAAGTGACCTATGAGTCAACTGCATCCTATAAAGATCTTCAACCAAAACTTCTGAAACTAGACAGTATTTCTGCTTTCAGTGATAACTCTAATTCTTGAACTCCTAGTACCTCTAAATCTTGAGACTTTCCAGGATCCTGAGATGTGCATTTTTAATTTCTTGGCTTCCTTCCACACTCTTGAGCTCCTATATAACATCTTTCTCTGGGCAGCCTGGGTGGCTCAGTGGTTTAGTGCTGCCTTCAGCCCAGGTTGTGATCCTGGAGACCAGGGATTGAGGCCCACTTTGGGCTCCCTGCATGGAACCTGCTTCTCCCTCTGCCTGTGTCTCTGCCTCTCTCTCTCAATCCTCTCTGTGTGTTCTCATTAATAAATAAATAAAATCTTAAAAAAAAAAAAAACCTCTTTCTCTGTTCTGTGCAGCTAACCACTGATGAGTTCTCTTGCTTCAAATATTTTGTTAAATTTCTTGTTTTCTGAGATATGCTCTCTCATTCTCATTGTCTTTATGTATTAGTATCTTGTTAATTCCTTCATTATAATAGTAGCAGGGTTTTAAGAAGGGTTGGTAATACATGCATATATTCAATCTATAGTGTTTTACTAGAAATTCTTATCTCCACATTAAAGACCTCAATCATTTTTTAATAAAAAGAGAGAACTTTTCAGGGTCTGTGTGAAATGGATTAGAGATAGTTTTCAAATACTTCATGTTGTGAGAATGATAGGTATAGTTAATCCTGCTGAGGATCAAGTATGTTTCTATTAAATCTTATAGTTTCAAGAATGAAACATAGAAGCAAAGGCTTTCTTTGGTAATGAAAAACTATATTTTATTAACTAAACAACTAGGAGTTTTCCCAGAATGCTGATTCAGTAAATTCTTTCCATGTTCTTGGCTTGAAATGCTGCAGGAGGGTAAAAGGATATGGTATAACTTTTTTGCTTGTACCATAAAATTATATTATTAAATTCAGATGTGCTTTTATGGAGAAAGGATTATTCCCATCTAACCATAAATTTATGGAATACACCTAAACTCTGTTACTTTGTGTTTTCCTCATTTTTTGGTTTATTTCTCTTTACACATGAACACTGAAGTAAACAATTGCACAACTGTGTAAACAATTGTCTTATTTTTGTATTAGCAACTGGAAGGACTTTCTAAAGTTCTGATAGTCTTAGGTAGCTTTTCAGAAAAAACTAAGATTTGTTGACTTTTATTTGATGGTTATATAGTAAGGTTTTACATAGCTATTTTGTCCTCCTGACGTTTTCTTTTTGTTTTGTTTTTGGTAAATAGATGCTTTAATGATGATTTTAATTCTAGATTTCTTTGGTACTAAAATGTAGTTTGTAAATATAGGCCATTGCATATATTTTTTTCATATTTATTTAATAATGAGAAAAAATCCATTAAATATTTAATCAGTGAGGTAAGATACTTCAACATTTCATAAATATTTGAATGTAAAAATTGTCCTACATTCTGTGAAATATAATAATTTATATGAATATTACCTATGTATGTATAATTTCTGTTATCAAAAATAAAAGAATATTATAATTTATGCTCTCTGATAAGCAAATGATTAAGTGTTGATTATCATGAAATCCATAAATGTTTTCTAAATAACTTAAGTAATCGAATTTATTATAAATTTGCTTTCTATTAAGAGTCAGGATTGCTACTTAATGTTTTATTCTCTATGTTATTGATAGGATATGATTTAGGACAAATGAATAGAAAATATTTTGAGTTTTTTTCTAAAATTTATAAATCTTGGAATGGAAATTACAAATATTCTACTTTTTTAAATTACTTTTTTTTCCCTGGGAAGACTAGTATTTCTTTGTATGCATGTAGCATTTTTCCAACAAAGATTACAGAAATTTCCTTTTTTTTTAAAAGATTTTATTTATTTATTCATGAGAGAAAGAAAGAGAGAGAGAAAGAGGAGAGAGAGAGAGAGAGACAGAGACAGAGGCAGAGGGAGAAGCAGGCTTCACATAGGGAGCCCATTGTAGGACTGGATCCCGGGTCTCCAGGATCACGCTCTGGGCTGAAGGCGGCGGTAAACCACTGAGCCAAGATCTCGGGCTGCCCAAGATTACAGAAACTTTCTTAGTAATTTGATTCTGAATTAGAATTAATTTTCCATCTACATAATGCTGTACTTTTATGTTGCTTTTCACTTTTAAAGAAACTTCACATAAATTGCATCATTGGCATTTTTTTACGGTATGTATAGTTATATCTATGCTTTGAATATTTATACTTTTAGATTTATTTTTCTGATTGTTTCTCTTTTTTTTTCCTTTTTTTTTTTTTTTTAACAATCAAAGCTGAAAAGCAATGATTTCTTTCTCCCTTCCTTTCAAGTTACATGCAGTCAAGGTGTGGTTTTTCCTAAATACTTTTCCTTTTCACATGTTTTGGCAGGGGAGGTAAGAAGGTGGGATGCATATTATTTAATGTGATGTTTTCCCATCTAAAATTATATCAATTATATAATCTCTAAAACAGATTTCACCCTCAAAGCATTCCTTGTGCAATAAAATATTCCCAAATCTCTTCAGCTCTTTACTGTGACTACGGAAGAACTCAACTTTGGTTCATTTCAGGGCAATATCTTTCTGTACTACTTAAATGTATTTCTGGTACTAAAATAAATATTTTAAAGGCATTTATAAAGCAATCTGAGTGCATAATCCCTATAGAATTTTGTAGATTTCTTGCCACTGTTATAGTTTTATTTCATATCTCAGTTCATAGCACTTTTATTTTAGTAAGGCACCTGTATTAAGCTTTCCCAAAAATTCAATCAAGTTTTCATAGAAATAGCTAGATTTAGTATTTAACATTTCCTCAATTTGCATTATAATTCGAATAAAATGAAAAGGTGACATAGATTTATTTGGATGAAAACACAGTTGATTCTTGGAAACTAGAAGTATGTAATTTGCCATAGTCCTCATTTGCAGTATGTTCCTGAGGAAATGGAGAGCATTGGTTAGTCTGATGAGTCAGTTATGTAAAGGTTGGTTAAGAGATCTCCTGCCAGAACAGAACTCTGAGCATGTACTAAGAGTGAGGAAGTGACAGAACTAGAAGAACGTGGTGATATTTCAGGTTTTACCTGAAATAGGGCAATTTCTTTCATTGATACATGAATCTTTAATAGATTTAACTCTTTTGACTTCTGCTTAAAATGAATTATGAGATATGCATACTATGGACTATTGTTTATAAAATAGCACCATGCATCATGGAGCCTAGCTAAGTCCATGAGTTATAGTTAAGTGTATGCATATGTTTATGTGAGTTAGTTTAACTGCTTGGGAGTGGGATGACAGTGGATATGGGAGAAAATTTACTCTTTATGAACTTCAAATAGTTTGTGCTTATGTTACAATCAGCATTGCTTTTACAATGCTAAAGAAAAGAAAATATAAAAAGAAAGGTCCTCGGGCTCTGGGGGATTTATCTTCCCTTTTGTGATATATATTTTTTAATTCCCTTCCCTAACCCCATCATTGCTGCAACAGTTAAAGAATCCTTCATACTGTTTAGTTTAGATGATTCCAATGGGAGCAAGGTAATAGAGAAGATTTGGGGGCAGAATTTCATGCTTCAAATGTCTTCCTTGGTCAAATGGAAAGAATAGTACTTTCCATGAACAGTAGCTAAGAGGATTAAATGAGGAAATGTATGGAAAGTGCTTAGAATTCTCTCTTGAACATAGTAAGCACTATGTATGCATGCAACATTATGAATAGTATTGTTGTTGCTGCCACAATGTCTAGCCAACTCTGTACAGCTAGAAGTTCTGCCTCTCATTCCATTCTTGGCATATCTGAGCCTTGAGAGGGGAAAGAGTATGAACTCTGAAATCAGACAGATCTGGTTGTGAATTCAGGCTTCGTCTCTTACAGCTATGTGTTTTTGTGCAAGCTATTTTAGTTCTCTGTGCTTCAATTTTTATTTCATGAAATGATTATTATAATAATTACCACCCAGAGGTTGTGACTATGAAATGATTTTAAGGGATACAAAGCCCTTCACCCATGGCAGGCAGCCCAGAGGTCTTCAGGGATGCTGCCTTTCTCCCTTCATTCCTGCACTCCTCCTTCTCTCTATTCCTTCTTGCTTTTTTTTAAAAAAAATATTTATTTATTTATTCATGAGAGAGAGAGAGAGAGGCAGAGACACAGGCAGAGGCAGAAGCAGGCTCCATGCAGGGAGCCTGACGTGAGACTGGGTCCCAGGTCTCCAGGATCACGCCCTGGGCTGAAGGTGGCGCTAAACTCCTGAGCCACCCAGGCTGGCCCTTGGTTTTGTCTTCATAACTGAACCATCTTTCTTTCTCTTTCTTTCTTTCTTTCTTTCTTTCTTTCTTTCTTTCTTTCTTTCTTTCTTTCTTTCCTTTCTTTCTTCTTTCTTTTCTTTCTTCTTCTTTCTTTCTTTCTTTCTTTCTTTCTTTCTTTCTTTCTTTCTTCTTTCTTTTCTTTCTTCTTCTTTCTTTCTTTCTTTCTTTCTTTCTTTCTTTTTCTTTCTTTCTTTTTCTTCTTTCTTTATCAAAAGGAGTCTGTATGCTCTTTCTTAGCATTTTATTTGTGTGATAACCCCTTCACACAGACATACCAGAGATTGTTATGATATTTCAAGATTATAGATATAATTGTGATATTTATTATCAAATTTTATAATACAATTTGGCCTCTATCTAGAGAAAATAAACATTAATAACAATCTCAGTTTGTGCTTTCCTGATCTTCATAGATGCAGAATTGGAGTACAACTTTAATTATTCATTTCTACTCTGATGGTTCCATTCATTTTTTATGATTTTGGGAACCATTTAAGACAGCTACTTCACTTCTCTACAAATGAAAGGCCTTTTGTTGTTATACCACTGACAACCTTCAAATGAGTAACATGCCTAAGTGTACTTTTTACCTTGTAAAAGTGCCTGGAATTCTAGAAAACATTCAAAGAGATTTTTTTTCCTCCACCTTTCCTTTAATAAACAAACTCTCTTTAAAAAAGGTAATCTGGAAGGCAAAGTTAGGGAAAATTAGGTGCAATTTATTGAAGATCATGTTGGTATAATTTATCAATACATTTAAACTGAATATTTCTATATTTTTTGTTCCTGGAAATAAACAGTCCTCTCTGTGCTGTATACATGGCATGTAAGACTGATAATATCATATACACAAAGTACTTGTATCTTTTATTTTATATTTTAAGGGACTACTTTAAGTTTTATGTTACATGCAGTGTTGGATTCCAGTTTTGCCTTGTTGAAGATTATACAGTTGTTGGGGGCTTTCTTTAATAAAAGGAATACAAAACTTAAAATACAAAGTTAGATGCAACTGTGAACATTCATATGGAATAAGGAAAAAAAGACAGCCTAAAGTTTTTAGAAGTTTTTAAATATTTATAGAATATTATAAACATATTCTAGAATTCTACAACTATTTACAAATATTTTTATGAATATTCTACAAATATTTAAAATTTGAGAAAATAACTCACTTTGTTTATTAATTAACTGCCTCACAAAATTCTGTAATACTATTCCCTATAAGGTTAGTTGTATGTTTTTTGATTACCTCATGATATGACAAATAATTTTGTAATATTCTCTGTAGAGACTACAGAAAGACAATTTAGCTTTTTGCTATCATGGCTGATTAAAAGTTGTTTTTTAGCATTAATAATTGGGATGTAGTCAATATGAGATTTTACAATGAGCTGTACTTACTATTTGTAGTACTGCTTTTGGTTTGTACAGTACAAACAGGAATTCTAATAAATTGTTTTTGGAGAGATTCCAGTAACATGCTGTATTAATAATTATATATGCCACATTATTGAGAATATTCCTGAATGGATAGAACTTTCATTTTTGATTGCTGTCAATGAGAACTGAATCTTCTGCTTAGAATTTACATATTTGATAATTAGAAGAATTTTCCACATACTAGCTTTTTGCTCCATGCATTTCAAACCTTATTTCTTCTCTATACTTACAGATGTCCTGTACTGGGGATTATAAGACATTTTCATATCACATTATGATCTCTGGATATACAGGTTGACCTCAGTGATGGCCAGTGAGTCAGCAACAACTTAACCATACATAGAAAAAAACTGAAACATACATATATTGTACCAAATAAATATAACTCTAAGCCAGCTTTCTTTTAGCCAGATTTTTAAATTAATTAATTAATTTATTTATTTATGAGAAATCAGAGAGAGGGAGGCAGAGACATAGGCAGGGGGAGGAGTAGGCTCTGCTCCTGGACTCATTCCCAGGACCCTGGGATCACGACCTGAGCCAAAGGCAGATAGATGCTCAACCACTGAGCCACCCAGGCATCCCTCTGCCAGATTTTAAAAGGCTCATGGGCACTCTGTTGCTACCTAACTTCAGAGAGTTTGTGATGGAGACTTCAAAGGGAAGAGACAACAGTTTTCAAAACTTTAGAAAAACCAGTGATTATATGAATACATTGCAAGTGGACCTCTGGGGCCTTACAAAAGCCTCATCTAAATGAAGTGCCCTAAAGTTAAGCTTCATTAACTTCACAATAAATCTGCCTCTGATTACAGCAACTTCTGAGTAAAATGCTTGCCCTAGAGGGGCCTGCTTTTTCCAGATTCAGATATGCCACATTTGATTTTGTGTTTGGTTATATGTAACTATTCAGCTTTTTTCTCAAAAGTTACAAGCAAATCAAAAGGCACTGAGGTTGTGGCCTAAGAACTGTGCACTGGTGTGTGGCCTAAGAACTGCTTCTTAGTGCACGAATTCTGGACTATTCAAAATTGAATGACTCACAACACGACAGACAACAAGAATTTAGCGGGAAGCAAAAATGTGTACTGAGCTAAAAAACAAAAAGGGGAGAGGTTTAGTTCAAATTGTTGAAATAGAAAGTTGAGTGTTAGAAAGCCCAGGAATTTCAAAGACACCTACTCCTATCTAACAAGAGGTCTATAATAAGTTAAAATTGTTCACAATCTTGTTCTCAGTCTCCCATGAAAAGAAATATAGTTTTTGTTAGTCTGTCTGAATTGAACAGATGACAAGATGTTAACTTAGAATAACTAGATTCTCTAGAGACTACAGTATAATTCTGAATGCCAGATGGTTAATTTATAGTAAAATGAAACTCCACAGACTGAAATTCTTTTGTTAGTATGACCAGGTTTCTTCTCTCTCTATAGACTAGCTTGAATAAGAAGTCTAATTGTAAACAAAAGGTTACTTGGTGAGTCTGGAATGAGAACCTGGGGTGTGTTTTAGTTCTTTCAGTCTGTTATACCAAATCCCACAGACTGGGTTGCTTGTAAACAATAAAAACTTATTTCTCACAGTTTGGGAGGTGGGAAGTCCAAGATCATGGCACTGACAGATCCAGTGTCCGGTAAGAACACATTTTCTTATAGATGGCTGTCTTCTCACTGTAACCTCACATGGAGGAAGGAGCAAAAGAGCTCTCAAGGGTTTCTTTCATAAGGGCACTAATCCCATTTACAAGGGCTCTGCCTTCAGGACCTAATCACCTCCCAAAGTCCCCACTATCTAAACCATTACCTTGGGGTTATGGATTTCAACATATGCATTTTGGTGGGGGGAAACAAACATTCAGACCATAACAGAATGCATGTGGTCTTAAGCAAAGTTTCCCAATTAATATATATTGAGTCACTCTTCCCTGTGTCTGTTAAGTTTTGATTTTCTTTTCATATTGATAGATGCACATTTGCACATTTATCATATATGATACATGCTTTTGTCAACTCATATTAATGCCATTGTTATGAGTATAATCCAGCTCTGGCCAAACTGGAAGCTATTTTTAATCTTTCAGGTGACAGAGCATAATTTTTTTCTATATATTTTAAAGTTTTTACAAAAGTCATACTCCCTTATGGTTGACAAATCAGAGGGCTTACACAGTAGGTGTAGCTCACTACCACGTCATTACCATTCACAGTTCTGTCACTTGGACATTCCCCACGTATTTGCAAATAATGTGTGTAGTAGAAACTCTTGATTGTCAGTTCTTGGATATTTTCTTCTCTTTTTTAAGATTTTATTTATTTGAGAGAGAGAGAATGAGCAGTGGAGAGGGGCAGAGGGGAAGCTCTAGAGAAAGAGAAGCAGACTTCCTGATGAGCAGGAAGCTTGATGCAGGGCTCTATCCCAGGACTCAGAAATTGTGACCTGAGCTGAAAGCAGATGTTTAATGGACTGAGCCATCCAGTCGCCCCTTGGATATTTTCTATTAACAACTTGCTAAGATAGATGAGGATTTAGCCCACTTATAACTAACTGATCTTCCTTCTTTCTGATATGGCTATATTATCATTTTGTTCCTAAAGTCTTATATTTATAACATTAAATAACATTCTTATACCGTTGCTTTTTATTCTGCCAGTTATAAATACTAATTTTTATCCCTTACTTTATAAAGTGTAGATATTTGTATCTGTAACTCTTCCTTTTAGCACTTCCCTCTTATAGTTTCTATTTGTACTTTAACTTTTGTCAAGATCGATAACAAATACCTACTACATATTATATGGAAAAGAGAGCTCCTTAAACCCAAGACTACTAATATTTGCATTCTACCCATGAATTGTTAGGAAAAAAACTGATCAAGAAAGATTTTAATAAGCAATAAACATGGTCTTTCAGAGCCTGTACCTTGCTTTGCTTAAAAACTCCAGACAAGGAAAGGCCAGTCGGGTCCAATCAACCCATCCTATATGTGATAAACAGCCTTTCTGGGATTCTGTATAAAATTCTCTCCCAAAGGTCTTTTGAGAACCCATGTATTCATTGACTTTCTTGGATACATAAATGTCTTCATGCCCATAGGAAAGCTATACAAGCACTCAATTCAGATATTGCTGGTTTCTTTGATCTTGTAATTGAGAAAACTAATAATGACAGTTACATTCGTATGATTACATAATTACATTCACTGAGAAGTGTCTCTTTTCCATTTCTGGTTCAGTGTTTTGTTTTCTAGTTGCCCTCTTCTTTCATCACTATTTACCATCATTACATAATCTTTTCTTCCCTGCTACACTTCATATCATGCAGCTGCATTCAACCAGAGAGGATAAATATAAGAATAAAAATTCTCTACTAGGTGAATCATAAGAACTCTAAATTCAACATATTAAAAACTGAATTCATTATCTTTAATCCAGCTTAGCTCCTTCTCTGTTTCTTATCAAAAGGCACCCAGTCCCAAGGCTAAAAATCTATGTGGCATCCCAGTTCTTTGCTCTTATTCTCCATATTCTGTGTGTTGTGAAGTCATATGTGCTATGCTTTATAAAGAACAACTGGATTAGGGTAGTTTTTTCTGTCCTCACTACTGCTATCTTGGTTTGATCTGAACGTAATTCTGAATCCTCTCACTGAGGAATTCCTGCAAAGTCCCCTAACTGCTCTCCTTGCCTCTAATCTTCACCCATCGTCAAGCCATTTTCTGTCCCCAGCGTAATCGTTCTTATACTCAGATCTGATCAAATACATTTTCTGCTTAAAAATCTTATTGCTTTCTCTTTGCTTGCATGATAATGCCCCAAATCTCCAACATGATATTCAAGGTCTTTCATTGCCTAGGTTCTGCTCACCTCACCAGCCTGGTATCTTAAGCCACCTCTCCACATGGAACTATTCCTAAGTGTCTGCTGTGCTACTTCCCTGTATAACTTTAGGCTTTTGCATATTTGGTCTTGTCTCACTGGAACACACCTTCAATTACTCTTTCACCTGGCAAACTTGTGTGTCAGGTCTCTGTTTATATGGTAAACACTTTCTTGAATATCCTCTTCCAGTGATTAAATGTCAATCTCCTATTTCCAAAGATAATGTCTTAACTGCTTCTCAGAATGCATATATTATGCTGAAATTATCTCTACCTATTTTGCTCTCTAGACTACCCATTCTTCATGGAGATTGTATCTAATTCACTGTGCATCCCTAATGTCATCATTGCATCACTGTGCATCATTGTAGATGCCATCATTGCCTGGTATCTATTTGCTAAATGAATGAATAAAATCATCCAAGTCTTCTGTCATAAATTCCTGATTCAAACTATTTTCAATGGAGCAGATAACTATTTCATGAAGTGATATAATTTTACTTTAAGAGAAATAAGTGGATCAGATGACATCTCCAAGTTGCTTTAGGGTTAAGAGAATATTAAATTTACTGTCTTTATGTGTTCCGAAGCGAACATCATTATAACAGCTTTTACAAAGCCCTCCTTAAGTTACTAAGATTTACCTGTGGTTTACAGCAATTGCCACATGGTTAAGAAAGCTACTTTTGTATACACTTTAATTTTCTAACTACATCAGTATGAGAAAAGCAATTTATGCTTGTATTTTTAAGAGTACAATGATCTCTGTGGTTATTCTGAGACATATTGCACTATGATAAGTTTGCTCTGTTTTAATTTAAACTCAACAACTGATTTTACCCCCAAGAAAGCTATTTAAAATCTTATTTTGCAATCAGTTCAGTTCAAAGATACTTCCAAATGGGAAATTTGTTTTCCAATTCTTTGATTATATGCATTATATGCATCTTAAACTATTTGTTGGCATTCTCTTTGCAGGGATTTCAAAAAATCTCTAGGCCCTGTCATTTGGATATGTCACTGAGAGAGCTGTGCTCCTCTGGAGGGTTGGATTTAGTGTCCAAGCTTCAGTTCATCCAAGTCTTGCATAGTATTACATCTACTGCTAACAGAGATTTTCTTTTCCAGACATCCTGTGTGTTGTTCTGAACTTTCCCTTATAGATTTGATATTCAGCTTGTTTTGTAATGATATTTTTTTTTTTTGTAATGATATGTTTAGTGTTTGAAGGAATTTTGGTTAAATTGTCAACATTTAAAATTATTCTTAAAATCATATCATCAGACTAGAAGTTGGCAAAAGGCAGTGCAACAATTGTAACAACTATAAGTCTTGCTCCTTCATTTGCTATGAGACTGACTCTGTCTATTGGAACACTGGACTTCCAGCTCTTTCTCTTGAGGTCCCAATTTCATGCATGAGCCTTAAGGTTGGTGGCAGGAGGAAATTGGGACAGTGCCCCCCTCCCCTCCCACACTGAACCCCAATAGCTTCACATTTATTTATATATGTTGAACTTCTGAATAAAATTTCATTTGGAAAAAAAAAGTGAATGGAACATATTGCTACAAAATATTTTGAAAACAGGTGCCATAGATAGAATCTGAGGGAGGCTTACGGGGTAGATACAGTGAAAATCTGCCTAAAAGTAGATTTTGGTTCTGACTATCTCCTGAATGGCCTGAATATCCAATCCATTCTGTGTACAGACTGCTAACTAATCAACCCTTCAGGCATTAAACCTATGACTCATCACACTCAGGGTTTTCAAGGGCAATTCACATTCATAATGGAGCCAACATTCTCCCTTTGCAAAAACTGTCCAGTGAGTGCCTTGGAAACTTCCTCCCCACCTAAGTCTGAAGGAGCCTGGACTTCTCATCTTGACAAGCATCCTGAATTAAATCTATCTTTTTTTTTTTTTTCCAGATACTATTTATTTCTATCTCCTTCCAGTGTGCTTGTATCTCCCTTGTCCCTTGTGGAGAACATTGCTTGTGTTTTGTTAACCAGAGGTCCTTGCATGTCTTTTGGAGACAGCAGCACTCTCTCCTTGGGGAAATGTTTTTCTCCTACTCCATGGGTTCTGAAGAGGAGAATTTCAACACAACCCCCTTATGCCTGGCCATAGGTGAGTCATATGAGCAAATAGGCTAGTCAAAATTCCCCTAAGGTATTTATATTTTTTTTAGGGGAGAAAGAATTGTCTTTCTCCTGGAATTTACCAGTGAGATATGAGGTAAGCTTGAGTAGTTATTGCAGACTGTTCTTAGTTAGCTCAGATCTGCTCTGCTTTTGTCTATGTGATAGAAGGGCTGACATTTATACTCTCATGGTAATATTCTTGGGGTGGCAAGAAGTCTATCTCCTTGGCAGGATGCCTTTAGCTCTGCCCAGGAAACAGATAATTTCTATAAAATAGAGAATTTCTATTTCTGAGAACTTCAGAATTTTAGTCTTTCCTTTTCAAAACACTGTCATTTTTCTTGCTTTAGAGAAAGTTTGGAAACTAAAGCTAAAATTTTATGACAGATTCCTGATCCCATAGCTTCTGTGGCTGAGGCAGAAGCAAACAAGCATTTAATGGTTTTCACTTTTTAACACTTTCCTGTCTGTGATATCCTGATTAAGTACATATAAATTGGGGCACCAGGCTCAGTCAGTTAAGCATCTGCCTTCGGCTCAGGTCATGATCCCTGAGTCCTGGGATTGAGCCCCATGTAGAGCTCCCTGCTCAGTGTGGAATCTGCTTTTCCCTCTCCCTCTGATGCTTGCCCTGCTTGTTCTCCCTCTGTCTCTCTATCAAATAAATAATAAAATAAAGTATCTTTTTAAAAAGTACATATGAATTATTTCTCTGTGCAAATGTCCACTGCAAAATATATATTTTTCTATAGCCTGCTTGCTTGTATTAATTTCATAGGTCTTTTTTTAATAAACATCTGCATTAAAGGGAATTACAGCAATTCTTAATTTGAACCTTTCTAGTTGTGCTACCTTCATATTTCTTGTCCCATGAAAACGTTATTACATAGCTACCTTTATATTCAAATTCTTGTTTTTTATGTCTTTGTCGTCTAGTTTCTACCTTTCAAACCCAAGTGTGTTGAATAGATTCCTTTCTTCTCCCTGTAGAGTGGGAAGGACAAATTGGTAAGAATCACACTGACGTCATCTACTATCCAGATGAGAGATAGGCCATCACTTTGGTCGAACTTTTCTCTGTCTTCCTTTTGGTCATCCCTAAAAGATTACAGTGGTTGAGAATGGGCACCATTATAACAGAGTGCATTTCATTACTAATAAAAATGAAATAAAGCTTTAGGAGTCTCTTTTTCTAAAGACATAATTGAAATATACATAATTTTATTGTATTACTTCTCCAATCATTGATTACTTCTTTGCAGCTATAAGGTAGGTAACTGTTGCAGTAGCATATTGGGTACTTAACCTGAGATTCCTCTTCATTTCTGGGATTGCTTCCACTCTGCTAGGACATCCTTTTCTCATCTATCAGGTAAAGGGAGTCCAAAATCTGGAGGTAAAAAGGCATATTTAAATCATGGGTCAGGCAGCCTGAGTGGCTCAGTGGTTTAGCGCTGCCTTCAGCCCAGGGCCTGATCCTGGAGACTCGGGGATCAAGTCCCACGTGGGGCTACCTGCATGAAGCCTGCTTCTCCCTCTCCCTCTGCCTGGGACTCTGCCTCTCTCTCTGTCTCTCTCTGTCTCTCTCTCTCTCTCTCTCTGTGTCCCTCATAAATAAATAAAATATTAAAAATAAATAAATAAATCATGTGTCATGTCTAAGCATTTCAGATTTAAAGTGGCTTTGGAATCTAAATCTTAGATATGTTAAAATGACACATGATTTAGACATAAAAGATTGTAATACTTCCTTCCTAATGGTAAAGATTACCTAAGAAAATTTTTATGGTTTGAATTAGGTGTACTGCCCCCAAAACAGTTATGCTTATAGTTCAGCAAATAATTTAGCTCATGACAAATGAAAGAAGTAACAAGTGTTCAAAATATACCTTTTAAAGAGGCTACAGTGTTTAAGTCTTAAAAATTGTTTCCTGGTAAATTTTCCTAGGCAGATTTTATTAAAATTTACTTATGTAAGGGATGCCTGGGTGGCTCAGTTGTTGAGCATCTGCCTTCGGCTCAAGGCGTGATCCTGCAATCCTGGGTTGGAGTCTTTGTATCAGGCTCCCCCCAGGGAATCTGTTTCTCCTTCTGCATATGTCTCTGTCTCTCTCTCTCTGTGTCTCTCATGAATAATAATAAAAAAATAACTTATGTAAGAGAAAAGAAATATTCAGCAACACAGATATCAACTATAGGTGAAAGGAGAGCCATCTCTTCACTTAAGAGTTAGGAATTCTCACAAATTATATAATTAGAGGACAAAGTAATAAATCTTACAAAGGCTAGAATGAGGTTGTAGTCATTAAAAACTCAATTATGGTGTGTATTCTGAAAGAATTCACAGGTACTGCAGTGAAAGTTCCTGCAAAGTCGTTAAATACTTCAAGTATAAATGGTATAAGAACTCCCCACCAAGGTTATGCCCTGTTTGCATTAACAAATAAGAATGCAGATACTATTACCAGATATGCTTACCATCACTATAGACTGCTCATTGGAAAACCAATGCAGATCTATAATTATCATTATATTCACATGCATTGTGTTCTGAATGTGTAATTTCCTCTAGTTCCCTAGGCAAATATGCATTGTGGTATTCTAGAATTACATTATGTAAACTTCTTGAGTGTACAGAATGCAGTAAAATGTGAACAAATACCATGAATATTTTTAAGGTTTGGAGAAGAAGAATTTGAGTTGGGAGAAAAAGAACAGTGTTAGAGCTCTATGTTATTTTCCGAAAAAGACGTGTGTAGTTTAAATGTCTTTTAATAGGGCAAATTTAATTTAATGTTTGAATCCTAAAGCGGCAAAGAATGAAACAGAAAAGTGTCTATCTAGTCCATTAACTACATTAATTAAAAAAACTACTTATGAAATAACCTATTTAATAACTTCATGGATCATTAAAAGTATGTGAGAGACTTATCTGCAGTCTGGCTTTGAGGTTCTTTAACTTAGAATCCTTATGGGGAAGGAATGCAACACTCATTTTGGTAAGTTCAAAACCATTCTTTCTTTGGAATTCTAGTCTTTACATTTGACTTTTATTGAGACTTGGGAAAGAAAGGAAGGTCATATTGTGACACTCTTGCTTTAGGAAAATGCAATTCACATGACAAAAAATTTGTTTTTGATTATCCTTACCTCTTATTCTGAACCTCAGTTTTCAAGGCAATGGTGGTGAAAGTGAAAAATAGATCTCCATTTTTTTACATTGGGTGCTGAATACCTTCACTTACCTCTTCCATCAACTCCCCACGCCTCTCAGAACAGAACTCTCAATTCGTCAATGCCTTGAATTTAATGATTAGTTTGAAAGATGATCTTCCATGTTTTCTTTCCCACGTACAAGAATATGTACAATTTCAAATTTATTCTAAATGATAAAATGTATTGATTAGGGTGGAGGGTTCATGGTACAGTTAACTGAACAAACAAGGGATCTAGGTTTGTTTATCTTGTTATTTACTTGTGTGTTTGAAAATTAGATACCATTTAACTGTTCCCTCCTCAGAAGGGTTCTTTGAGGAGATGCTTTGTTCTAAGAGAATTGTGACTTGATTATTAATTACTTAATTATTACTACTACTTATTTTCCACCTTAATTGTAATGCTAGTTGATATTGTACTCAAAAATGAACTCAAACTTCCAGGAAAAATGGGGACATAAGAACGGGCTTCTTACCTTCTCCTAGAAAATCACCAAAATAACAAAACATAATAAAAAATGGGATAATGTCTTCATCAGTTTTGAAAGTAGGGAATGTGCCATCTCTCTCCTACATGCTTGAGATATATTTTTCCCACAAAAATGTACAGATGTCAGCAAGTTGATGTAGATAATAAGTCTCATTACATATTTCCCATTTTTAAAGATTTTATTTATTTATTCATGAGAATACACAGAGAGGAGAGAGAGAGAGAGGCAGCGACACAGGCAGAGGGAGAAGCAGGCTCCATGCAGGGAGCCCGACGTGGGACTCGATGCCGGGTCTCCAGGATCATGCCCCGGGCTGTAGGCGGCGCTAAACCGCTGAGCCACCAGGGCTGCCCGTATTTCCCATTTTTTTTTAAGATTTATTTATTTACTTATTTACTTAGAGAGAGAGAGAGAGAGAGAGAGAGAGAAAGTGAGTGGAGGAGGGGCAGAAGGAAAAGGAGAGAGAATTTTTAAAATTATTATTATTATTATTTTAAAAGATTTTATTTATTTATTCTTGAGAGACAAGAGAGAGGCAGAGACATAGTCAGAGAGAGAAGCAGGCTCCTGTGGGGAGTCTGATGCAGAACTCGATCCCAGGACCCTGGGATCACAACCTGAACTTATTAAAGGAGACACTCAACCACTTAGCCACCCAGGAACCCCTAAATTATTTTTAAAATTCAATTTAGTTAACATATAGTGTATTATTAGTCTTCAGTCCTCTTCCTGATTTTATGTGGGTTTATATTCTCAAAGGTTCTGCAGGCAGGTTCCAAAATGGGGGAGGGGAGCCCTCTAATGTGGAGGAGTGAGGTCTAAAGGAAAAGGTGTGTTCTGAGGTGGGAGCAGAACTTGATTGACCTTCTTACATCATTTTAGCAGCTGCAGACCTATAGCAGTAAGGGCAGCTCTGACAGGAATATCTGGGACATGTGAACCTAGCTGCATAGTGTGGTCTTACTTGCTGGTAAGCAGCATAAAATGTTCAGGCATAAGACGACAGGCCTATATATAGTTAATAAATTGGGAAAGAAATTGTGGCATATCACACAATAGAATACTACACAGCAAGGAGAAAGAACAAAGTACTGCTGTATTCAAAGCATGGAAAAATCTAGATGATTCATCTTGAATGAGTCAGACACAAAAGAGCATGTGCTGTATGGTTCCATCTCTTCAAAGTACAAACACAAGGAAAAGTAATGTAATTGGTAGACAAGAATAGGAGTTAACTTTGAAAGGAGGTAATAACTAAGAGGTGGCAGGAAGGAGGCTAATATTCCCTATGCATAATGGGCATAAGGATTGTTTGCTTAGTCAAAACTAATTGAGGCATTCACACTTCATTGTATGTATATACAACTTTATTATATGTATATTACATACTTTATTATATGTATATTGCATGCTTTACTTCAAAAACATAGCAAATCCCATTTTGTGGCAAGGAAAAGAACTAACTGAAGGTACTTTAAGGAAAAGTGGGACTCTTTACAGCTGCAGAAGGACTTGTACTGGAAATAGGGAAGTCCTTCAGCAGACCAGCCTCCTCTCCTGCAGCGTTTGCCCTTTTCTTTCCTTTGTGCATCTGTTCTTTTTCTACAGCTATCTCATAACTGCAACTTGTGTTTGCTTTGGGTTTTCCACAGCTTTGGATCAATATCATGGCATTCTTCCACCTTCAATAGCACCCTCTCAGCATCCCAGTCTCCCTTCTTCTTTGAGAATGTCCTGAGAGGTGGCTCTGAATCGCGGGCACACCCACGTGAGGTCTGCCCTTGGGAAGGTGCCCACCTGATATGGAATATGGCTACTCAAATGTCAGAGGTTGAGACTTGGATGAGTTCCCTTGGGAAGTGTGTGGGCAGGGCCAGCAATAATACCAAACTCCAGCCCATTCCACCTGTTTGTCTTTTCTTCACTGAGACAATTTCAAAGATATCTCCTCCTAACTTTGTCAAACTAGGACTCCCGTAAGTGAAAATGCTGCAGTGGTATTCTCTGGGATGTGAGAATCCAAGTTACTTTTGGTCCCTTCTTTGTGTCCTTTTTATAGCCCAAGTTGTTACAATTAGCTTGTAACTAGAAAAAGGCAGTTTCTATTAAAAATAAAATAAAATGGATTTAAAACCGGTCAAGAGGATGAATCTTGCTTTTTTACAAGATATTGAAAAGTACATGCATAGTTGGAATTTTGAGACACAATGAGTGTTTGGTATTATTGGTATGCTTTAGTTGAAGAACTAAATAAATGGAGAAAAACCAGAAGTAGAAATTGCAAATATGTCTCAGAGCCTTAGATTCCTTTTAAGTTATCTATAGAAAGAAATGGTTGGGAGATGGTCCGTGATGTTTCCTCAAATCTCTGAGAATTTGATGCTGAATAGAATCCTCCTGTGACTCAAACTCAAGGAATTACAAAGCATGCCAGATCCACAACAAATGGTGCACAGCTACCAAGCACCTATACCCCATCCGAGGGATAGGTTATTGAGTAAGTTGTATTGCCATACTGATGAAATAAATGAGAATTAGCTATACCAGAGAATGCGAACACATCCTGATGGGGCTATGTGACTAACAGTGCATAAATGTTTAAGGGAATTTATTGCTAATGGTTTCTGCAGACTGGCAGACACTCACACTTGCCTCTCCTAACCACAAATGTTTTGAGTATAGTCATGGAGCCTCTGTTGTGGATCTTTATGACATATTACCTGTCCTGGTTTTTCCTTATCATTAGATAACTTGGTATTGGGTGAAGCATTGTTGGGTCTCATGGCAATTTTGATGATTAATCCAAATCACTGCTGCTAACTGAGCAGTAAGTGTTGCAATGTATACTAGCAAGTTCATTTCCTAAGATCCTTCAAGGTTTTAAATGCTTAAATATATTTGAAATTAAACCTTTGGAAAAATATTCAGGTGTAAGCTCTTCAGTACTTTTTGGTAGAAAATGTGGCTTCCTTTTGCAGAGAAATCCAATGGTTTAATTATTGTGATACAACATATTAACACATCATAATAAAACTTTTATATTGAAAAGATCAGTTCTTTCAAGAACAGAACATCAAGAGAAGCAAAATATAGGCACTGACCTTTATCAAATTGGGTGGAGACACTTTCAAATATTAGTTTTTATCATGACCAGGACTTGAAAAATAAATAACCTTTTTTCTTTTCTTAAAGGAAAAATTATTTTCAATTTAATTCAGTGACTAAGAAGGAATCATGATGTATTTAAAAATAGCATTTTCTCATTTTCCATTTGACTTTGTACTCCTCTTTCCACCTATCTTTTACAAATAAAGTGATAAAATGGAACAGTTCAATTGAAGCTTTGAATATAATTTAAGGAGGCAAAAGTTGCTGACATACATGTTTTGAGAAATCTGGGGTATTATAAAAAATTATAGAGTAGTGGCTACCAATAGATAAAATGTATATGCTGCATTTTTTCTAGGAGCTCAAAGCACCTTACACATATTTTGTCCTTTATCCTCACAAATATGGGGAAGCAGAAAGACAAAACAGTGCCTTTGAGGTATATATTACATGGGCTGGGGACCCCCAATAATACTTGTCGGGGTAGGAGAGGTTTTTATTCATGATCTGAGCTTTTAGAGTCTGCACTTTTTTGCATACAAAGGTAATGTTTTTGTATTTTTATAAACTATATTTTAAAATTTATTTTGTAGAAATATAGTATTTTGGGAATTATTAGAGTACCTAAGGTTTCTCTGACATTTACAAATTTTTCTTATTCCTATTACTTGTTTTGTAAGAGATGTTTCTGAATGAGTAATAAAATCACAAATGCCTCCTTATTGAAATTTTAAAAAAATTTATTTATTTATTTATTTATTTATTTATTTATTTATTTATTTGAGAGAGAGAGAGCAAGAGGAGGGGGAGGGAGAGAGTGAGAGGGAGAAGCAGGCTCTTTGCTCTCGTTGGAGGCCTCGATCCCAGGACCCTGGGATCATGACCTGAGGTGAAGGCAGACACCTAACTGACTGAGCCACCCAGGCACCCCCTCCTGTTGAAATTTAAAACAAATATTTTGTGTATGACTTCCTTTTCCCAATGAGAAGTATTAAATGGGGTGTGCAGTTACAGTTACGATTTTTCAGTTTTCACTTTATGAACATTGCTTTGTAATATAGCCCCTGGGGTCAATAACAGTTTACATATGAGTCAAAATGCCATAAACAAGCTTTTATTGAACTGAAAAATAGATACATTTTAATTTTGACAGCATAGAAAATATCCTTTCCAATTTTCCTATGTTTTAGTTTATGTCCAGCTGTCCCTGTTTACATCTCCTGCTATTTTTTCAGTGAATAATCGCCTGAACCTTGAGAAAACAATTTCTTTATGAAAGGAATTAAAATCATCCATCATAAATATACTGTTATTTCACTTGTGAAGCTACTGTTTTTTTTTTTTTTTTTTTTTTTACTTTCATTTTTTTTTATTGGTGTTCAATTTACTAACATACAGAATAACACCCAGTGCCCGTCACCCATTCACTCCCACCCCCCGCCCTCCTCCCCTTCTACCGCCCCTAGTTCGTTTCCCAGAGTTAGCAGTCTTTACGAAGCTACTGTTTGATAAAAGTTTGGAAAATCCAAGCTAAATTTTGTATGCACCTTGGCTCTATGGTCAAAGTATGATGTATAAACAGTAATGGCAGATTATTACTCTTTTTTTCATGTATCTTTTCTTTATTGTCATAATCCCAGCTCTTCTCTTGTTTCATATGCTTTACAATGTTTTCTTTCTTCTTCAACTTTCCTTACACCAAGCTTGAGTTATTTCATTTCCCAACCTGTGTTGAAATTTTAATGATTCATTGGAATTTAAGGTGTTTAGAAGGAAATTGAAAGTTCCAGTGAGGGACAGTTATTAAAAACAACAACAAAAACTACATCCACACCTGTTTTAAAACTTCCTCTAAATTCAGCTCTAGTCATATTATTAGATATAACTGCAGTACACATAGATCCATTCTGAATATTAGCTTCCTTATCATTGGACGGTTCTTGAGTGTGTTTGGTCAATTAGTCTTGGCATTAATCTGATCAACTGTTAATGCATTGTGGTGTAAGAGAGAACTTCCATACTATGGACAAGAAAACTGAAAGGAAGATTAGTTATATACCCAGGATGATAGATGGTGATGGGAGAAATCTATCTTCTACTCCCCTTGCTAGCCATTTGATGTACTAGCGATTGTGCCATGACCTGAATGGAGGCTTGTTTGATGCTTGAACTCACTGGCTCTCAAGTTGATCAAAACAGTTGGAAATATGCAAAATTATAGGTTAGATACTACATGAAGAACATTTCAGTACAGAATATCATTGGTGAAATTGAAAACTGAGAAGTTCTTCTTTAAAACATATAGAAAACAGGGACACCTGGGTGACTCAGCAGTTGAGTGTCTGCCTTTGGCTCAGGGTATGACCCTGGGTCCAGGGATCAAGTCCCACATCAGGCTTCCTGCAAGGACCCTGCTTCTCTCTCTGCCTGTGTCTCTGCCTCTCCTTCTCTCATGAATAAATAAATAAATCTTTAAAAACAAAACAACAAAACATATAGAGAAAAATCTAAGAATATTTGCTATGGTGGTTTTATCATTTATCATAATATGCAAAAAGCTCTACCTACTTATTTTATTGTTTGATAAGCATTTTAGCTTGCAATATGCTCTTTGACAGCAATAAATTTAAAAACAAAAGAGCATGATTAATTAAATATTAAGGACTGAATTTTCAAATCTCAAGAAAGTTGATGATGATTATAATTTGTACTCAATGTCTTTGAGTAGTTAACATCTGTGATACTTTATGATCGCATAAAAATCAGAAGACACAGATACACTAAAAAAAGCAGCACCTACTTAAAATGTTATAATTTATTTTAAGAGAATTATAGAAAAAGACTAATTTAACACATGCAGTTGCAGAAAGTACATTTGCACATCAATCTATGAAACATGACTTTTCATTTAGATTGAGTAACAGTTGTATTTTTATTTGCTTTTTTTAATTCTCAGTTTTTATGTGTATAGCTGCTGTGCCTGGTTTCTTCATCAGAGGAAGAGCTTCACAAATGTTTAAGAGATGCTGGTTTTATATCAATGTCATTAGAATAGAAGTTGTAGAAATAGAAATAAAAACCAAGTAGAAAAATCAGTTAATTTTAGCAATAGTAAATATTTTTCTTCTGAGACTTGGAATCAAATATACCTAAGGGCTCACCCTGTTGAAAATGAAACATTGATAATTTTGTGATTGCTATTGTAAATTTGGGGAAAAGTTTAACATTAAAGATAAGTATATTTGTTTTTGTAGAAATTATTGGAATGTACATTTTGGTGGGCTACAGCATTATGGTAAAAGTAATGTTCTTGCTATATTAAAGACTCCTAACTCTGAGAAACGAACTAGACGTGGTGGAAGGGGAGGAGGGTAGGGGGTGGGGGTGAATGGGTGACGGGCACTGATGGGGGCACTTGACGGGATGAGCTCTGTATGTTGGTAAATTGAACACCAATAAAAAATAAATTTATGAAAAAAAAACCTTCAAGAACTTCCCATTGTATTTAAAATAAATAAATAAATAAATTAATTAATTTTAAAAAAAAGAAAAAAAAAGAAATCTGCAGGCCAAAAATGAACTTGGATTTGGCTCATCTGAACACCTAATTCATAATTACATCTAAATAATTACTATGCTAATTACTGATGAAATTAGCAGCTGTATTTACAAAACTTAAAAATGTTTTTACATATAAACAGAGTAACTGAACTATAAAAAATATTGCAGCAGAGCAAAACATGTTTTCTCTCTTGGCTGCTCATGTAACATCAGATTTTAAAAATATCTGAGACTTCATAAAACACTTTACTGATCAACCTAAGTACCTGATAATAGTATTAAGGATTTTCTTTTTTTGGATTTTGTATTTATTTATTCATGAGAAACACACAGAGAGAGGCAGAGACATAGGCAGAGGGAGAAGCAGACTCCCAGCAGGGAGCCTGACGTGGGACTTGATCCCAGGACCCCAGGATCATGCCCTGAGCCAAATCCTCAACTACTGAGTCACCCCCAATAGTATTAAATATTTTTATAAGTGAGTCATAAATATTGATTGCATTTTGCTCAGCCAGGTGGAAATATTTAATCAAAATATTCAATAAGTGTGTTGAGAATTTCAACTTTTGAATATTTTAAGCTAATTGTGATTATTGAACACTAAGTGTACAGACATGAAGACATTGAAATCTCTACCTAAGAAATCAAGGGAAGAACTCAACAAATAAACAATGAGAGCACAGACTGTGTAAAAGTTTTAATTTTGAAATTCTGAAATTTTAGTTAAAAACTTAATTGTGGGAAGATTCTTGACAGAGCATCCATTTTTATGATAGTATGATAAACATTTGTTGGAGAGAGATTTGAATAGAGGGAAGACTACATATAAAAACATTTGGATTGAAATATACATTTAAAACAAAATTTAGAATTGAAAATATTCTTTATTTAGCAAAATTTTTACTGAGTTTTACAGTAATGTGGCAAAAGAGTTTTATTTTGATTAAAAATACTATAGTATACTGAAAGTAGTCAAGGGTATCAATATATGTAAACTTATTAATTATATAATTCAAATCTGATCAAGGCTGAAAACAAAATATATTAAAAATTTTAATAAGATCCTATTTAAAAGTACATTCTTCAAAAAATTGGTTGTGACATGATATTAGGCACACATGAAGTTTAGAAACATTATAACACATGAATGTGTATCAAGATTTACCATTTTGCTTATAATTGTTTATAAAGAGTACAAAGACTTTTTTTTTTTTTTTTTTTTAAGATTTTATTTGTTTGACAGAGAGTGAGAGAGCACAAGCAGGGGAAGCAGCAGGCAGAAGGAGTAAGAGAGGGAGAAGCAAACAGGCTCTGCACTGAGCCGGAAGCCCAGTGCGAGGCTTGATCCCAGGATGCTGACTGAGCCACCCAGGTGCCCCAAGACTGTCTGGTTTTAATGCACATGGTTACACACGGATATGTGGTATTTTATTTTTTATAAAGTATTTCAATAAAAAATTAGTTTTTGAGGAGAAACATTATAAATGAAACCTGTTCTGTAGCATTAAATCTTTTAAGCCTATCTCTCACTTTTTCACTAAGATATGACGTTGTATCCTGACTTTAAAATTGTTACAATAACCTGGAACTTTTCATTGTGGTTAACTTTAGGCTTTTAAAAGCCTTTTCTGGGGATCCCTGGGTGGCTCAGCGGTTTAGCACCTGCCTTTGGCCCAGGGCGTGATCCTGGAGACTCGGGATCGAGTCCCGCGTCCGGCTCCGGCATGGAGCCTGCTTCTCTCTCCTCCTGTGTCTCTGCCTCTCTCTCTCTCTCTCTCTGTCTATCATAAATAAATTAATAAATCTTAAAAAAAAATAAAAGCCTTTTCTCCCTGAGAATTAATATGTGCTGTTGACACTAAAGTGGTGGTTTTGTCATGAAGCTAACCAAGCTCAGTAGGCAGATGCGTTATTGCAATCAAGGTCCACACAGGTATTTATGGTAGCAATTTCTAACAGATGAAATTTCATACAGAGAAGTATTTACACAGGTAATGGAAGAGTTGGGGAACCAAATAGGATGGTGACATAACCCAGAGATTAGCAAAAAAAAAATCTAATATCACCCCTAGATCTGGGAAATACAGAGGAGAATTGGTGCTACCAGACTCCAGAAGCTAGGAGGCACTAGAGCCATGGAGGAAATGGCTGTTCAGTCTGAAAAATGCCAGTTAAAGCAGGTTTGTGGGCAGCTATGAGAAAACCTTGTTTTTTGCCTTTCAGCCCATCTACCAAGTGCCTGTCTTGGTCAGATCTACTCATGAACAGTCCAGGGGAGGAAGTGAGAATGAGTCAGGGAGCACCTATCTGGCAACTCCAAATAATACAGAATAATTAGAAGTTTTTAAAAATAAAAGTACAAAGCCAAGTATTATATTCACAGGCCTTTACTCACAATCTAATTATTTACTCTAATTTTGCACATAATTATTCTGTGCACTATTTGAAAGGAGGACATAGTAGTTTAGAAAGGTAAAATGGGCTGCGGGTGTAGACAAAAACAAATCCAAAGTTGAAATATTTACCAATCAATAATGAGGAAGAGAACAGAAAAAAAGAATACCCTACAAAATTGAGACAAAATAATTTAAAAGTTTTTTTTTTTGTGATTGTTTAATATAAAAAAGCAATCTAACATAGCCAACTTGAGAACCCTTGAGGGCAAGTCCCTGAGATGTGATATCTTGCATTTATTGATATTGCTAAAGGTTGAACATGAATCACCGAGAAAAGGTTAAATTATTCACAGTATCAGCTATTTAAATGTAGAGAATATAGAAAAGTTATATAGATTTGCAAACTCAAGTGGTATCTCTCTCTTAGTTGAAAACTAATATATTTTGAATACTTCAAAGTGTCTCGATACCACATAGATAAATAGGTAGATGATAAATGGATAGATAGATAGATCTCTCATGACTAGAGTAAGATATGTAAAACATTAAATGTGAACAAGGAAGATTACTGTAAGGAAAACAAGTGAAGTGTTATACACCTTTAAACACACTCACACACATATCCCCTTTTCAGAATGCAGAATCCAAGAGCAACATTCATTTATTCTACAAATATTTATTGAGTACATACTATACATCAGACATATTTTAATTATGTTTACTTTGTTGAAAAGTGACTTCGTTTCCAAAAATCATCTCACAGGGTAAGTATGTAAAACTTAAAAGAGCTAATGAAGTGCAAATGCACTTTTAATTGCATCATTATTTATTTTGAAATTGACTTGTGAATGCAACTGGTCACATGTGAATGTGGGACATTTTCGTGGTTATTTACTGATACTGAAATACCTAATTTATTATGGGCATGTTTAACAACTGAGATAGATTGATAATCCATTTTAAAGATAATATCAAGGGTTGTTTGTTGATTATTGTCTAAAAATTTAAAAAAGAAAAGAGGAAAAAGAGTTCTTTGCATGTTATAACTATAGCCAAAGAACTACAATGTTCATAGAAATATGTCTTTGTGAAGCTGTTTGAAAGAAAAAGTAGGAAAGCAGATAAGACCTAGCACTAGAGTTGGATTCCTGACTCCACTAGTGTACTGTTGCCAACAATTTCACCACCCCAAATTTACAAAATGTGTTTACATTTCACTGCCTATTTCTGGAGAGAAATCTCTTAGCTTTCACTAATCTTAAGATCCCCAAATGGTAAAGCACCATTGAACTAGAGTGATTGCTATCTGCTCTCTTATTGTCTCTATGAAAAATATACCACAAATTAGTGAGGAAAAATACCTCCCGTGGGTTTGATTATATATATATTCTAATGTATTTATTAATGATGGAAGTGTCACCTTTGTTTTTTCAAATATGCCCAGATGAGTGTCAGAGAGCAATTAACACAAAATAATTTTGATTTCCTAATATCAAATTTACTATTAATTATAAAATTCTAAGTCTAAGATACATTAATTATGTAACTTTTAGAGGAGGTATATGAAAAGATGACAGTTCTTCATTTGTAAAAGTTAAGTGGTGGAAAATAGAATTTCATTATTTAATGACTTGTAATTTAACCAGTGAGAGAATAAAGATATTTATCATCTCACAGATAGATATGTTATATGTCTGATTTATACCTATACTGAGTAGTTTCAAATCATAAAATATGAAAAAGGTAAATGCAGTAAAATCTTTAAAAATAGTTAAAAAATCTGAAATACAGTAAAGAAAAAAATTATAGAAGACAAGTCTATTAGAGTCACCCTTCTCTCTCTCCAACTTTTTCCCTTCTTCTCATTTCTATCTCCCATCTCCCATTTTTTTTTACTGGGCTGGAGTCTCTGAAAAGATATCCCCCATCCCCCATTACAAAATCCATAGTTTTTGAACATAGTCTGACCATTTGCATACATTTCATTTGATGCTGATTTTTAATTTCTAACTAGTGATTACAAAGTTTAATTTAATCTATACCTTGAATTTAACTTTTTGCTTGTATTGATAAATATGGTGAGCTATTGTGAATTTAAGCCTGAAAATTTTACTATAATAGAATAACATCAATTCTGTATTCTGACATCTATTTAATGAAGTCAGTCCTCTATATTTTTGAATCTTGAATCTACTGACTGGCATTGGTGAGTAACAGATGCCCCATTTATTTCTCAGAATTTCTCCATTTCTCACTCTTGGCTTGACTATTTTTGTGTGTGTGTGCTGTTCCTTAATTTCTGATCTTCATGTTGATATTTGGTCATTGTGCTTTTGACACTTGGTTGTCTTTGAAGAATTTGGTTCAACTCTAATTCTTGATCATGTTTTTAAAACAACTTTATATGTATTAAAGTCATTTTCAATGACAAAACCTTGATGCACTAATTGTACTGTCTTGTTTCTTCTGTAAGTATGCTCCTGAGAACTTGTATCCCACCATTAATGTGATTAAAACAGTGTGATGCAGAGTGTATATTATGAAGTGTAAATGACATTTCTTTTAAAATAGGTATATAAATTAAGTTGAAGTACTGATTTCAATGAAGTTAGTGAGTAGACAGAGCCTAGCATGATCTATTAGAAAGCAAGTAGTCATTTTTTAGTAATGTGTATTATTAATTCTATGTCATTGACTATTACACTTTCTTCATACTTAATTTAACTTGATACAACATAGTGTTTAATTTGGGAGTGTATGATTTTTCCAACTTACTTCCAAAAAGAATTTGAAGTCAAGCTGAGGCATTGAACAGGACTGGCCTTTCAGTTTTAAGAAATAGCCATCTAAAATATGTGAGATAGGCAGCCCAGGTGGCTCAGCGGTTTAGCGCCGCCTTCAGCCCAGGGTGTGATCCTGGAGGCCCATGATCGAGTCCCACGTCAGGCTCCCTGTATGGAGCCTGCTTCTTCCTCTGCTCTCTCTCTCTCTCTCTTTCTTTCTCTGTCTCTCATGAATAAATAAAATATTTTTTTAAAAAGTAAAAAATAAAATATGTGAGATGTCTAACAATTTAGTAGTATGTATGTGGCTTTCAGTTTTGAGGTAATCTATCTTTCCTAACAGGCTCTCCATTTAATGTTCTGTGCAGTGCCATGTAATGATTGCTACCAGTGAAGTTAAATGCTTTTATAATTAAATCTATGTTGAACAGATTTCTTTGTCTTTATTAGGCAGTTTCCTGCTGTGTGTTTAAACTTGTTGCTGTTTAGAGTATTATTATGGTAAATGTAAAATATCTGAGAATGAAATGGAACTATGTTCTATGATGATGATGAGGCAAATATATTTTTCCCAAATAAACAGGCATTGAATTGTATTCATTTATCTAATTACATATCTTGTTATGCTAGTTATAGCATAGGAAAGATAATACCTTTTGTGAAATCTATGGGGAATATTATATTATGATAAGGAATATAGAAATGTTTATAGCGATCTCTTTCACTGTGTAAACTCCCTAAGTACTCCATAGGAAGCATGATTCATGGTGTTTGAAAGCACTAGCTGGAGTCATTCCAAGGAGTTGGAATAACTTTAAGTTCTGATTGCTTTGTTTACTAGCAATGTGAACTTGGGTTATGTACTTATCATATTTAATCCTATCAAAAGGGAAAAATAATAGTATCTGTGGCAAAAGATGGTTGGAAATTTAAATGTAAAGATGTAAAGATGTATGCTTAAACTGCCTGGGACAGTGCCTGGTGCCTAATAAATATGAGCTATTATGATTCCTTTTTCTTACTAAATAACCTTTCAACGTGAAATTACATTGTGATTTATATAAGAAACTATATGACTACACAGTATTTAAACTTAGCATACAAATTGGGGAGCAGATGTCCATAGAAAACATTTTCTTCAAAAATTACTTATATCGTATTTCCTATCTTATAGTGGTCTGTTATGATTCATCAAAAATTCAGTTATGTATGGATGTATTAACTGTAAACTGTAAAGTCCACAAAATGGTTATTTTAGAGCCAATGCCTTTGCTTAAATTAAATCTCCAGATTCTCTTTCAAAATTATAGGATAGATTCATTAACTCTAGTAGAATAATATGAATATTTGAATATATGTGAATATAAGAAAATGTTATTTGCAAAAAATAAAAATGAGCAAAATTAGTTTTAGTAAAAAAATTTATAACTGTGCTTTATAGTTATGGCTGAATGCATGTATCTGAATTTGCCATACAAAGTTAGTTATTGATTAACATTCGAGTTTTCAAGTGTTAAAGCAATGACTAGTGACTGGAATGTTACAGCATTATAGGTAGTTATTTGAAATTGTTTTTTTCTTCATTCTGTATTCTTAAATGTCGTTTTTTTTTTTTTTATTGGGAAGGGTCATATTTGTAGAATTCTTAACACTATGGTTTGTGTCTCATGAGATTTAAACTGAAATTACTGTCCTAACCTCATTAGGCTATTTTGAAGGAGTTGAACAAAAAAGAGAAAAAAGTGAGGTACCTCATATTGTCACATAAAGTTCCAAAGTTTTGGGGAATTAAAACTTCAGAAGTATAAGTGAAATCATATAGTATTTGTCTTTCTCTGTCTAACTTATTTCACTTAGCATAATACCCTCTAGGTCCATCTGTGTTTTCAGAAATGGCAAAGGTCTCATCCTTTTTTATGGCTGAGTAACATTCCTATACACACACACACACACACACACACATATTCTTTATCCATAATATATAGAGAAGTTGAATCACACCTAAAACTAATGTAATATTGCATGTCAACTATACTCTAAAAAGTTCAGAGGTATGAATATATAATATTTTAGGAGTTTATTAAAATATTTGGTGCTAGGACTTGTTAAAGATAGTTGGAAGAAACAAGGGACTGGCATGCCAGTATGCAGTCTGACCTACTCTGCTCTTCCATTGGTTCACTGTATATTCATGTAAATGCACTTAAAACTTTCTTTTTTTTCCTCTCTCCATAGCTCTTCTCCAGTCTAAATCTTGCATTCTCTTTAATACACATGGGCCTGGCA
This sequence comes from Canis lupus dingo, assembly GCF_003254725.2. NCBI lineage: Eukaryota > Metazoa > Chordata > Mammalia > Carnivora > Canidae > Canis > Canis lupus. Next base: position 38,105,447 of record NC_064254.1, read on the forward strand.
TCCTAAACCTATAAAGACCAAAAAGTACTTCGGCCCAGTTGTCTGGGTTTTAGGTAAACCTGTAGGTCAATATCAGCATATTTCTTCCCAATGAATCAGAATGGAAGCTGAGAGATTGAACTTTGGTTGAGGGAAGAAATGGAAGAAGCATTTCACAGTTAAGTCACATGAGTAACTGTGCCTTATTTTAAAATTAACTAAGGAAAATGGAAGTGATTAACCTGGCATCTAAATGAAATATTGTTTTCACAGAATTTTGATTCAAAAAATAATATTTTATTCTTACTCTATTTACTATCTATTAGTGTAAATTAAAGTCTGTGTAGATCATATAATGTGAATACTAATTGCCAATGCTATATCAATATAGGTCACAAATAACATGCCTTTTGCTGCCTAGAAAGATCTAAATCTTACTATTTTATTGTATCCATCAAGTTCAGTAATGTCTTGTCATATTTTGAAGAGCATTGGCTTTCATATTAGACAGTTCAAAGTACAGCTCTTCCAGTTACCATTTTCCAAGTACCACAAATTCCTTCTGTCAAGCTTCAATTTCTTTGTTCATAAAATAGAGCTATTGAAGGATGTGTGAGGATATAATTACGATAACCATTGATATTATTTCTGTGATACAAGTGATTATTTCTGTGTTTTGGGTTCTTGCCCACTCATTACTGTTTACATTTGAAGCAATGTCTAGTGAGAGTTTTTTCTAGTCTCTTTCCATGTCCAGCTGGACTTGACAGTGATGATGGAACTGCCATTTTGGGATATCTGCTTGTCTTACCATAAAAATCATATACTTGAGAAATTATTAATAGAAAGAAAGAACTGGACTTAGGTACCAAAGACCTGAGATTGAGTTGTGTGCCTAGAGTCTAATGGGTGTGTGACTTCTCTGAGCCACAGCTTCTTCATTCGCAGGATGAGAATAATAGCAATATCTGCCTTGTTGCCGGATGTTATGAGACTCAAACCAGATATTGTTTTAAAATGCTTCTTAAATTGTAAAGTAATCTGCAAATGTCTGTCTTCTTGATTCAGCTGTTTATCATGTCATGATTTCATTTTTGTAGAATGATTAAATATTGGTTATATATTTTACATTTTCGACATACTTTTTCATTGTCTCACATGGACTCTTTCAAAATGGCTGACTGCAGACAGGAGGACAATCTGTTACCTAGCAACAGTGTTTCCTGAATGCCATCTTTAGCAATACAGTTTTTGGTATTTGCTACATGTCACAGATTAGTAGGTTATTCACATTCACCAAAACATCTGTGGAATTTCTACAGCTAATCAAATAAATGGGAATTCAATAACTATGAATAAGGAGCACACATGGGTCAACAACTTAAAAAATCATTAGAAATTTGTTTTTACTTATTCATCAGTGTAATAATTTATTTTTTGAACTGAGTCTCCTTTGTTTATTACAACTATTATTGCTTATCAACAAGAGCTAATGTTTTTGAATGTCAAAAGCATCTAAAAATTGTATGTTTCTTATATATCTGGCAGATATCCAGCCCTACTGAATATAGTAGTAGTCAAAGCATAGTTTCATTTAAACTAGTAAATAATTACCCTTAGCGACAGACCTATAAAAAGGCCTTTGATTAATAAATTTGTTAATGTTTATTTACTGATTACAGAAATGAATTCAAACTGTATTATAGCTAATGTAAGCCTTTAGTTTTACTACATGTCATCATGAATAACTCTGTTCATATATGATTTTAGTTTGTCAGGCAATGAAAGCCCTCACATAATTTCTCTGATGTTTTTAATACTTGCAATTCTTAGGTTCTATTGAAGCATGTTTTTCTCAAAGTGACTACGAAAATTATTGAAAGTGTGTGAGCATTTAGAGTAATCAGTTACTCTCAATAATCAGTCTGAAAATAGTTCTGATAGTTCACATTAGAGCTAATTAGTTTGTGCCTATGTTAATTGATATAAGACTAGTTGATTGTTGCTTTGGGACTGTTTCTTGTTTTTTCCCAAAATCTTTGAGGCAATTATAATATCCATTTGTAGAATCTGAAGTAATACTAGAGACAAGTAATACCCTGAGTTTTGGTATTTGCACCTTAACATCTTATAATGTGCATTATCAAGATACATGGTTTCTTGATGCCTAAAATCCAGAATATTAACTTTTGTTTCTAAAAAGAGAAAACAGGTAAAAACTAAAACTATCTGAAGTCCATTTCCCTTTTCTAAGACCATTATATAACTTTTAAAAAATGAAATCTTATTTATTATATACAGAATCTTGTTTTTCACGCGACACTCAAGAAGCATATGTATGCAAATTATTTTTCCTGACACCTACTGTGATATTATTCCTAGGTGCTACTTCAGAAACAGAATGGTTATAAGGAGTAGAGATTTTGGAAGAGAGAGAGTTGAGACTGTTTCTTTGCAAACAAATTGTTACTATTGATTGTGTACAAAGCAAAAAGCATTGCAACATTGCTGTCAGTATGTCTGGAACATAAGGCATATAGATATCTTTCCAATCAACAATGTTAACTATGTTTGCACTAGAAATTTCACTACAAAATAATATGTGATTCAGCTAATAATAAACATTACTTGTTTTCTAGAGAAATGGACAAAAGATATGACAATTTATGGCCATCACGATTTGAAAAAATGTGGAATACTATTGTAATTTAGGGCAATACAAGCTTAAAAATAGCTATGTGGTTATTCTGTAACTTGCAGGATTGACAAAAAATAAAAAAGTAAAATTCTGACAATATCAGTTATTGATGAGGTTTTCTGGAAAATATCTGTTACCCACACAGCTAGTGGGGATGAGATGGAAACAGTGATTTTAGGGGGATTGTGAACTGAGAATGAGGACCCTGTGGATGGCAGTTACAATTCTAGGTATCTGCAAATGAGATTAGTACATCTGCCCAGGGAAACACCATTAGAGATGAATCGAAAACAAAAGTTCATCAAAAGAGAAAAGGTAAATAAAATATGGTGCATTCTTACATTAAGAAATAATCTAACATGAACAAGATTCAGCAGAAATCACAAGCCATAGAATCAGACCCCTACAGAGATTAGTGGGTACCATGTTGAAAGAATAAAAGACGGAAGTATAACCAGAAATTAATAGAATTTCGAGAAATCAAAACAGTATAGTAATGGAAATAAAAGCAACTTATTACAGAATTAAAGATATAATTAATAAAATCAGAGATAGAGCAGAGGAAATTGTTTAAAATAAAGTTAAAAGAAAGAAATGGGAATAGTGGAGGTGAGATTAGAGCACATAAATATTAGAGGCAAGCAACCCAGTCTATAGCTAAAAGGAGATCATGAAAGGGATGCCTGGGTGGCCATTTGGTTAAGCGTCCAGCTCTTGATTTCTGCTGAGGTCATGATCTCAAGATTGTGAGATGGAGTCCTGTGACAGGCTCTAGGTCAGACTCTGCTTGTGTGTGGAGCCTGCTAAAAATTCTCCCTTTGCTCTCCCCCCTCAAGCACATGCTTTCTTTCTCTAAAAATGGAAAAAGTAAAAGGAGATCATAAAAGGTAGAGATCTGGCATTACATGAAATAATAACTGATTTTTTTTTTCTCACGCAGAATTTACTAAAGACACAAATTCTCAGCTTTAGAAAGGCCCACACATCCCAGTCAGGGTAGTCATGGTGGGGAATTGAGGAGAACAAAAACAAAAACAAACACACCTAAACAAACTGTTGTAAAACTGAAGAATCCAGTAGATAAAGGGGAGTTTAAAACCAACCAGAGAAAAAGATTGGTTACCTAAAAATTGACTGTTAATGAGTCAACCACAACGGAAGCTGAAAGACAATGTGATAACTTTTTCATGTGCTGATAGAAGGCAATTGGTCATAAATGTAAATTCAGAAAGACTACCTTTCAGTAAAGACATTGAAATAAAGGCCCTCTCAGACGACAGATAATGTGAGTATCATTACCAATACCCACAAAGTTCATCTCACTAAAGGAACTTTGATGTCTTAACAGGCTAAAAGAAAAATGGCCACAGAAAATAGGTCTGGGATACAAAAAGGAAGTGTCAGCAAATAAAATGCAAATTGGTGAGCAAGGTAAACTAACATTACTGCTATAAAATAATACACATATCTAATTTGTAGGGTTTAAATCAAGTTAGAATTGAAATCCTATAAAATAGCATATAAATTGGGAGTATAGTGATTTTTGTTTAAACATTTTAAGCTTCCTAAGTAAAAACCATAGGCAGAGGACAGAGACACTGATTATCACTGAACTTTATTCAGTGAAATATGTCTATAAAAATATCTTGGAGAGTCACTAACAGAAAATAGAATAATGGGATACGAGAAAGCAAAAGTCAATTTAAGTAAGGCAAGAAGATTGTTAGGGATAAAGGAAAAATGGGACAAATTGAAATAAATTTAGATGACAGGAAGGAATACAAATATAGAAATAATCAAAATCATTGTAAGTGATCTCAACTTTCCTAATAAAAGATATTGAGTTCAAAACTCAATTAAACTACTTTCTATAAGAGTCAGCTGAAACATAAGAGAAATGAAAGGCTGGCTGAGACATAAAATGATGGAAGAACCTATATCAAGTATAAAGCAACTAAAGAAAGCTCTTGTAATCATACTAATACTTTGTGAAATAAATTTTAAGGTAAAAATCTTAAAAGGGAAAAAGAGGGTGCTGTATTTTTTTCAAAAGATTTAATACACCATCAAAGATAGTTTTAGTTTAGCCCAATGATATCAAGCTATAAAATATGTAAAAATTGACATAACTTCAAAGAGAAATAGAAAGATTCATCATCATAGTGGGAGATTATAACACACTTGTATCAGAAAGAACTAGATCAAATTATAATATAATATAAAACATGAAGGATTTAAATAGCTCCATAAATAGGTTTGATCTAATGAGCACATAAAGAACCAGTTCTCCAAAACTGAAGAATAAATACGTTTTCCAAATTTTATAAAAATTGACCACATACTAGTCTATAAACTAATTTTAAAATGTATTATACAGTTACATTGTTTGACCAAACTACAATGATAGATTGAATCATATTAAATCACCAGTAAACTACCATTTTTTAAGCTTAGAAATGTAAAAATAATGAAAAAGACATATGTATAGAAACAGCAGATATTAACCACTTGATAAAGAGAATAAGTTTGTTAGAAGCACATAACCTATGGCATTGGCTAGTAGAGTAGTAGTATGAAAGGTGCTAAATCCATATCATATAGTTTATTTGAGTCTTTTTAATCTGCTGTGATGAAGATGAAGTTTTTGCAGAGTAAGCAGTGTGACAGGGTATTCAGGCAGATGAAATAGTTGACCTATTTTTTCCTGTTTATTCTGTTTTCCAACCCCCCCCGTGTAGCTGTTTATTGAGACCGTGAGGCAATGATGCTGCCTGTGAACCTGTAAATTGGATTATCAGATACATGATAAGGTTATAGTTTTTCTTTTTTGGATAAGATGAGGTGTTTATTTTTTTCTTTTATACATTAAATTCCTAACATTCTAGCTTATTTTTTGGTAATTTTGGATTATCTGACTTAACCATAATTCTACTTTCTATTAATTGGAAAAGTTAGAAAGATGAAAACTACTTTCCCAGTTTGTTTTTTTTGTTTTGTTTTGGCAGCTAAGTTTCTTTTTGTGCATTGGTTTCTGCCATTTAGATGCATTCATGGTATTTGGAAGGCAGATAGGAGGTAGAGATCACATGCCTGATGTCCTTGGCTTTCTTGCTATCCGGAAGTCCCTAGAAACCTGTGACTGGCTTGTAAACAACATCTGCCTCCAGATTTCAGTGTATCAGGAAGCAGTGGTAGGAGTGATGAGGGTTCTTGCTTCTACTTTCTAAACTCTGGAGCCTAGTTTCAGGTTTCATTTTTTTCCTTCTGTGTATGAGAAGTGTTTGTGGCTGATATTATGGGTTCTTGATTTCAATTTCTGTGTGGTGGTGGCTTTGGGGCATCAGTTCCATATTGTTCTGGTAGTCAATCAATGGGTCTAGCCTAGAATCTACTCCGTAGGCTCTCCCAACAATGTTTAGGTACCTAATTTCCTAATTAAACCTATTACTTCTTTGAAGCACAGGGGCTTGTATCTTGTCCTATACTTTGACTAAGACAGACTCAGATCCTTTCATGCTTTCTTCTTTATATTACAGAGAATTGTACTTTCTAGGCATGGATTTGACAATAGAATCAGTGACAATATAAATACTATTGATTCATTTTCTACACATGGATCCCTGAATATTAGTAGAGAGATAGCTAATAATTCAAGGTTTACAAATAATATCAATTTCAATTTGACAAGTCTCTCTGTCCTGCTCTACCACTTGCTGTAACATGATTTTCCTCTACCTTTCTCCCATTCAGATATGTGTAGTGTTGATAAAAGTTCCTGCCTGAGAAAAACAGAGGTCAGTTTTGATATATATTACTCTGTTTAATGAAATACGACACTAGGAACTTTTTTTGATGAATATTTCACAGTGGAAACCTAACCAATTATTTTTTTTTTAGAACCATAGTTCATGTTCATGTATGGTATGATTACTAAATCAATCCATTTATTCATGACTCCAGTGAGCTATCCATTCATTAATAAGAAACAGGTTTTACCCTAAGGGATATTTGAACATATCAATAGTCTCTTAACCTAACCCATGTATTGCTCCTGGAAAGAATTGATGGGTGACAGGTGACCATTTATCAGAATCTATATACCTGCAGTTTGGTTTTGCTCCAATAATCTCAGGATCTTCATTTTTAGACAGGTTGCTATAAAATAATCTCAGAGGATTTGAGCAGAGTCAAGTACTATGGCATAGCACTTGCTGTCAGCTACTCTCCCTGCTCAGAAGACATATTGTGTTCTCCTATTTTTTTAACATTAATTTCAGGGAAGTAGGATGAGAATTGAGTTTTACTAGTTTATCCAATATCTCCCAGTTTAATATATTATAAATTTATTTAATCCTATTTCATTTAGAAAATGTCTATAAGTAGCTTTCCACCTTGAAAACAAATTTGTGTATGTAGATCTATGAGTTGATTGCAGATGATCTTTGAATTAGTGATCAACATATGGTGTTATTTCTCCCATGGCTATAATACATGGGTTCAAGAATTAAGGAGGGTGAACACTAAAGATTGAATTATTAAATCAGATTTACACTAATCAGAAATCTTACCCAGTAACATGCTTTACTAATCAATTTTAAGGTTTCTTTTTTTTTTTTTATTGGTGTTCAATTTACTAACATACAGAATAACACCCAGTGCCCGTCACCCATTCACTCCCACCCCCTGCCCTCCTCCCCTTCTACCACCCCTAGTTCGTTTCCCAGAGTTAGCAGTCTTTACGTTCTGTCTCCCTTTCTGATATTTCCCACACATTTCTTCTCCCTTCCCTTATTTTCCCTTTCACTATTATTTATATTCCCCAAATGAATGAGAACATATAATGTTTGTCCTTCTCCGACTGACTTACTTCACTCAGCATAATACCCTCCAGTTCCATCCACGTTGAAGCAAATGGTGGGTATTTGTCATTTCTAATAGCTGAGTAATATTCCATTGTATACATAAACCACATCTTCTTTATCCATTCATCTTTCGTTGGACACCGAGGCTCCTTCCACAGTTTGGCTATAGTGGCCATTGCTGCTAGAAACATCGGGGTGCAGGTGTCCCGGCGTTTCATTGCATTTGTATCTTTGGGGTAAATCCCCAACAGTGCAATTGCTGGGTCGTAGGGCAGGTATATTTTTAACTGTTTGAGGAACCTCCACACAGTTTTCCAGAGTGGCTGCACCAGTTCACATTCCCACCAACAGTGTAAGAGGGTTCCCTTTTCTCCGCATCCTCTCCAACATTTGTTGTTTCCTGCCTTGTTAATTTTCCCCATTCTCACTGGTGTGAGGTGGTATCTCATTGTAGTTTTGATTTGTATTTCCCTGATGGCAAGTGATGCAGAGCATTTTCTCATATGCATGTTGGCCATGTCTATGTCTTCCTCTGTGAGATTTCTGTTCATGTCTTTTGCCCATTTCATGATTGGATTGTTTGTTTCTTTGGTGTTGAGTTTAATAAGTTCTTTATAGATCTTGGAAACTAGCCCTTTATCTGATATGTCATTTGCAAATATCTTCTCCCATTCTGTAGGTTGTCTTTGAGTTTTGTTGACTGTATCCTTTGCTGTGCAAAAGCTTCTTATCTTGATGAAGTCCCAATAGTTCATTTTTGCTTTTGTTTCTTTTGCCTTTGTGGATGTATCTTGCAAGAAGTTACTATGGCCGAGTTCAAAAAGGGTGTTGCCTGTGTTCTTCTCTAGGATTTTGATGGAATCTTGTCTCACATTTAGATCTTTCATCCATTTTGAGTTTATCTTTGTGTATGGTGAAAGAGAGTGGTCTAGTTTCATTCTTCTGCATGTGGATGTCCAATTTTCCCAGCACCATTTATTGAAGAGACTGTCTTTCTTCCAATGGATAGTCTTTCCTCCTTTATCGAATATTAGTTGCCCATAATTTTAAGGTTTCAAGCAATCAAGAGTCACCGGTATTGCTGAAGTCTGTTATATCCTGTGGGGTTCCGCAGTTCATTCTTTCTGGCATTAGGCACACTCTATTCTTTCTGGCCTAGAGACATAGATGATGTTTCCAATGAGGTTAGCAGTTTATCTAACACAGCTGAGAGTGTTTAGAGTGTGTAATATCTCCATTTTCCACCCCATATTTACTGAGGCTTATGTGTCATTTTTAGCCAACTCATGACTCATGAATTCATAACTTGGTGTACCACAAGCAATTCTAAACCAGAGATAAGGATATCCTGGTAAAAGTATCCCTCAGATGAAGATTCTCTTCCTACTAGAAGAACCAGAAATCAGATTGTTTGTAAGTTAATTAGACCACATTGCCCGTCTTTCTTTCCCCCAAGGTGTTCCCTTGGATTCCTGTCATCAACAGAGAAATTGATCAAAAGCCAACTGCTTTCCTCCTTCCCCCAGGGTGGAAATGGGAGTAACTCCTTTCACTATTATACTTAAGAACCCACTTATGGGACTTATACTGCATCACTGCAACTTTGAACTTTGCTAATTTAGAAATCTCAGTTTCCAAGATTAAAAAAAAAAAAAAGTTCCACCAGGGGATATACAATGATTCCATTTAAATTTAAGTTGAAATTGTTACCTGAATACTTTAGGGAATTACAGTATTAGCTGAGATGTTTGGTCCAGATTATCAAGGGAAATCAGCTTGTTACTATGCAACTTGGCAAATAGGAGAATGTCCGGAACCCAGGGGATCTTCTGGGGGTACCATATCCATTAATAAAAAAAACAATGGGGAGGGTGCTTGGGTGGCTCAGTGAGTTAAGCATCTTACTCCTGGTTTTGGCTCAGGTCTTGATCCCATGGGTTGTGGGATCAAGCCCAGTATCCTGCTCTTTGCTCAGCAAGGAGTCTGCTTGAAAGATCTTCTCCCTCTGCCCCTCCCCCCACTCACACACAGTCTCTCTCTCTCTCTCTCTCAAGATAAATAAATAAATCTTTTTTTTTTAATGGAAAATACAGTAATTCGAAATGACTGCCAAGGTTGCAGACCCTTTAGGGATGATCAGGTAAGGAATTCCATCTAATTAAAGTGTTGGCTTAATGCCAAGGAAACATGGAATGTGTTGGGAAGAAAGAAGTTATATCAACTACATTTTTATGGTTAGTTACAGAAATAAGATTGCTACAGCAATATCTATTGCCTTCTTTGTTTATTATATGGTATACATATAAACTGATTTGTTCCTCCCTTCTTGTATCTTGTAAGTTTTTATTGTTTGTGGCTAACTTTCCAATTTAGTTTTTAAGTTAGTGAACATGCAATCCCTATCAAAATTCCAGTAACATTATTTCACTCAGAAATAGAAGAAACAATCCAAAACTATATCTAGAACCATGAAAGATCTCTACTAGCCAAAACTTGAGCAAGAAGAACAAAGCTGGAAGAATAGTCTTGATTTCAAATTATATGACAAAGCTATAATAATCAAAACAGTGTGTTGTAATGGCATAAAACATAGACCATTGTAGTATTATACTACATCAAACGAAAAAGCTTCTGCACAAGAAAGGAAAGAGCAAAAAGAAAAGACAACCTTAAGAATGGTAGAAAATTAAAAAAAAAGAATGGTAGAAAATATTAGCAAACCATATCTCCTATAGCTCAATTAAAAAATAGGCAAAGGATCCGAATAGACATTTCTCCAAAGGACACATACAAATGGTCAACAGGTATATAGAAAGATATTTAGCATCACTAATTGTCATGAAAAAGCAAATCAAAAGCACAATGAGACATTACCTCATACCTGTTAGGATGGGTATAATAAAGACAAGAGATATCTTGGGAATTCTTGTGTGCTCTTGGTGGGAATGTAAGTTGGGATAGCCATTGAGGAAAACAGCATGGAGTTTCCTCAAAAAATTTGAAATAAAGTACCATATGATCTAGCAATCACACCTCTAGATACATATCCAAAGGAGATGAAATCAGTATTGATGTCTTTACTTTATTTAATTTACGAGTTATATAGTGGACACTTGTAATCTTAAGACCCATATACAACTTCATTTCTAGGATATTCTCTTATATTAGTTTGTTGAAAATTTCTTCCCTCAGTATTCTCATTCTGACATTATTACTTGATGTTGGGTTCTACAGTTGGACTTGTTCATCTTTGGAAAATCCTTTTTTTCTTATATTTTCCATTTCTTAGTCTTCTTGATTTTATGTTTTAACATTTAAATTAAATTTTTATTTGGCAATATTTCTATTTCTTTGATCTTTTTCTTGTTTTCTGATATACTTGCTACATTTTGTCTTTTTTTTTTTTTTTTTTTTTTGGTGTGCATACTCTCTAGAATTTCTCATAAGAGACTTTGAAGACCTTTTCAAATAGTTATTTCCTGTTCCCTGGATTGTCACTGTTGGATCTGCTTTTTTTTTTTTGTACATTTGTTTTATTTTAATCTTTTTCATTCATAGTATGACTTATATTTAGAGTTTGATAGTTCTTGCATGTGCATTTGTAGTTCAAAATGATTTTATAGTAGAGATGTTGTCTGTTGTCTGTCTCTTACAGGCTTTTTTTTGAGATGAGTTGGTGAAAGGCTGACCTGGGAAAATCTCAAATTTCAGATTATGGACACTTATTAAGACAAAATGTGTGACTCTCCCACTCAGTTTCTTTCTTTTTAGAAATAAGCACATTGTTTTTGTTTTTTGCTAAGGGGATAAATACTTGTCTGCTAGGCATTCTGTACACTGAAATGGAAAATTCTGTTGCTCCACATTCATTATTCTAGTATTACAAAGTTCATACCTGCATTCTTTTGCATTGGTGCCTCAAAATAGTAAACCTTCTCAAATACTTTCTAGTCAGGTCAATTTTTATTTGCTTGTATTGTAGGAGGTAGATTCTTATATATCAATCACCAGTTTCCTGTATGCTCTGTCTCACAGAAATTTGAAATCATCTCAAATATATAATTTTCCCCCATTGTACTTTACTTCACATTCTTATAATGTCTCTTCTTGACCGGTATAACCATGGTTCCATAACCTTCAGCTTCTTCCCAATTTATTCAGAACTTCTCTTTTCCATTAGGGTGTTCCATACAAATAACAAATACAGTTGTGTCACTAGAAGTGCCTAAAATCCTCCCTCATCTCTCCATTGACTACAGAATTAAATCTAAACTTTAATTCAGCCCATGAAGTCCTTAAAAAATCTGCCTCAAATATAGTCTTGAGTATAGTTTTAATAGTCGACCTAAGTTATTTGACTATATTTTCGTCCTGCCTTTACTAGGTAATATGCATGTAAGTGAAGGGCCAGGTTTTATTTCCTGTGTATCTCAATACCAGCAGAAGTCTGACTGTAAACTATTATATTATTAATTCATCCAAATCACTTTTTGAAATGTATGTGTCAATTATTTTTCTAGGTTGTGGGTACACAATCTTGAATAGGAATTGTTATTCCTACAAAATTTGTGAGAAATACCAAATATATGTGCAAAACTCCATCCTTGTCACCTTCTACCCATCTATGTCCTAACATAGGACTTCTCACCATTTTTATAAAACATCAAGGATATTCAGAATTCTATTGCTTTTATATTCTATTCCTGTTGCATAAGACTTAAACACTCAAAATTATGTATTTCCTTGACATTTGGTAAAACAGGAGGGTCTCTAACGACCTAACTGCAAAGTTTCCCTCCTTATTCTGTTCTCAAAGATAAAATTCTCTAGCCTTTTATCAAAGGACTATTTTTCAAGGGACTAGACATAATTTTGCTTATTCCTGAGTAGTGGGTTTCATTTTCCTGATAGCCATGGAATAATACAAACAAGCCAATGGTATTGTCCTGTGAGGGCCCTGGGGAGTACCTCACCTTCTTGATACATAAAACCTGCCTTCCACAGCCCCCAGTTGCTCACTCTATTCCAGAGCACAATTCCTGTGTGGCCCTGTGTAATGCAGTGTCCTCCTGGTTGTGAGTATAGGTTACTAATAACTCCTGTTGATCTTATTTGTCCAGTATTGGGTATCATGTGTTCAGCCATTCCTATAATCATAGAGTGAGGATATCTTCTTCACCAATGGGGTGAATAGGGGGTGATTAAATTCCTCTGCCTGTAAATATGTGCCTTTTTCTCTCTTCTTAATAGCTGAAAAATCAAAGAATCTATTCAAAAGTGACTTTTTTTGTGAAGATTTACTAACTTTTTCAGGATGAGTTTCAGGATGAGTTAAAGAGTAGTCTTTACTCCTGCTCAAATTTATTTAATAGCCTTATACTATGGCATAGAATTTTTCTGTTTATGTGTATTGTCTCTTCTTCCACATGGTGAGCATCCCAAAGAAAAAGTAAATCTCTGTCTTTGCATCCTTAGTATACTACGCAATCAAAATTTTGTTAGATAAATATGAGTTCTTCTTTTAAATTCTGACTCACAGCAACCATTTAGAATAATTGCACTAGGCCAGCCATTAATTATTTAAATCCTATGATTTAGTTAAATCTAGTAAACTTATGTTGCTAATCATTTCGGCTAGGAAAAGTAGGTATATATATTTTTGTGTATATATATAAAGAAAATAAATACATAATAATATGTTTGAAGTCATAACATAATCTTATATTAAATTGCATACTATTTGGAGATTCCATTTTTTGTAATAGCATATTGATGTAACTAAATGTTTAAAAATTAAATAGAAAAACACAGATTAACTAGGAAAGTGTGTGTTCTAAAATATATGTCAAAGAAGTAAATAGTTCTTGAGAGGTCTAGTACATTCAGGCAATATAATTATACAGAAATTGCTGAAAAGCTATTTGAAGTTAAGAGTGGCAATCTCTGTTCCATTCAGATTGCTTTATTAAATGAAAATAATAGAAAGCCATTGGAACTTTCCATCATCATTTCTTGACATTTTATTAAATCCCTAATGAACAATGGAAGGCAGAATAGAAAAAGTGGCACATTGTTAAACTCTTTCACCAAATGGTAGAGAGAAAGTCTGGAAATTAGTGTTCTGACAGATTTCTATATAAGTTAGTAAATAACCTAACTTGCTAAAGAAAGGAGTAAACTATCTCTATTCTCAGTTTGAGCCATGAGTTGGCTATGTTCTGTTATGAGTGGGGTAAGAGAGTACAATAGAAATAAAAAGGAAGAGAGAATGAATGAGTAATAGAAAGAGAATGCGTCTCTGAGTTTCAGTAAAACAATTACAACATTCTAGAGTATGCATAATTCTTGATAATGACAAGACATATCTTATTGATGTTTCACACAGGAATCATTCTTAAATGAAAAGCATATGTTAGAAAATGACGTTTCATAGTGATGTATCAATTCATAGCCCAACTCTATTAGACTTTGCAATGTCTAACTGCATTATCTACTGCAATGTGACAAACCACCTCAAAACTTAGTGGCTTAAAAAAAAAAATTAGTGGCTTAAATTAGCAATCATTTATTGAGCTACTGACTTTCCTGGATGGCAGTCTAGGCTGGGCTCACCTGGGCAGTTTTTCTTTTTGGCTGGGCTCCCTTGAGTATCCTTAGGTGAGAGCCGCTTTGCTGATGTTGGCTGGACTTTCTCATATGTCTAGGGCCTTGGTTAGGGCAGCTGGGCTGATTCAAGTCTGGTTTACCCAGGCAGTCTCTTATCATCTAACAAACTGGCACAGGGCTTTTCGTATGGTGGCTGAGCAGAGTTCCAACAGAAAAGGAAGCATGCAGGGACTCTGGGAGGTCTAGTTGTGGAACTGGTAAAATTATTACTTTTGCTTCTTTTTATTTACTGAACCAAGCCACAAAGTCAGATCAGATTCAAGGGGTAGAGATTTAAAGGCTGCAAAGGATGTAGATACAGTGAAGAATGAAGACTATGGTTGTATTATAACCTATCACATAAATATATGGAAAATGGAGACCATTGAGAACAAAGTTCTGGAAATAATGATGACAGAGATCAAATATTTTAAAATCAGAATTTCTTTCAAAAGTTTGTTTTAAAATCTGTTAAGTATTTATTTTAGGTTTTTATTTTCATTGACTATTTCTCAAAAGTTTTGATGAATTCAACATGAAAACAGTGGATTTTATTAAAAATAAACATATAAGCTAATTTACAAAGGAATATGAATTTAGGGTCGGTTCTCAGGATTCAGGCTCATGATCCTGAATTGATGATATTCTAGCTACAAGTGAACTTTTAAGCTACCAATCCACATGCAATTTATTTCAGGTTAATGCATTTGAATGTAAAGAGTGTAATGATAAATTTAATATTTTATTAATATTATTTTTAGATGTGACATTTTAAAGATCTAGTTAACAATTTTATTTTATTTTAGTTTTAAAGATTTTATTTATTTATTCATAAGAGACACACACAGAGAGAGAGAGAGAGGCAGAGACACAGGCAAAGAGAAAAACATGTTCACTGCATGGAGCCCAATGTGGGACTAGATCCTGGGATTCCAGAATCATGCCCTGAGCAGAAGGCAGACGCTTAACCAATGAGCCACTCAGGCGTCCCAACAATTTAAAAAAGCCTTGATTGCAGTTTTTGTGAAGGTTGTTGGTAGAGATTAAAATTCTAGAATCAGGGATCCCTGGGTGGCGCAGCAGTTTAGCGCCTGCCTTTGGCCCAGGGCGCGATCCTGGAGACCCGGGATCGAGTCCCACGTCGGGCTCCCGGTGCATGGAGCCTGCTTCTCCCTCTGCCTGTGTCTCTGCCTCTCTCTCTCTCTCTCTGTGTGACTATCATGAATAAATAAAAATTTAAAAAAAAAAATTCTAGAATCAACCCAAAGATAGATAAGGTGGTAAGTTAAAAAAAAATTTATTATACCTAAATAGCAGTACTCCTACAAAAGTGAACATATTATCTATAGAACTTCCCAATACATAATGAGTGATTAGAATTAGAAACTGGTTACAAAACCCAGACAAGGCAAATTTTCTGCTGTATTTTCCCGAACATCATTTGCAGCTTCCATCAGATAAAGATTGATTTTTGGAATGGAAAACTAAGGTATGTATGTATGTATTACATTTCCTAACTTATTTATTATTAGCTAACTCAGTAAGCTAAGAATTGTAATGCCAATCCAAAGTTATCCAATTCAGATTATTAATACTCATAATTACTTTGAATATTTATTATTTATAATCCATTTGCATATATTAGAAGCCAAGCAAATCAGTGTTAACACAGAGTTCAGAATATTTTTTAAAAAGAGAGGCACTTGGGGTATGTGGGTCGCTCTGGTGGTTGAGTGTCTAAGTCTTGATTTCGGCTTAGGTCATGATCTCAGGGTGGTGAGACTTAACCTTGCATCAGGCCCCATGCTCAGCACACAGTCTGTGTGAGATTCTCTCTCTCCCTCCTCTCCACCCCTCGCCTGCTAGTGTGCACACACACACTCTCTCTCTCAATAAAAAAAAGAAAAACTTTATTAAAAAAAAAAGAGAGAGAAGCTTCCACATAAATTTCTGATAGGAAAGTACTGGTGTTAATGTAAAATAGTGTAAATTATTTTTATTGTAAAATAGTGATTAAATTCTTCCCTGAAGTAACAGAGGAGATAGAATAATGCAATTGCTTTTTTATAATCAAAATTCTAAACTATATCATTGCTAAAAATTATCCTTGACTTTATATGCCACCCGGGGACCAAATAGCACTTAAGCTCTTAGGATGAGTAAGAGGAAAAAATTTTGCTTGCCTCTTAGCTGGATTCAGTGAAAAATATAAAGCATAAGACTTTTTATCTCATATTGATACAAATCCTAAAAAAAAAAAAAAGAATACTTAGAAAATAACTGAGTTGAAATGTAGTGCATATCAAATGACATTTCAGTTGTCTGCAGTTTGGCCATTATTGACACAATCAACCACATTCACCATGGGCTATTGCTTTTGGAGAGTCAGTTAGAAAGGGATATGGAAGCTTTTCATTTGACTGCCATTTCAACCACAGCTATTAGAATCTAACTTTTAACAGCACTAAAATGTTCTTTCATGGATTTCATAGAAAAAAAATTGGACTAATCTAAAAACCTGTCCATGTCAGTGCCTCAATCTGAATGAACATACTCAACTAAGTTTGTTTGCCAAACCTCCGTATTCATATGTTTTATTATCATTTTCAGTTTTGATGTTCAATGAAGCAAAATTGAAAAAAAAAAGTATTTTTCTAAAGAATCAGTTAAAAGCCTCTTTAGCTATTTTGATGCATGAGATATTAAACCATTAAATTATTTTCAAAATTTGTTCTAAGCTTCAATTTTTCATCTAAAATAGAGCCAGAACATTTTGAGATTGTTTTCTGCTAACATGCTAACAGATGGATATTAGAATTGCTATTCAGAACCGTTAGTTCATACAGTATCTGCATTGTATGCATGACATGCAAAGTGTCTTGTTAAACTGTTTATGAAAAACCTAGTGTCTTTCCAAGTCAAATTTGCATTTGGCTGGAAACGCTAACATTTTTTTCTTTATGCTTCCTTAAGGTCATAAAATGTATGTATATATATATGTAAATTAAACATTAAAGTTATGATAGTAAATCTAACAAGAGGCAAATATATTTTCTATTTTAATTCTGAAATTGTAAAATTCATATGATATTCTATTTATTTTAAATGACTAAATTTCAGTGGAATTTTTTATGTCTAGTTAAGTTCTTAGAGTTACTTACACACAGTAACTATGCAAATTAGTATAATATTGCTTTGAGAATTAACCATTAGGTAGGTAGTCATGTAATGGGTGCCAAATGACTTGCTCTTTTGTGTGTTTTAGCTGACTACCCAAGAGCTCTGATGTATATCATATCATCCTTTCAGCTATTGGTATAAGAGTAGCCACTTTAAAACAAAAAAATCCATTAAATTTAATTTTTTTAATTAAAAAAACATTTTGTACTATAAGCATTATAATAATAAATAACAGCCCTGGTCACCTACCAGTACTCCCCCTTAAATCCTGTTAGAGGTTTCCTTGGTATTTACCATTATAGTTTTAAGTGATAAACCTATACTACTGTCTCAGTTTCAATTTTTTCAATGGACTAATCAATTCTAGTATCTGTTTTTTTTCATTTTATGTTACATAAGTATTTTAGCTCATGCCTCCTCTTCATCTAACCATATCATTCCAATACGGTTACACATACATTTTTAGATAAAACTATATTTAGTGTCACTGTTATAACAATTTAAATATAATTTATTTCTGTTCCAAATAGTATCTATGGTTTTATTTTCTTTCTTATGTGGTATTTTTAATAGTTGCCTCATTATTTTATTAGAATAACAGTTTGCACATCTTCTCTGTAAAATATTTCCTGAACAGTTTTCCATTTGGATATATCTATTGAATGATTTATCAGTTCAATTACTTCTTTCTAAAGGCATATTTCTGGATCTCTCTGACCTCTTCTTCCAGCCTAAAGGGTTTCCTTTCTTGGCAGTTGCATAGCATTTGTCTTGGGAATTTTTGCTTTGTACCTGTGTTAGTTTTTCTTATTCCTGGTTTACTTTTTTTCCTATTGGAACATGTTCTTGTAGTTTACTGAGAAAAAAACCCATGGGAGATAAATACATAAGGATTTACATATTGAAAAATGTCTTTACTCACTTCACTGGTAGTTTAAATAGGGGAAGATATTTATATTGAATCTCATTTTCACTCACAGTTTTGAAAGCATAGCTTCATCTTTTTCTAGCTTCTAGTATTACTTTTGAAAACACTGATGAGACTGGCTTTTTTTTATCTTTCGTGTATGACATTGCTTCTCTATTGGGAAACTTTTAGGGCTTTATTATTATTATTTTGAAATTGTATATTAATATGTCTCAATATAGTTTTTTTTAGTTTAATTTTCTAAAAATTATTTGGGCCTTTGGGTAGGCATTTTCTTAGAGCCTTGAAGTTCTTCAATTTTGGAAAATATTAGTTTCTTATTTTTTTAACAGTTCCTTTTCTTTCTATTTTGTTCAGAAATTCCTATTGATTTAATGGTTACAATCTAGAGTAATGCTCTCTTTCTTCCTATTTTTTTATCTTGCTCTCCTTTCTGCCCTTAAAGGATTTCTTCTATTATATATTCCAAATCCTCGAATTTTTGTCACACTTTTTGGTTATTATAGCTTTTGATAAATTTTTTTCTCTGAACGTGTTTTTTGTGTGTGTTGTTTGTTTTAGAGAGGCAGGGAGGAAGAGAGAGAAAGAGAGAGAGAGAGAGAAATGGCAGGGGAAAGGCAGAGAGAGAGGGAGAGAAAGAGAATCTCACAACCCTGAGATCATGACCTGAGCCGAAACCAAGAGTTGGATATTTAATCGACTAAGCCACCTAGGTGTCCCAAATGTATTATTATTATTTTTTTTTAAGTAGCAATCTATACTTTGTATGCTTCTGTTTGGTCCAATGTCTTGTCTTTCACTCTATTGTCTCTTGTGAGTTTCTTCTACCTCTCTCTCTCTCTCTCTCTGTCTTTTTCCTCTCTCTCTCCTATCCTCCCATTTCCTTCTCTACCTTCCTTCTTAGAGCCTTTTCCAAATGTCTTTCTTTCTTTCTTTCTTTCTTTCTTTCTTTCTTTCTTTCTTTCTTTCTTTCTTTCTCTTTCTTTCTTTCTTTCTTTCTTTCTTCTTTCTTTCTTTCTTTCTGTTTTGTTTTCATTTTTTAACAAGTTTTGTTCAGCATACACTACCAAATGAATGTCTTATTAGGGAGCCTCCATCGCCCCCCACAGACGTTTCATTTTTCACAAGAGTTTCTTATATTTGGTGCCTATATTTTTAGCATTCCCAGTTCAGTTCCAGAGACTAAGTCTCAGTCTACCTTGGAGTTTGCTGAATTGGTTTGTTTATGTGGAGGAGAAGGGTCCAGAGTTTTCTTCTCTGCCATCTTGCTGATGTCACTCTCCTATCTTTCTTCTTAAGAAAATACTCTTCAATAATATAGCAAGGTAATTGACCTCAGGGTGTGTAGTCACAATAATCATATTTGTGACTTTGGGCAAGTCCCTTCCTTTTTTTTTAAGATTTTTATTTTTATTTACTCATGAGACACAGAGAGAGAGAGAAAGAGGCAGAGACACAGGCAGAGGGAGAAGCAGGCTCCCTGGGGGGAGCCTGATGCCGGAATCAATCCCAGGACTCCGGGACCCCAAAGGCAGACACTCAACCACTGAACCACCTAGGTGTCCTTTGAGCAAGTTACTTAAACTCAGTGTGCCTAAGTTTCTTTATCCTTAAAATGGAAATATAATAGTGCTACTCTATAAGTTTAAGGATTAAACATATTAATATACTTAAGAATAGTGACTGGGAATTACATCATACTCTTGTTTTAGGTAAAATATTTTGTTATAGAAAGTAATATGAGTACATTTATTAAGTGGTAGTACCATGACAACATAATTCCAGATATTCTTCCTGATAAAATTAAATAACTTGTGGCCTAAGGACTGAGTAATATTACTAGTAGTGTGTCTTGTTACGAAAATCCTGGTTTTTGTAATGCCTGTCTTACTTGAGATATATAATCTAGAGAATATTTTTATTTCAAATAAAGTAATCAGCCATATATGTAAATATATAGGTATCTAAGTAAAACAAACAAGTTATATTTGTAAACATATTTCTGGGCAATCTACATTAGTTTTCATTTCAGAGTCTAACCAGGAACTAACTCTTACTATATAATCACATCTAAAATTACTCTTCTTTAATTCACCAAGTGAATAATGTACAGAGAGAACTGAATTAGCAACAAAGATCCAGAGGATCGGGATGCCTGGGTGGCTCAGCAGTTGAGTGTCTGCCTTTGGCTCAGGTTGTGATCCCAGAGTTATGGGATCGAGTCCCACATCAGGCCCCTGCATGGATCCTGCTTCTCTTTCCTCTGTCTGTGTCTCTGCCTCTCTGTGTGTTTCTCATGAATAAATGAATAAAATATTAAAAAAAAGACCCAGAGGATCCCACATTCATAGCCAATATTTTGTGGATCAAATCAGATAAAGTGGCACTTACTACCTTCACTCCTTACCACCTAATTTTATAACCCAATCCTTTTCCAATCCTAGTTCCCTCATTGCATTGAAACAACCTTTATAGGGATCCCTGGGTGGCGCAGCGGTTTGGCGCCTGCCTTTGGCCCAGGGCACGATCCTGGAGACCCGGGATCGAATCCCACGTCGGGCTCCCTGCATGGAGCCTGCTTCTCCCTCTGCCTGTGTCTCTGCCTCTCTGTCTCTCTCTCTCTGTGTGACTATCATGAATAAATAAATAAAATCTTTAAAAAAAAAAAAAAAAAAAGAAACAACCTTTATAGAGACCAGCTCTGGCCTCCATTTTACCCAGTGCTCAACTGCCTATCCTCATTGTAGTCAGCCTTTTACCAGTTTTATCACTTGAACTTACTTTTCTTTTATTATTTTATTTTATTTTATTTTATTTTATTTTATTTTAAAAAAATATATTTTTTTATTTGTTTAAGATAAAGCAAGAGCAAGAGAGAGAGCATGTGTGGGGTTGAGGGAGATCTAGGAAAGAGAGAGAGAGAGAGAGAGAGAGAAGCAGGCTCCTCACTGAGCAGAGAGCCCTATGCAGGCCTCCATCCCAGGACCTTGGGATCACGCCGTGAGCCAAAGGCAGATGCTCAACCAATTGAACCATCCAGGTTCCCTGACCTTACTTTTCTTGAAACACTAGCATCTCCAGGCCTCGTGGGTACCACCCTCTGTGGGTCTTATCCTATCCCACTTCCAATCATTGCCTGGGTCCCCTTTGCTGGTTTCTCCTTCTGTGTCCTCTTCTCTGTCTTGTTTCTCAATTCCTCCTCTCCACCTGAATGCTCTTCCTATCTCATCTCATGCAATCCTATGTGACTTAGGTATCATTTATGTGTTGATGCTTCAGACATCTCTTGAACTCAAATTCTTTTTGAAATATTTATCAGATATATAATTGGGATATCAGTATTAAATACATCCAAAGTAGAACTCTTGATTTCTTATGCACACCCTCAGTCTTCACTGTCTCAATAACGGCAACATCAACAAGTGACAGATCAAATACTTAGGAAACATTGTTGGCTCCTCTATTTTCCTCACACTCATGTCTCTTGTCATCAAGGTATCACTATCTCCAGAACATCCCAAATCTGTCCCCTTCTCTCTACTGTTCTATACCTACCAACTCTTTTACCTATCCTTGCATTCTTCTATTATTAATTCTCCATCCAACCTTCATAATGTTTCTGTAATAATTAAATCATAGCATATTACGATCAGGTTATATGGCTCTTCTGCTTAACATCCTATCATATAATAGTATTAGAATAAAGTAACATGTGCTTAATATGGTCTTTAGGGCCCTGCCTGATTTGGACACTACCTAGTGCTTACTTTGATTTCCAGTATGCTCCAGATGAGTCATCTTTCTTTCCTTTAACATATGCCAAAATTCTAAGTCTTTTTACTTGCATTTCCCTTCACTTGGAAACTTCTTCCCCTAAATCTTTACATTATTCGTTCTGTCTTTTCATTCAATTCTCAGCTTACATGCCATCTCTGCAAAGTGGTCTGGTCTAAGTAAAGAGCTCTGTTCTCACTTGTCTGACTTGTCTAATCCTCTTATTTCTTACCATGGCACTTATCACTGTCTCTGATGAGTGCAAAAGTCAAACTCTCCACTAAAATATAAGTTGGAGAGGAGAGAATTTGACTTGTCTTTTTCTGCAATCAGAGCCCAGAACAGTGTCCAGCAAGTATCGCCCAGAACAGTGTCCAGCAAGTATAGATATTTGATGAATATCAGACGAATGAGTGAATTAATTAACTGATGAAAAGTCAATTCTTGAAGAATGTACTTTGATTAATTACAAATAGAAATTAATAATAAAGGACCTGAATCAAAAAGTAAGATAATAATGCCCAGATAGCACTGAGAAAGAAACCTTTGGAATTAAAGACTTTGGAGTAGAACAGGCTATCCCTTTACTCTGAGTTGGTAAGATTATCAGTAATATCTTCATGAAGAGTTGCTAAAGTTTTGGATTAGAATCCCTGTATTATTGGTTGCATATAGTTTTGAAAAATATGTAATTCTTACTAATTGATGGCAGAATAAATCATTCCTAACAATTAATTTTGCCATCTTCAAGGAATCTACATTTAGAGAATCTTTTCAGGGATTTTTAGGTAGATCTTGTTTTGGTAGATCTTCTCTAGATTTTGCTATGGCACACATGAGTGTTAAAAGACATTTGACAGAACAAATAAGACTGTAGCATTATTGAGACGCCTGGGTGGCTCAGTGGTTGAGCTTTTGCCTTAGGCTCAGGACATGGTCCCAGAGTCCTGGGATCAAATCCCACATTGAGCTTCCCATGGGAAGCCTGCTTCTACCTCTGCCTATGTCTCTGCCTCTCTCTGTGTCTCTTATGAATAAATAAATAAAATGTTTTTTTTTTAAAAGAGACTGTAACATTACTAATGTCAGTTTTAGTAGGCAACCTTTCCCTAGTCAAAAATAGAGAGGGAGATATAATAGAATATACATATATATATTCTGGTCTACTTATAAGTAGCAAGAGTATTTTTTCATTGTGAATAAACAAAGCCTTTGACTTATCAAAATAAGTATACTGGAGACCCAGACATGCTATCAAAAAAGAGAGGAACATTTAGTCTAACAAAAAAGATAAATTAAAAAAAATAAATAGATGTATTTAGAGAGGAATTAACTTCCTGGGGGCCAGATTGGGTTTGGCAAGGCAAACAAGGCAAACTATGATAGAACATATTTTCTTCATGTATGTGTGATAGTTACTAAAGTGGTAGAAAAAGTGATATAGCAAGTTTGGATGTGAGTAACAATTTGACTTTTTTTTTTTTTTTTTTTTACATCTTGTGGAAAAAACATGTGTGAAAACTGATAATAAATTATGTGACTTCTTAATCAGTGAAACAGTTATACCTGAAAGGTCCTACTAATTATATCATTGATAGCCTACAGAAAATAGGTCTCTGGTGGCATCTCAGTATGCTGTTTAGCTTAATATTTTTATCACTGCTTTAAATGTTGACATAGAAGTAATTCTTACTATATTTGCAGAAAGCATGAAGCTAGGAGTATAAAAATATACCGAATGACAGAATCAACATATTTTTTTTTAGATTTTATTTATTTATTCATTAAACACACACACAGAGAGAGAGAGGCAGAGACATAGGCAGAGGGAGAAGCAGGCTCTTTCAGGGAGCCCAATGTAGGACTCAACCCTGGGATCACGCCCTGAGCTGAGGGCAGACACTCAACCACTGAGCCACCCAGGAGTCCCTGAAATAATTTCTATATGCTGCAAAACTCTTCATTATCTAACAAAATGAAATTTATTTGGAATAAATTGAAGTACTACATTTAACTTTTTAAAATGCCATAACTAATATTTAGGCGAGGAAAGCATAATTTTACTTCGATTTATATGGGATAATCTTGTCTTCAAAATACATATGAATCAATAGCTTATTTACTCAGTTATTAAGCACCTATTATTTGATTACATTTTCTCTTTTTTTAAAAAAAAGAGATTGCATTTATTTATCTATTTGAAAGAGATTGAGAGAGAGTACAAACATGAGGGAAGGAGCAGAGAGGGAGGGAGAGGAAGAAGGAAAGAATTCCAACCAAGGGCTTGATCTCAGGACCCTGAGACCGTGACTTGAGCTGATATCAAGAGTCAGATGCTTAACCCAGGTACCTCTGTTATAAATATTGTAGCCTGTATAGAGGTCTATTTCTTTATTGGGTGGGATAAACAAATGCAGTTTCCTTAGCATAATCAGACACATGAACAAGTCTTAACCTCATCTCCTTGTCAGGTCTCTTTAAGCCGGATACATGGGTGGGATTTGGGAATCCAGAAAAATCTATCCCTGAAATTATTTTTTTTTAAGATTTTATTTATTTGTTTATGAGAGACACAGAAAGGCAGAGACATAGGCAGAGGGAGAAGCAAATCCCCTGCAGAGAGCCTGATGTGGGACTCAATCCCAGGACTCTGGGATCACAGACCTGAGCCAAAGGCAAACACTCAACGAACTGAACTACCCAGGTGTCCTATCCCTTAAATTAAATGCAAAATTATATATGTATAATCTGGGGAGAAGTTCCTTATTATTTATGCCTTCTGAAATCCCTAAAATGTTGATAACTAGTACTCTGGAGCAATTTGCTAGCTCTAGAGTATAACTTCCTTTCTTTAAAAAAAAAAAAAAAAATAAAGTGGGGGATGCTTGGGTGGCTCAGCGGTTGAGCATCTGCCTTTGGCTCAGGGTATGATACCGGAGTCCTGGGATCGAGTCCCATGTCAGGCTCCCTGCATGGAGCCTGCTTCTCCCTCTGCCTGTGTCTCTGCCTCTCTCTCTCTCTCTCTGGGTGTCTCTCATGAGTAAATAAAAAAAAATCTTAAAAAAAAAAGTGGAACTCTGAAGTTAAACTTTTTTCTACACTAGAATCTATTCTATTGTTGTTAAAAGTAAAACTTAAGTCTATATGAAGTCACATTAATTGTTCTTGAAAATTCTCTCCATGCTTAAAATTGCATTAAATAGGGGGAGGAGCAAGATGGCGGAAGAGTAGGGTCTCCAAGTCACCTGTCTCCACCAAACTACCTAGAAAACCTTCAAAGTATCCTGAAAATCTATGAATTCGGCCTGAGATTTAAAGAGAGACCAGCTGGAATGCAACAGTGAGAAGAGTTCGCGCTTCTATCAAGGTAGGAAGACGGGGAAAAAGAAATAAAGAAACAAAGGCCTCCAAGGGGGAGGGGCCCCGCGAGGAGCCGGGCTGAGGCCGGGGCGAGTGTCCCCAGGACAGGAGAGCCCCGTCCCGGAGGAGCAGGAGCTGCACCGACCTTCCCGGGCGGAAAGGGGCTCGCGGGGAGGTGGAGCAGGACCCAGGAGGGCGGGGATGCCCTCGGGTTCCCCGGGACAGTAACAGCAACTGCGCGCCCAGGAGAGTGCGCCGAGCTCCCTAAGGGCTGCAGCGCGCACGGCGGGACCCGGAGCAGCTCGGGGGCTCGGGCGGCGGCTCCGCGGAGGGGGCTGCGGGGCGGGAGCAGCTCGGGGGGCTCGGACAGAGGAAGAGGCTCCGCGGAGGGGGCTGCGGGGCCGGGAGCCCGAATCCACCAGCGCAGGCCCCGGAGCACAGGGCGCCGGGACACAGCCCAGGATCTGGCCTCCCCCGGGACAGGCAGAGGCCGGGAGGGCCCAGGACAGCGAGGACGCTCCTGCCCCAGCTGAGCACATCAGCGGCCCCGCCCCGGAGCCTCCAGGCCCTGCAGACGGAGTTCCTGCCGGAGCTGAATCCAGGTTTCCAGAGCTGCCCCGCCACTGGGGCTGTTCCTCCTGCGGCCTCACGGGGTAAACAACCCCCACCGAGCCCTGCACCAGGCAGGGGCACAGCAGCTCCCCCAACTGCTGACACCTGAAAATCAGCACAACAGGCCCCTCCCCCAGAACACCAGCTAGACGGACAACTTCCAGGAGAAGCCAAGGGACTTAAAGAACACAGAATCAGAAGATACTCCCCTGTGGTTCTTTTTTTTTGTTGTTGTTGTTTTTTGTTTTTTGTTTTTTTTTTTTTGTTTTGTTTTGGTTTTTTTTTTGTTTGTTTTGTTTTGTTTTGCTTTTTGATTTGTTTCCTTCCCCCACCTCCCCTTTTTTTCCTTTCTCTTTTTCTTTCTTTTTCTTCTTTTATTTCTTCCTTTTTTCTTTTTTCTCTTTCTCTTTTCTTTCCTTCTTACTCTCCTCTCTTTTTCTCCTTTTCCCAATACAACTTGCTTTTGGCCACTCTGCACTGAGCAAAATGACTAGAAGGAAAACCTCACCTCAAAAGAAAGAATCAGAAACAGTCCTCTCTCCCACAGAGTTACAAAATCTGGATTACAATTCAATGTCAGAAAGCCAATTCAGAAGCACTATTATACAGCTACTGGTGGCTCTAGAAAAAAGTATAAAGGACTCAAGAGACTTCATGACTGCAGAATTTAGAGCTAATCAGGCAGAAATTAAAAATCAATTGAATGAGATGCAATCCAAACTAGAAGTCCTAACCACGAGGGTTAACGAGGTGGAAGAACGAGTGAGTGACAGAGAAGACAAGTTGATAGCAAAGAGGGAAACTGAGGAAAAAAGAGATAAACAATTAAAAGACCATGAAGATAGATTAAGGGAAATAAACGACAGCCTGAGAAAGAAAAACCTACGTTTAATTGGGGTTCCCGAGGGCGCCGAAAGGGCCAGAGGGCCAGAATATGTATTTGAACAAATTCTAGCTGAAAACTTTCCTAATCTGGGAAGGGAAACAGGCATTCAGATCCAGGAAATAGAGAGACCCCCCCCTAAAATCAATAAAAACCGTTCAACCTCGACATTTAATAGTGAAGCTTGCAAATTCCAAAGATAAAGAGAAGATCCTTAAAGCAGCAAGAGACAAGAAATCCCTGACTTTTATGGGGAGGAGTATTAGGGTAACAGCAGACCTCTCCACAGAGACCTGGCAGGCCAGAAAGGGCTGGCAGGATATATTCAGGGTCCTAAATGAGAAGAACATGCAACCAAGAATACTTTATCCAGCAAGGCTCTCATTCAAAATGGAAGGAGAGATAAAGAGCTTCCAAGACAGGCAGCAACTAAAAGAATATGTGACCTCCAAACCAGCTCTGCAAGAAATTTTAAGGGGGACTCTTAAAATTCCCCTTTAAGAAGAAGTTCAGTGGAACAGTCCACAAAAACAAAGACTGAATAGATATCATGATGACACTAAACTCATATCTCTCAATAGTAACTCTGAATGTGAACGGGCTTAATGACCTCATCAAAAGGCGCAGGGTTTCAGACTGGATAAAAAAGCAGGACCCATCTATTTGCTGTCTACAAGAGACTCATTTTAGACAGAAGGACACCTACAGCCTGAAAATAAAAGGTTGGAGAACCATTTACCATTCGAATGGTCCTCAAAAGAAAGCAGGGGTAGCCATCCTTATATCAGATAAACTAAAATTTACCCCAAAGACTGTAGTGAGAGATGAAGAGGGACACTATATCATACTTAAAGGATCTATTCAACAAGAGGACTTAACAATCCTCAATATATATGCTCCGAATGTGGGAGCTGCCAAATATATAAATCAATTATTAACCAAAGTGAAGAAATACTTAGATAATAATACACTTATACTTGGTGACTTCAATCTAGCTCTTTCTATACTCGATAGGTCTTCTAAGCACAACATCTCCAAAGAAACGAGAGCTTTAAATGATACACTGGACCAGATGGATTTCACAGATATCTACAGAACTTTACATCCAAACTCAACTGAATACACATTCTTCTCAAGCGCACATGGAACTTTCTCCAGAATAGACCACATATTGGGACACAAATCGGGTCTGAACCGATACCAAAAGATTGGGATTGTCCCCTGCATATTCTCGGACCATAATGCCTTGAAATTAGAACTAAATCACAACAAGAAGTTTGGAAGGACCTCAAACACGTGGAGGTTAAGGACCATCCTGCTAAAAGATAAAAGGGTCAACCAGGAAATTAAGGAAGAATTAAAAAGATTCATGGAAACTAATGAGAATGAAGATACAACCGTTCAAAATCTTTGGGATGCAGCAAAAGCAGTCCTAAGGGGGAAATACATCGCAATACAAGCATCCATTCAAAAACTGGAAAGAACTCAAATACAAAAGCTAACCTTACACATAAAGGAGCTAGAGAAAAAAACAGCAAATAGATCCTACACCCAAGAGAAGAAGGGAGCTAATAAAGATTCGAGCAGAACTCAACGAAATCGAGACCAGAAGAACTGTGGAACAGATCAACAGAACCAGGAGTTGGTTCTTTGAAAGAATTTTTTTTTTTTCTTTGAAAGAATTAATAAGATAGATAAACCATTAGCCAGCCTTATTAAAAAAAAGAGAGAGAAGACTCAAATTAATAAAATCATGAATGAGAAAGGAGAGATCACTACCAACACCAAGGAAATACAAACGATTTTAAAAACATATTATGAACAGCTATACGCCAATAAATTAGGCAATCTAGAAGAAATGGACGCATTTCTGGAAAGCCACAAACTACCAAAACTGGAACAGGAAGAAATAGAAAACCTGAACAGGCCAATAACCAGGGAGGAAATTGAAGCAGTCATCAAAAACCTCCCAAGACACAAGAGTCCAGGGCCAGATGGCTTCCCAGGGGAATTTTATCAAACATTTAAAGAAGAAATCATACCTATTCTCCTAAAGCTGTTTGGAAAGATAGAAAGAGATGGAGTACTTCCAAATTCGTTCTATGAAGCCAGCATCACCTTAATTCCAAAACCAGACAAAGACCCCACCAAAAAGGAGAATTACAGACCAATATCCCTGATGAACATGGATGCAAAAATTCTCAACAAGATACTGGCCAATAGGATCCAACAGTACAGTAAGAAAATTATTCACCATGACCAAGTAGGATTTATCCCCGGGACACAAGGCTGGTTCAACACCCGTAAAACAATCAATGTGATTCATCATATCAGCAAGAGAAAAACCAAGAACCATATGATCCTCTCATTGGATGCAGAGAAAGCATTTGACAAAATACAGCATCCATTCCTGATCAAAACTCTTCAGAGTGTAGGAATAGAGGGAACATTCCTCGACATCTTAAAAGCCATCTATGAAAAGCCCACAGCAAATATCATTCTCAATGGGGAAGCACTGGGAGCCTTTCCCCTAAGATCAGGAACAAGACAGGGATGTCCACTCTCACCACTGCTGTTCAACATAGTACTGGAAGTCCTAGCCTCAGCAATCAGACAACAAAAAGACATTAAAGGCATTCAAATTGGCAAAGAAGAAGTCAAACTCTCCCTCTTTGCCGATGACATGATACTCTACATAGAAAACCCAAAAGTCTCCACCCCAAGATTGCTAGAACTCATACAGCAATTCGGTAGCGTGGCAGGATACAAAATCAATGCCCAGAAGTCAGTGGCATTTCTATACACTAACAATGAGACTGAAGAAAGAGAAATTAAGGAGTCAATCCCATTTACAATTGCACCCAAAAGCATAAGATACCTAGGAATAAACCTCACCAAAGATGTAAAGGATCTATACCCTCAAAACTATAGAACACTTCTGAAAGAAATTGAGGAAGACACAAAGAGATGGAAAAATATTCCATGCTCATGGATTGGCAGAATTAATATTGTGAAAATGTCAATGTTACCCAGGGCAATATACACGTTTAATGCAATCCCTATCAAAATACCATGGACTTTCTTCAGAGAGTTAGAACAAATTATTTTAAGATTTGTGTGGAATCAGAAAAGACCCCGAATAGCCAGGGGAATTTTAAAAAAGAAAACCATATCTGGGGGCATCACAATGCCAGATTTCAGGTTGTACTACAAAGCTGTGGTCATCAAGACAGTGTGGTACTGGCACAAAAACAGACACATAGATCAGTGGAACAGAATAGAGAATCCAGAAGTGGACCCTGAACTTTATGGGCAACTAATATTCGATAAAGGAGGAAAGACTATCCATTGGAAGAAAGACAGTCTCTTCAATAAATGGTGCTGGGAAAATTGGACATCCACATGCAGAAGAATGAAACTAGACCACTCTCTTTCACCATACACAAAGATAAACTCAAAATGGATGAAAGATCTAAATGTGAGACAAGATTCCATCAAAATCCTAGAGAAGAACACAGGCAACACCCTTTTTGAACTCGGCCATAGTAACTTCTTGCAAGATACATCCACGAAGACAAAAGAAACAAAAGCAAAAATGAACTATTGGGACTTCATCAAGATAAGAAGCTTTTGCACAGCAAAGGATACAGTCAACAAAACTCAAAGACAACCTACAGAATGGGAGAAGATATTTGCAAATGACATATCAGATAAAGGGCTAGTTTCCAAGATCTATAAAGAACTTATTAAACTCAACACCAAAGAAACAAACAATCCAATCATGAAATGGGCAAAAGACATGAACAGAAATCTCACAGAGGAAGACATAGACATGGCCAACATGCATATGAGAAAATGTTCTGCATCACTTGCCATCAGGGAAATACAAATCAAAACTACAATGAGATACCACCTCACACCAGTGAGAATGGGGAAAATTAACAAGGCAGGAAACCACAAATGTTGGAGAGGATGCGGAGAAAAGGGAACCCTCTTACACTGTTGGTGGGAATGTGAACTGGTGCAGCCACTCTGGAAAACTGTGTGGAGGTTCCTCAAAGAGTTAAAAATAGACCTGCCCTACGACCCAGCAATTGCACTGTTGGGGATTTACCCCAAAGATACAAATGCAATGAAACGCCGGGACACCTGCACCCCGATGTTTCTGGCAGCAATGGCCACGATAGCCAAACTGTGGAAGGAGCCTCGGTGTCCAACGAAAGATGAATGGATAAAGAAGATGTGGTTTATGTATACAATGGAATATTACTCAGCTATTAGAAATGACAAATACCCACCATTTGCTTCAACGTGGATGGAACTGGAGGGTATTATGCTGAGTGAAGTAAGTCAGTCGGAGAAGGACAAACATTATATGTTCTCATTCATTTGGGGAATATAAATAATAGTGAAAGGGAATATAAGGGAAGGGAGAAGAAATGTGTGGGAAATATCAGAAAGGGAGACAGAACGTAAAGACTGCTAACTCTGGGAAACGAACTAGGGGTGGTAGAAGGGGAGGAGGGCGGGGGGTGGGAGTGAATGGGTGACGGGCACTGGGTGTTATTCTGTATGTTAGTAAATTGAACACCAATAAAAAATAAATTAAAAAAAAATAAAATTGCATTAAATATATTTGTTTCATTTAAAAAATAATCATTATGTCTTAAAGATATAAGATTCAGTTAGTGTGTCAAGAAATTTTTTCCCCCGGATAGGCCTGACCTAGATTTTCTCAAATTGTGTCTATTATTTGATCCTTGTTGCTTGTTAATGTCCCACCACCTCTATGAAGGTAGATGTTTTGTCTTTAATGAGAGAGATACTTTGGCCTCCATGAAACTTTTTTCTTTTAATGATTTATTTATTTATTTATTTATTTATTTATTTATTTATATTTAAATTTTTTTAAATTTAAATATTTATTTAATTAATTAATTTATTTATGTATGTATTTATTTATTTACTTACTTATTTTAGAGAGAGAGAAAGAGTGTACAAGCAGCAGGAGGGGCAGAGGAAGAGAATCCTCAAGCAGACTCCCTGCTAAGCTCAGAGCTCCACTCAGGGCGGGATCCCAGGACCCTGAGGTCATGGTCTGAGCCAAAATCAAGAGTCAGGTGCTTAACCAACTGACCTACTCAGGTGCCCCCGTGAAACTTTGTTTTTAAACTTATCCTTCAAAAATCTGAGGGTGCTGGAGTGTTTATGACTAAATTCAACTCTAAAAACACAAACTCAGAATTATTTTACCCAATGGCAGATTATAATTTTTGTCAACTACTTCCAAAATATTTCTGTTAGCAATAGGCAGCTATTGTGAGTTACAACTTAAATTCTTCTGCCTTCTACTATTCAAAGTTATAGTAAAAATAATTTAAAAAAAACCTCAGTTATCTGGCAGAGTTAGTGCCCACTGAGTAAGTGATTTAATAAAATTCATGAATTTGAGGAAAGTACATTCTCTTTCCATGTCATTAAGGAACTATTTAGTTGTTCTCAAGAAGCAAGAAAAAATCTCAAATGAACAACTTAACCTTGTGCTTAAAGGGGCTAGAAAAAGAGCAATAAGCAAAACTTAAAAAGACCAGAAGGAAAGAAATAATAGAGATTACAACAGAAATAAATGATATAGAACACCCCTCTAAAAAAAAAAAAAAAAAAAAAAACCCACCAAAAACTTAAAATACAATAGAACAGATCAATGAAAATAGCAGCTGGTTCTTTGAAAACATAATACCTTTTAACCAATTAAATAGAGCTCTTATCTCCTGTTTCTAGTGCAAGCTTCCAGCCACCTAGGGAGTTGCTGCCTCTTTCCTCCTGGATTGTAAGGGAAAGAGGAGGTGCACAAGGGCCAAGCAGCCATGGTGAAGATATAAACAGGGACCAAACAACCAGGTGGGACAGAGATTTGTTTCAATCTCCCAGACCTTGGCTAGTCTCTGTTAAACCACTCTTGTTTTACCAGGCAGGAGTATCCAAGCTTCTGAGTCCCTGAGTTGTATGATTTGTATGTATGTCACCTGGGAATGTCTGGACTCAATTCAGATGAATATTCAATTCCCTCAGGGTATTTTTAACTGTTATACTGACCTGTCCAGATTTTGTGAGAAACTCTAGTTTACCTCTAAAAGCTGTCCCATAAACCTATGTAATTTATCCCAAGAGAATACTTTTTCTGTTGTTGTTAAAGAATTTACTCATTTATTTGAGAGAGAGAGAGAGAGAGAGAGAGAATGAGTTGGGGGAGGGCAGAGGGACAAGCAGACTCCTCCCTGAGCGTGGAGCCCCACTCAGGGCTTGAGCATAAGTCAGAAGACACTGAACCAACTTAGCCACCCAGGGTGTCCCCCAAGAGAAATCTTCATCATAAAAGTAATCAGAGGGTCTGCTGGATTTCAGATGAGGTCACACACCAGGCTGGCAGTCATCAAATACCACCAAGAAGGAAGAGCCTCACCAAAGAATCTACTTCTGGTAAAGAATCTACTCCTGGTCCTAGTTGCTTCATTAAGGTAACTAGTGTGCAGAACCTCAGAAGGACAAGAGTCCCATCTGGGTCACCAAATCTTGTAACCAGAATAAGGTGAATTTGCTTCTTGGCAAGTTTTAGATAGGAACTTGTAGAGTTGTCACACAAAAGATCACAGGGAATAACTTCCAAAGTCCTGATCCCTAAGTAGGGTTGAGTGGGTTTCCTTTATTTAGGGTCAGGATGGATGCTGAGAAATGGGAACTTTGTCATCATAGATAGACATAAATGGTCGTGCATGTGCCTGTGGAAACATACCTGTACATACATTGCATGTTATGTTAATGAACCTTGTTCTCCCCATTGGGTGGTTATTGTAGCATTATAATAAGGTAGAGGTAATTATCAATAAGTCCATGATCCATCTGTGTGAATCAGGTTGAGCTCAAACTGGTCTAGATGGGCTGGATTGGGTGGAGCTCTTCACCAGGGCAGTTATTATTGTTTGTGAGGTAGTTGTTTGTTTTTGTCACCAGATATTATGTGTGTGGGGTCTTTTGCATGACATAAAATATAAACTGGAAAGAAAAACTTGAGGAAAATGTGGGACAAAGGTAGATGGTTACATGTAGGTAGCCAGTAAAGGTCAGTTCTTAGGGTCAGTCATGCAGGGTCTTCTGGTGATAAAAGGTTAAGGAGAAAGCCAGATCTTAAAATGTGGTGTGGATAGCATTCCTTAAATGGAAATAATTTTGAGGAACTTCGGTTTATTTCTCTTAATGTCACTGGGGGACACTTTCTGTCTAACACTCATGATTCTTCTTTGGCTCCATTATCTTTCGTCACATTTACAATGAGGGCTAACAACCTTCCCTGGACTGTGAGGGTCTCCATAATCTGAGTGATTTCCCATTGCTTTGGGGGTCCTGGGGAAATCTGTGCATATTTCTGAGGATCTCTATCTTAAGCCATTTCTAAGTTCTATTTTGTCTCATGTCCAAAGTGTGTGAGGGGAGTGGGAGAATATTGGGGTTTAGTGCAGAAATCCCAGGAACCCTGGAAACATGTCACATGTTTTTTCTTTACGATTTCCAATCTTATGGAGGCTTCAAACATAAATCAGAAAATTGAGACTCAGTCATTTCATTACGGCACAAATTATCTCATTAAAATGGAAAAAAAAATCTAATTAACTATTAACTTTAAAATTTCCGTTTTCTTTGCATGAACTAACACTAAAAATGTCAACTCTATGTGCTCCAATTTCTCAGTAGTAAAATAATTTGTTTACATCCTAGAATTCCTACATAAAGTAATGCCATAAGAGAACAAGAACATTTAGAACTTAGACTTTTATCATATAATAGTCAATTGCTACCAATTTCTTAGTAACTATGATTTTATAATTTTATCTTAGTATTAAGTTACTGAGCCGGTGTCCTATTGTTTTCTCTTTCTGATCATATTTTTTAAAAAATTCACTCGTGAATTTTTAGATTCACAAGTTCTGATATGACATGCTTGAATGATGATACCTTCTATAAGAATCAATTAGATAATTAGTAAAATCCCCATATTTATTAAAATGTTTTGTTCATAAATATAATTTTACTTAAAGCAAATGTAATCATTAGGTTTTTCATCTACTTTCCTCATAATTTATCTGAATTTAATCCCAAATATTTATTTTATTTTTTAATTAAATTTTTTTTAAGATTTTATTTATTCATTTGACAGAGAGAGAGAGAGTACAAGCAGGGGTCTCTCTAACAAGGAGAGAGACCATGGCAAGCAGAGGGAGAGCAAGAGGCAGGCTCGCTGCCGAGCAGGGACCCTAATGTCAGGCTCAATGCCAGGATCCTCGAATCATAACCAGAGCAGAAGACAGATGTTTAACTGACTGAACCACCCTGGAACCCCTCCCAAATATTTATTTTATATACAATAATTCTCAGCATAGTTTACAACTTCTATGTTGTTTCTTTATTTAGAAGTGAAGGACTTTGCTGGCTTGCTTCTGAAGAATGGATTATAGTCTTTACATTCTGTGTAAAATAGGAAGAATTTATTAACATATATTTCTCTAATTCTTAAGTGCTTATTCATAAATTTTTAGAGCTTTTTATGATTGATGGTAAAGAATGTTCTTTACAATTTTATTGCCATATAAGACATTCCAATTATTTAAAATGCTTGCTTTTCATAGGTGCACTGTCACTGTTCAAAATTATATGGAAGGATTCTTTTTTAATAATACCTTCATGTAGAATTTTTTGGGTTAAGTTTTCTCTTACTTTTTTCTTGAAATGCCATTATAATTTGGTTCCTTTTTCATGGGACTTTCCACAATATTAGTTAGTTGAGTTTTTACCTATGTATTATGTTTTGGGTAGCAGTTCTCAACTCACTACATTTTTTTTTTAACTCACTACATTTTAAGATATTGCAGGGATTATTCAGGTATGAATCAGCTGTATGTTTTTGCCAATAATATTATGTATGTATTTGCCTCTATAAATATTACCCATATGTATGGAATGGTTGAATCACTATATTGTACACATATAATATTATAACACTGTATGTTAACTATACTGGAATTACAATTTAAAATTAAAAATAAAAAATTGTGATGATACTTGGTGATGTACGGAAGTGTTGAATCACTATATTGTACACATATAACTAAAATTACACTGTATGTTAACTAACTGGAGTTTAAATTAAAATTTTAAAAGATGTGAAAAAAATATTACCCATACATTAAAAAAGAAGCTATTTAATGACTTAAAATTAAAAGACATATAATTATTTTCCAAAATATTCTATGATATTCAAGGCACGTAGCAACATGTTAGATGAATCTGGTTGAAATTCATAATTAAAATGATGGGTTTCCCTTTATTAAGTGCTAATAATGTTACATACCTTGCTTCTTAAAAACTGCTTCCTCTTTATTCTGCATTATTGTAATTGTTCATTATAAAGAGGATCTCACCTTAAATAAAGATACTAAGTTTGGGACACCTGGGTGGCTCAGCGGTTGAGCATGAGGCTCAGGACGTGATCCTGGGGTGCCGGGATCGAGTACCACATCAGGCTCTTTGCATGGAGCCTGCTTTTCCCTCTGTCTATGTCTCTGCCTCTCTCTCTGTGTCTCTCATAAATAAATAAATAAATCTTTATTTAAAAAGATACTAAGTTATTTATATATTTAGCTTGTATAAATTTTGCAAAGTAACATCAGGTGCAAAAATTATACTATTCTTTATGTTCCATATCTAGACTCAAATTAACATATAAACTCTTATTTCTGCTTCATAGAGGAGAAACTTGAATTTGCCAAGTTAAGGCAACTCAAGGGTTTTTGATTAAAAACATAGTGTCCTTGTAGATAAGTTTGGGATTCTCAGTCCTTTCTTTCTCTTTACTACCTTTCTGGGGAGCACAGGGATCTGGGAGGCTTATGTGACTTTTCTGCTCTGGGAGTCTTCAAATAATTTGTTATTGTGTGAAATTGTTACATATAAAATATTCTTATCTTGATTGCCAAGATTCAACTTTTCCTTGCTCAGCATCCACACTAAAGTCTTAGGTTTATTGTAACTTGCTTGAAAATCTTCAAGAGCTTTTCTGTTGCTCTTGGAATAAAGATCTATTTTTCTGACAGAATGCCTACTATGTAAATAGCGTGGTTGCAAAATGTTTAAAGTGAATGAAAATTATGTTTCGTAAAAAATAGTCATGGTTAATTTTATCAACTTGAGTAATTCATGGGGTGCTCAGAAATTTGGCTAAACATTTCTAGGTTGTCTGTGAGAGTGGATCAGGATAAATTAGCATTTAAATCAGTGGACTCAGTAAAGTGGTTTGCCTTCCCCAGTGTGGGTGGGAAATACAAATTTTTGAGGGCCTGAGCAGAACAAAAAGGCAGAAGGAAGAATTTGACCCTTCCTACCAGATTCCTTTGAGTTAGGAAGTCACTCTTTTGCTGTGTAGGTATTGGCTCTGGAGCAAATTCATTTATTTTAAGGAGTTAGGTTGCTAGGACCTTTGTTTTGTCATGTTTATTTTGTTTTATTATTATTTTTTTAGCGATCCAGCTGTTCTCTTTATTTTTTTTATTTTTATAAATTTATTTTTTATTGGTGTTCAATTTGCCAACATATAGAATAACACCCAGTGCTCATCCCGTCAAGTGCCCACCTCAGTGCCCATCTCCCAGTCACCCCCACCACCCACCTTCCCTTCCACCACCCCTAGTTCGTTTCCCAGAGTTAGGAGTCTTTCATGTTCTGTCTCCCTTTCTGATATTTCCCACTCATTTTTTTCTCCTTTCCCTTTTATTCCCTTTCACCATTTTTTATATTCCCCAAATGAATGAGACCATATGTTTGTCCTTCTCCGATTGACTGACTTCACTCAGCATAATACCCTCCAGTTCCATCCACGTCGAAGCAAATGGTGGGTATTTGTCGTTTCTCATGGCTGAGGAATATTCCATTGTATACATAAACCACATCTTCTTTATCCATTCATCTTTCAATGGACACCGAGGCTCCTTCCACAGTTTGGCTATTGTAGAGATTGCTGCTATAAACATCGGGTGCAGGTGTCCTGGCGTTTCATTGCATCTGTATCTTTGGGGTAAATCCCCAGCAGTGTAATTGCTGGGTTGTAGGGCAGATCTATTTTTAACTCTTTGAGGAACCTCCATATAGTTTTCCAGAGTGGCTGCACCAGTTCACATTCCCACCAACAGTGCAGGAGGGTTCCCCTTTCTCCATATCCTCTCCAACATTTGTGGTTTCCTGCCTTGTTAATTTTCCTCATTCTCACTGGTGTGAGGTTGTATCTCATTGTGGTTTTGATTTGTATTTCCCTGATGGCAAGTGATGCGGAGCATTTTCTCATGTGCTTGTTGGCAATGTCTATGTCTTCCTCTGTGAAATTTCTGTTCATGTCTTCTGCCCATTTCATGATTGGATTGTTTGTTTCTTTGCTGTTGAGTTTAATAAGTTCTTTATATATCTTGGATACTAGCCCTTTATCTGATACGTCATTTGCAAATATCTTCTCCCATTTTGTAGGATGTCTTTGAGTTTTGTTGACGATATCTTTTGCTGTGCAAAAGCTTCTTATCTTGATGAAGTCCCAATAGTTCATTTTTGCTTTTGTTTCTTTTGCCTTCATGGATGAATCTTGCAAGAAGTTACTGTGGCTGAGTTCAAAAAGGGTGTTGCCTGTGTTCTCCTCTGGGATTTTGATGGAATCTTGTCTCACATTAAGCTCTTTCATCCATTTTGAGTTTATCTTTGTGTATGGTGCAAGAGAGTGGTCTAGTTTCATTCTTCTGCATGTGGATGTCTGATTTTCCCAGCACCATTTATTGAAGAGACTGTCTTTTTTTCCAGTGGATACTCGTTCCTCCTTTGTTGAATATTAGTTGACCATAAAGTTGAGGGTCCACTTCTGGATTCTCTATTCTGTTCCATTGATCTATGTGTCTGTTTTTGTGCCAGTACCACACTGTCTTGATGACCACAGCTTTGTAGTACAACCTGAAATCTGTCATTGTGATGCCCCCAGCTATGGTTTTCTTTTTTAAAATTCCCCTGGCTATTCGGGGTCTTTTCTGATTCCACACAAATCTTAAAATAATTTGTTCCAACCCTCTGAAGAAAGTCCATGGTATTTTGATAGGGACTGCATTAAACGTGTAAACATAGTAGTAGAAGTCCTAGCCTCAGCAATCAGACAACAAAAAGAAATAAAAGGCATTCAAATTGGCAAAGAAGTCAAACTCTCCCTCTTCGCCGATAACATGATACTCTACATAGAAAACCCAAAAGACTCCACCCCAAGATTACTAGAACTCATACAGCAATTTGGCAGTGTGGCAGGATACACATTCAATGCCCAGAAGTCAGTGGCATTTCTATACACTAACAATGAGACTGAAGAAAGAGATATTAAGGAGTCAATCCCATTTACAATTGCACCCAAAAACATAAGATACCTAGGAATAAACCTAACCAAAGAGGTAAAGGATCTATACCCTGAAAACTATAGAACACTTCTGAAAGAAATTGAGGAAGACACAAAGAGATGGAAAAATATTCCATGCTCATGGATTGGAAGAATTAATATTGTGAAAATGTCATTATTACCCAGGTCATGTTTATTTTAGATCTCTGTTCTTGTTGCTGTATCCTGCAGATTCTTACTCTAATATATTTGACATGTATCATTTAATATGAATATATCCCTGTCAAAATATGTAGAGTTCCACATATATTTGTATATTTAGATGATTTTTATTTACATACTGTTGGGCTGGGTCTTATTCCATAGTTTATGCAACCTTACTGCAGGATTTATCCATGTTGCCACTTTTACCACTCTATCTTCCCTCTGGTGGCTGCATATTATGTGTGCATGGTATGTACAATATGTACCTACCAAATTTAACTTATTCATTTCCTTTGTAATGAACTTAAGCTGTCCCTAACTTCTCATGGCCACAAAAAACATTGAGATACACGTTTTCACACATGTTGGTTAGAGATCATGTGGGAATTTCCATAGAATGTATTTCAAGAATGAAATTACTGGATTATGTGATATGTATATATATCTACTCTACGTTAGTTAGTGGATCCAAATTGCTCTGGAAATTGGCTAGAACAGTTTATGCCCTTATTCATGATGGTTTACACTTTCCCGCACATCAGGTTTATTTTGCTTTGTTTTGTTTTTGGTCCCACTTGATGTTAACTCACTTTATATATTTTGCCAATATGATTGAAGTAAAATGGCATCTCACTGGTGTTTTAGAGACATGGTGGTTGTTTCTTTCTCACATTCTAAGTCATGCTCCTTTCATCTATGGTACTGTCTTATCCTCATATATGACTAGAAATTAACATGTAAAGCACTATCAATAAATCCATATCACTTAAATGATTTTTAGGGATTATAGCAAAAATAGTGAGAAAAAAAACAACTAAATGCTCAAATCATTACATAAACTCAGAAGGCATGTGCAAACACATCTAATCAAAACTTTTAGCTAACCTTAAGAACAATGGTTTGATTTTAGTATTAAATGAAGCAAAACATGTCCTTTTTTTTTTTTTTATAATAGGAGAGATTCTTGTTTCACTTTTTCATGAGAAATCCCATCACATTGTACTTAACTGACTCTGATAGAAGTCAGTTTAAAGAGTGTGAGGAAACCAATGTAACAAAAAGGCAAACCATGCAGTCTTTTAAAGATCATTTTCACAAAAGCAGCAGGAGAGTTCATTAATTGGAGCACATATAAAATCAGGTCTTGAATTTTCTAGATGTGGAAACAAAACAGGCCATATGTCAATGCCATGCTGGGCAAAATTTTCATTTTCTTTCATTTAGTAATTCCAGTGATAGATTAAGTAAGTCCCAAGAAATAAACAAGATTTAGAAGTTATATGAGTTAGAAAGTCAAAGGGAGTTAGAATACCAGTTAAATGGTAATGATTGTTCTCTCTAAAGGAAAACAACAGACGAAATAGACAGGTTTCTACACTAGGATCTCAGAATTTCAATGCTGCAGGGAACGTCGGGAACTTTTGATACACTATCTTAATTTTGAGAAGAAATTGAGAACCAGGAAAGATAAGTGACTGAATCAAAGGTAACAGGGCACAATGGGTCCTTTAAGACCTTAGCGTTTATGGCAAGTCTTTTTTTTTTTTTTTTTTATGGCAGGCAAAATGGTTGGTAATTGGAGACTGGTAGACTTAGCTGGCTAGTTTATTACTAACTTGTCATATACCTTGGAAAAGTTATTTAACAGGCCTCTCTATATCCACAAACTGGAGGTAACAGTACTTTATCTGGTAGTGATACAGTAAATAGAATTGGGCATAATTTTGTAGAGCATCTGATACAAAATAGACTTCAAATCAATGCTAACTAATATAGATTATTGTAGATTTATTAAAAAGAGTGCTTTTTCTCACAAACATTAGCTATTACTGTAGAGTCACTACTCTTGAGTTTTACCAAATTAGATCAATATATACTTTTTTTTGTTGTTCTTTAGAATGAATTTTGATATGAGTTTGTTTTGATCTAATACTACTTTCATTATTGATCATGTCTCTCTGTCTGCCACGTGTTTTTGATTGAATCATATCAGTGGTGTGCTAATTCCTATAACTTTTGAAAAAGGGAAAAAGAAAACTGTAGATATTGGCTCACTAAACAGTTTTTTATGCTTCTTTTCAAATCTAGTAATGGAATCAGGACTTTACATGCTATTGTGAGGCGAAATAATGCCACCAGTTTGGCAGATTGAAAATAGATAATTTGGCCAGGAAATAAACTGTAAATATAAGAAAAACATGATTATCAAATGCAAGAAAATAACTTTAATGTTGAAAAAGTAGGTCAAAAGTGTTTTTAGATAAAGATCATTTTGAAGAACCCAGTGATAATAGTGAATTTTGGAAATAGTCATGATGTTTATGAAAAAGGCTGAAAATAAAATAGTTAAAAAGCAGATGAAATAATGGAAATGGTAAAGATAACAAATGAGCAGTTATAAAATATTATGTTCATATAAAGTGGCAGTAGGAATTTTAAAGTGAAATAAAATGATGTGGGGTTTTTATTGTTGTTTAAATCTTTTACCTTTGTTGATTAAGGATAGTATTAGATTTTATAGTTTAATAACTAAGGACTTGGATAAAGATAATTTTATAAAAGTATAAATTGTTAAGCTAATAAAATAGCAAAATTTCAAAAGATCTAGATACACA
The DNA here is from genome assembly GCF_003254725.2 of Canis lupus dingo. NCBI lineage: Eukaryota > Metazoa > Chordata > Mammalia > Carnivora > Canidae > Canis > Canis lupus. Next base: position 38,147,650 of record NC_064254.1, read on the forward strand.
CAATGGTTTCTGACTCTCACCGAAAGTTTAATATTGTCATTAGGAAATGCATATGTAAGTATTTAAGCTGCCTTTCCATATACAGGATACATCAGAAACACATAGAGATGAATCTGTAGGCCTACTCCAGGGGTTTGGATTTATTACCTTTGGATAGGTCCTAGAAATCTGTCTCCTAAACAAATTTCTTTTTTTTTTTTTCCTAAACAAATTTCTTTAGACAATTTGCAACCAGGCTTCAGAGATACCACACATGATAAAATACAAAAAATATTAAGACAAATGACTATTAATCTTCAGTCTGTAGAAGAAATTGTCATAGGCTCTTAGAATCATGAGGATGATCATTTCACGGATCCTGTTATCAAGAACTTAATCTATCAGAGCAGAGTTGCCTTTAAACTGCCATAAGGGGGATCCCTGGGTGGCGCAGCGGTTTGGTGCCTGCCTTTGGCCCAGGGCCCGATCCTGGAGACCTGGGATCGAATCCCACGTCGGGCTCCCGGTGCATGGAGCCTGCTTCTCCCTCTGCCTGTGTCTCTGCCTCTCTCTCTCTCTCTCTTTCTGTGTGACTATCATAAATAAAAAAAAAAAAAAAATTAAAAAAAAAATTAATAAACTGCCATAAGAACTGTACAGACATCACACTTCATTAGCTAAATTGAAGAGTAGATTATTTTCTCTCTGAACCCTTAATAGGATTGATGGGAAGAAGGCCATTCCAGGTACATTATGTGAGTACTATCAATAAAATCTGGTTGAAGATAGAGTTACAGTGGATTTGGGGAAAGGAGAATAATGCAGTATAGATGAGATTGATGGCCAAATATGTATTCATTCAATAAATATTTATGGAGAATAAGTCTAGTGAAAAATAAGACGTGGAATAAAGTAGTTGTAGTATGAGTGGACAGAAGTTAATTGAATCAACTGCTACCCAACTAGAACTTAAAAGATTAATTGTAGGCTAGAACTCAATGGTTAATTGGGTGTGGGCACATGTGAATGAGGGAAGAGTAAAGAATCACTTGAGTTTTCTGTTATGACAGAGTACTTGTGTTCTAATAACAGTTACTGGATTTTGGATACCCCCTATTTTACAGGCACTGAACTTGCCTCTTTGATATGTGGCCTCACTTAAACTTTGCAACAATACAATAAAGTGGATATTGTTGATACCGGTACTGTAGATCACTGGGTTGAAATGCTGAGAGACAGTGCTATAATCATAGCTAGAAAATGGGCCTTTTGCATCCTCCTTTACTGGCAAGAAGATCACATTCATTTGTTTTTCTTCTATTAAAGAAATCAAGGGCTATACAATACACTGATTAGCATTCCACTATTGCTAGTGGAAAATGACTAGTTATAGTGGGAATTCCAATTTATATTCAAAATAAGAGTAGTTTAAAATTATAGTTGCTTTAAGTGAAACACTGAACTTGGTAAACAGCCCTCTCATTTGAGATCTACTGTGATTTTATTTAATATTGAGCTTAAGACTTCATTAACATTGTTTATTCCACTCAATTTAGCTGCATACTTATGGACAAAGTTATTTATTTAAAGATAATATCCCCCTAAGCTACTTATTATAATGAGTTATGAAAATAAATGAGTTTTCTTAGAAGGTACAAATCAAATGTGTATTCTCCTAATTTCCACTGAGAGTAGGAGTGAGATCTTTAAATATAATTCCAATAGTTCATGGTCCCTCTCAATTTTTTAAATTTCTAAAATGTACACTTTTCAGATAAAAAAATTAAAAATTGGGGGGCAGAGTAAAATCGTCAAATTAAAGAATATGAACAAAAGTGATGTTGTGTAATAGGTTCTGCTATTTTGTTCTTCATTATAACTTACTTAGGGCATTATACATTTTGCAAAAGAATTTGATTAGTATTTCAAAAGAAAAAGGGAACATTACTTAGGGTAATAGTCAATTCAAACCCTAATGACCAATTTATTGTAGTTAAGTAGTATAGCCACAGGATGATACATTTATAATTACTCAATAGTGCTAAACCAGAATATCATGCCAAGATTTGGTTCCCTAGCAGAGTTCAATGCCACTCATATTTTCCCCCGAATTTACCTAATACAAAATTTTGGTTGAAGGAGAAGAGTCTTACAGTCTAGTTCAAGCCTGTACTTATCAATAATAAAATGTGAGGGATTTAAATTCTGTTATCTAGTGCTCCTGTGACTTGGGAAAGGTTTATGAATAAGGCCACATTTTATGCTTAGCCATACATCCTGTCAGCCGGAATTCAGCTATATTCAAAGGTGATTAGATAGATAGTTATGAACCTCAGGGTACTTTGAAGCAATAAAAAGGAGGATTAGAAAAATTTAGAGATACTGTGAATATAAAGGCCTGATCTGTAAACACCCTTGAGCTCTCAGTAATGGTGTGGTTGCAGTTTTTATCAAGTTTATAGAGAATGAACTGCTATTATTTATTTGATTTATGTTCAGTTCCACTCTGATAGATTAGAAGTGTCTTGTCTATGATAAAACAAAACTCTACATGTATCAGATCTATATGAAAATAGTGACACATAATTTTGTGCATATACACAGATAGATACCAATTAGGATTGGAATACCAATTAGTATTCCCGTAATATTACTATTATCAACATATTTTATCAGTATTAGTATTAGTATGTAGCAGTTGAGACAAAAACATATGCTTAATCTTTGGAACTCTGTTTACTTCTGTTTCTTGGTCTCGCATTAGTGTGTGGTGGCAACTGTTAGGGCACAACCCATGGAGAGTATGTTGAAGCTGGATGAGGTCTCTGGCCTCCAGTTAAAACTTTTGATGATTACCCAGTCCATTTCCATAGGAATATAAGGCATATTACCAATAACAAAACAAAGTGATTTTCATTACAGAACAAAGGAAAATGAAATCTAAGCATAATCAGAATATACTTACCAATACAGTTGACATGACTCATACTGAATTCACACTATTTGTATCTGTATTTTGACTCCTCCAGACCCACCTGCAGCTCTAAGTTAACACTGGCAGTGAGAACCAGAGCAAGTGATATCTTTCAAGGATTCAGCTATGTTGTGGTCTTCCTAATTGCTATTTTCTTGCAGAGGAATAGACTGAATCATCTCTCCCATTAAGCACAATTTAATGCCTATTTCCACACTCATCATCATGTTGATAGCCTCTGAGCAGTAGTTGGTTGGTATCTAATCTTAATACATGTCATATTTTCTGCTCTTTGTTGTCCTAGTTATCTCTTACATGGCTGTTAGGTCTGCTCACAAAGATGCCAGTCTCCCTCTCCTTTCAAGAACATGGTAGGATTGTACTTCACCACTCATTTTTTTAATCAACTTTTGCATCTTTAAGAAAATTTGAGTGTAAGTTGACAGATAATGTAACATTAGTTTCAGGAGTACAACTTAGTTATTTGACAAATTTATATATTATGCTGTGTTCACAACTGTAGCTACCGTCTATCTGTTCTATTACATCACTATTATAGTCTCATTGACTGTGTTCCTGATCCTGTGCCTTTTATTCCCGTGACTTATTCATTCCATAACTGGAAGCCTGTATCTCCTCCCCTTCACTCATTTTGCCCAATCTCTGACTCCTGCCCCCTCTGACAACCATCAGTTTGTTCTCTGTATTTATAAGTCTGATTCTGCTTTTTGTTTGTCCATTTATTTTGTTGTTGTTGTTAAGAGTCCACTTATGAGTGGAATCACATGGTATTTCTCATTCTCAGTCTGACTTATTTCACTTAGCATAACTAACACTCTATAGGTCCATCCATAGTGTCTTAAATGGCATGATCTCATACACACACACACACACACACACACACACACACACACACACACACACCCCTCACATATTCCTCATCTATTTGTCTATTGATGGACATTTAGGGTTACTTTCATATCTTGGCCATTGTAAATAATGCTTCAACAAACATAGTGGTGCATATCTTTTTGAATTAGTATTTTTGCTTTCTTTGGGTAAATACCTAATAGTGGAATTATTGGATCATATGGTAGTTCTATTTTTAATTGTTTGATAAACCTCCATACTGTTTTCCATAGTAGCTGTACAAATATACATTTTCACCAACAGTGCATGAGGATTCCATTTTCTCCACATCTTCACCAACACTTGTTATTTCTTGTTATTTTGATTTCAGCCATTCTATCTGGTGTAGGATGATATCTGATTGTGTTTTTTTTTTAAATTTCCCTGATTATTAGTAGTACTGAGCATCTTTTATGTGTCTGTTGGCCATCCATATGTCTTCTTTGGAAAAAATGTCTATTTAGGTCCTCTGTCATTTTTTTAATTTTTAATTTTTTTATATTTTTTATTTTATTATTATTATTATTATTATTATTATTTTTAGTGATGAGTTGTATAAGTTCTTTATATATTTTGGATAGAAGATATTTGCAAATATCTTCTCCCATTCACTTCTCCCATTCTTTTTGTTTTGTTGATGGTTTCCTTTGCTGTGCAGAAGCTTTTGATTTTGATATAGTCCTAAAAGTTTATTTTTGCTTTTGTTTCCCTTGCCTTCAGAGACATATCTAGAAAGAAGTTTCTAGGGCTTGGAGAAATCACTGCCTATGTTCTTTTCTAGGATTTTTATGGTTTCAGGTCTCACATTTAGGTCTTTAATCCATTTTTTAGTTTGTTGTTGTATATGATGTAAGAAAGTGGTCCAGCTTCATTCTTTTATATGTAGCTGTCCAATTTTCCCAGCACCATTTATTAAAGACTGTCTTTCCCCATTGTATGTCCTTGCCTCTTTTGTTATAGATTAATTAACTGTATAATTGTGGGTTTATTTCTGAGGTCTCTGTTCTGTTCATCTGTGTCTATTTTTGTACCAGTACCATACTGTTTTGATTACTACAGCTTTGTAGTATATCTTAAAATACCTTCAGCTTTGTTCTTCTTCTATCAGGATTGCTTTAGCTATTTGGGGTTTTCTGTGGTTCCACACAAATTTTAGTATTATTTGTTCAAGTTTTCTTACCACTCATTTTAAATTAGGTATGGTCAATTTAACATACCTTAGCCATTGAAATGTGGAGCAGAATTGTCATGTGCCATTTCTAAGTGGAAGCTTTAAGAGCTAGTGTGTGATTTGCCACACTAATTTTTTCTGCTTCAGATATCATGAAAGCACATGTTGATATGAAGACTATGTTAGCTTGAATCTTTGAAAAAATACAATGAGTAGAGCCCTCTTATAGTTCTAGATTGGATATGAAGAATTGGGCCACCAAAAAGTAGGGATTATTTCTTACTGCAGCATAATTTAGCTTGTCCTGATTGAATTTACACTTACAACTTGTCAATTTTACATTCAACTTGACTGTTTCACCAGTGAAAACCAATGAATGACTACAAGTTGATTTTTAGAAGACCATTTTAATTTTTAATCTAGAACATGGACATTAAATAACCACCTGATGGAAACTCTCTTTTGTGATTTTTAAAAAAATTCACCATGCACATGCAAGGTCAAGTTTTCTAAATAATACAAATGATGCCTTCATAGTAACTTTATTTTTGCAACACTAGTGAAAAAGTAGCAATTAAAGCAATTAAAGTTATTTAAAACACAAAGTATGTGGACATAAATATATAAAGGCATATCAAATAATCTCTGATTAATCTTACTTTTGTCTAAAAACTCTTGTATTAGCTTAAACTTCATAGTACCTAAAAAAAAAACCACAAGAGCAAGCTCTAAAAATATGAAATACATTTTTTACCATCTTAAGGGTTCAAGTTTATTTCTTTAAATTGATGTCTGAGCGTGGTTATAAAGTAGGACAATATATAAGGTATAGCTGTTGCCATGAGAACTATAAAACCAGAACATGATTGATTTTAATCATTTGAATTTTTTCTTTGTCTTTTCATTTCAGTTTTTTCATTTCAAAAATTTTTCTTTGTCTTTGCAGTATGTTACCCAAGCTTTAAGGAATGAATGTCTTGAATACAATTGTTCATTACGGAATGTTTAGCCTTTGGTATCTCTAACTCATTTCTTTGTCGTTTTGCTCTATTGCTTATCAAAACCTCTTCTTTCCTCCATGATTTTCACACATCATGTGAATGCAGACACAGATTCCACTCCTAGGTCTAATGCCAGTAATTTACCCCTTCACTCAAATTAAAGTCGGTAATTTTTCTAGTCTGAGGGTAATATTTCAATTCTGAAATTCTATGCATTTCAAAAGTGTCTGTGATAGTAGGAGGGCCCACATATCCTCTGAAAAAAATTCAGACATCAGATGAGAGAGGATTTTTAGGGAACAAGGGATGGTTTCTAGAACCTCTCAAATAATACTCTGTGGTGGAAACTTTTCAGCCAGCAAATAAGGGCAGCCAGGCTTTGAGCTTTAGACAAAGCAAAGGAAGGAATCAAGCCTTTTCCACTTGCATAAATAGTTTTATTTGTATTCAACTATGTTCCAACTGACTTTCTAACCTCTTAGAAAACGACATTTTAGATTCTTTGCAACACACAGCATCGCTGTGTGAAATTTATGGTAATTCAAACAGAAACTCCCTCTGGCTTCACATGACTGAACATTTGATTAAAATTATAGAAACCTAACTACTAGGCAACTCCTTCTAGCTCCATATGGAACATCTGCTGAAGTAAGCCCTTAGAAGTCAGACAGAATTGAAATGTCATGCTCTAGGGGACATACACATAACACAAAGTTAAATGATGGACATGAAGGGGAGCACTCATAAGGTGTAGGCTTCATGTAAGCCTATTAGTTCCTGCCTCAAATGTGTGGGGTTCAGGAAAGAGTAGAAACGCAGGAGGTTGTGGATTTGTTTGCTTATTTGCATTAAGCTAATGGAGTGTAGTACTATGTAAGTCTAAGTGCAGTAAAATTGCATATAACATAAAAGCTTTAAAATAACTAATATAAGTATACCATAATTCAACTTTTCTTACACATAATCTCATTTTTAAATTTGTTTAGATGTTAAAATAGTAAATGCATTTCAGAAAGTCAAAAGAGTAAGAAATTATTATACAAAGAAAAATTCTGGCATATAGATTTTTAGAATGCAGGAAAAAGGCAGTTATTTGACTTAATTTAATGTTAAAGAACTGGGGCTTTTAAAGATAGTATAATTAGATATATTGGCCAACAGAAATATGAAATATTCTTGCTAAATTCGTTACAAATCTATAAAGATATAACTGATGGTAATAATTAGAGTGAAAATAAATATTTCCAAAGAGGTGGTTCTTGCATTACTTAACAGAGCTTGAATTTTTTTTCAAAGGTAAACAAATGGTATGTTAAGTGCATTGAAATCATAAAATGATTGGTTATTGGCACTTTACTATTTTCATAGGAAAAAATTACTGATATCATTTTGGAACAATACCAGTTTTTATATCTACCAACATTGATTATAGTTGAATACATTGTAAGTAGGCCATAGATCAAATTAATAATTATTGCTTGTGTCTTCCTCTCTGTAAGTTAATGAGGCAATCATTGTAAATATAATAAGGCTTGGCATTAGGAATATTGTTATTGTGCATTTCTTAAAAAAACCACGAGCATTAGATTTCAAATATGCAAAATTAGGTAAATAATAGATTTAGTGATTATTTTATTTATATTTTACTACTGAAATATTCCTACTTTTGGCTTTGTCTATTCAATACGAAATGCTGTATATAGAATCAAAATTCCAGTGCTTGCTTGGTATTTGGCAGAAAAATAGAAAAGTAGAACTTGATGAGGATCTTGGGTGGCCCTGTAGTTAAGTGTCTGCCTTCTGCTCAGGTCAAGATCTCAGCCTGGGATCCAGCCCCTCCCCGCCTTGGGGCTCCCTGCCCAGTAAGGAGTCTGCCTCTCTCTCTCCCTCTCCCTGCCCTTCTCCTTCTCTAAAATAAATCAATAAAATCTTAAAAAAAAAAAAAAAAAGGAACTTGAAAGTCTCGAGTGTGGCATAGCAAAGAGCTATGAAAGAGAAAAAGTCTGAAGAATTACGTTTTATATTGTGTCACAATTGTACTAGTTGAAATTCAAATGGTAATTTCAGCAAAAGATACAACATGAATAAGTATTTAAGAGATTATAGAGATGTTAGTAATTCATTGGTCAATAGAAATATGTTTCCATAAACAGCTACATCAGAAAGACTTCTTTCAAATATATACTTTAATGAAAATACTCATTCATATTGATGTTGAAATTTATATGTCACTCCCAGGACTTCTCAGATATTTGTGCAAGGATTAGAATTAACCAGTGGAAGAGTACAGGTACCTCTCCTCCTATGACTGGAAATTTATGGTGCTTGAGTCACTAAATGAAACCTAATTATTCCTTTTAGTCCTTAAGGATAAGCTTTAAGACCACAATGTTACTAAGATGAACTTTCAGCTAACATTTTAGAATAATTTTTGAATCTAGTTTAGGTACAAAAATGATTTCTTGGGCATTTCTTTTTTCTCCAATTTCAATAAAAACCAAAATATTGTTATTGCCTATTGAAGACCAAAGAGAATAGGTAAAGAAATTCAAGGTCCAGGAAAAGGATAGGGGAATTAAAACTTCAACCTATGTACTGTTGAAGTAGAAGCCAAAACGTTGTACTAAGTAGGGTAAAGTTTTTAAAGGAAAATATGAGTAGAGTAAGAAATATAGAACTACAAGCTTATCCATGTAAGATTATTTGAGAAAAAAAATCTGAGTCAATAACAGAAAAATATTGAGGCTGTAGTTGCAGCCCTGGTAGTTAATTGACTATGCTAATGTAGCATTCTAAGTATGTGGAATGCAAATCATAATCAGAATGGGGGGCATTCAGCTTTCCAAAAAGCTTATAGAAAAAGAAATGGAAAAGCATTATAAAATCACAAAGTATAGTATATATGTTTGTATTTTGGCTCCTTATGATGTTGAAAGATGCAACTTTCTTTTGCCTGGAACATTTCCTCTACAAAACAATTCCTATAGTTACTAGGAATTAGATATAATAAGCAATTGTCATTAAAATATATTGCAATTATATCCCTTAGTTAAATTGTACTTCACTTACAATTTATAAGTATGTGTTATAAAATGTTAGTCTTTATTTCTATAAAGTGAAAAGCAGATAAACATACTGGAAGATTTAACATACTTATTACCTTTTGACTTGGTTGATTCTGTAATGAAGTTAATGAGCCTAGGAATTAATATGATGTTAGAGAAGGTTCTAAAATGAATTCTTGGAGACTTACTCCAAATCAGTGATCATGGTTTAACAAGCTATTCTTTAATAGGTGTAAACCAAATAGGTAAAACATCAAAGTTAACAACTCTGCAATTTACCTAAGCTACTACACTTATATTTTGAATTCGATGATACTGCTAATTATTTTAGTGAAAATGACTCACTACCACTAATCTTTTTATGAAAGAATATACATTCTAGGTGCTCATGGGTGGCTCAGTTGTTTAAGCGTCTGACTTTTGATTTTGGATTAGATCATGATCTCAGGGTCATACCATGAGTCGGGTTCTGTGCTCAGTGTGGAGTCTGCTTGTCCCTCTCCTTCTGTTCCTCCCCCTGCTCACTCTCTCCTTCCCTTCTCAAATGAATGAATAAATAAAATCTTTAAAAGAAGAAGGAAAATCCATTCTAACAATATATTCCTATATGAAATTTTATATGGTTGCAATCGTGTCTCAATTCAGAATTTTTGGAGAATATACAACTCAACTTAAATCACTGAATCAGGTGCCATATTTGAAAGATGGTGCAATGTTTACTCTATCATTTATAAAATTATTACTCAGATATACACCTCACTAAATTTTATTTGTAGTTGAAAACAAGACATAAATGTATAAGCTGATGGGAACCCGTTTGGATACTTTCTGACAATCCAGTACATGTATATCTATCTGCATTTAATATACTGAAGAGTTATCCTCATAAGACATGTTAGTGGACGCAAATGACAACTAGGTTTGCATCTTTCTCCTAACATAGCCATGCAGATAGACTAGAAGAGCATGATTCAACTGCATGATACATTACTTATATTTGTATCACTGAAGTCAACAAAAAGAATACCATATTGATGGTGCCCAAGACACTCAAATATTTGGGTTTGTATGTAATATTTACATAAAGCAACAACAAAAGCTATCATCTTTTATGTTCTCTCTTTACCCTAATTAGTGCCCCATATATCTTCTGGGGCTGCCACACATAAAACCCTGTGATGGCTGTACTTCTGATTTTTTGCATTAAAATATAATTATATTAAGGTGAACTAGATGTTTTATTTATGCCCTTAAGTCACTAGTGATTTTGGTATTAAGTCAACCTATTTCAAATCTCTTTTAAAATGTGGAGAAATCAGGAAATCAGGATTTCTTGATATTTTTGATATTTTTGTCAAAATGGGCTTTTCTCATGTTATCTCTTTGCTTTTTCTTTTTTCTTTTGATTTATTGTTTCCTCTTTTTTCATAATTACTTTGGCTTGCATGCTTCCTTTTTTTTTCCTTTTTAAGGATTTTATTTTTAAGTAATCTTCACACCCAACATGGAGCTTGAATTTACAACCTCAAGATCAAGAGTTGTGTGATCTACAATCTAAGCCAGACAGCTGCCCTTATTTCCTTTGAGGAGGTGAATAGCTCAGAGGGACTTGTGTCTTTTCCAAATGTTATGTGCTTTTCTTCATTTGCCTAGATCTCTGTTTCTATGGATATATGAACTTTATACTTTCTAACAAACTATTCTGGATAATTTTTCTCCTCCAATACTGGACTAGTTATATATTACTGTATAACAAATTTCTCCTAAATTTAGCAGCTTAAAACAGCAATGGATATATGTTCAGACTCAGCCTGAAGCAGTCCAGGACACATCTCCACAGATGGCCCAGTGTGTCAGGTCCCCAGGAGGCCTCAGCCAGGGCCTGCCTTGGGTCAGTGAGGATACCACCCAGCCCAGCCCTCTGGGTCCCTCAGTAAGTGGTTTATGCAGCAGTGGGCATGTGAGCTTGCACCATCCCTCTACCAGTGGGCAGCGATGGCATGGGTCATGCCCTACTTTATAGAGAGGGAGGTTGAGGGGACCCAATCCAGATGACCCAGAGGTAAATGACCTAGACATGTCAGGGCCAGGCCTGAAACACAAGTCTCCAAACTGCACACCCCAGGCTCTTCCTGAAAAAAAAAAAAAAAAAATTGTTTCTATGGATTTGGAATTTGGGAACAGTTTAGCTGGGTTATTCTGACTGGGAATCTCTCATGTGTTCCAGGAAATATGTGAGCAAAGGTTTAACTGAAACTAAAGAACAACTTTTGTAATAGGGTTTTCCAGAGACCAGAACCAGTAGACTATACAAGGAGATTTATTATGATAAATTGGCTCACATGTTTGTGGGGCAAAGAAGCTCTATAATCTGCTATCTGTAAGCAGGAGCCTGTTGAAAGCCAGTGGTATAATTCAGACCCAGTCCAACTGCCTGAGAACCAGGAGAGCTAATGATGTAAATCCCAGTTTAAGGGCAGAAAAAGTTGAGACCAGATGTCCAAGCTTAAGTAATAAGGCAGAAAAGGGCAATTTTCTCCTTCTTCTGCTGTCTTGTTCTATTTAGAACTTCAACAGATTGGATGATCCCCATCCACATTGGTGAGGGCAAAGTAATTTACTGAGACCACCAATTCAAATGCTAATCTCATTCAGAAACACCCATTAGACACACCTAGAAGTAATGCTTGACTGAGTATCTCAGATCTTCTGATCCAGTCAACTTAACACATAAAATTATCACAACTTCCAAGGTGGTTCATGCATGTTCCTGGCAAATTAGTTTGATTGGCAAGATGCTTCAGTTCCTTGGGATAAGTTCCTCTTCAGAGGGCTGAATTCCTCATGATATGCCAGCTCATTTTTCCAGATGAGTGATCTAAGAGAAAGCAAGACAAAAACTGTAATGTCTTTTATGACTTAGCCTCAGAAATCATACTGTGTGTTGCCCGGTTCACTCCTACTCATTGTAGTAGGGGACCACACGAGGCATGAATACAAAAATGCAAGAGTTATTGGGTGCTATTTTGAGGGCTAGTTGCCACAAAGACATAATATATATGATATTTTTCCTCATATTATTTGAAATTTTTCAGGGTAATTTGTACTCAATACTCACTTTCCTTTTACATGTCTTTCTAAATTTTATCTCCCAATAAAAAGAAATTCATGCCTGCAATTTATAATCTTGCAATTAACTGAACATTCAATGTTATCACATAATACGAATTTTTCGACATAAAGCATTTTTATAGACAATGCAATAAACTCATGTTTGCATGCCATCACTTTTTAACACAATTTTTGTTACCTTTTCCTGCCTATTCTAAAAATATCAGCGTGTTCTAATTTTTTTTCCCTGTAGCTGCTCAGCTTTTTCCTACTTGGCCATTAGGCTGTCCTTTCTATTATTATTATTATTATTATTATCCTTATTATCACAGTGTACTCTGGAAGCATTCTTTAACAAAAAAGAACCCACATTCAGCTTGCTTTTTCGTGGCCTAGGACATTGAATCAGCTATTATTCAAGTTCTTATTCCTTTTAGTAGAGAATGGCCAAAAGATATAAGCCAGAGGGAGCACATTTGATTGCTTCACAGGAGTCCTGAGGTAAGTAAGTTGTTCTGTTTGACGTTTATGCTTTCTGTTTTTTGAAATTTTAGATTCTGTGATTATGTCAAAAACAATTGCAATCTTTCACTTAAAAAATAGTTTCTTATGAAACGTAAACTCTAGAAAGAGTACATCTGGAAAGATATGATGCAGAAATTAAGGGAATAAAATTAAATGACATATACAGATCTGAGAGATAAATAGCTAAGGGGAGACCTAGCTCATAATTGCTAATGTCTCACCTGAAACTTAGAAGTTTTTTGTATGAAAATCATTTCATCATGTATTATAGTAAGTAAAAGGAGTTCAGAACTCTGTGCTTCCCTTTTGAAACTGTATATTTTAGAGCATTCCTCCATTTGCTATCAACATAGCTATCATAACTGTCATGAATAGTCTCTGGATACTTTCTCCAAAATTGTGAGGCTTAGTAGGTGGGAGCTCTAGCTCTGAAGTAAACTCTGGATTAACTTCATCAGGTGGAGCTGTGTGACTTTAGGCAAGATATTTAATTTAAAGATTTTGATTTATTTATTCATGAGAGACACAGAAAGAGAGAGAGAGAGAGGCAGAGAGAGACACAGACAGAGGAGAAGCAGGCTTCCCGCGAGAAGCCCGATATGGGACTTGATGGATCCTGGGATCATGTCCTGAGCTAAAGGCAGACACTCAACCACTGAGCCACCCAGGCATCCCTAGGTAAGATATTTAAAGTCTTTAGCCTTCAACTTTTTTCATCTGTGAAACAGGGGTAATAACAGCCACCTCATGTATTTTAAACACAAATACACCATGAAAGGAATTCAACTAATGTTGCAAGAGTGAATGGATGATAATATATTTGTATATGTTACATAATCAAGGGATTAATGTAGTGCCTGGAACCTAATACATGCTGGTTTAATACCAGCTTCTTATTATTAATCCAATATCACTTATTTTTTATTTCAAGAAAAACTTTGCAGTCATTTCAAAATCCAAACCTTTATATTGTGTATAGGAAGGATACTGCTGAAGTGTTCAGTACTAGAGCTAAGCAAAATTACTTGGTTGAAAAGGTAAGGTGACTGACTAGAAAGAGAATTAGTTTTTGAGCATATTTTTGAATTGTATGATATTGACTAAATTATTGAACTTTCTCTGATTCAGTTTGCTGAAGAAAACAAGACAGAAAAAAATGGGTTACTAATATCTGTCATTAGTATTATAGTATGGATTAAGTTAGTAACTTATTATATAGTAATAAGTTATTGTTATGTTTTGAAAGAATGACCACCTCTCAATGTAATCATCTCTGCTTATACTAAAACTATCAGAAGATATAACCCTCTCCTCTGGCCCCAAAAGCTAAGGAATCCATGTCTTGTTTGTTTGTTTGTGGTGATATTTCTGTTCAGTGATATTTACTTTGAAGTGAGATTGATTATATCATAGTTTTGTGTCTTATCTGGTTTAATTTACTTTAATTTTTTAAAAGATTTATTTATTTGAGAGAGAATATGAATGTGCACACATGCATGAGGGAGGGGCAGAGGGAGAGAATCTTCAAGCAGACTCCTGAGCTCAGAGCCCAACTTCCCAGCTCTATCTCCCCACCCATGAGATCATCACTGAGCCAAAACCAAGAGCTGGACACTTAACTGACTGAATCACCTAGGCACCCCAATTTTATTTTAAATAAGAATGATAATTTACATATCACAGATCTTAGGTTTCACTGATGCTTATCTGTAAGACAAGTAATGTATTATTACAGTTTAGGAATTAAAGGATTCCAATGACTATTACACAAATATAGAGGCTGATCACTGTATGCAATAATGACTGGAGATGTTGTTTAAGCACATCTATATGCTGCCTTTCATCATTCTGATAAGGGCCAAATCAAGGCCATATTCAGAATAACCTAGAGTAAAAATTCTGTTACTTGAAAGAGAATCTAATAAGACACCCTCGATTTACAGACAATGAAATAAGACCAGGAATTCATATCATATCTGCAGTTCCATGGTAAATTTTGTAGAATAACTTATTTTTAGTCTTGTGGTTTTTTTGACTTTGCTATATTATTAATCTATTGACTAGATTCAAGCCCTTTCTCATGAAAAAGCTTTGCTAATGGGGGAGATGTTAGAAAAAAATGAGGAAAAGACAATAAAATGCATGCCTTATAAAAAAACACTTTTCTCACTCTTTTCAGCAGATACTTAACTTGTTCAGTTATTTCATAAGTTACCTTCTGCTAATGTTAGGACTTAAAAAGAAAGAAGAAAAAGAATGTCTTATTTATTCTTAAAAATATAATTGTCTGGGCACTAGGGTGTCTCAGTTGGTTAAGCATCTGCCTTCAGGTCAGGTCATGATCCCAGGGTCCTGGGATGGAGCCCTGCACTGGGCTTTTTGCTCAGCGGGGAATCTGCTTTTCCCTCTGCTCCTCCTCACTGCTCATGCTCTCTTTCTCCTTCTCAAGTGAATCAATAAAAATATTTTTTAAAAAATGTCAGCAAGCTATGATATAGGACTGAATTGATCCTACAAAATGTTGACTACACAAGAACATATTAAGAGTAGGGACTGCTTCTACAATTTTACTACGGAGAGTATTTCCCAAACATTGGAATCTTATCATCCTTACGTTTTAGCCTCAAGCTGACTGATTAGCTAATAGAGGAAAACTAATTTTTTTCTTGAAATAGTTTTGCACAGTTAGGAGTATAATGAGTTTTACACCTTCCCCTAAGCATTAGACATTATTCATTGAGAGATACAGAATGGCAGGTCAGATACACCACTGATTTTTCAAAGTTTAATAGTTCTTTTATTGTTATGGCAATTAGATGATGTACACATGTGGATTCAAACCAACTATAAGATTACTTTAGCTTCAGTGTCCCTCTCATTAGGGAGGTAAAGAAAAAGGTGAAATGACAAATATATGAATATAATAGTCTGTAGAACCCCATGACCTATATTTAAGGACCTGAAATTTTGTCAGAACTGCTTTGTGAGTGTATTTTAAAATAAAATAAAAGTTACTAAATAAAAGTAAAAAATCAAAGTAGAAAATTGATTAAAAAGTGTCAGTAGGGGCAGCCCGGGTGGCTCAGTGGTTTAGCGCCGCCTTCAGCCCAGGCGTGATCCTGGAGACCCGTCTCTGCATGGAGCCTGCTTCTCCCTCTACCTGTGTCTCTGCCTCTCTCTCTCTCTCTCTGTGTGTGTGTCTCATGAATAAATAAATAAAATCTTTAAAAAAAAATAAAGTCCTACTCCCCCCTTTAAAAATAAGTGACAGTAGAAATAGAGTGGAAAATCTTTTAGAAGAAAATATGCAGTTAAATTGAAAGAGATATGTTCTATTAAGAGACACAAAAATCAAAGGATTTAAAATATTCTGAGATTCAAAATGAGATGAAATAATGAAAGTTTATTAACAAAACATGGAAACAAGGAAGTTCAAAAGCTGTAATACTATCTTAAAACAAGTACTTTAAAGACCTGCAGAGCATCTTGCACATTGTCAGCAACAATGATCACTTATTGAATGAATAAATGAACCTTTAAGATGCACTTTCAAACTCCCCAGTTTTGGAAAATCTTAAAAAGAATAAATGCACAATTTATTTAATTTCTGTAGTATATCTTTAAACATGCTAAATACATCAGATGTGTTATCCTTACAACAGTTGTATGAGGTAAGGTTTATTACTCCCTTCAACAGATGCACAAACTGAGACTTGGACATGACTTGCCAAAGTCACATAGGTAAGAAATGACAAAGCCAGGACTTGAGTCTGCATGCCTACCCAGCCTGCATGACTCCAAAGCTTGAGTTCTAACCTTTCCTGTGGCATGCATCTCTATATTCAAGAAGAAAGAAGAGACAATAGTTACATTTAAACTGAAAGCCCACAGGCAGTATTCCTAAGTTCCAAAGACATTTAGAGAGCATGTGTTATGTGTTGGATAATATGCAAGACACTGAGAGGAAGACAGACTAGAGTCTTGAGAGATCAAAGAGGTAGGCTCAAACAGATGATTACATTTTGAAGTAAATGATTTATGACAAAAAATAGAAAAGTCTAGGATGCTTTGGAAACACAAAATAGGGCCATGTATCCCTGGCTAGGAAGGTTTTTTTTTTTTTTTTTTTAGTATGATTCTTGAGTTGAATTTTAAGTCACTAATGAGTGAGTGAGCTCAGTAAAATCAGGGGCTGACCCTAGGAGGAGGAAAGAACCTCTGTAAGGGTTGGGCAACCAGGGTACATAGAGGAAAGCCAGATAGGATGTAGTGTCTTGTTTACTGTGCTAGATTTTTTTTATATATATAATACTCTCCCTGTCTATAGTGTTGTGGATGGACTTGAGAATAGAAATAGGACAATGTTTCAATATTATAGGCAGGACAACATGATGGTGAGGGCATAGTATGGGGGTTCTGAAGCCAAGTTATAAACCCCTGTGCAAAGGGCAGGCTAATTGGACCAGGAAATGAAACATTTGAACTTCTGCTTATTTTTATTTTATTTCAACCACTTTTCTAATTTATTAGAACCACATTTCTAATTTTATGTATTTTTATAACATGTATATATACATTTTATAATAAAAAAGTGAAGAACACTGTTTTAAAAGAAGTGAAAGAAGATGGGCAAATATAAACCATGTGTTAGATATTCACAGGCTTTGGTAGGACTTGGAAAAATGGATGTAAGATAATAAGTGTATTAATGAGCTATGGGACAGGATAAGTTTTGGAGTCACCAGTATATGGAGGCATTTGAAACCATGTAAATGGCTGAAATTGGCAAGGAAGTATACGTAAGATGAGCAGAGGTGAGGACCTAGCCCAGAACCCCAGAAACACCAACATGTAGCATGAGCACTAGAAGAGCAGAGATGAAAAATGTGAGAGGGTCAGAGAGGAAGACAGAAGAGCGAGGCAGAAAATGGTTTCACAGAAACTAAAATAGGTGCTGGTAACAGTAAAATGTTGATGGAAAATTCTGCTGGCAACCCACATAGAATATGAGCTAAAAAGTGTATTCCATGTTTAGAATTTAACAGTGATTGGCAACCTTTTTGGGAAGCAGCTTCAGTAATGTGGTGGGAATGGAAGCCAGATTTCCAGGGATGGAAGAGTGACTGACAAGCAAGGAAGTGAGGATGGGCATTAATGCCAATAGCTTTGGCTAGGCACAGGAGAGAGAGGATAGCCAGAGGGATAATAAAGGGTTGACGATGGTCTTCTGTTTTCAATTAAAATATGAAAGAAACTCATGTGTATAATGATGCTAATGAAAAGTCATCAGCTGTAGTAAGAGGATGATACAGGGCTCTGTGGTCTCTTTCCTGTCTTTAAAATTATCTCTCATTCTCCATGGCCTTTCTAAACAACAGAACTGAGAGGCAAAATTTCCCAAAACAGTTCTAACCACTATGAATGCAATTTTCGGACAAGCATAGAATGAACCAAGTCTTTCAGTCTCATTCATTCTGATAAGAAAAAGTGAAAACAAATCATAAATATTTCAAGGTGAAGAGGTCAGAACAGGTCAACAGTCAAAAAGAAACTGTCGAATAATGGAATCCTACAGAGGCTCCCTGTCCTTTTCCCCAAGTATGGCATCTGCTTCTCATGAAATGAGCTAACGATAATGAGTAGAACTGAAGAGGCTTAATAGCCTCTCTATCCCTTAAATGGGACTTGATGGGTCTGGGAATTTGAACATGGGAAGAGCTGATTCAAGGAGAATAACTGCTATTGATCAGGAAGTTTCTCCTTTAGTCATTTTGCATATTTCCCAATAATTCTCATCACTTGATGACATATTTCTGTTCCTTGTTACCCCATTTTACTCTGGGAGCTGCATTTAATAGAATTAGAGAATTTTCCTACTTAATCCAAAATAGTTCTTTCAAATATTATCTCTTCTTATGAATCCACCCCTAAATCCCCAATTTGCCATCCCTTCATTTGTGTTTCTTTTGTACAACATTTGCAACACCTTAGTCCAACTAATCAGTTCATAATTCTTCTCTTCCACTAATCTGAATATTATTATAGTCCTTTGTGCTATCTTTTGACCTGGTATATCTCCTGGCAGCTCTCCTAAGCTTAATAAATATTTTGAAATGAATGAATGAATCATGTGAGCACTTTTTCTGTTCCTCTAAAACAGGAATAATTTCTTTTAGGAATCATTTTCATATATGTGATATAATTAAAGTCCCAAATGTAGCCCTAGTAACAGCTAGTATTTGTTGAGCTAGGAAATACGCTAATCACTTTGAGGACATTACACCTAGAATTCTCACAACAAGCCTATAAGTTAGCGATACTTAGTTTCATTTTATCCATAAGAAAACTAAGGCTAGAGAAATTAAGTAAATTGCCCAAGAGTTCCCAATGAATAAGGAACAGAGTTAAGACTTAAAAGACACAAAAGATATCAATATGGCAATTTAAATTTTCTGGATTCTGAAATATCTTACTGCTAGGACTTTTCAGCTTTTATCTGCTGATATTTTGGTGGTAGCTTGTCTCCAAAGATGGCCATTATACATAATGGTCCCTCCCCATGGAGAGGTGAAATTTATTGCTCCAGCCCCTTGTATCTGGGCTGACATATGCCTATTTTGATCAAGAGATTACGGCAGAAGTGTTCCTGCTTAAATTCTAGACACGGCCTTTAAAAAGACTAGCTGTTTCTGCCTCCAACCTCTTGGAGCTCTGTGCTGCCAGGTGCAAAATCCAGGCTGAAGAGAGAGGTTTCATGGAGGAGTAGTGAGGCATCTGGTGTATGTGAATGAAAAAGTCATCTGGACAGCCATCCCAACTGAGTCTTCTGATGATCCCAACCCAAGACCCTAAGGACCTGAAACTGCATGAGAGACTCCAAATGAGAACACTCAGCTTAATTTTGTCACCTCACAGATTCCTAGGAGCTAATAATACATTGTTACTTTAAGCCTGTCAATGTTGGAGTAATTTGTTACAGAGTCATGGAAAACAAGAAAGATTTTTTTCTTTTTAAACTTAAATCCAAGATGAAATTAAGATTACAAATCATAGTGCCCTGTATTTCTTTGTATATGATTACACTTGTTACTATTCTATAACTATCACTATGTCTATCTCAATATTTGTCATGTTTTTAATCTAAAGATTAATCTCAGAATAAGGTTGTATAGTTCATTTATAGTAAATTTTATCTGTATAACCCAGCAAAAGTACATCTCAGAGTCTGCCTAGGAGCAGAGGAGATGTGCTTTCCTTGATTTTTTTTTTTTAAGAAAATTGGAATGTCATCATTACTAGTGTCATTGGAAAAAAAAACTAACGTAAATAAGTATTATTTAGTGCTGATATATGATTCATGAGTATCATCCAGAGGCAACTACTTCCACTAAATTTACTAATAAAGCCATATTTTCATAACATTTCAGTTATGAAATGAAATGTTATTTGTCCTGGCTAATTAAGCACTATCTAATAAATGATATACTTGGCTTCAGAGATCTGTGACATTTGCCCAGATCTTCATTTCCTGATAGTGATCAGGTCTGGACTCTTTATATTTGTATCCTGCTAATTGCTTTTCAAATATAGAATCTTACTCACTAAAGGTTATTTTCCTTTTCAAGAAAGAGCTCTATAAGGCTTTCTTCAAAAAAATGAAGACATAGTGATTGAATGTTTATTACTTTGAACCATTGGATATGGCCAATAATTAGATCATTTTTTTTCCTTGTGAAAATTGCCATTTCATAATACTACATTCCAGGTGCTTTTTAATTGAAGTCTTATAATAACATTGTGAGGCAAGACATGAAAGGGGGTATATCCACGTATTTTCCGCGTAGGACTGTGGAGTTGGAACTTAAGTGATTTACACTTTGTCTTACAGCTAGGAAGTAATAGAACCTGGATTTAGATCCAGGACTGCTAACACCAACTCTACTAATTCACATTTTGTCCTCTACAATATTCTTTATAAACATAAATTTACCTTTAGCTGTTAGAGATTTTTAACCATATTTAATATTTCGAGGTATAAATTAATTTCTTACTTATGAAAATGGGTGGGATATAGAGAAATAGGCAAGATGGTGATGTTGAAATAGCAAGGGCTCACCAATTATGGAACATTATATCTTATAGTGTTTTTCTATTCACATACATTTATCATTATGAGTTCTCATTAGCCTGGTATTTTTAATAAGACAGTATGCGAACATTTGCAAGAAAGTAACAATTATAGAAAAGCAGAGGTAAAATTAATTAGAGATACGGAAACACAATACAATTTGTCTTTTAGTTCTCAATTAAATTGAGAACAAGCAAATCCAACATGAATTTAGAGAGCAAGATTTCTAACATAGAGGCCAGTGTTGTAAATCTAACCTTCATATAGTGGTCACCATCACAATGACCTCTCTACCTATAGCCCTGATCCTAACAGGCAAGGTACATTTCAATGCCTGTTGACCACAGAGCATCTCAACCATGCCAAAGGAAGTCAGAGAAAACCCCATATCGGTCACCAAGATAAAGTATAGCTGTATGATTGTCACTGAAATATTTTCTAGAGAAATTGCTGCTAACAGAAGCTACTGTGAGATTTACAGTGTGACTGGGCATTGTTTTTAAATATTGTTAAAGATCTGTGCCAGTAGGATAAATAGAGTGGGGAGAAATACTTGTTATTAGAGAAATAATAATTATTATTGTTAATATTAAGTGTTCTCAATTTAGGACATTTATCCTTGTGGCATGTTATAGCTCCTAAATGTAGCAGTTCCTAGTTCAGAACTACATAGCCCCAGATGATGTAGATTTATCCTACTGCTTACTAAATATTTATATTTATTTCTATTTGTCTATGGCTGATTTATCCAGCTCATGTGGCCATTCTGCTTTATTGCTGTCTCTAACATTAACCCACTGAACTAAACCTGGTTCTTCCTCCTGAAGTCATATCCACAAGTCCAATTTTTAAATAGATCTTATTTATTTATCAGAGAGAGATAGAGAGAGCAGAGGGAGAGGCAGAAGGGAAGGGAGAGGGAGAGACCTCAAACAGACTCCATGCTGAGCACAGAGCCCCATGTGGGGCTCCATCTCAGGACCCTGAGATACTGACTTGAGCTGAAATCAAGAGTCAGATGCTTAATTGACTGAACTACCCAGGCACCCCCAACAAGCCCAATTTATACACATTTCTAAGAAAAACCTTCAAGCTTCCATTTATTCTTCTTTCTAGAATATGCTCCTTTTTTTCAGTTTGTCCAGGTAGTGAGTATTTTTGGAACTAGGAAGAATCAGAGAAAAATGGTCTTTTTTGATATATCTTATTCAGAATTATTTAACAATGAAAGCTATTACAGCCATACTTTAACAAATAAGAACACACTCATCCCCCCCTCCACATTTACTGACTCCCTGTTTCCCTTCTTTGCTTTTTTTTTTTTTTTTTTTCCTCCAGGGCTCTTGTCATCTTATACAGCCTAATTTACTTTTTTTTTTTCTGTCTTTTATCCCCCAGAGTTCTCTAGGAGTACATATCTTTATTTGCTGCTGTATCATCAAATTCTGACACATAGAGAATATACCATAAATATTTGTTCAATCAGTAAATGACCTAACATAAAGGTGTATTTCCTTGGTAAATTTTTGTTTTGTTTTGTTTTGTTTTTCCCTGGTAAATTTTTTGATAATGATGGTATAGGTTGCTGTTATTAGCCAAATCATTTTCATTCCTCCAGAGTGTTTGTTTGCAAATTTCCATAGAGCAGGAACTTATATTCCATTATTTTTAATTGGAAAATCATAAATAGGTTCCAAACACCTCACAAAACTCCAAAAAAATATCACTGAAACATTTTTAAATACTCAGTAATAGTCCTCAAATGATTTCTGGGTAACATAAACCATTGAAATATAAAATGCTTAATTATTTAATAAATAATAAAGTCACTGGTAAGTATGCTTCTGAGCAGTATACAATGTTAGTGTGAATTTTCTTTATATACTACAAGTAGCTGGTACTCTAATGCAACTAAACAATGAAACAATGTGTTAAATATAGAAAAAGATACTAACTAAATTGTAGCCTGTTGGTAGTGCCCTCAAGCACCTGACTGGAATAAACAGGAATCCATGTCAGCATGGGGTTAAAGGAGATTAACAGGTTTAAACAACTTTAATGTACCATCATAATCTCATCAGGAGAATAACAGAGATAGAACTGCAATATGATCAAAGGTCACTCATAAGGAGAAATACCCAATTTAGATGTCTTTACTGATTATATATATATATATATATATATATATATATATATATATATAGTTTTAGATACTTTTTAAATTTTATTTTATTTTATTTATTTTTAAAGATTTTATTTATTTATTCATGAGAGACAGAGAAAGAGAGATAGTCAGAGAGACATAGGCAGAGGGAGAAGCAGGCTCCATGCAGGGAACCTGATGTGGGACTTGATCCTGGAACTCCAGGATCACACCCTGAGCCAAAGGCAGACACTCAACCGCTGAGCCACCCAGGCATCCTACTTTTTGATTTTAACAGTGGATTTCTGGTAAAATATTTTGCAAGTCATTATATTGAATGAAGAGTGTGACTTTGAATAGTAAGAGCTAACTGTACTTTTTAAATGTACAAAAAATCCTCAAAGTTTTTTTCTTAGAGGACTAAATGAGGTATTATTCTCTGTAAAGGACCTAAATTTATTAATTATTCACATATAGTAATAAATATTAAGTTTTAAAGAAGTGGAAAGATATAATTGTCTTCACTAAATTCACCATGAATTAATGATATGCCTATTTTTGTTTGCAAACTTTCTTTCCTGCCTGTCAGCTATTTCTTTTTTCCTGATTCAATATTCTTACACTTTACCAGTCTGGGGAAAATTAAGTAAGAGGGAGATCCTCCAAACTGTCATATCAAAGTGTGGTTTTAATCAACCGTGAGCAAGCAACATGCTGTCCTGCAGCTGCAATGATGACCATTATTCCTTGCAGCTGCTCTTAATAAGGCTCTTAAGTCATATCGATTTGTTTGGTGCCCAAAATAATCTTCCAAACATGTTACCCCTGGACTGAAAACTGGTTAGATTGTTAGTGCCTGATTTTAAAACCTGGAGAAGAATTGGTATCCTATTTTGTCTGTCTCAAATCTCTCTGCATTATTTCAGAGACGGTTCTATCTGTAACAGCTTTGTATATTCAGTATTGCACTTATAGAAACATATATAATTTGAAATTAAATGTTTTTTTTCTGAATCACAGATCAAAAACGTGGCTGACAAGCAGTTCTCAGTTTTATGGAATCTGTTATTGCTACTGTAGAGCTACTTGTACCATCTAGCTCAGTTGATAATGACAAAAATAAGAGTAAAACATGGAAGTCTCCTATGCTACCTTATGGTAGAATTTTATTTTTATTTTAGCAAACATCTACAAGCAAAGTGTACAAAGGAATTTTTCTTGTTAAATAGTTAAAGAGTTTTTCCTCTTTTGAATGGAAAATCTTTGTGGTATTCTGCATGTATAATTTAGTAAAGGGTACCTTATTAGCCTAAAAAACTAACATAAAGAAGTAGATCAGTTAGAGATACCTGGGTGGCTCAGTGGTTGAGCGTCTACCTTCGGGTCAGGGGTGATCCCCGGGTCCTGGGATCCAGTCCCACACCGGGCTCCCTGCAGGAAGCCAGCTTTTCCCTGTGCCTAGGTCTCAGCCTCTCTCTGTGTCTCTCATGAATAAATAAAATCCTTAAAAAAAGAAAAGAAAAGTAGACCAGTTAGTCTCATCCTTTCTATTGCCAATGATTTCTTAAAAATACTAGATTCAATTAAATTAGTAAATAAAACTAGAATAAACTAGAATTTGTATTTACATTGTCTGAAATGATATCTGAAATGTCATAAACATAGCCATAATTTTTAGCTTTAGTTTTTTTATTTGCCTTGTGTAATTTTGAAACTAAAAAAATGTATTTTGGATTTATAGGTTAAACAGTACTTGCCCTAGTCCTGAAAAACAAAAGGTGGATATAATTTCAAAGAGCAGAAGCAAGCTGACCAATAAAATGCTAAAATGCTAAGAAACTGAGGAAATTAGGGAAATACAAGATACCACTATGGAAAAACTAAATTAATCTTTATTGATAGCTAATTAATGCATGGGTGATTTAATTATATGTCATTAATTAATTCATTTGTTTCACATTTATTGAGAATTTTTAAATTTTCACACACTAATCCAGAATTAGAATACTCTATTTCTCTAGGTTCTCTCTCATAAAGTGTATTTTGAGATTCTGCATTAACTTCTAAGCTAATTATATTATGGTCATAAAGACGTATGATATATGTTCCTGCTAAAAAACTTACTGTTTTATAAAAGCAACTTTTAGAAATAATAAAATAATCAAAGAACTGTATGCTGGTGAAAACATACTTGTCAAAACTTATGGGATGCCTTAAGTGTAACTTTGAAAGAAAGTCAGAGCTGTAAATATTTATGTTAGTAAAGAAAAAAGCTGCTAGTGAAAAATCTAAGTTTCCAGCAAAAGAACATAGCAAGAGAAAAACATAGTAAGCCCAAAGATTAAAAAAAAAAAGATTTAAAAAAAAAAAAAAAAAAAAAAAAAAAAAAAAAAAAAAGATTTAAAAAAATCAATAAAATAGAAACAAGATGTAAAAGAGATGTTTAACAAAGCTATCAAAGTTGCTAATTTTTTGAAGAACAATACAATCATATATTCAGCCATTTTTATAAATATTCCTATTATTTCTAATAATTTGTAAAGTTTCTAGATTCTCTATATGATTAATATCATGTGTAGTTAGTTATACATCCTCCTTCCATAACTACATGTTTCCAAATTCTTTTCTTAATATTATGCCTGGAACTTCTGCTACAATACAGAATGTAAGTGGTGATTTTAGAATTCACTGTATCATTACATATATAAATAAAAAATTAATATAAAACCTATTATATAAAACATTAATTTATATAGAAAATCTAAAGAAACTACAAAGTACTAGAAAAATAGGAATATTTATCAAAGTGGCTGAATATAAGATATATGTATTTGGTTGAATCATATTAAATTTGCCATTATTTGATCATTTTGAAATGAACATTTTTCAGGGATACATATAATTAAAATAAAATGCAGAAAGATAAGGAAGTAAATGATGGGCATAGGATTCACGGTGCTTGTGATCCAAGAATGGGAAGCAAGCAGGTAGCTAAGAAAAGAAGACCACATTGGTGGATACAGGTTATTGTCAGTGTACTCAATTTTTTAAAAAAGTAGTTGATTAGTGCTTATAATACTAATCAAAAAGAAAAAATTCAAAATGAATTCATCCATGTATCAATGCTGTGATCATATCAACATCAAGGATAATAATCCAATTATGTGCACTTGGGTTTAAAGAATTTTTGAAAAATTAATGTAACTAATTTTCTAGAAAAATCAACTAAAATATCTAAAACGTTTCTAAAGGACATCCCTATACTTTCAAGCAATTGAATAGCTACATGGAGTAGTATTAGGCCAGGAAATGAAAATGTAGCCTGATTTCATAATTGTAAAACTGCTTATGATTAATTGATTAAGTGAGAAATCGCATATGAATGACAAATATTATCAATTTTTGTAACACCTAATCTACGTACCGATTAATCCCTGGGAACAGAACTGCATGTTTGATGAATGGCCTTTGCCAAGTAGAATTTCTTGTCTTTATTAATCTTGTTTGTCTTATTTAGACAGCAGCACTGTCAGTGTAGGGTGAACAGTGAACATAAAATAAAAATTACTTTTTAAGTCATCATTGTAAAACTGAGCAGACTGAAGGACTTTTCTTTTTGTAAGTGAAAGCCTTTAACCACTTTTGCTTAGAATTCAGACTTTGCTTTGGACATGAAGATGCTTAATTGAATTGCCCTAATGAGAGTCCATTTTGAAAAATTGATAAGATTGTTTGACTTCAGAACCTTGAAAAGTTGTTTGTTCAAAATTATGAGATGATTGTTTGGAAGGGACATATTGCCAGTAATTAATCTTCACCCTGATGTGTTTTAATTTCTGGGGTCACCGAGGGACAGCTAAGGGGCACAAGGGTAAAAGAAAATATATATGTTCTATTTATAAATATAATTTGTTCCATTGGAGTGGAGGAAATGGGTGGTTGAAATCATTTGCCCTCCTTGAGCAGCAACACCTTAGTTTTTTTTTTTTGTTTTTTGTTTTTTTCTTTAGTAATTAAAATTAGTCACTAGTGCTTGTATATCTGCCTGTTGGTTGAGAGCTGCAAATGACTGGGGGACAGTCTTGGCTTCCAATTTAATGCAGTTATGATTGTTTTCCCTTGTGGAAGACTTCCTTGCTCAAGAATTAGGTCATCCTAATCCAGTGGTTTCATGGTGAAGAGAAACCCTCAAGTACCTTGTGCCTAGAAATATAAGGAAGCTGTTAAAGCCAGCTTTAGGCTTGAAAGAATTTACTGGAAGCCAAGAGCTGTAATTATTACTATAGGAGAGAAATGTCTTCTACGCACCTTGACCTTAGGTAGCTGAACATGGCCACATCTAACCTGTGTCCTGGCAGGAAAGGAGCTGTCTACTTTCCGATCTCTTGCCAATGTCTCCCATTGGCTGAAAGCAACATTGATGCAGTCCATAAAGTTAGCCTCCTGTAGCACAGAATAGTTTGAAAAAGAGTATACAGTGGATTTGGGTGGCAAATGGAGACTATTCAATAGAGCCTACTTCCTTATTGAAAAGTCTAATTTTCTGCTCATCATTTAGGCAACAATGTTCACATTTCTGTACTGTAGGCCAAAGACTCAGAAAGAGCAAGAGTTCCTCTTGATACCCATATAAGATTAACTTCAAAATCCTGTCCCAGAATCTTGGTAAAATGAGTGGAAGTGGGAATTCCCATTACTTTCAGAAGAAACTTGTGATAATTTATGTGTGCACTTGACAGGATCATGGGATGTCCAGATACCTGGGGAGGATTTATTTCTCGTGTGTCTATAAGGGTGTTTCTGTAGATATTAGCATTTGAATTGGTAGATTTAGTGAAACACATTTCCCTCCCCATTGTGAGTGGGCTTCACTCAATCCATTGAGGGCCTGAGTAGTAAGAGAGTACTCAGTCTCTCTACCTCATGGATGAGCTGGAATTTCTGTCTCCTCCTGTGCTCAGTGTTTCTGGTTCTTAGGCCTTCACACTGAAATCTACACCACTGGTTTTTGACTATCAGAACTTTGAACTTCATCACTGGCCTTTCTGGGTCTCCAGCTTGTAGAAAGCAGATTGTGGGGCTTCTCAGCCTCTTGAATCATGTGAGCTAATACCTTATAATAAATATGTTATATTTATATATGTATAATGTATATTACATGTATTTATTTATGTATAATATATATGTTACATATATTTTTATACACACATGTGAACACACAATTTTGTTTCTCTGGAAAACCCAATTAATAGGAAACCTTATCCCTACTCACAGTAGGGATCCTGATATCTCACAAACAGAATAAATACACTGGTATACATAGATTGATGTCAGTATAAGAACTACATATCAAGTAAAGAGGATTTTTCCTCTAGATTTCCTTTTATTAAGTACAAAATGAAAGACTACCAACTTCAATTGTTTAATATTCCTTGAATATGGTATAGGACAGAAATGCTGGTGTGGCTGATATTTTCCAAGTCAACTCTCTAGGGTGAGGCATTTAGACTTATGCATGTTTCCTACCATCTTCTGAGCTTTAGCTTTGATGACCTGGGCAAACAGTCCAAAGGAAAGATATGCTTCTCCATAAACCTTGGCAAGATTTTGCAGATATAGTGGAGTCCACCTTTATATTTAGAAAGAAAAAGTTTTTCTAAAAGGAATATAATCTTCAATAATGTATCTCAATGATATATTTCACATTTTAATGTGCTTAATATCCATATACACTTTAGTTGATTCCTTAGATCCCACCTCATCTCAAACTTCACCAGGTCAGAATAAATTCTTCACTCTTTATTTACAGAAATAAAGGGCCTTTGCATATGCTTTTTCAGAACAAAGAAATGAAAGGCATTGAAACTCAATCACGCCTGTGTATGTTGGAAGACAACATTACATACACTTTGGAAACTATAGTATTTCCAGTCACACTATTCTCATCATAATTTCGAAAAATGTCAGTCAAGATCAGATGTCCTGTGCCATCTATTTTTGTCTCTTCCAGAAACCTTTTTAAGAAAGGATTGTCATTTAGGGGCAGCTGGGTGGCTCAGTGGTTGAGCAACTGCCTTCAGCTCAGGGCCTGATCCCGGGTCCCATCCTACATGGGGCTCCTTGTGAGAAGCTTACTTCTGCCTCTGCCTGTGTCTCTGTGTTTCTCATGAATAAATAAATAAAATATTTTTAAAAAATTATTATTTAAGCTAAGGATAGTAATCAAAACAGAAATATCGATAACTGAATGTACTCATGTTTCACTTATACAATACCTTGCACATATTTTGCGGTTACTCTTTGAAACACTGAGTGTAATCTTCACAACAATCCCATGAAGTAGATTCCATTCTTTTTTTCTTTCAAAGATTTTTATTTATTTATGAGACAGAGAGAGGGAGAGCCAGAGAGAGGGAGAGAGAGAGAGCGTGCACAGCATGGGGGACGGGGCAGAGAGGGAGGGAGGAGAGTCCCCACTGAGCATGGAGCCACTGCTCCTTCCCAAGGCCCTGGGATCCTGACCTGAGCTGAAGGCAGACACTTAACTGAGCCACCCAGATGCCCCCAACAGTTCTGTTCTTATCAACGTTTTAGATGGGAGGATCCTGAAGCTCAGAGAGGCTAGGTAAAGTTCTAGCTTTGAGTAAGTGCTGAAGTTGGGCCTGTCTTCCTCAGGAAGACCTGTTCCTGGGTTAACATGCTCTTACCCTTTCTCTTATGCTGTCTTATAGGTGCTCATGTTCAGCCCCAACTCTGAGAGTAAGGCTGTCTGTTGGTAAGTGGATTTATGATAACCCCATGTCTCCACTTTGTTTCTGCCTTGACAACCTGTTCCAAGTGTGATGAACTAAAATAGAAGTTGTATCTAGAGGAGCAACTCTAGAGAGTTGCTCTAGGAGAGGCTCTGCATTTAAGAGGTGTAAAATCAGTATAGTACTTTGAGACAGCAGTTTATATCTGGTTCCCAGGGTTTTTACAATAATAATATTAAAGGAAACAATGATAATAATTGTTGGTATATTATTAAGAGATTTACTAGTTTAGCTGTGACAGACAAGTACTATGGTAGATGGTATTATTGTTCCTAGTTGCTTGCTCCTTCCCCGTAAGAGAATTATAAGGCTCTGCTCGTCACCTACAGTGTCTCCTGTGGCAGGAGTATACGTGGATTCCACTGATGCTATGTCTAGGTAAAAGATTTAAGAGACTTTGTGTGTTTCCACTAGCCCCCATGCCCCCACTTTGCACATCTCAGCACATCTCAGAATGTGTTTTTTTTCTCAGCCTAAAACTCAGAAAGAAGATGTATTGAGCACAACCTCAGGCAGAGCAGAACTACGGTTGATGTGTAACATGAGCAAGAAATACTTTTGTTGCTCTAAATGGCTGAGACTGTTAGAGCAGCCTTACCTGGCGAAAGGTTACACAGGGCAAATGTTGCTAATTGTTCATGACCTCCTTTCCTAGTGAGTCCAGACACAGACCCTCTGGAACATTTTCCATCATAGCACTCCGGATCTCCTGTACCACTGGATCACAGTTCAAAACTTGTTGATGATTTATATATTATTGTCTGACATTAGGATAGACAGGATATAAAATATTTAAGTTTGACGGATAATACTCTTCTATCTAGAGCCTATAATCTTTACAGAAATATATATAGAAAAAGTAAAAAGTGATGAAAATCAGATGATCTAATTTTGATGTCCTTCCCAATTTTCTCAGGACAATGGTTAATATAAAAATAATGTTCAAATTAGTGGTCCTACTGTAATGAATATATCACATATGATAGTGGTCTGGTATATGACATGGTAGGTGCCTAATAAATATTTGTTGGACAGATGGTCAATAATTATAATTTATAAAAATTAATACATTCAGAATATTAACAAGTTAAATAGTACATAAAAACATGATTTATAAAAAACTGAAAATTGAGGATGTTTGTTATATATTCTGTCTTTAGATCTAGTATTTCAAGTGACTATCTAAACTACCGAAATCGGTTTCTACTTGGTGATTATTA
The DNA here is from genome assembly GCF_003254725.2 of Canis lupus dingo. Lineage (NCBI taxonomy): Eukaryota > Metazoa > Chordata > Mammalia > Carnivora > Canidae > Canis > Canis lupus. The sequence goes on from NC_064254.1 coordinate 38,178,688, forward strand.
ATATCATAAATGGCATTTATGAAACATGATATAATAACTAATAGTAAAATGTGTATTTACTATTAATAATCCACATGGTAGATTTTCATTGATATAAATTAGTAGGTAATATGCAATTATCTACTAGTTAAATTATTGTAGGTTTTGTTTTTATGACACTTGTATTCATGCAAATATTAACTGCTATTAAAATTTAGCAGCATATTCCTATGTGTTATTTTTAATGCAAACTTGGGGAGTTCCAGAAAGAAAATAATAAAAAGTACCATAATCAGAATGAAAAAATGAAAGATGAAAAGACATTGTAAAACAAAATAAAATAATTTGCATTATAGAAAATTTTGAGGGAAAAATACAGAATATGAGGGAAAAAAGAAAAATGATTTAGTTTTAGTAAATAAGCTCAGAAATATCAAATATAACTGATAAATTGCACTAAAAATTGAAAGACAAAAAAATTGCAAAGAATCCATTAAATGAAATATAGTTTTTTTCAAATCCAAGTATGATCATGCAATTTGACTATTAAATTACCTTCTCTTTGAAAGTTATATATCTCAAATAAGAAATTCTACCTTTCCAAAAGGTAGGAAATTTTGGAAATGAATATTATATGAATTTTTCAAATGGAGTAAAAGAATATGGTTATTTCATTCTATTTCAAAGGATTCTGCATTTTTTCCATATTTCAGACTCTTTGGAGGTAGAAAAAGATGTATCCAAGAGTGGCAAGTTTTTCTTGTGTTTTCAGTAATCATGAAGAAAGAAATGCACATTAAAAATATTAAATATTCAGAATTATAATCTTAGTTTAAAAATCTATAATTACCAGTGCTGCAGACCAAAAACTATGTATAAATGAGAAAAAAATAATGCCATGTGGCAGTTGAATGCATGATCAGTTTTTAGTGATGAAATGTCTAACATCATGGATGAACCAAGCAACTTTATGAGCATGATGATGGGAACTTTTCCATTTGGCAGGAATTGTAGCAAAATTTGAATATTATGGCAAACATTTATGCAGAATATAGACATTGCCACCAAAAACTAGTGCATATTATTTTGGGTATAAAAACAAATAATTAAGATAATAATGCATATCATTAAGAAAGTAATTTTGAATAAATTTAGAGTTGATATCACTTCATTGCTATATATATAAAACTCATTGGATATGAGTTTTAAAATTCAACTCATGTTGAATTGAGAATTAGTGTTTGATTTGAAAATTTCCACAAAGCATATTTTCCGTATGGGAATATTTTTATGGGGGGTTGCCCAGCAAATGACAAAATTGGAGAAGGAATACAGACATTTTCAGTAAACTCTCGTAAAACTTGAATCTAGCCAAAAATAATCTAAGGAACAGGAGTAAAACCACATGCAGGAAAAGTAACAGATTGCAAATGAAGATAAAAACAAACACCAAGGGCATTTAATATTGTTTGTTCTATTAATATTTAAATTTCTTAGTAAGGGATGTAGCTAAAATATCTTTTGACACCATTGGTTTTGCTGTTATTGCTGTTGCTCAAGAACTGTACAACTATTTTTTGGTGTTAAAGAATCATTGCAGTACATTGAAAGCATATTTACCAGATATAAAATTTAAACAGAATTTTTTTTCCTTTAAGTGATACTGTTTCTTACTCTCAAAGGTTGAGAAAATATTTCTAAATATGAGATTTGACTCATTACTTTTAACCTCACTTTTAAACTTTATAGTGCGTTAATAGATTCTGATACATCCTTTGAAAAAAGTTAACATTTTGCTATCTCTTACTAGCTAGTTTGGATTTCTTTGTAACTTTATCAAGTTTTGTAACATTTACAAAATGCTATGTCACCATACAGTTATTTGGTTTTAATTCTATGTTTAAATTGTTTAAAAATTTACTAACTCTTTAAAATAGCTCAAGTCCCATGGAGGTTAGGTTGCTTAATCTTTTAATTCGCTGAATTTTAGTTCTTACATGTTACGAATATTCATAATAATCTGATAATGGCTCTCCTAAGATCTACATCTTAATTCTTAGGCTCTATGAGTATGTCATGGTCTTTTTGGACTGCTAAACAAAATACCACAGACTAGGTGGCTTATAAACAATGGAAATGTTTTTCACTCACAGTTCTGGAGAGTAGGAAGTCCAAAATCAAGGCACTGACAGATTTAGTGTCAGGTGAGAGCTTGTTTCTTTTTTTAAATTAATTAATTAATTAATTAATCTATTTATTTATTTATTTTTGGTTTCCTTTTTATTTTTATTTTTTTTAGTAAATTTATTTTTTTATTGGTGTTCAATTTGTCAACATACAGAATAACACCCAGTGGTCATCCCATCAAGTGCCCGTTCAGTGCCCGCCAGGTTTTCTTTTTAATAGATGATCATCTTCTACCTCACATGGTGGAAAGGGAGAGGTAGCTCTTCGACCTCTTTTAAAAGGGTACTAATTCTATGCATGAGAGTTCTGCCCTCATGACCTAATTACCTCCCAAAGCCCTCATTTTCAAATACTATCAAATTATCACATCAAGGATTAAGTTTCAACATATTTTGAGGGGACTTAGACATTCAGTCTTTAGGAAAATGTTACCTTATATGGTAAAAGGAATTTTGCATATGTGATTAAATCAAGTATCTTGAGAATTGATTATGCTGGATTAAGTGGGTCCAGTATCATCACAAATATCCTCAGAAGAGGGAGTCAGTAGAATTATAGTGAGGGAGAAGACAATGTCATGAAAGAAGAGAGTGAAATGATGTGGCCATCAGCCAAGGAATGCCTGAAGCCTCTTGAAGCTGGTAGAAGCAAGGAATGGATTGTCCCCTGGAACATTCCTGCTGATACTTTGATTTTAAACCCCTAAAAGCAATTTTGGATTTCTGGCCTACAGTGCTATAAGAGAATTAATTTGTATTGCTTAAAGCCACTAAGTTTGTGATAAGTGGTTATAGTATCATATGTTACAATGTATAATGCTATAATTTAAAAAGCTGCTGGCATCTCTGACTGCTTATAATATTATTAGGTCAGAATTAATGCTCTGACAATTCTGGAGACATTTAAAAAATTTATTTTACAAGTAGATATTAATTTGAAGAAGCCTGAAGCAAGCCTGATTTGTTCTCCCATCTTTTCAGTCTGAATGCTCAAAATATTTCTTCTTATTTTTGAAGTTTAATAGGTGATCCAGAATGTTTATAGTTTCACTCATTTTCTCTGTTTTTCCTAAAACATCATATGCTATTTGAATATACAGATTTAGCTACTCCCAGATATCAGCAAAGTATTACTTTATATTGGAGTATAATTAGTGCTTTATTTGTTGGACATTCTATTTTAGATATCTTAGGGATAAATTATCTTTATGTTGTATTATCTTTGTTTTCCTTATTGTTTTCTTTAATTGATTTATTTTAATGGTTTCTTCTTCATATACTGTAGTTGTCAGAAGCCTCTGTTCTTTGTCATTAATTTGATTTTCAGGTCTTACTTGCTGAAGCTCACTTAGGCTGGTAATGATATTGTGCTAGTATTCACTTGTTCTTTATTTTTTGCAATCACATTCCTTTGTTTTGCTTTCATCTAGTCTGGGTTTTCTTTATTTTTAGCATGCACTCTTTCTCTTATTTTTACCTGTTGTCTTATTGCATCGTTGCCCCACTATATGTCTAAATAATGTACTTAAATCAACAGGACCATCCTTGTCTAAACATCAATTTTTTCTCTTAGTTTCAAGTGTACTCTGTCTCATGAGGACTTGGAAAGAGGAAGGGCGAGTAGAACTCAGTGGAAGCTGTGTAGTCCATTGAGAACACTGGTTCTCATCTGCTGCTTGTTAAATTTACCACAGGAGGTTTTTATGCTGCCTTCTTGAAGTTGTTTCCCACAAAGAGATAACTGAGGATGGAAATACTTGGCTCCAGTGTTCAGTTTTACCATTATACTTGTTTTTCCCTAGTAACAATTGCTCTTGCCTCTAATTTTGCTTCAGATTTTAGGATATTAGTGAGAATTCTTTGGATTGTCTGACATATTTGGGGGAAGGGATTAAATTAAAAATTGCATTTGTCACTCTATTTTTCTTTGAATTTTTAGATATTAGTGAATATGGACATGCAGTGTTTCTTCAGGTTTTGGGATTTAGTGAATATTTTTAGAATTGGTTGACTCTCCTCAGGAATAGGATTGGACTAAGAGTCTTGGTGCAACCTTTTTCTATCTTCTGACTAGATGCATGTCACATTATGTTGTAGCTCTTAATATAGTTTTTGATCATAAAATTTTTTTGTTTAAAAAAATAGTTGGCAGAGGAAGATTTTGTGATATAGGTTTGTTTCCCCATCATTATCTAGGAATCCCTCCTTTTCTTTAAACTAATAAGTCTCTATTCTCTCCTTCCAACTGGACAAAATTCCTTGGATGTCTTATACATCACTATTCTTTGTCCTGTGTGATTTATAATGTTTCCACTCTCAAATATGTACTCTAAAATACTGTAAAATATATACCTTCAGCAAGAGACATAACTTTCAATAAGGTACATTATTTATTTTACAAATGAAACTGTATTTGCTCTAGATATCCTGACAATAAAAATTAAAATGTTTTCATTGGTATTATGGCCAAAGGACTCAGGAATCAACACGCCACAGTTGATACTTCCAATGAAGTTACTGAAAAAGCTAAACACAGGTATTAATAGGAGTATATAATAACACTGTTAAGTGGTTTATGTTCTAAACTCTAGTATCAAGAACTCTTTTCAATGGACATAATGGGTATATACCAAACTAAAGGTATAACTATTCTCCCCTCAGCAATATAGTCAAGCAAAAGCATAAAAGCGTGCCCCTCAAAGGATACTCCATCCTTCTTCCTGCTACCCTAAGTCACAGCTGGGACTTAGATCTTAGCACTTACATCCAGCTTTATGAAAAGAGGGAAGAGATTCTGTCTGCAAGGTCTACCACAATCTATTCCAAGACCAAAACACTGAGGGGAGTTCTGCCTCATGCTAGGAAATGGATGCAGGTGAGCCAGCTGTCTCAGTTCCCTCCTCACTGCTTTGGCCAGACAGAAGTACTATTCAAAAAGGACAAGTATGGTTTTTACTTGTTATTCCCTGTCACTTGACCATTAGGTGTTCATTACATGTTCTGGAATCCAACAAGTAAGCCTGTTGCATAACTCCGGTGAAAATAGATGAGTTTTTAGGCACAGAAGAGTGGCCATTATATTTTCCAAACTGCGAATCGGGATATATGACATCACAAAAGATTTGAATGCCCCTTTTGTGGTGTAAGTAACAGTTTAGGAGATAAAAAGGCTGAAAAGTTGGAATATCAGTATCATGCCAACGGTTTATGGGATAGAAGAAAAGAAAATATGAAATGTGTATGCTTTTAGAAAATCTGATACAGTAATTAAAGGTGGCTGTAGTGAATGGAAGAGACATAGGAATTGTTTTATAGGAACTTAAAATTTAATAAAGAAGGTAACAAATATAAAACATCTGGGGGATTGTTTCAAAATAAAATACACAAAATATTGAATAATTTAGTTCCAGAGTCAAAATAAAGACTGACAACCCCAAGGGTAACATTATTCAGGGATAACTTTGTGGGGGGAAAATAGTGTTGTACTTGAGATAGAAGAATTTGTGAAGATAAGGATTTGTGATTTGGAGAATAAAATTCATTTCAGGCAGAATGAAGAGTTTGGATGTCAAGATGAGAAAGGAACATGAATAAGATGAAAGTAAACCAATTTATAGCAATCTGAGTTCCAAACATTAGAGTGTTGAGGGGTAAAGTAGCTCAGCCAGGTGAGCTGAGTGGACGGAAGAGCCTGAGTCCCAGCTTTATTTTCAGCTTTCCATAGGAACATATGTATTTGATGATTGCTATTGTAGGTTGATTGTTAAAATATACCACAAGTTTAATTGTGTAAGACACAGATCAAACTGTTTAGTAGGTCAAAGGAAAGTGTCTATTGTGCGTCTGATTCTTAAATATATATTTTGGTCATGAATAATTACTACTTATTTTGAAGACATGAAGTGATAGTTTGTTACCTTTCTTGATAGATAAAAGAAGTCAAATTGTAATTAACTGGGTTAAAAGCATAAACATTAGGTTTTTGCCTATGTGATAAACTAAAATGGAACATATGGAACATGAAAACCTCGTAAGTTCAATATAAGCACATTGATATGGAACAGATAGAAACATGTGTTATGGCTGCAAACTCTCTTTCTTGGCTCATCCAGATCACCATAGATTGAAAGATTATGAGATTCTCTTTGAAATATCTATAAAAGCCCAGTAGATAGACCAATGTGTGAATCAGGCGGAGTGCAAAATAAGAGGGATGGATGGGGGCTGGAGAGAGCAGGATTGTGTGTGTCACCAGAAGGGATTTCAATTCAGTTTTTATGAAAACACTGTGTCCATCAGAGAAAATTTATGCAACAGCCAAATGCAAACTGGGCAGCCAGTTTGCCACCTCTACCTGAATTTAAAACTTGACCTTTAAAGATAAATACAAATTACTTCTGGTCTAATAAAAATATTGCAAACAACCGATATTAACTAATTAAAGTCCATGATCAAATTGAAATCTTTTTTTTTTTTTAATAAACAAGGTGGGATATCAGTGATCGATGAAATCAATATAAAAGTGAATGATCCCATTGTTTTAGGCTAAGCACTAAGCTGATCAGAGCTGCAGCTCTACCACAGCAGCTTCCTTAGCAGCTCTTGACTTCTGCTGCATGCTGTACTCTCTCCTGGTTCACTTACCTCCTGGCTCCCGAAACCAGAAGAAACCAGAGGGTAGAGGCTACTCTGCTTGCTAGACAGTGCAGAGTTTAAGTAAGGCCATGAAATGATTAAATCCACAGAGAAAAGCTGGACCAATGTATTTATTACATTTCCATACGTCTCCTCATCTTTGCTTTCATGTGCCATTTAGTTGTGTTTCGTTTTCTTTTTCTTTTCTTTTCTTTCTTTTCTTTTCTTTTCTTTTCTTTTCTTTTCTTTTCTTTTCTTTTCTTTTTTTTTTTTTTTTTTTTTGTGGCTGATAGCTTCTTATCACTTGCAAATTGACTGAGTGCCTAGTGGGTTTAGTTTTTGCTTAAATTGTGCCTGCCAAGAGAAAGGAATGAAAAACAAATGAGAAAACTGACAGAGAGGATGGAGGCAGGAGAGAAACTGCTGCCCTCAGTAGAGTTATGCAGTTGACCCATGAATAATAGCAGAGGTTGAAGTGTAGTCCAAAATCCGCATATGACTTTTGACTCCCCCAAAACTCTAATAGCCTACTGTTGACCAGAAGCCTTATCAGTAACCTAGTCAATTAACACATATTTTGTGTGTTATCTGTAGTATATACTGTATTCTTAGAATTAAGTAATCCACAGAAAAGAAAATGCTATTAAGAAACTCATACAGGGATCCCTGGGTGGCCCAGTGGTTTAGCGCCTGCCTTTGGCCCAGGGCGCGATCCTGGAGACCCGAGATCGAATCCCACGTCGGGCTCCCGGTGCATGGAGCCTACTTCTCCCTCTGCCTGTGTCTCTGCCTCTCTCTCTCTCTGTGTGACTGTCATGAATAAATTAAAAAAAAAAAAAAGAAACTCATACAGAGGGACGCCTGGGTGGCTCAGAGGTTGAGCTTCTGCCTTTGGTTCAGGGCGTGATCTTGGGTCTGGGGATCGAGTCCTACATTGGAATCCCTGTGAGGAGCCTGTTTCTCCCTCTGCCTATGTCTCTTCCTCTCTTTTTGAGTCTCTTGTGAATAAATAAATAAAATCTAAAAAAAAAAAAAGAAAAGAAACTCATAAGGAAGAGAAAATAATATCTACAGTACTGGACTGTATCAAAAAAATCTGCGAGTAGATGGGCATGTGTAGTTCAAGGGCCAACTGTAATGACCTGAGAGAAGCAAGGGAGATGAAAGGCTCCGGTACCTCATAACTATGACATGAGAGATGGGGATCAGGCAAATGGACATGTGTATAAGAATTTTTTTTATTGCTGATTGCAACTTTTTCAACCAAGCATAAGCGCAAGAAAGTTTCAGTTGTCATTTATAACAATTTATCAGTTATGATCTTGGCTCAATATTGTCTTCCTTAAATTACATTCTCTTTTTTATTTATTTATTTTTATTTTTTTTTAATTTTTATTTATTTATGATAGTTACAGAGAGAGAGAGAGAGAGAGGCAGAGACACAGGCAGAGGGAGAAGCAGGCTCCATGCACCGGGAGCCCGATGTGGGATTCGATCCCGGGTCTCCAGGATCGCGCCCTGGGCCAAAGGCAGGCGCCAAACCGCTGCGCCACCCAGGGATCCCTACATTCTCTTTTTTAAATCATAGTGCTCAACTCCCAATGAAAAAAAAAACCAATGTTTTTATAAAGTATTTGGTTTCAGGTTTCTACGTTAAAGAATTAGAAAGATGATCTAAAAGATGAGATAATCCTCTGAATTGGCCTAAATTTCATACGTAGAAGTGGAAAGACACAAAAGATGCATATATACATATTTTTAGATATAGTTTTATTTTTTAGTTATTAAAGGAAAAGCTTTGAGCTACAGATAGAAAAACAAATCATTAATTAAGACAATCAGCTTTTCGGTTAGGGAAAATATAGTAGTTTGAAACTCAGACTCAAACTTTAGCTGAGTCCTGTTTCCAATTTATAAAGCTATCTCCTGTCATAAAGATAAAGATAGGAAAAAAATATTTTTCTTTTCTATAAAGCCAATTAACTAACACGGATGGCCAGTCTGGTTTGCCAGCTGAATTTAGGATGAAACTACATGTAATAAATGGTGCTTTCAAAGCCTCTTACTTGAGGACCAGTTATTGTTTATCTTGAGGACATGTATGGAATATGTATCTGCCTGGCTATATAAAGGGGTGAGATTTCTTTCTGTCTTTGCAATCTCTTAGCAGAGTGCTGTGATGTGCATTATATTCTGATTTAATATCTGTGCAAAAATAAAAGTGTTTTCTTTTTCTACTACTTTTGTGGAGAAAATTTCTGAGTTAGTAGATTTTGCTTTTAACTATATTGCCCCAACAACTTCAATAATACAAAACTTATTTTCAGAGCAGGTTTTACTTCATCTGCATATCATATACTTGTAGCAAAGGTGGAACCTGGCAGCCTGATTAAAATAGATCAGTGTTTACTTATCATCGGTTTTCCATTAAGAAGAAGCATTATGGCTTTCAGTATTCTCAATTCTAAAAATGTCTTTTTATAGTATTTCCACTTGCATTTTACAAAGTGAATACTAAATACTATTCTTTGGTTACAGAAGCTTTCTGTATTGACAAAAAAGCAGTCTGAAAATATGACTATGTACAATTAAAAGTAGATCACCAAATGTGTTCATTACATGACTATTCAATAATAGGAGCTTACTTTTATGGTAATATGCTGCTTTTTAATGAAATTATATATATATTAATTTATATATAATTTATATATATAATTGATTATATATATTATGATATATAAATATCTTTTCTCATTTCATTGTTTTCTTTTTGTTCTTTTACATTTGTTTCTGTTTCCCTTCCCTTGAGTGCTTTCAAGATAACAGGTTTACAAAGTAATGGCTACCCTCTCCCTTTGTCGGTATTTTCCTCACTTATTATCTGAAATGGATTATATCAATACCAAGCTTGTATATAAGAAATAAAGCTTCGTGACCTCTACAAAGTCAGAGAGTGGATTCTGATTAAAAGATTGTGCTTTCCCCCTTTACAAAATACAGCAAAAATCTAGGTTTACTTAATGGCAAATATACATGATAATATGGCTAAGGTAAAGAAAAATATGGGTAAAATTTGCAATGTGAAATTTATTTTGTGGTACTATTTTAAGCACGTATTTTAGATAAGGCAATTCCTTAAGTGCATATCTACACAGTTAAAAGAGATGATATAAATTGTTTTTCTAGAAAAAAATTTAAAATTGCATTGCTTTCCTTTCACTTTTGAATATGTTCATTTGAGATTTCCATTTGGGCCTGTAATATATTGAGTCAATCTCTCTGTGTTTTCTTTTTTTTCCCCCTTAAAAAATGTATGCTGTAGCGAATTATTAGGTTGGAGAGTGTGTCACCATTCAATGCACATATCATTTTTTTTTTGCACATATCATTTTAATGCTAACCCGAATATTTACAGAAGCAGAGGAAGGGACCTGTCATAGAATAGGTGCAAACTTTACTTTTTCGCAATATTCACAAAAGCCTGTAAGGCAGAAAAGTGGTAACCTCCTAACCGATCTCCCCATTTTTACTTTTGTTCTCCTACACTCTATTCTCAGGATAACAGCCACAGGGATGTTAAAAGGGAAGTTAGATCATGTCCTTTGTCCACTCAAACTCTGCATGGCAGCCCTTTCTCACTGGCATAAAAGCCAGTGTTCTTCCTGAAAGACTCCCTGCGATCTGCTCCCCCCACTACCTCTCTGACCCCATCTTCTGCATGTTCCCCCCCTGCTCTGTCCACTCTTCTCCAGCTACACTGACCTCTGTCCACTCCTCTCTATCCACTCCTCTCCAGCCACACTGGCCTCATTTTTCTCTGGCACTACGCACTTGTTCTGTCTGCACTGTGCAGAGCCACCTAGATGACTAGCTCTTTCACCTCATCCATGTCTTCACTCAAAACTCACTTTTAATGGCTACTTCAGTTAAAAATTATAAGTCTTTTCCCTTCAAAGTCTGGATCCTGGTCCCTACGCTTTGCTGGTTTTATTTTTATGTTTAACATTTATCACCACGTACATACCTTATATATATCTTATTTTTCTTGGTTATGATTCATGTCTTCTCAATAGAATATAAATCCCTGAAGTCAAGTATTTTCATATGTATTTTTTACTGCTGTACCCTGAGTGCCCAGGACAGTGCCTGACATATAGATGTAAACATTATTTACATATTAAATGTACTAGCATGAATCTATATATTTTATTTAAAGCAATGCATTCAGGGATAATAAGCATAGACTTGGAGGCCTCAGGCACAGTTACTAATTGATGGAGGAAGACAAGACTGAAACTAGGTTAAGGTAAATGAACAAAGCCAAATGTTATTTTATATACAACAGTAACTCCAAAGGTGGCCATACCCTTCCTAAACTGCAGCTTTCTTGGGTACTCCTGGCATTATAACATGCATACTTACTCAAAAGTATTTATTGAGCCAATATTATGTCTCAAGCCCTGCTGGAGATGCTGGCACTTAGCAACAAACTCAACAGGCTAGGATCCTGATTGTTTGAAACTTGTCTTTTAGTTAGAGGAACACAAACAATAAATCACCAATGACAAATGATCTAAAACACAGTGGCATCATATTGAGTGTTTGTTGTGGAGTGGAAGAGGAGGTCTATATAAAATCTGAAATCCAGAGAAGAATTTTTTGAGGAAGGAAAACATAATCTAAGATCTGAATGAGAAGACTAAGATAGTTGCAAAGATATAGACAGGCTCTTTCTAGACTGAGGAAATAGCTAGCATAAAGGTTTGTGGTTGGAAAGAGCTTGGCATGTTGGAGTAACAGAAAAAGGTCAGAATGACTGGAATTTAGTAAAAAGGGACAGCATTATATGAGATAAGCTCAAGGAGACTAGCTAGTTCATATATAGCCTCATAAACCAAAGTAAGGGAGCATTGTTTTTTGTTTTGTTTTGTTTTTGTTTTTGTTTTTTTTAGCATGAGAATGAAATGATTTATTGATATGATTTACTCAACATATTTTACTCTAATTGTTGCCTGCCATGGTATATAGAGGCTAGGAGAAGATATGGGCATTGGTCCAATAGAAAAATTACAGGGTCCTAAAGGTGGGTTGCAACAGTGAAGATAGACAAAAGTGGGTGGATTTAGAATTTAAGTCAAAGGAACTGTTACTGGGTGAAGGGAGTAAGGATCAAGGGAAATCTCAAAGTCAGTACTCATGGATGGTGTTGCTAAGAAGTGGTAAAGCAGAGAAGATTTTTAGGGAGAAAGAATCAAGTCTTCTGTTTTGGGCATGTGAATATTGAGATGTATATGATAGTCAAGTGGGCACATTGGACTGGCAGGTGAATACATGAACTGGAGCTGATCATTCAAATTGGAGAATAACTCTTAGGAAGAAGTCACTTAGAAGTTGCCATTAACAGATTGAGCCAATATTTGGTAGTTGATAGTGAAGTCATCCAAGTTTCCTGGGAAGGAATGGCTGGTGAGGGTCGGAAGGAAAACTAGGAGGGTGTGATGTTAGAGAATACAGGGAGAGAGCCCTTAACTCTGCTGGATGTTTTGGAGTGGTCCTCTGAAATGAAGACAGAGTAGTGATTACTAAATTTGGCAACTTAGAGGAAATTGCTTGACTAGAAACGAGGCACTGAAGTGGTAGGGCAGAAAGCCTGTTGATAAAGACTTAATGACGTGGTGAAATTGCTGGAAGAAAGAAGTTATTGAAGTTGACATCAGTTAATGACTTTTTCAAACTTCAGATCTTGTCCATGGACATTGATTTCAATTTTTTTCTTTTCGTGACACTAATCAACATCTGTACTCATAATTATTATGGATATTCCCAGAAATTGGCTTTAAAAAAATTAAAACCTCACATGTAATTTTACTTATAAAATTAAACATTTAATCAGTTAGTTGCAAAATTCAGAGTTATGAAGCCAATTATATTTCAAAACAAATTAATTTATTAACAAAATGGGAAGGAGCTTCTTGTAATTTTATCAGTGTATATATTTGTAGATGTAGGGAAATATCAAATGATAATTTTCAAGGACACTTTGAATTTATAATATCTGGAGGGAACACTTATAATTTACAATTTCAATACTTGGCAGATGGCAAACCACAGTAAGTAATTTTGCCTTTTATAAACATAATATATTTTTAAATCAAGACAGTAGTTTAAACCTCCCACTTGCTGTGGCTGGTTGGGTTCCTCTGCATTCCACTGACAGAGACCATGGGCAAAGTGTCAACAAAATGCATGGACATGCTCTGTAAAGCAGGGGAAAAGGGGAGCAGGGGAGAAACTTACTGTTTAAACTTACCATTTTCAAATACAAGAAGCTACAAATATTCAGATTTCCAGCTCACCACAGCGGGTGTTAAATAAGGAGGGGGAAGACAAAACCATCATATATTAATTTAGCCCATTGAGCCCTCATATGACATGCACAATATGGTGTGCTATTTCAAATATATATTATTTTCCTGCCTGTAGTAGTCCATCTGCTTAGGAAGGTTTCCTTAAGTACTTTATTCGAAAACAAGACAATTTCAACAATACACTTTCTAAAAGCTTCATTTAGGTTCTTGCGTATTTTATGGTGGCATTTGACATAATACATCAGAAATAATGACTCTACAAACAAAAGCATTTTCTGCCTTTATCTTTTAAAGATCACAGCTTGAAGATGTTTGGAGCACAGCACAGCACAATGTGTTTTAGAGAAAGTCAGTTGTGTAGGTGGTAAAATACCCCTCCATTAGGGGTTGATAAGTGCTTGCATATTAGTCAAATAAAATTTCCATCCATGTCCTTATTGTAAATGTGTTTTTCTTTTTCTCAAAGTGGGTATACTTATAAAGTACTTTTTAAATATTTTAAGAAAAAAACACATTTTTAATACTGAAAAATGTTGCTTTAGGAGCAAAATTATATCATTCAACATATAATACAAATGGTGAATGGATATGGTCTAATGTGTCTTCAAGTACGAATTGCATATGTTAGGGATTTCTTCTGAAGATGGGCATACAAAAACGATTTGAGTTCTAGGAGTTCTTTCCCCCATTTTATTTTCATAAATACTTTTAAGAGATTTATTTTGTAGAGACCTACACTGTCTCTATGGGTTTAAATCTATCTATTAAATTCAACCACTAATGCAGGGCAGTATTGTCAGAAGAGTTGTCAGTGTTTTACCGGATCCATTATTTTTAATGAATACTTCATTTATCATGTAAAACATTATTGCAAAAAAAGAAATACAAAATAATCCCAAGTTCTTTCCAACAAAATATGATTCTGAATGCTTCTGCTTACCCTCTTCATTTTTTTTTTTTTTTTGTTGTTCCTAAACGTGTTTGCCTCTGATCATTTTCAGTGGAAGTCTACCAAGGCAGAAAAATAATATACTCTGTTTCTTACCTGAAGCAGCTCATGCAGTTACACTGCAGGATCCTTTTGAGGTATACTAGGCAAAAATTTGAAAACTTCTGTGATTAGTTTATAAGCAAATTGTTAGTCATTTGTGGATTTGGTCCAATAGAAACTGTATTAAAAATAGTGATTTATATCAACAAAGATAAGAGCATTCTATGCTAAACAGAATAAATGTCTGATCATTTCTTAATGGAAAACCTGAAGCAATTTTCTGATAATTTGAGTGCCTAAGTGTTGAATCATATTACCTTAATCCTCACTTCATTTCTTTTAAACTGAGCAATACTTTTTTTCCTTGTTGAAATGCCCTTATTAATATATGCGCCCTTTAAAGACTTGATCGTGGATTTATGAGTGTGCAGGCACCCAAGATATCTGAAATCTTTTTATTAATTCAATAAAACTCTGTCATATGTAGTTTCTTGGCTTTTAAAGTTTTCTTTCTAGAAGACTAAATTAAGCCAATTGAGATTCCAATGTGATCCATTGGCTCCTTTTCCCCACATAGAGATAAATGAAATGGTAGCTCAACTTCTACATAAAGAAATAAGTGTTCCAAGTTATTCTTTTTGTTCTTCTTTAGGATGGTTTGGATGTTAGAGATTTAGTATGATTTTTGTTGTTGTTGTTGTCTCTTGCTAACTTTCCAGGGAAACAAGGAACCTGGGGTGCATGGATAGTTTCTTATTAGGTTACTTCATCTCCCAGGGAGCTACTGTTTACTCAAAATGATGGCTCTTTCTTCCCCTAAGTATGCTCTGTGAAAAAGAGCTAAAAGAAAGGGGCTGACCACATGCAAAGAAGAATGAAATAATTTAAAAACAAAGAGCTTAGGTGCTTCACTATTTTATTTCATTTTGTTTTGTTTTCAGCATCCCCCCCAAATCAGCCATTTGGGGGAAACAGTAATACTCATGACAATAATAACAATGTGCATACCTGCCTTAGAATCATCATCAACTTTTTAAAATCAGGTTTAGAGTATTTTTTAAAGATTTTTAATTTATATTTATGGGATGGGGAGAGAGACAGTAGGAATAAGGGAGGGGTAGACGGAGAGGGAGAGAGAGAGTCTTAGGCAGATTCTGAGCTGAGAGTGGGGATCATCATGGGGTTCAGTCTCATGACCCTGAGATCATGACCCAAGCTGAAACCAAGAGTCAGAAGTTCCACTGAATGTCCCAGCCAGGCACTCCTGTTTTAGGGTAGTTTTTAGAGTAAACGCTGGTTAATGTCAGATACAATCACCATGGAAATTGAATTTTCCCTTTGTAAAAAAGAAACATCAGTTTCTTTCATTCATGCTGTGGCAAAGTTCTGATTCAAGCCAGATAACTCCATGTGGTTTGACTTGTTTTCCTTAATTTAATGATTGCAAAGCCTTATTGTCATTCAGTTTATAAAGTACTTTAGAGCCTCACATCAACATGGTGAAATGAGCAGGGTAGGTGTGTGTTGTTATTCTCAGTGGTATAATTAAGACTTGAACCTAAGTCTTCTGATTCAAACTTTGGTGGTACTCTTCCACCAAACACATTATAATATGTAGCCTGACACATGCATCGAAGGAAAAATAAATGCCCCAGATCTCTCCACTGCACAAATCTGTTTTAGAAAGCTCGTCATGGTTCAGATGCCCCCGGGAGGACAGAAAGCTGGCTGAGAGGAAGGTACTAGTTAATGTTACCTTTCACCTTGTCCTGTTTCCTCCCCTAGTCTTGTTACCTTATAAAATTCAAAATCCATGGCGGTACTATGGCCTGTCCACTAAAGAAAGCCAGTCATTCATCTCCATGTTTTCATTTTGCTTCAGGTCACCAGTGGGTGGGGTTCTGGGGAGAAGACATCTAACATTATAAGCATTTGTGGTGAGCAATTTGTTTACCTTATGAGACCGCTTTTTATTTTTGGTGTTTCTAAATATATAAGGATGATTTGTCTTTTCACCTTCCTGAAAAATAAATAATGCTAATAAAAACTTTGTTGTGGATGTGGGATTTTCAGACAGTCCAAATGAGATACATGCAGTAGATATTGCTCATTTCTCTAACATGTGATCTTAAAAGATGTCATTTAGCTTTTGAAAATCCTGGTAATATAAAACTGTTTCTTCTTAGGAATCATTTTTTTCTCCTTCTCTTTTTAAACTAGTAAAATATTCCATTATCAATGCTGTCTGCATGAAGGAGCGCTGGCACCAGGCAGGCATGTAGCAATAAGAATGTGCGAAGAGCTAACTCATTCTCTATGGGAAATTTGTCCATAGTCCAGTGTCTCCTAGTCATACTTGCGTTATAGCTGCCTTACTCTAGAGAGTGAATTTGATCCCATCTAGGGAGGTAGAATAATCAGGTGGTTAAAAGCTTAGATTTAAATTTCAACTTTAATTTTCGACTCTATGACTTACTACCTAGATGAGGTTGTGTAGGTTATATATCTCTGAACATGCACACATACATTTTAAAATTATTAACTAGAACATTCATTCATGCTATTCAAGAATCAAAATAATACAAAAATGTATACAATATAACATCTTGTTTTTATCATTGTGCCAGATTACTCCTTCCCATTTCACTTAAAACATAACCACTTATATAACACTTTGGACTTCCTAGTGCAAATATAAATACAAACATACATTATTTTCCTCTCTGTCTTATGCTAGGGATAGAATGACAAACCTGTTAATCTAGATGAGTCTAATTTTTTTTTTACTATATCTTAGAAAATATGGCAGACTATACATTCCTTTGAATGTGGGAGGATTTATGTTTTAGGCAGATGTAGTCCTATGGACTTTGAAAGCTACATATGAAGGAAGGTTCAGCTTTCTTTTGGTTCTTGTGGGGTGCTCACGCTTGGACTCGGCTGCCAGGCTGTAGGGAAGCCAAGCAATCTAGGTGGTGAGGAACCATGGTCCCTAGCTCACAGACCCATCTCCATTTCCAGCTGACAGATAGGTTCTACTTGCCAGGTGTAAGTTTGATTGAAAGTAGCTAACCCAGGGCTGCCTGGGTGGCTCAGTCGATTAAACAACTGCCTTTGGCTCAGGTCATAATCATAGGGTCCTGAGATCGAGGCCCACATTGGGTTCCCTGCTCAACGGTGAGCCTGCTTCTCCCTCTCCTCCCTCCTTGTGCACAATGTGCTCATTCTCTTTATCAAGTAAGTGAAGAAATCTTAAAAAAAGAAAAAAAAAAAAAGGAAAAGAAAAGAAAAAGAAAGCCATTCCAGGCCCTAGTCAAAGGATTTTAGCTGATGTCGCATGGGTTGCCAATGACTGCTCTTTGCCAAGCCCTGACCAAATTGCAGAGTCATGCAATAATTAAATGTTGTTGGGGGCGCCTGGGTGGCCCAGTTGATTAAGCACCTGGCTTATGCTCAGGACATGATCCCGGGGTCCTGGGATCCAGCCCCAAATCAGATTCCCTGCTCAGTGGGGAGCCTGCTTCTGCCCCTCCCTCTCTTCCTGCTCTGTCTCTCGTCCTCGCTCTCTTTCAAATAAATAAATAAATAAAATAATAAATAAATAAATAAATAAATAAATAAATAAATAAATGTTGTTTTAAGTCACTAAGTTTTGGGGTGGATTGTTAAATAGTTGAAATAGAGTTACAGTTTACCATTTTTCTGATGATGGAGACCTGGATTGTTTCCAATCATTTGCTATTACCAACTAAGCTGCAGTCCCCTACATTCTTCATATCATATGTGAGTATGTATATTTCTAGAATAAGTAGGATTTCTAGGCTAATAGGTAAATACCATTTTTAATAGTTTTATAGATCCTGGGACACCTCGGTGGCTCAGTGATTGAGTGTCTGCCTTTGGCTCAGAGTGTGATTCTGGGGTCCTGAGATTGAGTCCAACACCAGGATCCCCACAGGGAGCCTACTTCTCCCTCTGACTTTGTCTCTGCCTCTCTCTCTATGTCTCTCATGAAAATAAATAAAATCTTAAAAAATAGTTTTATAGATCCTGCCAAATGCAGGATCTTTGACAGATTCTATGACAGATTTTTTTAAATTTATAATGTAGGGATAAAAAAATAATTTCTTTGCAAAAGTATTGTGAGATTAAATGACATCATCCATACTATAGCAGAAAACACAGTGCGTAGTAAACACTCAATAAATGTTACAAGACAAAATAATCCATGATGAACTACTTTTTATGATCACATTTTTAAAAAAGTAGCTGAATATTGATATGAAGATTTTGTTACTTTTTAAAATGATGCTTTAGCTGAAAATGTTTTGAGGGACATTAGCATTAGACTTTGCATCTTTTACATCACCCTTATCACAGAAATAAAATGTGGTATTACTTTCCAATAAAATAGCTTTTTCCTTTTGAAAAATCAATTTTTTCTCTAATGAAGTGATCTTACTTTCCTCTTATGTTTAGTTAAGTACTATGATATTAAATATCACAAAAGGGCTAGTAAATCCTCCATAATCTAATGAACATTAGAATAAGGAAATGAAGGAGGGGATGCTGTGAAGAAAATTTCTGGGCATATATAATCAAGTGTTTTGGGTAAATCTACAATTGACTGGTGTTATTATGCATATTCTTTTCCAACTGAAAAAAGAACATCATCAGTAATAAAAAAGTAGAGGGCTAATTTAAGTCCAATAGAATCACTACTACAAAGTTTTTCAACTGTTCCATTTTGTTTATTTGTTTCACACATTGTAAAAAAATTAATTTGTAGGCCTAAGGGAGTAAACAAAATTTTATATTCAGTTTCATGTTGCACTTAGACTCCTTTTTTTTTCTGATTTGTACCAGATTTTATATTTACATCCACAGAACTTTATTTCTTTACCTTTTAAATCATAGATCAACTTTGTATGGCACTTTGTAACTTTCTAACCACTTTCACATACATTATATCCTTTGACACTCAGAACTACACTGTGAGATAGGTTTATTTGCCATATATTATAAGTGGAAAACTAGAGGCTCAAAAAGATTTTGAGAGCACTGGGTAATCTGACACTAGGTCAGCTTTCCCTGATACAGCACATTATACCAGGTAATTCTTTATAACAAATAGAAAGAGACTCTAAAACAATGCTGAGTATAATAAAGCAGACATTCCTCCCCTCACCCCACCAGTCCATTTATATGTTCCATTTCGAGAATGAAGCCACAGCAATGAAGGTTTGAATTAGCTTCTCCGTAGCAACACTCCCATCTTTCAGCCATGCATGTATGCCCCTCATGAAACAGCTCTTTACCCAAACCCTCTTCAGTTACTCTGTATTTTCCTTCATTTATTTAATTTTTGTTATTCTCAAGGAATGACCTCATTCTAGCCTCTTCATAATTTCAATCCGCCTCCTAATTTTTGATATGAAAGCTAGGCTATTTTTCAATCTTTTGTACATTATTTTGCACAAAAAAAGCTTCACACTTCTATTTCAATTAAGATTGTAGCCCCTAATCTTTTCCCATATAAAAGTGCATTTCTGGACCTGCTAGTGATCCCAGTCAAGACTGCATCCTCTTTTCTGTTTCTAGTTCTGGTTTGTTACACATGTGTTGCTTTTGAATTCCCTTTTTCCCATGTATAGGTAGGTAATTACTGTAATGAATTAAAACAATGAAGCAATATATAAAGAAAAAGGTAAAAACACCTTGTCATCCCTATTTCCTTTACCTTGTCTGATTCCCAATCCATCTGTGACTCATTACCCTACCCAGAGATAAGTATGATTAGCAGTTTGGTAAGCATCCTTACAGTCAATTCTTTGTATTTATACAAATGCATTCACATAGGTATGTATAATGATTTTCTTGGGTAAATTGTGTAAGGATGTATTTATCATTCTGCAACTTTCTATTTTCATTAAAATTTGTCTTGGCATTCTTTTCATAGCACTACATATAGATTTCTCACATTTTATAATGGTTGTGACAGTATATATCTCTGGTGGTATATGTTTTTATAAATAGTTAAGGGTTTGAAAATTTATTTGTTCTGAAACCCAAACATAAAGAACAGTAAAAGTCATGTGATGGCAAGTAGGGTTGAGAAGCTGTTGTTTATATTATGAATGTTGGTTAGCTTAAGTTGGTTAAAATATAAGCTTCTGTATTCCATAAAATGAATATGTCATAGTTTATTTTATAGTAGTTTATTTACGAATAATTTTTATTAATAAATTTGAATGTTTATTAGCTTACAGTTGGTTAAAATATAAGGAAAGTTTATTAGCTTAAAGATGGTTAAAATATAAGCTTCTGTATTCCATAATATGAATATGTCATAATTTACTTAATGCCTGCCTATTGTTAGTTAGTTGTTAGTTATGATGCAATGAATACCTTAAAATACTAATGTCCAAGTATTTCCAAAACTCTATTTCTACAGGTGATGCTCAGGCTTTGAAAGGCATATTTCTTTTAATTTCATAGTTAGAAATTTGTGCTGCCACTCAGGTCCTAATCCAGTTAATATATTTAGCAACAGTATCTGGATATCATTTTATAAATAACAGAAGATTACTTTGGTTTGATGAACAAAATGTAATACTCTTTTCATGGTGATTAGAAAAATTTTGGAGCTACTTTATTTAAAAAAATAAAATTCAGGGCACAGGGGTGGCTCTGTTTGTTAAGCATCTGACTCGATTTTGGCTCAGATCATGATCCAGGGAGGTAGGATGGAGCCCCATGCTCAGTGTGGAGCCTGCTTAAGATTCTCTCTCTCCCTCTTCCTCTGCCCCTCTCCTTCATCCATCACACACACACTCATAAAAAATAAATAAATAAAATAAAATAAAATAAAATAAAATAAAATAAAATAAATAGTAAAATAAAATAAATAGATTCAACTGAAATGATTTAAATGAAACTTAGTCTGAAAATTTTAGTAAATCATCTGCATTCATTCACATATTTTCATGTTTGACAATATTTAAGGAGTGCTTTGGTTAACTATTATTTTAGTATTCATCCATATTTTTGGCATTGTTTATCTGAGAAATTTTTGTAAGAAAGGTATTCTGAACCTACCATCAGAAGCTAGTGGTAAAAAGGAAGACAAGTGTGTATATTCAAACACTAAATAATTCCTCAATAATTTTAAACAAATGAAAAAGAAAGTATTTATATGGGTTTTTTAATTGAGAACTTTCCTTTGAGAATATACTATGAGTAGCCTAGATAATATATTAATTGAGTTAATATAAGCCTTCAGTCCTCCTCACTTAATATCACAAAGATGTCTAATTACTTGCTCAGAAATCCAAGACATTAATAGATGAAGATGAAGATAAATTCTAATTTTCTGATAGCTACTATGCCTGCTCTTAGAATATTAGTTTAAAAAAACACAAGAATTAAGGGCCCCTGGGTAACACAATTAGTTAAGCATCTGACTCTTAGTTTCTGCTCAGGTCATGATCTCAGGGTCATGGGATTGAGCCCTGCATCCAGGCTCTGTGCTCAGTGAGGAGTCGGCTTAAGTTTCTCTCTCCTTCTCCCTTTGCCCTTTCTATGCATGCTCCCTCCCTCTCTCTCAAATAAATAAATAAATCATAAAAAATCCAAGGAATAGTAACTATGTATCTACTTTAATCAGTCTCATAAATTTGAACATTGTCAGAAAACAACACATTTTCTCAATTTCATTGGATCAAAACTTTATTTTGTTAATTCAGTAAAAAGTAGTAAGATGTGAAATGATTCTTCATGATAACACAGCTCACAAAATAATTATCTATAAATTAGAAAATAAAAAAAGTGTTGATGAGTTTCTGGCTGTTATGTGCTTCACATCACATGAATTAATTTATGCATCACCTTGGCAGGGCTGAGGGATGCCAGATAGCTGGTAAAGCATTGTTTCACTTTGTCTGTGAGAGTGTCTCTGGTAGAAAGATTGATTCAAACTTACAGAAGATGACTCTCACCAATGGAGGCAGGCATTGTTAAATCCATTGAGAGATTATAGAATAAAAGAAGGGCAGATTCTCTCTGCTTGAGCTGAGACATTCATCTTCTCCTGTCCTTGGACAACTATGCTCCTGGTTCTTGCCTTTCAGATTTAACCCAAAATTTATATTACACCATTGGGCCCCTGATTTTCAGGCTTCTGGACTCAAACTTAATTACAGTGCCAGCTTCCCTGGTTATCTAGCTTGCAGAGTGCAGATTGTGGAACTTCTTGGCTTACATTACCTGGTAAGCCAATTTCTACAATAAATCTCTTCCTTGGAGAACCTAGACTCTATCACGTTTAATTTCTACAACAATTCTACAGTTCTACAATTGCCATGATTAACCTCATTAAAAAAAAAGATTTTATTTATTTATTCATGAGAGACACAAAAGAGAGGCAGAGACATAGGCAGAAGGAAAAGCAGGCTATCAGCAGGGAGCCTGATGCAGCACTTGATCCCAGGACTCAATGATCACACTTTTGTCAGATTTTTTTTTTCTGTATCAATTAATGTAAATGTGTCTTTCTTCTTTAGACTATTAACATATTATATTATATTGATTGATTTTCAGATGTTATACTAGCCTTGTGTTCTTAGGATAAATCCCACTTGGTTGGAATGTATTATTTATTTTATGAATTGGTAATTTGATTTGTTACTATTTTATTGATAATTTTTGAGTCTATAATCTTGAGGAACGTTAGTTAGTTTTCATGTCTTGTAGTATCTTCATCTAGTTCTGATATACCAGTAGTGCTGGCTTCATAAAATGAGTAGGGTTTTCTACAATATCCTGCTTAAATCTGGTACTGTTTCTTTCTTAAGTGTTAAAATTCATCAAGGAAACCATCTGAACCTGGATCTTTTTTCCTTGTTTTGAAAGTTTTTAAGAAGGAAATCATTTTCTTTAACATAAAATAATCCAAGTTCTTTATTTCTTTTTAAATAAGTTTTAGTAGTATGGGCCATTTTATATATAAGTTGTCAAATTTATGGGCACAGAAGTGTTCATTGTATTCCCTTATTATCACTTTTATATATGAGGGTCTGTAGTGATGTCTCTGCTATCAATTCTGATATTAATAATTTATATATTCTTTCTTTTTTCCTTTTATAGATTTATTTTTTAAAAAACAAATCCTTGGTTTCATCGATTTTCTCTATTGTTTTTCTGTTTTCAATTATTTAAATTTTTATGTTTATTTCCATCATTCTTGATTTGTTGGTTTAATATGCTATTTTTTAAGTTTTATTTCTTAAGTAGAAGCTTACACTATTGACTTGAAACACTTCTTTTAGAATTTAAGTATTTAATACAACACATTTCCTTCTAAGCCCTGTATTAGCTATATCTCATATATTTCTATATATTGCACTTTCATTTTCATTAAGTTCAAAATAGTGTCTTATTTCCCTTGAAAACTCTTCTTAAACATATGGGATATATCGAAGTATTTGTTTAATTTCTCACTACTTGAAAAGTTTCCAGTATCTTTCTGTATTTGATTTCTAGTTTAATTCTGCCATGGTCAGAGAACATATCTTGAATATTTACTGTTCTTTTATATATGTTAAGGTTTGTGTTATGATGGAGAAAATGGTCTATGTTTGTGAATGTTTCATGTTCAATTAAATAAATTTGTTTTAAAGATTTAAATGCTAATTAGTTCAGGTTGGTTGAGAGTCTCATCCAAATCTTGACCTATACACTTGCTGATTTTTTTGTCTACTTTTTCTATTAATTACTGAAAGAGGAGTGTTCAAATTCCCTAGTATAATTGCATTTAGCTATTTCCTCTTTGTGTTGTCTCAATTTATGTTTCATATATTTTTAAACCATTTTTTATATATCTGCCCATTCATGATTGTTGTATTTTTCTGGTGAATTGATCTTTTTCTCCTTCTATAATGTCCTATTTTTTTTTCCCTTGCAATTGTCCTTGTTTTGACATGTCCTATGTCTATATAGCTACTCTCTAGCCTTCTTTTGGTCTAGGTTTTCATGTTTTATCTTTTCCCATCCATCTACCTTTAACTTCCCCATATAATTACATTTGGAGTGAATTTATTGTAGACAGCTCATTACTGGGTCATATATTTTTAATCCATTCTAAGAATCTGTCTTTTGTATGACATTTCAGGCCACTTGCATTTTTTTTTTTTTTTAATAAATTTTTTTTTTAAATTTTTATTTATTTATGATAGTCACAGAGAGAGAGAGAGGCAGAGACACAGGCAGAGGGAGAAGCAGGCTCCATGCACCGGGAGCCCGACGTGGGATTCGATCCCAGGTCTCCAGGATCGCGCCCTGGGCCAAAGGCAGGCGCCAAACCGCTGCGCCACCCAGGGATCCCGCCACTTGCATTTAATGTAATTATTGATATTGTTGGATTTCAGTTTTCTGTTTTGTCATTTATTTACTCTTTGCTTTTTTGTTTACCTACCCCTTCTTTTTTGGCTTCTTTTGCGTTTTTTGAATAATTTTTAGTATTCCATTTTAATTTTTTATTGACTTTTGGCTATACCCCTTTGCATTATATATATTTTTTTCAAAGCACTTTAGTTTATTGATACAACTCTCATCCATTTTTTTAATAAATTAATTTTTCATTGGTGTTCAATTTACCAACATACAGAATAACACCCAGTGCTCATCCCGTCAAGTGCCCCCCTCAGTGCCTGTCACCCATTCACCCCCACCCCCCGCCCTCCTCCCCTTCCACCACCCCTAGTTCATTTCCCTGAGTTAGGAGTCTTTATGTTCTGTCTCCCTTTCTGATATTTCCCACACATTTCTTCTCCCTTCCCTTCTATTCCCTTTCACTATTATTTATATTCCCCAAATGAATGAGAACATATAATGTTTGTCCTTCTCCGATTGACTTACTTCACTCAGCATAATACCCTCCAGTTCCATCCACGTTGAAGCAAATGGTGGGTATTTGTCATTTCTAATGGCTGAGTAATATTCCATTGTATACATAAACCACATCTCCTTTATCCATTCATCTTTCGATGGACACCGAGGCTCCTTCCACAGTTTGGCTATTGTGGCCATTGCTGCTATAAACATCGGGGTGCAGGTGTCCCTGCGTTTCATTGCATCTGTATCTTTGGGGTAAATCCCCAGCAGTGCAATTGCTGGGTCGTAGGGCAGGTCTATTTAACCTGAAATCTGGCATTAAAGGCATTCAAATTGGCAAAGAAGAAGTCAAACTCTCCCTCTTCGCCGATGACATGATACTCTACATAGAAAACCCAAAAGACTCCACCCCAAGATTGCTAGAACTCATACAGCAATTCAACAGTGTGGCAGGATACAAAATCAATGCCCAGAAGTCAGTGGCATTTCTATACACTAACAATGAGACTGAAGAAAGAGAAATTAAGGAGTCAATCCCATTTACAATTGCACCCAAAAGCATAAGATACCTAGGAATAAACCTAACCAAAGATGTAAAGGATCTATACCCTCAAAACTATAGAACACTTCTGAAAGAAATTGAGGAAGACACAAAGAGATGGAAAAATATTCCATGCTCATGGATTGGCAGAATTAATATTGTGAAAATGTCAATGTTACCCAGGGCAATATACACATTTAATGCAATCCCTATCAAAATACCATGGACTTTCTTCAGAGAGTTAGAACAAATTATTTTAAGATTTGTGTGGAATCAGAAAAGACCCCGAATAGCCAGGGGAATTTTAAAAAAGAAATCCATATCTGGGGGCATCACAATGCCAGATTTCAGGTTGTACTACGTTGTATAATTTTATTGGAATTAGTGGCCATAACGAGAGGAAAGTAGCCACTATCAGGGAGGACTGAAGCAGTAAATATTGTCATGTGTCTTCTGCTGCCTTCGTATCTTCCATTAGTGTCTCTCATTGTTTGAATTCAAACAGATGCTGTAATCAAGAGAGCCTGAGTGAGGCAGTTCCTGGATGTCACACCTCCAAACTAATATTAGTTGAAGAGTAGAAAGTGGCTATAGAGGACAAATGGAGACTCTCAGCCCCTTTTGCCCATCAACCCCCAGCCCCAGTCCTATTGAACAATGGAAAACAGGTGTATCATTTCAGAATTATTCACTCTCATTTTAACCTTACCTTTGACTTAAACTAAAATATTAGATTGCCTCTGCCATTCAGATATGTTAGAAGAAAAAGAGGGAAAATAATTTTCATGAAACATGGTTACTAGAGGCTGATAAATAGCTTTTTTTTCTTCCATGACCCATTTTGTGTTTCTCTTACCTTCTACCCACTTGTTGATTGGGTGGATTTTCAATCCAGTGAAATGACTAAAACTTTTATTGCCAGAGGATCCAAGTCCTTAGTGATCCTGTATTAGTTCCTGCAGTTCTCCATTATCCATTGATTATGGAAGTACTACAAGATAGCCTAGTGAATGCTATGGATTTCACAAATAGTTACTTTGAGTTTTCTTGTGTAATTTCCCTTTGACAATAAGGGCAAATCACCATTCCTGATAAAGTTTTATGCCAATTGATTTAGTGGCATGAGGGACCTTAAATAACCAAGGAACATTGTGATTGGTAAAATAATACACCTCCAAAGATCTCTGTGTCCTAATACCTAGAATCTGAATATGTTAGGTACCTTGGTGAAAGGGAATTATGGTTGCAAATAGAATTAATAAACTGACCCTAAAATAGGACCCTAAAATCCAGGAAGAATCCTGGATTCTTTGTGTGAACCCAGTGTAATCTCAAGAGTTCTTAAAAATGGAGGAAAGAGGCAGAAAAGGAGAGACAGAGCGAAATGTGACTATGGAAGAATGGCTAGAGATATACAGAATTGTTAGCTTTGAAGATGGAGGAATGGAACCATGAGTGAAGGAATGTATGTAGCCTCTAGAAATGGTAAAAGTCAAGGAAAGGAATTCTTCTTTAGAGCCTCTTTAAAGGAGTGCAACCCTGTTGGCCTCTTGATTCTAGCACCATGAGATCCATGTTGGACTTCTAACCTATGGAACTTGTAAGATAATTAATTTGTATTATTTTAAGACACTAAATTTAGTGATTTGTTATGACAGCAACAAAAAACTAATACATGCATTTTCAGTTCCAATTAAATGGACCCATAATTGTGTTTCCTGATGGAAGCATTGTGCTCTTAAGGAGTAAGTACTACAAATGCCCTGACCTCAAGGTACTAAAGGAAGAAATAAAAAATTCCTTTAATGGGATGGGCCATTTTGACCTCCACCTATTGATTTCCAGATCCACACATTTTGGCTTTGGAAGAACAGTGCCATCTATTGATTGCTGGCTTAATGCATTTTCCATTATCTATTGATAATACCTCAACTTCTCGATGTTGTCTCCTAGATGACAAATCCTAGAGACTCCAGTAGGCCATTCTATTTTTTTTAAATCAATTCAGCTGCTTCTGATATTGGTACACATATAAGACTAGTGAATACTCTAGTCATAAGCTCATTGCATACCTTCTTTACTGTAAAATAAATTCCTTGGTGAGAGGCTATTTGGTGTAGTATCTCATAGAACTGTGTAAATCTGAAAATGCTAATCATGTTAAAAACTTCGTAGGTAGAGAAGGTGGGTATAAATATGTAATATGTATCTCTTCCCATGAAGACAAATTAAGGCTTTCTTTGTTGTGAAAGATGATCAATGTAATCAACATGCTTCAAAGTATCTGGTTGACTTTGACCTGGAATTATGTCATAACATAAATTTATCAATTTTCCTTGCATTTGTCAGCTTTGACACTTGTAGTATTTAAACCAAACTTGTTAAATCCATGAAGAACTTCTGTCCTTCGCTGCCCCCCCGATATCCTTTGAACTACATGTAAGTGTAAATATTAAGTAATATTTATGATTTGTATGAATCTGATTTGACAATCAACTCTCTGTGCTATCACATTTATCTTCAAATATATTTCGATGTAAGTTAAGAACTGCCTCTGAATAAGTGTAGATTCATATCTCAGGCCATTTCCTCTTATCTGTCAAATAAACAATCAAATACCTATGTGAAATTTTTCCAACCAGGAGAACACTCTTTTATTGCCATATTTCATAGCCACCCTAACTGGGGAGGTAATGCAGCAACTACTCACTTCCAGCTGATTCCATGTTATCATGCAGACTCATCTATATTCTTGGCTTGCATTTTCCTTCATCTGTTCCAGGAAACTCTCCATGTGACCATAAGTACTCATTAAGTTTAATTTTGCATTCTGGAGCAGCTGGGGCCAGGTGCCATAAAATGGGATGCTGCTTTGCACATTAAATGTGATTTGATGGATCAGTATCACCAGTCCAGATGGGGAGTTTAGGTAGCATAGGTATTTGATGTGCCATGATCCAACACTGAATTGCCACCAGAAACTGCTTTTCAAGTAGGGAATAATTGTGAGCAGAATATGGTGTGCCCTCATTCTAAAACTCTAGAGATTTACTCATTGAGTCCCCTATTGAGGTTTGTAAGAGGTTCCTTAGAATCTTTCAGATGTTGCCTATACTATTGGATCTGTTGGGTTAGAAGGTCCAGGAGTTAGGGCAGCTTGCCCTGTGAGTCTAGACCTACTGGAAAAGCCTTATTTTTCTTGATGTTCCTCCTCAAAGGTGGAATTTTTTGGCTACCTAGTAAAAAGACTAGAAAAATCTCTGACCATTGAATTCCTAAATTTTTTGCAACTTGGCAGTCTCCTATAGTGACTCTTTACTTCAGTAGATACTCTGGATAATTATAGGATTCTCTCCTAATTTATGTCTTTGTAATGAGCCACTGTGATAGTCTATGGGTTAAAAAGAAGGTTATTTTTTTTCTAGTAGACTCTATAATGACAGGGAGCAAGAGAGTTGCTATTGCCTTGAGATATGAAATGGAGGATATACTATCACTGACATAAGAAGACAAGTGCTTTTGATTATCTTTACCAAGTGGGATACAAAATAAGAATTTCCTAGATTAAAAGCTGCCTGTTAGCTACAGGGCCTAAGCTGATTTGCTTTTTAAATTTTTGTCCCAAAATTGCAGCTTAAAATGGTATCAACACCTGATTAAGATTATAATAATTCACAGTTACTGTTTATAAACTGAACCCATCTCCATTTTTCAGTGATCAAAATATATGTTAACAGGGAAATGAGATCCATCAACACCTCTACATCCTGTGAGTCTTATTTTTACAATACTCTCAGGAATGCATTGTTGTTTTAGTCTTTTGTCAGTGATTTTGGTAAAAGATAGTTCTAAGGACATCTTTCTGGACCTTCCCATAAAAAAAAAAAAAAAAGAGTCATCACTATGGACTTTGGGTTGGTGAAATAACTGGAGAGATTAGATGAATCGAGGCCAAGGCTCCAGCACCTAAGTGCCATAAACCCCCACTCTGATCAATTGCCCATGATAGCTTTTGGTTGGTTGTGGATATTGGTATCAGTTCAGAACCAATATCTAATATCCCTTAGAAAATCTGAGTATTTCACTTCCTTTAATGCATAGATACCTTAACAAATAGTTGATTGTCTGTCTAGAGAAAGCCTCTAAGAAGAGTCAAAGAATCTATACAGCAGAGTCCTTCATCATATAGACATATCCTCCCTTTCATAGGAAAGGGTTTAGATTTGTAAAATGAAGAAGAGCGCACGAGTTCCCACTACTGTATTGTAACTTAGATTTTCATTTACCAAATCTAAAATTTTTCCACTAATTTTCATTGAGAAATATCTTTATAGACTTGGTAGTCTAGTCATTCATTTATCCTTAGGGACATCATGATCAAGCAACCATTGCCACAGAACCCTATGTTCAAATTGCTCTGATTACCACTCTTTCCCTATGGCCTCAAACAACCCCTTTTATTCCAATGGTGACTATTGCTTATCTGGCATTTATCAGCTCTGGAATCCTATTATTCTCATTTATATTAGGGAAATCATTTTCACTCTTCACCTGCCCACATCTCTAGTCTGCAGAGTTTTCAGGGATGATGGTAGCCTTTCAATAATACATTTCTTCATGTCTCAGGGTTGTAAGTGTCCTATGGGTCCTTCTCTACATAACACATTTAGGAAATGATTTATTAGATTGTATATAATGGATCCATAATTGTGCCACCTCCCTGAGCTCTAGAACTCCTTCCTTCTTAGTATGACAGGAGAGTACTGTCATCTCAATCCAGTATAGACACTGTTGAGTCCAGGTTTCCGTAAACAAGCCCAATAGACTGTTGACACTACTAATGTGTTGGCTCAAGGTACCTGAATCCTAGATAGCTGTACTCACCTAAATTAATTTATCCCAGTATAGTATTTTAAACTATACTTTAACATGTTAGAAATTTGCTGCCATACATGTTCTCTGAACACCTACACTTACAAATTGAAAAGATCCCACCAATTTTGGTTTATAAAGGACACATTTTGTCTTCAAAGAACACATCTTGTCTATATTTGGCCTGTTCTGGGTTCTAATTATATTTGTGGGCATAAAGGCAAGAATGTGGAAAGGGAGGCTCTTAAGGAGAATTTTTATGACTTTATAAGACAAATTGTCCAGTTGAAATCAGTGTATGATTTTCTTTCAGAAGGGGGAGGGGAATGCTTCCACTAATAAGGATGTTTCTTTAGCATAAGGGCATTGAAAATTGATGCTGCAACTCTGCAGCTCTATTTATTAATAACTGAACTTGATTTTCATTCACAAGTGATTTGCTATTATAGGCAACAGTATAGTATATTCCTTTAAAGCTGATATAGGTTTTTTTTTTTAATTTTCTACTTGTGCCTTTAATTTTAATTTTCATGGCTTTCAACAAAACTTTGTATACTTTCTCAAGGGTAATCAGAGAAGCCATCTCACCCAACAATGTTGTAACCACCATTGTCACAATAGTGGTCATATTTCAGCCTCTTAATCTTCAGTGCCTTACCTTCTCATTTCCCTTCCCTACCATGACTAGTGACAAATTGAGCAATTCCGATGCCAGTGCATTCATGAATTACCAGTGTCTCATTTCCCCAGCAAATGTACTCATTGATGACACGTGCAACCAAATCCCAGAATTCCATTTCAACATTTGTGTTTCCTCAGGTCACTTCTGGCAAAAAGTATTATATTAATCAGGATCTTAAAAAAGAAACAGCACACTCAAAAAGGGAAAAGAATTAAATAAGAGTGTGGGAAGGTTAAGTAAATGAACAAGAGACTGCAAAGCAACCAGGATCTAGCAACAGCTGGAAGCCATTAGCAAACTTTAGTTTGAAGGGCTGGAGGAAAGCTACTATGAGAACCCATGCCCTAGGAGAGTATCAGCCAGGTAAGAGCTATAGTCTTAGGTAGAGGAATATAGTTATTGCTATACCAAATCTTGTTAATAGGAAGTGGAGGAATGCATTCTCTTATTTTCTCTGGTATACTGCTGGAGCATCCCATTCAAGAACCCTACCATAATCCAGAGGACAAGAGAGCAAAGATGATCTAGAACAACCTGGATGGATGTCAAGGCAGAGAGCACTCTGATGAGTGGAAGGAAAGTAGATGTTGAAGGACAACCAGGATGCCACTGAATATAAGACACTTGATTCAGAGATATTCAAATGGGAAAAATGCCTTAAATACATTTTTTAAGTTAATAAAATATGATAATGCAGAAAGAGATAAGGATACAAAAACTATTTTGAAGGATAAAAGATTAGAGAAAGCCCTTGAGGGATCCCTGGGTGGCGCAGCGGTTTGGCGCCTGCCTTTGGCCCAGGGCGCGATCCTGGAGACCCAGGATCGAATCCCACATCGGGCTCCCGGTGCATGGAGCCTGCTTCTCCCTCTGCCTGTGTCTCTGCCTCTCTCTCTCTCTCTGTGACTATCATGAATAAATAAATAAAATCTTAAAAAAAATAAAAATAAAAAGAGAAAGCCCTTGAGGTAGTTATTTATTTCAATGGGTACATTAAATTTGGTATTATGTTTTCTGATGGTAGAAGAAAAAAATTATTAATAATAAAAATTTAATTGATTAAATGAAATAAATTAATCTGGATTTTTTTAAGGTTCATTTCATGAGGAATGCACTCTATAAATTTTTGTTTTAAGGTATAATGATTCTAGTCTTCAGTATAAAGGGAATCCTTCAAAACAGGAGTTTGGACATGAGAGCTTTTCAGTAGAAAAATAATGGCTCTAGGCAAGAGCAAGGAGATAACTCTTGAATATGACCCCTTTTTGTAGTTTTTGTATTTTTATATAGTATTAGAGAGGATTGTTGTTTGGCTTCATTTTTGTCTAGCTCAAGGCAAAATTGAAAACTACGTGTAGTTTATTATTTTAGCCTCAAATTTTCTTAATTTTACCATTTTCCCTCCACATGGCACTTGTACCAAATTGAAAAAAAAATGACAAAACAAAAAATCCATGAAGCTTATTTTTTGCATGATATTTTTATAAAGTCCTCAAGAAAATTAACAACAAAGAGTTGTATTAGTGGATATTGAGTAATCTTCATATACATATTGAACTCAAATTAGTAAAATGATTTTAAGAATTTGTTTTAAAGAAAATTAAACAGCAGGGAGAGAGGGAATCTAAGTAGAATTTGGTGAACTGCAAAATTTATATCTGCTGAGAAATTAGTTAAGGCATTGACTTATAAAATTCTTAATTGTCAAAAGTGAGAGAAAATATAATTTGAGGTGTGGTACTCATCCTGTACCATCAAGTACTGAACAGGAAAGATGCTTCCCTACTGGGAACAAATTATATTTTTTTTAGAGAGAATCAAAGGTAATTCCTTGGGAGAAGTGTTGAAATCAAATAATAATTTCAATCTATAATGCGTTTTTATCTAAAGAACTGAACCATATTCATTTAGTTTTCAGAACATACTTGTAATTTGACTATTGGATTGTTATTACTTTTTTTTTGTTACAAAGAAATTAAGGCATAGAGAAATTGACATGTGATAACTGCACTGAGGTCATTTAAACAGGATGAATTACTAAGAGATATGCCAGTCTTGGTGCCTGGTATACTAAAGGAACTTTTGAATAGAATCTGCCCGTATGCAGCCTGGTGGCTCAGCAGTTTAGCGCTGCCTTCAGCCCAGGGCGTGATCCTGGAGACCCGGAATCGAGTTCCACATCGGGCTCCCTCCATGGAGCCTGCTTCTTCCTCTGCTTGTGTCTCTGCATCTCTCTCTCTTTCTCTCTGTGTGTGTGTCTCTCAAGAATAAATAAAATCTTAAAAAAAAAAAAAAAAAAAGGAATCTGCCCATACTTGAGTCCTGTTCATGGTGGCAGCTTTAGAAAGCCATATGTGTATTATGCAGTATCCTCTCTTCTCATACTCAGCCTTATATGATTGGATCACATGTAGGTATATGAAGTTGGATTGGTTAAACTTCAGTAACTTTGTCAAGCAGGGATATAATTCTTTTGGGGGGAAATGAATAAAAATCAAGAAAGTAAAAGTAAGAGCAGAACTGAAGAAACTCAAGTAAAGTATCTGTGATACTTCATTCATAATGTTTGGAGGAAAAACTAAAATAGAATTAGATTTTCCAGAGATTTAGGGATAAAATGTTTTTTTCAGTTCCTTTTTATATTTTGAGAATTAAACATTACTCAGTACATTAAAACACATATAATAGAGTGACAAGGGTCTGAGATTTTACCCAATTACCAGTCAACAAATTAATGTGCCACAGTTTTGTGGATGTTGATTGAAGACAGGAGATTCCTGGGTAAGAGACAAAGGGCCATGTATTCCTCATAGTTATAGTAGTAGCTATGTATCCACATTTTTGTAGTATCCACATTTTTGGGCCATTTTTCCAAGCTTCAATTCCCATGGAATGACATGAAGAAAGCAATATGATATTTGTGTGTGCAGTGAATTGCATGAAAGGAGAGGAACCTTGAGTTTAGGGAACTTGAATCTCTTATAATGGGAAGTATACATGCCTGTCTTTTTCTCAAGAAAGAAATCTTTCAAGTTTGTAAGCTAACTTATTCTTGTTCTAAGGGAAATTGTATCTAAAAGGAAATAGTATCTGTATCTTCCAAGGCTGTTCTCAATATAAACATCTTTAAAAAGATAATCTAGTTAAGCAGAAACATGAAAGCCCATGGAGAATTGTTTCTCAAGAGAGTGTATCAGATATATAAAATTATTCTTTCATGCACAAGGTACAAAAATGAATATAAGACATGAAAATTCGTAGTAATATATGTAAATATTTCATATACATAGATATGATAATTAAAGTGTTTTGATATTATCAGACTATGTATTTATGCATAAATTTATTTCTAGATGCATGAGTTTTTTAATATCACTAGTGTAACATATAAGGGTTTTTGTTTTGTTTTTGTTTTTCCAATTTGTTTATTATGTTAGAATAAACATAACATAAAACTTACTATCAGCCATTTTTAAATGTATAGTTCAGTACTATTAAGTACATTCATATTGTTGTGCAACTATCACCACAGCCATCTCCAGATTTCTTTTTATCTTGCAAAACTAAAATTCTGTACCTGTTAAATAATACTTCTGAATGTTATAATCAAATAAATGGGTTATAAAAACATAATCTGCATGAGACACTGCTCTACTCAAGGGTTCTAATGAAATAATCTGGCTTGAATATATGGCTAATAGTACGATTATCCTTATTATGAACTAGCCTAAAGTTGGTCTAATATCCAGAAATGTAAGACTCAACATTTATCAAATACCATGGAATGTTTGTCTTTCTATTATAATCAGTTATCCTTTGATAATTCAGTGTATTATAATCTATAGTTCTATATATGTTTAATCAGAGTGTACTTGCTGTATCTATGGTTTCCAAAAGAAATGCACATGATTATTTCAAGGGTCTGGAATTCTCCTTGCTACTCAGCTTACACCAATATATCCTCAATATTCAGAAACATGCATAGAAACCTATGGACCTGATTTTTCATTGATGAAGCAGTAGCCAACATTTTGGCATTTCTAACTAAATCCAATCCTGGAACCATGAATTCCTTTAAGAGAAAAGCTATTTAGTTGATGCAAGGTTTGTCCATATTATATTGCTATACTTTCTTCACTTCCAAAATTTGTCAACCGTGCATCTTCAGACAGGCATTATCAGTCATAACAATTCCAAGTGGGCTTAGCTAAAGCCTCATGTCTCAGACATACATTTCATTTGTATTTATCTTGGTCATCAATCTGTTCATCTGTAATAGGGTTTTATAATATATCTAAATATATTAGTATATATATACCATATAAATATTATTGTCAAAATAATTTATTCTGTAGTAGGGTATTAACAGAACTTCTCCAAAATCATTAAGTTCTTAGACTTTCTTTATCTTCTTGTGAGCTCAGATGATCTCCATGGTTATTATTCTCTACAAATACAGTGAGGGCGACCAAAACATTCTCATTTCTGTATTCTTTCTTAACCTTCTTCTGAAGTTAGAGCCACCCATATTGTCTCATGGTTTATTTTATTTGTTTTCATTGCATTATTAACCATATAAATTCTTTTTATTTCACTAAATCATAGAAAGCTTATATTTAGTAGCACTATTTTTTTTGAATTGACAGTTGTTATCATGACATTTGCCTCCTTACAAAAGTCAGAAATATTTCTTAGTTCTCCAAGCCTCACTATGTTTAAAAGTAATTAAAAACTTTCTTCTGCTTAAGTTTCTATGAGGAAACTAGTTTGCCTAAGATCATTTTATCTACCTTTTTCAGATAAATATTGTTTGCAGATATTTTTACCAAAACTTCTTTTAGTCTATGACTCAAAATGAGAGAACAGTTAGAAATTAAGGTAAGCCTAAATTTGTTACCTAAACAAATGAATAAATTAGATCTCTTAATTCTCTCTACATTAGAATTCAGTCATTCAAATTGCAGTTTGAATATTTGTTGGAGTATTTGCTGCTTTTATATTAAATATTGGAGAAATATATGGTAGGAATATTTTTATCCTGTTGTAATATTACCATTATAAAACATTTTCTATTATGGAAAATTTCAAACAAGTACAAACATCAAGAAAAATAGCGTAATAAATCTTCTATATATCCATCGTGAATCACAACAATGATCACTCATGGACAAACTTGTTTCAGTTTTGTCTGTACCTACTCAGCCACACTGGATTATTTTGAAGCAAATTCTAGGCATAACATCTTTCATCTTTGAATATTTCACTAAAAGATAAAGACCCTTCTAAAATCACAATCCTTATACCATTATTCTATTTAGAAATACGTGGTAATTCCTTAAATTAATTAAAAATCCAGTCAGTATTCAAAATTTCCCAATTGGTTACCTTTTCCCCCCAATTTTTTTTGCATCTTTTTGCTATTGTTTGCCATATTCTTCTGCTCCCTGAATTTCTTGTAAGCAGATAGTTAAATCTAGAGGTCTGGTCAGATTCATGTTTGATTTTTTATTTTATTTTGCCAGAATTATTTTTGAGTGTTACTGTGTACTTTCATCAGAAGGTAACTAATCTCTGGTTGCCCTTCATTTTATGGTATTAACAAACATCATAATCATTGCTTAGATTAATTTTTTTCATTATGTATTTACAAAATTGGAATATTTTAATTTTATTATTTCTTCTTCCTTTTTTAAAAGCTGGAATATGGCTGTAAAAAATCAGCTATTTGAATTGGTTACTCCAAAATTTTGTTCACAAAGAAAGGAATAAATGCTTGATTATTTAGCTTAGTGTACTAGTTTTTAACAGAATTAATTAACTTCCTAACATTCTTCTAAGGATACCACTACATTTATTTTTAAAATATACTTCTGAAATCATTTGACTTATTTCACTCCACTGCAGTTATTATTCTTTCTGAAATGCAAATCACCGCACCTTTGCCCAGTAGAAGAAGGCTCTTCAAGTTGACTACTGAGTACTATGACATGGCAATATATTTTAATAGTTTTATTACTATTATAAGATACCCCAGACACATCTTGTACATTTTCTTTGCCAGGCATGTAATCACCTATTTCTTTATGGAGCTCTGGTTTATTTTTATTGGGGAAATACATTAGATACTACAATGTAGGTGCTAGGGCTGCTTATTACGGCCAGGGTGATTTTCTTCTTTCCCTAGGACTTTTCAGTGGACAGAGTTAGGGAAATGTACCTTTTTGAAAATAGACTTTATTTTTTAGAACAGCTTAAGGATAATAGCAATATTGAATATAAAGTACAAAGAGGGGATCCCTGGGTGGCGCAGCGGTTTGGCGCCTGCCTTTGGCCCAGGGCGTGATCCTGGAAACCCGGGATCGAGTCCCACATCAGGCTCCCGGTGGGTGCATGGAGCCTGCTTCTCCCTCTGCCTGTGTCTCTGCCTCTCTCTCTTTCTGTGTGACTATCATAAATAAATAAATAAATAAAATAAAAAAAAAAATAAAGTACAAAGAGTTCCTATCTGCCCCTACACATGCACAGCCTCTCCTAGTATCAACATCTTCTAACAGACTGTACATTTGTCACCAATTTTGAAACTATTGACACATCATTATTATCCAAAGTACGTAGTTTATATTAGGGTCATTTTTGAATGCTGTACATTCTATAATTTTTAAAAGATTTTATTTATTTATTCATGAGAGACAGAGAGAGAAAGAGAGAGAGAGAGAGAGGGAAACAGAGACACAGGCAGAGGGAGAAGCAGGCTCCATGCAGGGATCCCGATGTGGGACTCGATCCAGGGTCTCCAGGATCACACCCTGGGCCAAAGGCAGGGGCTAAACCACTGACCCACCCAGGGATCCCCTTTTCTATCATTTTGATAAATGTATAATGACATGTAACCATCATTATAGTACCTTACTGAATAGTTTCAGTGTCCTAAAAATCCTCTATATTCTCTTATTCATCCCTTCTACTGCAACACCTGGCAACCAATGATCTTTTTATGGTCTTTATACTTTTGCCTTTTTTGTAATGTCATATTGTTGTAATCATATGGAATATATTCTTTTCAGACTGCCACCTTTTCCTCCATGTGTTTTCATGGTTTGATAGCTCCTTTGTTTTTAGTGCTGAGTAATATTCCATTGT
Organism: Canis lupus dingo; assembly: GCF_003254725.2. Lineage (NCBI taxonomy): Eukaryota > Metazoa > Chordata > Mammalia > Carnivora > Canidae > Canis > Canis lupus. The sequence goes on from NC_064254.1 coordinate 38,216,972, forward strand.
TCAGATATACCATGTTTATTTACCCATTCACCTACTGAAGGACATCTTGGTTGTTTTTAAGTTCTGACAATTATAAATAAAGGTGCTATAAACATCTGTGTATAGATTTTTGTGTGGACATGTTTTCAACTCATTTGGGTAAATACCAAGGAGCATGAATGCTGGATTCTATGATAAGAGTATGTTTACTTTTGTAAGAAACTGCCAATGTGTCTTCAAAAGTGACTGTACTACTTTCCATTCCCACCAGCCAATGAGTGAGAACCCTTATTGATCTACATCCTTGCTAGCATTTGATCTTGTTGTCAATGGTTTGGATTTTCACCACTATTTGTTTTTATTTAATAAAAAATGCATCTTAAGTTCATACTGATTATTTCCTTGGGTTACAAGTTTTAAGTCCATTGATTTTATGTTTGTATTTCTTTGTCTTGATCCATAAACCTTTTTTATTTTTTTTTTTGAGAGAGAGAGAGAGTGTGTGTGCGAGGATGCAAGCAGGGTGGGGGTGGGGGAAGAAGTGGCTGAGGGAGAGAGGTCAAGAGATACTTAAGCAGGCTCCATGCCCAGCATAGCCCAACATGGAGCTTGATTCAGGACCCTGAGACCATAACTTGAGCCAAAATCAAGAGTTGGATGCTTAACTGACTGAACCACCCAGGTGCCCCAAACCATAAGCCTTATTTCTAATGATATATACATAGATGTTTATCAGCCATATATACATAACATTTGAAAGATTCCATTCTGAGTAATAGTTTCCCAATTCTACATAAATTATTAATACGTATTCTCCTGAACATTCTCAGCAAGCCAAACCAAAAAAAAAAAAAAAAAATCAGTGATAAGAGACATTGGAATCAGGATCTTATGACTATCATGCCTCTCTGATAGCATTAAACCTTAAGTACTATCCTTGATTATATTCCAAAAGCCAAATGACTTTGGGCCATTGAGAAGAAAAAAGCAGGGCCAGGTGAGCTCTGAAGACTGATGTAATTCATAACCACAATGTTATCTTTGCTTAATGTGTAAAATTTCTATTTTACAGAGTTCCCTTTTTGTTAAAATTGCTCCTATTCTTTTGTTAAGTGTCAACTAATTAAGTTTTATTTTTTCACTGTAAAACCTATAAAGAGAATAACTAATTTTACATGTAATAAAATACTAAGTGTGGGATATAATCACTTTGCATATGGCAATGAATTAGGAGAGGCTGCTCCCTCCCTTTTTAAAATAGGCTCCATGCCCAGTGTGGAGCCCAACATATGGCTTGAACTCATGACCCTGAGATCAAGACCTAGCTGAGATCAAGAGTTGGACACTCAACCAAATGAGCCACCTAGGAGAGACTGGGTGCCCCAAGGAGAGGCTGCCCTTGATCTTTTTTTAAAGAATTTTCAAGGAACCATTATGGATATAACTAGAATATTAAATTCTGAATATTGGACAGAATACTTCTGTGTTAGAGAGCGTATTAGGGCGAGACACCTAGAATACTTCTTTGAATTTGAAATAAATTTCTTCCTGCAATTAATTCTCAAGCCAAAGCTTAATTTTTCAGTGTGGTATACCCTGGAATTTGCAAATCTAAGCAAGATGTTTCATTTAGCTATCCCAGTCCCATTATTTTTATGTTAAATGATTTTTCTTTTTTGGGTGGTTTTGAATTAGCAGTTATGCAACCAAAGAGAATGATTGCTACTTAATCTTGGGAGCCATCATTATAAAATTACCAATCTGTCTCATTGCTTAACAATTGAGCATTCTGTTTTGTTTCCTGAGGGAGAAAATAAAATCACAAATGTGTTTAGTATGGTCTTGTCTTCCATATTCTATTCATCTACTCACGATAGAGGATAACTGATATTGCATAACCTAGCTCAATTTATACTTTCTGGTAATTAAACATTTAGTCTTAAACAGAGTTTTCATTAGTGTGATTTCATTATGTTTCACTCATACTTCATAAGTTGCAAAAAACCTTTAGAGGGGCTTTGAGACTACAGCTGGGAAGAAATAATATAAACTTCAAGTGAATGACTCTGTTGTTTTATGACTTTTATTTTAACATTACTTTCTAAAGTATATTGAAGAAATATATTTATTTTTTTCTTTACAGGAGAATGATTCTCATAGCTTAACTAATTATGTGGGAATATTAAAATATTTTTTAAGAATTATATTGGTAGTCCAAGTAAGACTCTCTTTTGGTCTATGACAGCAAAATAGGATGATCAATGTTTTCAAAATTCAAAAATTTGACCACATTACAGGTCCAATCCTAAGCAACACTTGATGTCCTATTAAAAGGTCTTTTACCTTAGATGTCACGATTTAAAATAATTTCTTAAAACTGATTAGCCAGAAAATGTTACTAGAATAAATGAGGGTGGTACCCATGGGAGGGACATGGAAGTAGGGAAGATTTTATTTTAATGTGAGATCAAATGTCTGTAAATTATTCCAAAATAGAATACCAATTTTAGAATTTAGGACAGTGGCCACAGGTGGAGGGTCTTCCCAGCTGGCACACTTCAGATCCCGTGATCTCTGCACTAATATGCACTACCTGTTTCTGATACTGATCAATCTTGGGAAAACTAAACTCATTTAAGAAATGTGTAGGATTTTCAACTACTTTTTGTTTCATCCATTTTAAAAGCCTCTTTTATAGACAGTAAGTGATGATAGAAGAGTATTATTCCTAACCTGGGTTATATAATTAATTTAGAACCTATTCAAATTTTAGAAGTAGTTCTTTCTAGTTTTTCCTTGTTAATACCATGGAGGACTTGAAGAAGAATCTTTTTGGAAATCTGGTGGGTTTCCAGATGGTGGACAGAAGTCGATAGCATTCAGTGTTTAAGTAGTATATAAAATTATGTCTAGGGCTGCATGAGAATGGGATCAGATTGGCAACCTTTTAGAGCCAAGAAGTGGAGTTTGGGGCAAGAATGTGAATGGATTATTTTAGCTGAATACCTAAATTAGGTTGAGTAGGGCAGTGAAACACAGTGAGATCCATAGGACCAGAGCTAGACCCTGCTGTGAAGATATCCCATAAATCAGAAAGCAATGAGTGCTGGAAAGGAAAGCCAATATATGATCTAGTAGAAAAAGCTGAGGTTCATGAATTACCAGATCACAAAGAGTAACAGAGTACAGGAAGTACTTAGTCTCTCTGTCAGTAATTTCTCAGGGCTCATAGTGTATTGATCATTAGGAACTTCTATTTGCAGTGTTTTTCACACTAGCTTCCTAGCCCACCCCTTCTGAAAATCATGTACAAATACATCTATAAATGCATTAGTGAGCCAGAAAAATATTAAGAGAAATCCTCAGAAGGCAAAAATTTGGTGAAGAACATGAACGCAGAGAGTTAAATGATCAAGCATCAAATCACTGGTTTCTCTAGGGACATCCAGTTATACATGGCTAGTTCCATGACCTTTATTTTGATGTCACAAAGCTATATCATGTTGCATGTCAGAAATCTAATAGGAGACCTTCCAGATAAAGCCAGATCAAGAAAGTTGCATCTTCTGTGAAAGAGTGAATACAAATTACATGCCATCTGTAGAGGTTCTGGATGGAGAGAGAAAGATAAAATCTCTCTTGAGAAATCTAAGTAAATATTGACCCTTGAGAGAATTTGTGGTCAAACCCCAACCCATAATACTGAAACTGAAAATCATCAAAGAAACAAAATCTTTGAAGTATCCAGAGGAAAAAAGATATATTAAATACAGGACACAACATTTTGGTCAACAGACTATTTCTCATCCTCAGTAATGCTGGCCAAGGAGACAATGGAATAATATCGTCAAAGTACTATGTGAAAATAAATCTTAAGTTACAATAACATTAACTAATAATATAAAGAAGAAAAGGGGGATAAAAAACATTTTCAGATGTATCCAGACTGACAGAGTTTTATCATTAATAACCTCTTACTAGAAATATTCTAAAGTAATTACTTTGCAAGGCTAGAAAATTGTCCTATGAGGAAAATATGTGATTAAGGAAGAAGTATTTGGTAAAAATGGATAAATATCAAAAGCTGTCTGTAAGACCAAAAAGTAATAATGTATGATTTTTGAGTAAGAAAAAAGACTAAACTCTGCAAAACAATAGCCTGTAGGTCAGTGTTGAAATATTAGAGTTAAATTCCATTGTTTGGGAGGATGAAAATAACTTTAGTCTTTGAAGAGTAGAGTGGGCATTTAAGATTTTATAGCAAACCTTAAAAATAACTTTAAAATTAGTAGAGAGAAAAAAAATGGAATCAGAACAAATCTCAGTCAAATCAAAAGAATACAAGAAAGGGGGAAGAAGGGTATGGACACATTGTATCATGAATCATCAACTATTATGGCTTCTCTTCTTACTGAAAATTGCACTTCCCTACCTCCTTGATATCAGGGGTTCATATCAGTTCTTACACGACTGCTATTTAAATATTTTAAAATTACAAATAAATAAATATTTAAAAATTAGAGCAGTTATGCAGATAAATGCTGTGTGTGTGTGTGTAAAATGTATCCTCTTACAAACTTACTTCTTCTCCACAAAATATCTGTTGACTTATGTGGTCCTGTGAGTGTTTTACTAAACACACCACAATTAACTCAATATACATTTAGTAAGAACCTACCATATGCCAGGATAGATCTGAGAGTACAGAAACTGTTAAAACTGGTACCTGCTCTTAAAGAACTTCTAGTCTAAGAATAACACTCACATAATCAAATAATTAAAATTACAATAATTTGGTTAATGCTCAACCTAAAAAATTTGATTCTCAAAATAAAAAGTCATCTAAGGAAAAGCTATCAAATAAAATACAAGATCTAGTTCTTAGTTCATACTTTTGCAACACTTTTCAATACTATCATTCTACATATAGCTAAGATTATCATGCTTTCAAAAAGAGCAAAGTAGGGGATCCCTGGGTGGTTCAGCAGTTTAGCGCCTGCCTTTGGCCCAGGGCACGATCCTGGAGTACCAGGATCAAGTCCCACGTTGGGATCCTTTAATGGAAACTGCTTCTTCCTCCTCCTGTGTCTCTGCCTCTCTCTCTCTCCCTCTCTCTCTCTGTCTCTCTCCACGTCTATCATAAATAAATAAATAAATAAATAAGTAAATAAATAAATAAATCTTTTAAAAAAAAGAGCAAAGTAGAATGGAGAGTTGTTGCCATAATTTGTTTCAAAATTATTTCTATGAAGGAATTTATTTATGTACTTTAAACTGACCATAGAAAACAGAAAAGGACAAAACTGAAACAGAGAATGTGTCTTTACTTCTTGATCCTTCTCTGTAGCTGTTTTCATGGCTCAAATCAACTAAATGTTCCCCTAAATATTATGTACCTCCGAAGCCGTACTGATCTGAGTGAAAAATCAAATGGTTATTTTGGTACATATCATAAACACATCATATCATGTTTTAATCATATATTTAAAAAAATTAGGACACATAGTTGTATTGCCCCGATCTGCTTACTTTTTATTTTTTAAATTTTTTTATTTTTTTTAATTTTCTTTTTTTTTAATTTTTATTTATGATAGTCAGAGAGAGAGAGAGAGAGAGAGAGAGAGAGCCAGAGACACAGGCAGAGGGAGAAGCAGGCTCCATGCACTGGGAGCCCGACATGGGATTCGATCCCGGGTCTCCAGGATCGCGCCCTGGGCCAAAGGCAGGCGCCAAAACGCTGCGCCACCCAGGGATCCCCTGCTTACTTTTTAATAAGCCATTCCTTCACACAGTGTTTCAATCTTGCTCAGAAGAAGAATTTTTATAAGAGTCTTGGGAAAATATGTTTCAATGAACTTATATTTCAAATACTTTTCTAAAATGAACACTGATCAAAACACTTCTTTAAATTATGCCAAATTGGGTCTTCTTCTAGGTCTTGAATATTGATATCTTGAGTTTCTCTGCTGATTGGTAGGAATAGAGAGAGAAAAGCAGTTATTTGGAATGGACACACATAAAGATAATACAGCAGAAGGGAAAAATTGTGGACTAAGAAGAGAAGATTGGTAAGTGACTCTTAGGGACAGAAGTCACACTCGAATGGATTATTTAGATGTGGGAACCAATGTAGATGTTGCTATCCTGAGGACCAAAATAGCATGAGAAGCTGTTTTCACACTGGGTTTGAAGAGGCCAAGGGAAAAAGTATTATTGGAGCCTTGTGAGAATGGGAACCATGGCATTTCATCAGTAGTAGAGGCCATTGAAGGATGAGTAGCTGAGAAACTATGGCATTGAGGTAAGGAGGGAGCTGGGGAAGAAAGTACCCCTCCTTCTGCTTTCTTATCTCCTAGTCATGCCTCCCATTTGAGGCCAGAGGGTGAAGCAGCTCAGATAACAGAATCTGTAGCATTCATCCCCTTGGGTCACAGAAAACTGAAGAGAAAGGCGGGGAATGAATGTTATGGGAGACATTCACACAGATCACCAGAGGAGAATTATTAGTGCCTGATACTTACGAGTGCTTCAAGTTTTAAGTGAGATTTTCTATGTTCAAGTTTTTTGTAAACTGTGATAGCTCTAGCAAAGTCAGATGAAATTCTAACACATTTAACCAGACTATAAACCTCTCCACTATATCAAAGAAGAGCTGGAGGGACTGACTATTCCTTCATTTCTCCAGAGACTGAGTGTTATAACCTTTCCCACTTCTTTCCTTCTTCAAGGGTGCTCTTGAGATTTATTCTGAACACATTTTAACTGGGTAAAAATATTGAACATGGGAGAAACAGCTTACACTATGATTTGTCCTACCAATCACACACCCCAGTCTAGCCTAGAAATGACCCTAATTATAAATAGGTATTATCACAAAATATCTATCATTGGCTATATTACTTTTTCTTTCTCTGTGCCTCCTGAAAATATATTTCACAATGAAATAGCCTCATGATATGTTATTTAGCATCATTTTATTTCTGTGCTGAATTTTGTTACACTTACTGCTTTTTTGCCAGATGGGCTATGCCAAATCTCTGGACACTTGCTCAAGTCTTGATTAGTGTCTGATTCCCATCACAGCCATTTCCAGAGCTGTCTCTTAAGCTACTTCAAGAACCAGTGCATAATAATAATGCATTGCTTTTTGCATAGACAGTAAGTCCATAAAATTATCACATTCTGTTTTGGCAAACATGAGAGCTAAACTTTTATTTAGATTTCCAAAATTTTATTTTGCATGAGTAAATTGTATTCAAAACATAAAGTTACTTTATAGTGAACCTTTCTCATTTCTATTTACTTCTATTTTCTGCTACAGTTGTATCTATGAACTTCAGTCCTGGACCATAATCTGTGACCTACATTAGATCCCTCATTTCTCCTCTAGATTTCCAGAATCTTGATTTGAATGTTGCACTCATATTAAGACAGTTAATATGCTTTAAGGTGTAAGTACAAGCTCTGGAATTAATGGAGGCTTAAGCAATCATTATCTTAAATGATAAGAAATCCAGGTGAAGATGGTTCCAGGGTTGGTTGAGTACCTCAAAGAAGTCATCAGGGACTCATATGTTTTTAATTTTTCCACTCTGCTTGTGAGTGATAGATTTTCTCCTTATCACAGATGGCAACAGCAGCTTGGGGAGGACAGGTTGCTTATCTTTTTATCAGGGAAAAAACATTATTCTCTAAGCTTCTAGTAGACTTTTCTACTAGAAAAGTGGCTTATTGGCTAAAACAGGGTCATATGATCATTCTTAATCTAATCACCCACAAAGAGGCTTAGGGGTTTTATAATAGGCTGAAATGAATTATTATTTTCTTGGGGCTGGAATTGGAGCCTAAGCAGAAGACTCTAGATTTCTGGACAAAACCAGTGAAAGGATCCTGGGGGAGATCACTGTTGAGTTGGCAAACAAAGGAATCTGCTAGACACAGTACTTCTGTCATGTTTGTTGTACTGAATCCACTGCTTTGGCAAATATAGAAGCTTCCTTCTATTTCTCTCTCATTGCAATTTCCTTCTCTATCCTCCTAATATTATAGACACTAGAAAGTAAAACTCCACTATCTTATTGCTATGGATGGCCATGAGATACATTTCTGGCAAAGAGATCTGAGCCTAAGTGTCTGGGGAGGACTTCCTATTTTGAATAAGAAGGCAAAACACTGCAAGGTTTTTGTCCTTTGCCCTTCATTTTTGTCTTTGTTCCCTAATTCTGCTCAGATACAGATGCTTGACTTGAGGTGCACAGCCAGATTACAAACATGAGATTGGAATCCCACACTAAGGATGACAGAATAGGAGGAGCAGGATGAGTCTCGGAAGACATCACTGAGCCTCCCAACCAGCCTTGGATTTCTGGTGAGCGATAAAAAAATAAACAAGCGATAAAAAATCCTGTAATTATTTAAGGCATTATTTGTATATGATAGGTAGCAGAACACAGTTTCTAATCAATATGTTAGCTATCTGGTCTGTTTAATTATTTTTATTGAGCTGGTTTGTTTCCGTGGTACCCTATGAAACACATAGGTATTTTTTAATCTTGACCTCATTATTCCATCTTGTTTTTTCCAAACCAACCAGTAGTTTCTAAAATGCAGTTTTGGAGGGGAATGGCTGGTCATTTCTCTGCTCAAAACAATTCCAGGGTAAATGGCATCCAAGGCTTCTATCCCATGAGTCTTGCCGACATGTCCATATTTATCTCTTACTTTCTTCCTACTTATACAGTAGCCATGCCAAATTAGCCTCCATTAATCATATTCTCTATTCTCCTATCTGCTACTTTTCTCTTCATGCTGTTTTTCTTTGTCTAGAATATCTTTCAATACTTTTTATCAAATTGTTGAAATTTTCATCTTTATGACCTAATCAAAGTGAATTCTTCTCCAAGATATATCCTACTGCTCAGAAGAATGTCCCACACACAGGTAGTGCCAAATAAGTGTTAGCTATTATTATCTCTCCCTCTCTTGCATTATAGGAAATATACTTTTATTAAATATAAATTGTGCTGTTTAAAAATACTTAATTCCATGCAGTTACTTGCCCCAGAAAATTTTGAACTCTTTGACGGTAGACTTTACTTGCATTGTAGGTGGTGAGTTAGTAAATTATACTCTACTTAAATTGGGTGCCATAACTTTTATCAGTTCTTGTTATAGAAGGATGGGTAAAACTAATCCATGACATGGAAGTCTTAGCACATAGAGAATTCAGGGATGACTCTTGTACTATTCTTCACATGAAGATATGTAACTATCCACATTTAGTTTAATTTGGGCCATGTGTAGGATTAAAGTTTCTATGACTCTTCTTAATCCCCTCTTATCCTACTTTCAAAAGTTAATGCAGTGATCTGAATACGCCTATGGCTATTAAAGAAATTAGATACATTATTTATAAACTTCAAAAATAAGAGGAAGCAGGGCCAGATGGGTCCACTGGTGAATTGTACCAAATATATCAGAAAGAAATTGTACCAGTTCTCTACAATTTCTCTTAGGATATGGAAACAGGGATAATATATTCTAAATAATTCAATGAAGCCAGTATTACCCTAAAAACTAGACAGAGACATTATAAGAAAACAATACACCAAAATCAATAGATACAGAAAAAGCATTTGACAAAATTCAACATTCCAGTCATAATAAAAACTCTAAGTAAACAAAGAAGATAGGAAAATTTCCTCAACTTGTTTTTATCAGGGAAAAAACATTATTCTTGTTTTAGAACTTGTTAAAGTTGTTAAAGAACATCTACACAAAAAACGTATAGCTAATATCATACTTAAAGGTAAGAAACTTGAAACTTTCCTCTCTCCAGGCGTCCTCGTGGGAGTAACATCCTCTTTAAACCCTGAGTGGCAATCCCTGACGCACCACCGTGATGCCCAAGGAAGACAGGGCGACCTGGAAATCCAACTACTTCCTTAAGATCATCCAACTTTTGGATGATTATCCAAAATGTTTCACAGTGGGAGCAGACAATGTGGGTTCAAAGCAGATGCAGCAGATCCGCATGTCCCTCCGCGGCAAGGCTGTCGTGCTGATGGGCAGGAACACCATGATATGCAAGGCCATCCAAGGGCATCTGGAGAACAACCCAGCCCTGGAGAAACTATTGCCTCATATCCGGGGAATGTGGGCTTTGTGTTCACCAAGGAGGACCTCACTGAGATCAGGGACATGCTGCTGGCCAATAAGGTGCCTGCTGCTGCCCATGCTGGTGCCATACTCCAAGTGAAGTCACTGGGTCAGCCCAGAACACAGGTCTGGGGCCCGAGAAGACCTCTTTCTTCCAGGCTTTAGGCATTACCACTAAGATCTCTAGGGGCACCATTGAAATCCTGAGCGATGTGCAGCTGATTAAGACCGGAGACAAAGTGGGAGCCAGCGAAGCCACACTGCTGAACATGCTGAACATCTCCCCCTTCTCCTTTGGGCTGATCATCCAGCAGGTGTTTGACAATGGCAGCATCTAGAACCCTGAAGTGCTTGACATCACAGAGGAAACTCTGCATTCTCGCTTCCTGGAGGGTGTCCGCAACGTTGCCAGCGTATGTCTGATGATAGGTTACCCGACTGTTGCATCAGTGCCCCATTCTACCATCAATGGATACAAGCGGGTCCTGGCTTTGTCTGTGGAAACTGGTTACACCTTCCCACTTGCTGAAAAGGTCAAGGCCTTCTTGGCTGGTCCATCTGCATTTGTGGCTGCTGCTCCTGTGGCGGCTGCCACCACTGCTGCACCTGCTGCTGCTGCAGCCCCAGCCAAGGTTGAAGCAAAGGAAGAGTCGGAGGAATTGGACGAGGATATGGAATTTGGTCTCCTTGACTAATCACCAAAAAGCAACCAATTCAGCCAAGTTTTTGTGAAACAAGGAAATAAAGGCTTACTTCTCTTAAAAAAAAAAAAAAAGAAACTTGAAACTTTCTCACTAAGATCAAGAACAAAGCAAAATTGTTCCTTCTCACTACTGCTTTTCATCATTGTGCTGGAAGTTGTAACTAATGCAATACAAGAAAGGGAAATAAGGGGTATGCAGGTTGGAAAGGAAGAAATAAAACTGTATTTGCAGATGACATGATCATTTATGTAGAAATTCTGAAAGAATAGACAAAAAATTCCTGAAAATAATAAGTGATTACAGGCAGGATTGCAGGATACTAGGCTAATATGTCAGTCATTTCCCTGTATATTAGTAATGAAAAAGTGGGATTTTAAATGTAAAAAAATACAGTTTCTATTAGCACTCCTCCAAAATGAAATACTTAGGTATAAACATAACAAAATATGTATAAGATATAAGGAAAACTACACAACTCCAATGAAGATTTCAAAGAATATTTAAATAAATGAAGAGAGGTTCTTTACTCATGGATAAGAAGACTCAATATTGTCAAGGTGTCAGATTTTTTTTCAAGTTGATCTATAGATTCAATGCAATCCCTATCAAAATCCCAGCAAATTGTTTTGTGGGTATTGATAAACTGATTTTAATATTTAAATGAAGAAGCAAAAGACTCAGAATAGCCAATACAATTTTGAAGAAGAACAAAGTTGGAGGAGAAACACCACTTGACTCTAAGACTTAATAAAAAGCTATAGTAATCAAGACACTGTGATGTTGGTGAAATAATAGATGAATAGATAAATGGAACAGAATAGAGAACCCAGAAATAGACCTACACAAATATAGTCTGCTGATCTTTGACCAAAGAGCAAAGGCAATAAAATGGAGGAAAATAGTATTTTCAACTAATGGTAATGGAACATGGGAGAGAGATTCTTGATGTAGACTTTATACTCTTCACAAAAATAACTTAAATAAATCACAGACATACATGTAAAGTGTAAAACTATAAACCTCCTAGAAGATTACATAGGAGAAAACCTAGATGACCTTGAGTATGGCTATGACATTTACAAAGAAATTATTTATAAAGTAAATAATTGTTAAGCTGAACTTCATTCAAATTTTAAAAAGTCTACTCAGCAAAAGACACTGTCAAGAGAATGTAAAGATAAGCCACAAGCCAAGAGAAAATATTTACAAAGACATATTTGATGAAGAGCTGTTATCCAAAGTATTCAAAGAACTCTTAAACTCAACAATAAGAAAACAAACAATCCAATTAAAAAATGGGCCAAAAATCTTAATAGACTCCTCATCAAGGAAGATATACAGATGGCAAATAAACATTTGAAAAGATGCTCTATGTTTTATGTCATCTGGGAAATGAAAATTAAAGCAGGATACCACCACACATCTATTACACTAGCCAACATCCACAACTGAGATCATCAAATGATGGCAAGGATATGGAACAACATAAATTCTCATTCATTGCTGTTGGGAATGTGCTCCTTGATAGTTCCCAAAGAAGTTGATAACTTATGTCCACACAAAAATCTGTATATGCATGTTTTTAGCAATATTATTCATAATTACCAAACTTGAAAGCAATCAAGATGTTCTTCTGGAGGTGAATGGATGACCTGTGGTACATCCAGACAATGGAGTATTATGTAACACCTAAAAGAAAAGAGCTATTAAAGATGTAGAAGAAACTTAAATATATATTACTAAGTAAAAGAAGTCAACCTGAAAAGATTGCATACTTATGATTCCAACTCTATGATATTCTAGAACAGGCAAAACTATGGTTTCAGTAACAAGATAACTGGAAATTCCGGTTCTCCGGAGTTTAGGGGGAGAGAAGGATGAATAGGTAGAGCACAAAGGATTTGTAGGGCAGTGAAAACTACTCTGTATGGTGCTGTAATGATGGACACATGTCATCATACAGTTGTCCAAACCCACAGAATATACAACACCAAAAGTGAACCCTTATGTAAACTATGAATTCTAAGAATGATGATGTGTCAGTGTAGGTTAACCAATCTTAACAAATGTATCACTTTGATGGGGGACACTGATAATGTAGGAGGCTATACATAAATCACAGCAGGGCATATATGGGAAATCTGTGTACCTTCCTCTCAATTTTGTCATGAATCCAAAACCACCCCCCCAAAATGAAGTCTATTATAAAAAGTTAATGCAGTACATAATTTTCTTTTTTTCTTCATGATGACATGCATATATTCTAAGATCCTGAAATAATATATGAAAAATTAGTTAAATTGATGAAAATGATAGCAACTATGAAAAACTACTGGTATTTGTAAACCACTAACTGGAAAAACAATATTAATATGTTAACTAATTGAACATCCTATGCAGATTGACAGCATGCCTTTTTTTATATTAATAGGGTAATATTAAATGATCATCAAATATGAAGTAGAGACTTTAAGAGATGATGTCTTTGTTTTTACTATTTATTTATTTAATTTTTTTAAAGATTTTATTTATTTATTCATGAGAGATATAGAGACATATACAGAGAGAGGCAGAGACATAGGCAGAGGGAGAAGCAGGCTCCATACAGGGAGCCCCATGTAGGACTCAATCCCGGGACTCCAGGATCACGCCCTGGGCCGAAGGCAGGTTCTAAACTACTGAGCCACCCAGGGATCCCCTACTTTCTATTTTTAATTTAAATTTTTAAAAATTTTTTATTGTCAAGTTGAAGATTTTAATTTTATCTTAATAAATATTTTATTTATCATTTTATTTATCTTAACACAATGTTACATTAGTTTCAGGTGTACAACATAGTGATTTTACAACTATAATGTTATGCTATGTTCATCAAACTTGTAGCTACCATCTGTCATCCTGTGTTGTATCTTTTATCCTTATAACTTATTCACTCCATAACTGGAGGCCTGTACCACCCACTCCCTTTTACCTGCTTCACTCATCCCACCCTCAAATACCATTTTTTTTTCTCTGTATTAATGGATTTCTTTCTGCTTTTTTTGTGGTTCATTTGTTTTTTTTTTTTTAAGTTCCACATATAAATGAAATCATATGGCATTTGTCTTTCTCTGTCTGACTTATTTCACCTAGTATAATATTTTCTAGGTCTGTCTATATTGTTGCAAATGTCAGGATCTCATTTTTTTATAGCTGAGTAACATTCCATGGTGTATGGATATATATATATATATATATATATATATATATATATATATATCACGTCTTCTTTACCAATTCATCTATCAATGGACACTTAGGCTGATGTCTTTGTTTTTAATTTCATTTCCATGCCCATGCCTATTTCTGTTTGGTACCTAATATACATATTTATATAAAGCTACTTGGGGTAAGATTTTAATTATTAAAGAATTATTTTTCTTGTCTCATATGGTGATAAAATTCATATCAAATTCAGCTTTTTAAAAAGATCTACTTATTTACTTATTCATGAGAGACAGACACACAGAGAGGCAGAGACAGGCAGAGGGAGAAGCAGGCTCCCTTTGGGGAGCCTGATGCAGGACTCAATCCTAGGATCCCAGTATCATGACCTGAGCTAAAGGCAGACGCTTAACCACTGAGCCACCAAGGAGCCCTTGAAATTCACTTCTTGATCTATCAATGCATTCCTTGTATAAATCAATATTGAGGATTATAGTTCAGCAAGTAGATATTTTTTATATGTCTTGTTAATAACATTAGTGTGTTAAATAAATATATGCTTTTTAATTCATACAATGTCCCATAAGTGACAGGATATAATCTTTGCATTGCTTATGTCCAGAAATGGTGATATAAACATATGAACCAGAGCTATACCCACCTTCTACCTAGTTGTCCTGGGGTCCAACAGCATTTCACCTGTGAAATGTTGGCTCAGATAAATTATAACACTGGAATACTTTATCTGAATAAAACTTATGTTCCACTGTGAGACTTGGTCAGGACTTAATTGAATTTCTCTGCCTCTACCTTTCTCAGTTCTTCGCAGATTGTGCTGGAATACTATCCTCTAGAAGACTTGGGCCTCTGTCATTCCTAACAAGTATGTAGTTATGCTGCCCACTGCTCACCCTTTTCATCATTGCTTGAGTCTCTGCTTTCAACCTTTCTAAAATCTGCGTGGCAATTAAAAAACCCAGGCACTAATATATGATTCCAAAATTAAAACCTTCCTAACTTTTCCCTCACATCTTTGTTCCCTTATGAGCAGTATTAGCATCCTCCAGGGCTCCTGCTTGGTTTTCATTTATCATTTTGCCAGGTACTTAGTGTCTTTAATGCTCTGCCTCCCATGCAGGGGACTTGTCCTGATCCAAAACCATTTGGTAGGAGCTTTAATACCCTACCGGGATACTGTTAATGTTCTGGTGACAGCTGCCATAGTTCACATAATCATCTCTCCTAGAACTGTATCTGCCTCCCACCAGCACTGCAAATGTTCCTACTTTTTTGGATTTCTAGTTGCTGCGCCCAGTTTACAGACTGCTTCTCAATACTAACAAAGACTGATGTTTTCTGTACCAGGTCAGAGCTGGTCATTCTAGATGGATTATCCTTCTGCCCCAGACTTTACCTCTGGTGACGGGATGAGCAGATTTTTGGCCACTTTTTCTCTCCTCTGTGTTAATCTGTGATTTTTCTCACTTAACTCTGCCTGAGACGTGGTAGTAAAACCCCCTCAACAATCAATAGATTGCCAAACATGCTTAGGGAACTAGCTTCAGGGTTTACCTTTTTTGTTTGGAGTGAATACAAAACAGAAAGAAAAACACTGAATTTATTGCTGCCCTTTAAGTAAATAAGAAACATTTATTTTTTCTCATAGAAAAAGTCAAAATTCATAAGAAAAAAATACCATAGAAAAAGGAAAAAGTACCTTCATGGAAAAAAATGTATGGCCCTTAAACACTATCCATATCTATTTTATTTACTCAAAACTGACCAGATATATTTTTGGTTCTGAGTGTAACCATGAGGTCCAGTCCCATATCATCAAAACTTTTATATCAAAAAAGGTTTTATTCTTTCTTTATTTTTTTTAATTTTATTTATTCATGAGAGACACACAGAGAAGCAGAGACATAGGCAGAGGGAGAAGCAGGCTCCATGCAGACCCTGATGTGGGACTTGATCCTGGGTCTCCAGGATCACGCCCTGAGCTGAAGGCAGATGCTCAACCGCTGAGCCGCCTAGGCGTCCCTCAAAAAAGGTTTTCAATAGGTGTTCTGTTTTTTTTTTACCAAGTAGCCAATACCCATAAAAACAACCAGACTCACCATCTGCTCTACATCAGCTTTGTGGGCTTTGGCTGATTGGCAGATGGTCCATATGGTTAGAGTCAGTATTGTTATTTTTAGCTTTGTATTTCCCATTAGCTATTTTCATGAATGCTTGTGTGACAGCCACAGTGTCTCCTGGTATGATCCAGTCATATTTGGGTATATGTTGTACAATTGCGAGCAATGAGAGAATTTGGAGAGCTCCAAGAAGTTACCAACGGGAGTCTTGATGTTCTGAACTTATTTGTAAGTATCATTGCATCCTGATCTATACCGAATAGCCTTGGATATCTGGAGAAACATATCTATCCTGGCAATATATTTTCCCTTGTTGAGCAAGCAGTGAAGAGGAGAGGCAACAATGAGGAAGAAACCCCCCTATGTTATTTCCTTTATAGGATTCAAGAGAGATCTTATGTGAGTTTTCCCCCCTGGGGCACCTCACAATTCGAAAGTAGCAAACAATCAGACTGAAGGTCAGGAAACTGCGAGAGGATGGCCACTGCATATAGATTATATATCATATAATAATAACAAATTATTATTTAGACAAATATCCTGGAGTCCCGGGATTGAGTCCCACATGGCGCTCCCTGTATGGAGCCTGCTTCTCCCTCTGCCTATGTCTCTGCCTCTCTCTGTGTGTCTCTCATGAATAAATAAATAAAATCTTTTAAAAAATTAAATAAATAGTAAAAACAAAGTCATCATCTCTCAAAGTCTCTACTTCATATTTGATGATCATTTAATACTACCCTATTAATATAAAAAAGGCATGCTGTCAATCTGCATAGGATGTTCAATTAGTCAACATATTAATATTGTTTTTCCAGTTAGTGGTTTACAAATACCAGTAGTTTCTCATAGTTTAGTCTAAGTCCCAGAATATTTTTTCATCTTCAGAGAAAACAAAGAACTGGAAATCGTAGAAAGGGGATACCTATCAATTTTAGTGTCCCAGAAACTTTAAGCCTAGGTCTGATTACATCAAAGTGTTAGACAAACCCATAGGTTACATTAAAGGGCTTCATGATCCTCCCCCACTCTACTCCCACCCTCGCTGGAAATTAAAGTGGCTATTTTTGTTTGCTCTTCTTTTGTATACTATTTCTCCTCTTTCCTTAATTTTGTTTCTTCTGCCCTCCCTCCCTCTCTTTCCTTTCATTTTTCATATTAAAAATTCTGTGGTCATTCTTTTAATAATATTCATGAATTCCTCCCATCCTAGTTTTAATAAGGCCTCCTTAAAAGTTCAGACTATATATTTAGGATTGCTCAGATGAAAATTATTTTGATCAAAGAAAACAATTAACAGCATGATCATGTCTCATTTCTGGTTCATACGAATAATTTTAGCATTTATGAGGAATAGACCTATTCAGTATCTTCAAATGTTAAGTAGAGGAAAGATTCACATCTTCAGTATTTATGTTTACATTAGTGATGCATGATCATTGTAGAAAATATAGAAATAAAAATGTCAGATAATTCTAAGGTATTTCTACTATCCTTTCTTCAGTGTATTTGTCTATCTAGCTGTACCTCTAGCTATAGTCATATTATGAATTAGTCATATTCTTTTAACTTGATATTATAATGTAAGCACTTTTTTCTGTCTTTAATATTTTTCTAGACTTCATGATTAAGGATGTTTCTGGATACTTTTTCAATTTGGATCTGGGGTCCTTTACTTAAATGATTCCCTCTCGTTAATCTTTAAAGTTGATCCCACTAATTCAGTATTACAAATAATTGTATGATAGTCATGATTTCATATTGATCTTTGATTGCATTTCTGTTTCCTTAGGATATACTCTTAGAAGGAAAATTATTCATAAGAAATATAATGATGCAATGTCTTTTTTTTTTTTTTAATTCATGAGAGACACACACACACACAGAGGCAGAGACATAGGCAGAGGGAGAAGCAGGCTCCATGCAGGGAGCCCGACATGGGACTCGATCCCAGGTGTCCAGGATCACACCCCAGGCTGAAGGCAGTACTAAACCACTGAGCCACCCAGGATGCCCGATACAATGTCTTCTAAAAGAATTTGTTGACTTGTTCCAGAAATGTTTATACCAATTATACACTTCCCATTAGCATCTAGGGGTGTATTTCAATATGTCCTCTAGAATTATCAGAGCTTTCTTAGATATGATTATCCTTTTTCAAGACATAATGCAAGGGGTACCTGGGCGGCTCAGTTCGTTAAGCATCTAATTCTTGATATCAGCTCAGGTCTTGATCTCAGCTCAGATCTCGACCTCAAGGCTGTGAGTTGAAGCCACACACTTGGCTCCATGCTTAAAAAAATAATAAAAAATTAAAAACATCATGCCAAATCATCACGGTCCTCTGTTATCAGAGGTTTAGTCTACCCATCAAATTTTGAATAGATTTCATATAAATAATGCAAGTCAGATGGGGCAGTATTCTTTTCAAATAATCTATTTTTATTGTATCCTAATAATTCAAAGCTGTGCTTCATGGAACTAAAAGCTGTTGTAGGAATGAAGTGACAGTAAACAAAAATTGAAGCTTCTTTGCTTGGAAAGTTACTTCCCTCTTACTTCACTCAGCAGGTTATTGATTTATTTTCATCTTCAAACCACATCAGAAAGTTAGAGCACTGAGGAAAGAGTCAAACTAAACTGTGCCCTCCTTTATGGAAGAAGGAACTTTGATCAATTTCTAATTAACCATATTATAACTTAATATATACCAATTAAGCACTGCAATACAGATTTTGTCAATCTTTTTCAGTGAACTCCAGCATTAAATAGAAACAATGGTGCAAAGGTTAACTAGAAATAAATTCTTGTACTGGAGTAAGGTCTTGCAACTTCTGGGGCTGCCATCTCTGTAGAGCGGTCTAAATAATAACCCAGTCCCTTCGTCGGCCTGCGCTGCCCTCTGAGGTCCCCAGATGCTCCTCTTTCCCCCTCCACTCCCAACTCAGTGGGCAGATCTGAGGTGATCTCCTGACCAAACACTAAAACATCTTTAAAATTTTAGATGCATCCTACTTGTGACACTGATTTTCTTAAGGAAGTGTTCTGCCATAGTGTTTGAAAAAAAAAAAAAACAAAACAAAAGAAAAAAAAATCTTTTCCTTGTCAATAAAAACAAAGTAATAAAGGAGATGCTTTTAATAGCTGCCGAAATCGTCACCTGTAATGTTTGGGTCCTTAAGCATCTCTCGCTGAATACTGTCCTATTCATTCAGATCTCTAAATTTGGTAAGATTATCACAATTAAATTTTAGATTACCTGTTGTCTTTGTGCTAGCTGCCACTCTCCCCTCCCGTGCCCCCGGATCTTTTCTCTTCTGACCTATAAGCAGTGGCCATCCTCTTGCAGTTTCCTGACCTTCAGTCTGATTGTTTGCTACTTTCGAATTGTGAGGTGCCCCAGGGGGGAAAACTCACATAAGATCTCTCTTGAATCCTATAAAGGAAATAACATAGGGGGGTTTCTTCCTCATTGTTGCCTCTCCTCTTCACTGTTTGCTCAACAAGGGAAAAAATATTGGTGCCATTCCCTTTTTCTGCTTTCTCACAAACTCACCTGACATATCATCTTTATTATTATTATTATTATTATTATTATTATTATTATATGTGTAGGCTTGGCCTCTGAGAATTGAAAGCCTTCCCTCCCCCTCCAATAGATACAGTATCATTTTTGCCCTTTGTATTCTAGGTTGCAAATTTGGCTTAAATGTAAATGAACTGCCTTTTTTATGTGTTTATTATATTGTTACTGGTGATATAGTATCTTCAGTTCTCCAGCCCATCCATGGTGCTGTAAGTGGGACTTATAATGCTAGGTTTTATTTATGTTTCTCTGAGTGGCTCTAAGATTTTTCCCTATCTCATGAGGAAGAGTATAATCCTGATTTTTTAATTACAAACTCATCATTCATGGAATGTCCTAAAGAGTAGTCCTCATTACCATATGGGCAGTTGTACTAGATTACACTTAAAGAAAGGACATCCTTTTCACTTTCCCTCTTTGGCTTCCCTTGGTTCCAGTTTCTTGGCCTACCACACCAATTTTTTTTTTCTTCTACTCAGAAAACTTTCTGATTAATGACACCTTCTATGAAGTGAATTTCATGATCTAAACCATGCTTGGTAACTATATTATGAATAACAACCTTTTTATTTAGCATACTGCATTTTCATAATCAAAGAAGTGGTGGATTTGTACATGCTTGACATTCCGTTCCAACTGCCTAAGGGATTTTAAAGACCCTTGTGATAAATGAATCTATGAACCACTTCCCTGACTTTCATGTTTTACTTCTGTAGAATTTTATGTCATTTTGGTGTATCTTCAGGGATGGATCCTGGACATTATGAGAAGACAAATATGGATTTAAGTGGTATACCAGGTACATAAGAGTAGATCCAGGTTTTATAGGATCCAAAGCTATACAATTTGGGTAGCTCACTTTAAGAAAAAGAATAAAAAATTATCAATACATAATTCAAATCTCTAAAAGGGATTGTGAGGTCAGGGCCCTGAAGAGTCAGTTTCCTTGACTCCATGGTAAATACATCTCTATAGCCATTGAATTATTGTGCTTGGATACATGCATGGGAAGTATTTACAGGATTAGCTAGTAGGCATAGTAGGTACTACATAGTAAGGTAGTATTCTGCATAAACAAGATAAGAATATGGATTTACTTCTATGGAGAGATATCCAAATTACCTTTTTTGCTTTCTTTGATTATAATCCTAACCATTTCATACTGGTTGTAAATTGCTGTAGTGATGGAAGGGACTCAGAAGGGTTGGAAAAGTTAATGTGAAATATAAAAGGGTAATCTATAAAATTTTTGTGAATGTATTCTCTTATGAGCTGAGCTTGAGGTATTTCTTTATCTGTTGCTGTGCTGCCTGCCATCTATATGTATGGACAATAGATTTTTTAATCTATGACATCCCAATTGGTCTTTTTTTTTTTGTTTTATTTAAATTCAAGTTAGTTAACATATAGCATATTATTAATTTTGGAGTAGAATTTAGTGATTTATCAGTGCATATTTAACACCCAGTTCTCAGTACCTCTAGTGCCCTCCTTAAAGCCCATCCCCCTACTCCCCTCCCCTCCAGCAACCCTGTTTGTTCTCTATAGTTAAGAGTCTCTTATGATTTGTCTCCTTCTCTGTTTTTATCCTCTTTTATTTTTCCTTCTCTTCCTGTATGTTCATCTGTTTTGTTTCTTAAATTCTGCATATGAGTAAAATCATATGGCATTTGTCTTTCTCTGACTGACTTATTTTGCTTAGCATAATATCCTCTAGATTCATCCACATGGTTGCAAATGGCAAAATTTAATTCTTTTTGATGGTTGAGTAATATTCCTGTGTCTCTGTGTGTGTGTGTGTGTGTGTGTGTGTGTGTGTGTGTGTCTGTTTACACTACATCTTTATTGATTCATTCATCAATGGGCATCTGGGTTCTTTCCATGGTTTGGCTGTTGTGGACATTGCTGCTATAAACATTGGGGTGCAGGTGCCCCTTCGAATCATTATGTTTGTATACTTTGGATAAATATCTAGTAGTGCAATTGCTGAGTTGTAGGGTAGTTCTATTTTTAACTTTTTGAGTAACCTTCATACTATTTTCCAGAGTGGCTGCAAAAGTTTGCATTCCCACCAACACTGTAACAATGTTTTCCTGTAGAGCTAGGGGTCAGTTTCAGGATGATCACAATCCCTATTCCCAGATATTTATCAATCACTCATCATATGCAAGGTATAATACTAGATACAAGAGGAAAAATAAACTCTGTGAGAGACCACATATAGTGACTTAGAAAAAGACATTAATTGACAAGTGAATGTTAAAGGTCGTAAGAGAGAGGTACAAGTATTCTAGAATCTTTTCAAAGAAGAGAAAAATCTTAGACAAAATTTTAAACATAAACAGAACTCATAAATGAAGTACTATAGAGTAAGGTGTGGGTCTATTTTGGGTCTAAATTACAAATTACCTGGTACATAAATAACAAATGGAGAGTGTGAACCTCAGAGGTAAGTCTATTATTTTTTGAAGATTTATTTATTTATTTGAGAGAGAGTGAGAGAGCACACAAGTGGGAGGCAGGGCAGAGAGAGAGAGAGAGAGAGAGAGAGACTTAAATGATCATGAGGCTCCATCCCAGTACCCTGGGATCATGACCTGAACTGAAATCAAGAATCAGACACTTAACTGACTGAGCCACCCAGGCACTGCAAGGTATGCCTATTTTTAAGAATGTTCTTGAGTTACAGAGAGTTTACTTGGAATGATGGGCCTCTCAGCAAATGATTTTACATTCAGTGTTCATTTGACTATGTCCACTCTGGGTCCATTGGGACAATTAGTTGCTTGATGATTTTTGTGGCTACTCAGATACAATGATTTGGAGGGAAAATGGCTTAATATTACTCAGTTATTACATCATAGAAAGATGAAATTATAAGAAACAATTGAGGTCACCTAGATGTACCCTTCATTTTAATGGTGAAGCAGACTCAGAGAGGCAAAATAGCTCAACATCATACATCTACTAGTGGAATTAGAACCAAACAAAAATTTGCAGATCTTTTTTATTTACAGAAAGGAAAAGGAAGAAACAAAGCACTATTGTTTTGGACATGATGAGTTTGAAGTACTTGAGTGAGATTTACAGATGATGTTTAAGAAATAGTTCATTAATTATGTCTGGACTTCAGGGAAATGGTTAGTTCAAGAGATAAGAATTTCAGTACTTTAAGATAGAGATGAATGTGAAGAATACTCCGCCCCTCAAGAGAACACTTAGATATCTTAGATCTCACTTAAAGAGGAAATGTGAGTTTTGCCTTGAACATGAACATTGCATTGTCTTCTCCCAAGTTCCTGTCACCCAGCTTCTGGCTTATCATCATAGATTATAATATACATTCCACAAATCAGCTCATGACATTAATTTGTCATTTATTCAAAAATATTTATTACCAGACCCTGTTTTAGGTGTTATGGGTAATGTCATAAACAAAGCAGATAAGGTCCCTATGTTCAGATACTTGATGTTACAGTGGAGAAGATAAACTATTCCTAAAGTAACAAATAAGTTGAATTCAGCAAGTGGGAAATTCAGGATAGCAAATTCAGGTAGTGGGAAGTATTCAAAAAATTAAATAGAGTGATGTTATAAGAGTGCTGGGATTGATATTTACACTGGGTAGTCAGGAAAGGCCTTGCTGAAAGGTAACACTGGAGCAGAAACCTGAATGACATTTCAGAAGAAGAGAATTCCAAGTAGAGAAAATAGGTCAAAAGACTTCAAATAGTCAATAAACTTAGGCATTCAGAAGAGAGGAGGGAGATCACCATGGAGAAGTACTTGAGCAAGGGAGAGAATGGCATGAGATGAAGTCTCATCATGAGAGGCAGTTGCAGAGAGTGATCAGAGTTGGGCACCACACGGCTATAGTGAGAGATTTAGATGTTACTTCTTGTGCAGTGGAAAGCCATTCATGAGTTTAAGGTAAGACAGTGACAAGATTTGATTTATGTTTTAAAAAGTTGACTTGGGGCGCCTGGGTGGCTCAGTCAGTTAAGTGCCTGCCTTAGGCTCAGGTCATGATCTTAGGGTCCTGAGATCAAGCCCTGCCTTGGGTTGGGGCTTTCTGCTCAGTGGGGAACCTGCTTCTCCCTCTCCCTCTGCCTGCCACTTTCCCTGCTTGTGCTTTCATTCTTTCTCTCTATCAAATAAGTAAATAAACTCTTACCAAAATTAAAAAAAAAATGACTAGGGTGCTGATTTGAAAATGAACTGTAGGAGGCAGGAGTAGAAGGTAGGAGCTAGTGCAAGGGTCCCATGTCAGATTGTGGTGCTTCATGGGGATGAATTGTGTATCCTCAAAGTCCATATGTTGAGGTCCTAATCCCTAGTGCCTCAAAGTGTGACTGCATTTGGAGATAAGATCTTTAAAGAGGTAATTACATTAATATTAGATCATTAGGGAAGACTCTAATCCAGTATGACTGGTGCCTATATAGGAAGAAGAGATTAGGGCACACACAAGGAAAGATCATGTGAGGGCACAGTGAGAAGGCAGCCATCTGAAAGCCAAGGGGCAAAGACTCTGAAGATACCTACTCTGCTGACATCTTGATCTTAGACTTCTAGCCTCCAAAACTATGAAAACAAAACACTTTTATTATTTAAGCAATCCATTCCCTGAAATTTTGTGTTGGCAGCTCTAGCAAACTAATACATACCTCTTGTCTTACTTTGTTTTTCTGCAGCATCTGAAATTGTCAACTACCCATTTAAAAAACTGTCACATTTTATTAGACATAAATTTAGCTAGAATAAAAGAGTTCCCAAAATTATAGAGATGAGATAGAAGTTTACTTTTTTTACACTCAAAAGTCTAAGTTCAGGGGTGCATGGGTGGCTTAGTTAAGTGTCTGCCTTCGGCTCAGGTCATGATCCTGGAGTCCCAGGATGGAGCTCCATGTGGGGCTTCCTGCTCAACAGGGAATCTGCTTCTCCCTCTCCTTCTGCCCCTCCCCTCATTCCTATCCTCTCTTTCTCACGCTCTGTCTCAAATAAATACATTTTTTAAAATGTCTAAGTTCAGAGCTGGTATGGTTACTCTATCATGTCAGGGCCCCAAATTCTTTCTAGCATTTTGCTCTGCCATCTTTGGGGTTTTTCCCCATCAACATGGTCCACAATAGCTCTGTGTCAGCATTCAAGACAAAGAAAGCAGCCTACCCTGTAGGGAAGTAACCTAAAAACTGCCCACATCACTTGGTCTTATACACCATTGGTCAGTACTTAGTTACAGAGCTAGCTGACTTTGAGAGAAGCTGGGGAAAGAGACCAACTAAAAAGTAGGGATTCTGCTATCAGAGAGAAGAAAAATTATCTCAAAAATTGCTTTATACATGGCAGGCACTAAAATTTAATTTAACCACCTTTAAATTTTATTTATTATAATATAACTTCTAAGTATTCTAAAACAAAAGTTTCTTTCCCAAAATTATTTGTCCTATGTAGTTTAAAGAACCTCATATTACTTGTTTTTTTCTATACACTCAATCATGATATAGTAGAAAGCAAACTATTTGATTTTTCACACTTGTAAAATTTAATGATTTATTAAATTATATACCTAAGATTTCTTCAAGGTAAAATTTCTATGCATCTATGCTATGTAACACATTCTACTTAGTGTACATAGTTAAGAAATGAGGTAATGTATCTATGTTATAGCGAATTATTTATTTCCAAATTACCAGTCATACAGTTCCTAGACAGCTCTTCTTTATTAAAACAAAACAAAAACGCAGATGAAAATACTCAAAATATCGTGGCTAAGGATCATTTCCAGTCTGTTCAGACATATTAAACCACAAGGTGGCAGTAGTAGAGAAATTTCCCTTTTATTTTCTCAGGCTAAATAAACCACTGTTTAGAGAAATAGCATTAAGTATTGTTTTTTTATCCTTCAGTTTCACATGTATGTTCTCACCCTGTTTCAGAAAAAGGAACATTTTTTGTTTTTGTGTGTCTAAAAAAAAGAAAGAAATTTAACACTTTGCAAGTGTAAATTTAGACTATCTCAACCACAAATATATGCAAAATGTTCATGTATGCAGATGTTCATGCAGTCATAGAAGACAAACTCAAAAATTTCAAATTCCTCATACTTCCCATATTTATGTTTAATCAGCAATACTTTAGCAGCCTAGAACTTCTCTGCTCTTTTCAAATGCAATAATTTTATAATCAATATATTCAGTTACTATTTAACCTTCAGTATATTCAGTTACTACTTAACTTGTTTTGGATAGTGATTTCTGTGATGTGGAAACAATACCTATTACTGAGTGTAATGTGTATTTCATAGAATAAAGTAGCAAAATATTTACCCTTTCAAAGAATTTATAGCTATATTCTAATTAAGTCCAAGGAGCAAAAAAAATAAACATATTCTTTTCTATTAAAAAAGACAACTGAGAATCATTTGAAAATGTGGATAGTTTTTTAGGAATTACATAAACAAAAAGCTAAATCTCTGAATTATAAATCAGCTACAGGATTTCATCTTAACGTTTATGTGATATAAATTGAGCTAAAAATCAAAGCACATTGACATCGTTAAAAATGACATATAATCGAAGTTTGAGAAAGCTGGTTTCCCTGAATGCTCATTAGAATTGCTCCTGAATGACAATCGCCAAAAATGCAGTTAATCACTCCTTACTTCTTTTATCAGAGGCATGTGCCCTACCTCTATAGAGGCCTGTCTCTTGGCTCCCCATTTCCCCAAATGACTTATTTTGGTCCTGGGCTTATGATTACTCTATAGATCATAATGCAGGCAAGTACTCTCCCTCTCTCTTATGCTTTGTGCTGGACAGGGAATATCAGCTTTGGGCTGCAGGAGTGGTCCTGCCGTGTCTGTTGAACGCGGTCGCCTGGGAACTTCTGGGCTTTCAAGAGCTGTGTGCTCCCTGCACATGTCTCAGGCTGTGCTCTACTGTTGGTGCTTACCTCATCACTGTGGTGGCTGCTGTTATGTGTACCATCAACAGATGGGTGGCTCCTGTTCCTGCTGCCTCCACTTCAGCTGACACAGGGCTTCTTCTTCCTTCATCTCCCCTCCCTGTGCTGTTTCTCACTCTCTATTTAGGGAGCTGCCAAAGTTCATGAGAAAGTCTCTTGTTCTTTCTCTCCCTCAGATTCTGAGTCAACTGCTGGCTCTTCACGAAGTCATAGTCTTCAGTGTGAGAGCTACCATTCATAGGTCAATGCTCTATGTAGAGACTTGGGGGAAAAAAAACATTTCTTAAGTAGGTTTTAGCCAAATGTATTTCTATGATTTTGCCTCCCTAATTCATCATCTGTTGGGATGATAACAATGCACCTGGACAGGCTCAGGACTCCTCTCCTTAGGAACTTGCACCTGAATGCCAACACCCAATTCCCCATTTTTATGAAGGTCCTATTCTTTAGTTCCTTTACAGTCCCCAGGCATCTAATTGAGGTCTGCCTGCCTGCCATTGCCCAACCACTCCATACACCATGGGCTCGTTATTGCTGCTCCACACCAACTTGAATGTAAAATATTTATTCTACTTCACAGGAAATCCAAGTGCACTTAATATATCAGTTCAGTTACTTACTCTTTTTTTTAAGATTTTATTTATTTATTCATGAGAGACACACACACCGAAAGAGAGAGAGACAGAGACAGAGACACAGGCAGAGAGAGAAGCAGCCCGATGTGGGACTTGATCCAGGGACTCCAGGATCACTCCCTGTGTGGAAGGCAGGCACTAAACCGCTGAGCCATCCAGGGATCCCCTTAGTTACTTATTCTTACTTAGCATTTCATCTTTGGCAACTTTGTCCTGTGTCAGCTTACCTAAGCTGAAACTTTCTTCCCTAGGTTGTTCTGAGCTAGTTTAGTCTCAGTGAGGTTGGGAAGTTGGGAATGAAGCCAGAGCTATGATTGTGCATGGAAGGTCAGCCTTCAGCCAGGTGCTATTGCAGCTTATCCATTGTGTGGATCTGCTGGCTCATCTTGTTCCTGCAAGACAACAGCCAAGCCCACAGCTCCTGCAGCATTCTCCAGATCTCCTCATTTAGTTCCACCATAAAGGGCATCACATTCCTCTGCATGTCACCCACATATCCAAGACTTGGAAGAGGTGAGAGACCGAGGCAGGTTCCAGCCTGTTCTTGAGGTTCCCAGCTCATTCTCACAGATTCCTTTTTGTTCTCACTACACTCCCACCTTCTTCATCCCTGCCCCACCATACACTTTACATCCATCTGTCCTTACACCCATCTGTGTTTCTCAATGGTCTGTCCTAGTGACCCTAGGCTCTAGCTCAGATTCAGAAGCAACAAGCATGTATAAAATATGAGTAAGTTCGTATAATACTGTAAGGTCAATTTCTATAACAGATCCATTATTTTTTATATCATTTATACCAGTCTTCCCTCTTAAATCAAAACTTGACTGATACATGAGTAGGTATTAGAAGAGATTCCAGAGGAATCTAATCTTAAGTATGAATTCTCTGGATGGATTCTGAGATAGCTAGAATTTGTTCTCTCTTAAATGCATTAATGACCTTTTCTGGGGTAAAGGTAACACTGGTGACACTAGTGTTCCATGGCATGCAATAGAAAAAAATACTTATTTAAATTATCATCTTTAGGCATTTGTAATCAAATGCATATATATGTCTCATGCTAAAGTTAGATGATTGAAAAGGAGTAGGATCTTGCTAATGTAAAGGGATCATATCGTTGCATTTGATGAAGCTGCAATCCTTGAATTCACGTATTTTGAGTCTTCTTTTTCAGTAGAAGCAACTCTTCCTCTCCTATATGAGGATATTTGTTTCCCTTTATCTAAAAACACTCAAATGGATTTTCCTTAGGTAGCTGCCTCATAAGACAGTACTAATCTTCCTCATGACCTACCTTCATTAAGTTTCATTGCTTGAAACCTATTAACCAGACTCAAATCCCAGGAGAATTAATGAGGCACAGAGTGTGATTAGTAAGAAGGTATGATATACACTAAAAACAAAACAAAACAACACTTAACACAATTTGCCAATTTATTTCCACAGAAGCCTGAAGGACAATGTGGGAATGGATCCTAGTGGTATGAGACCAGGGTTGAAGGAATATAAAATTGGGTCCAGCCAAATGTATTGAAATTTATTTACTAAGCAGAATTTTTCAATGCTTGTATTAGCTTAAGTGGCTATGTATGGATCTAACAGCTTAAATAGTTGCTTGTTTCAAATCTGGACTTATGGGTGGCCTACACTAAAAGAGGTTGAAAGGCCAGAATTCCTTGCTATTACTGAATAGGAAAGAATCCAAAGGAGTCATTGGGATGCTAGTGTGGATTTATCATGTAGGATATGCTTGTCCTCTCCCTGGCCTTAAAAATTCTCTAGAAGAGTACATTTTCTTCACTAAATGTGTGAGAAATACATTCAAGAAAAGAGTCCTAGAATTCTTGAAGAGCTCTGGAGTAGGTATTCTCTGTAGGCCAGGATGATAGAAGGATGGACTCTCAGAATTCAGTGGATATGATAACATTCTAGAGTTGCAGAAGCCAAGTGGTATCACCTAATATTGAAAGACAATGTCAACATGGTAACTATAATAGTTAAGAGGTCTGCAGCAGTAATCTGAATGACCTGACTAATAAAGATCTTTGGCTTTGGTTAGTTGTGATGCTTCTAGAAGTAGAATAGATGGACAGCCTACTAAAGTCTTACATTATTTCTGTAAGCCAAAAAGCTCAAGAACTGGTGAGAAGTAACAGCCTCTTGACAAATTTCCAAACTTGAGCCAATAGCATCCAGAGACCCCCGAATGAGGGGGAGGCTAGGTCTCCTTGAAATAGTACCCTGCTCTCAGACAAAAATTGCACTATAAATCTTCCTCCTCACCTTCCCTAAAACAAACAAACAAACAAACAAACAAACAAACAACCAAAAAAACCCTGAATCCATTTTCCAGGATGAATATGTATTGCAGAAGGGAGATAATCAGACATTTTAGGAATTATTGGACAATGGCTCTGAATTGGAATTAATTCCTAATCACCCAAAATGCTACTGTGTCCATCAGTCAAAGTAGGGGCTTATGGATATCAGGAGATCAGTGGACTTTTGTGGGCTTAATGGTTTTGAATTAACCTTGGTGGTATTACCCCAATTTGGAATTTGTTATTAGAATTGAACATGCTGTCAGGGGTCTGAATCTTCATATTGTTTTTCTGGTCTGTGGATGAAAGCCAATATGTACAAGGAAAGACATGTACAAACCATGACAATTCTCTAGTTGGCAAACTTTTTTTGTAAAGGGTCCATAAATTAGCAAATATGTTAGGCTTTGTGGGTCACACATAGACTCTGGTTCTTTTCTCCTCTTTCTCTTTCTTGCTCCTCCTCCCCTTCTCCTTCTTCTTCCTCTTTCCCTTCTTCTTCTCCTCCTCTTCCTATTTTTCTTTTGTCCTTCCCCACCTCCTCCTCGACTTCCCACTGCTCCTCCTCCTTCCTCTTCTCCTCTTTTTTTCTTCCTCTTTCCCTTCTTCTCCTTCTTCTTTTTCTTCTGTCCTTCTCCCCTAATCCCCCACCTCTCCTCCCCTCTCTGTTCCTCCTTCTCTTCTTCCTTCTCCTCCCCCTCCCTGCTTCCTCCTGCTCTTCTCCTTCCTTTTTCTTTCTCCTTCCCTCACCCTTCCCTCTCCCCTCCTCCTTCTTCCTCTTCCTCCTCCTCCTCCTGGTCTTTTTCTTCTTCTCCTCCTCCTCCCTAATCCTTTGAAAATGTAAAAATATGTACATATTCTTAGCTTGTGGACTGCAAAGAAGGAGGCCGAAGGCCACATTAACTCATAGGCCATAGTGTACCAACCCTTGCTCAGTGAACTCAGCCATGCCAACTTATCTCTGCCAAGGTGGAGGACAGTTGCTGCATCTGATTCCTCCTACCACTAAGAAAGAGGCATAAAACTTGGTGTGCTTTTTTAGGAAACGTGTATCACATTTGAGCATATTACTCTGACTAGTTACCTAGTAAAAACAAAACAAAACAAAAAAAAACTGCCAGTTGTGAATGGGGCCCAGAAAAAGTAAAAGGTCATGCAAGGGGTCCAGGCTGCTATACAAGCTTCTCTGCCACTTGAGCCATGAATTAACAGATCCAATGGGCTCAAATAATTTGTGGGACATAAAGTTCCTCCCAGCACTCTTCCCTCTTATTCTGCACTTATGGCTTCATGGAGTGTACCCTTTGACAGCTGACTGAAGAAGGAGATAATTCTGTACAATATGCTGGCACCAGCAGAAACGGAACAGTAGCAGCACTACAACCCCACCCTAAAGTGGCTGCCAAGTGCTGTGGTGAGGGAAAATCCTCTCATTTCCCATACCTTTAGACATTGCATCTGGTGCTTCTTTGTCCTTGAGGAAAAGCTTGCCAGTTACAATAATACATACAATAATTTATGATCAGTGATTAATAGTTTGATCCCCAGCCATCTGACCTCTCTTTCCTGCTAGCTTTTTTTCCATCCCAATTCCTCTCAACTTCTGTCCCTTCTTTTCTTTCCTCTGAACCCTATACTGTAACTCCTTTCTTTTTGATAAAACCTCAGTGTCATCTGATTCCCAGGCTCTAGACTTTTTTTCTACCATGGTTAAAATACTTTCTCAAATGGAGCCTAGCTCTCCCTATACAGCAATAATGTCTATTAAGGAATTGCAAATTTCTCCAATTTAGATGCATATGCAAGTGAGAGAATAATGGCTTTAATGTCCTACTTATGATTCTTTTTCTGGAAAGTTGATACATTCAGCTGCTGCATAGCCCTCAGAGGTTCTGAGCTGGAAAACAACAAAGACAACAAGAAGGAACTATTTGTCCATCTTGCTCTGTTTAGAAAGAACCATTGCCATGTGGGTCAGAGTCTCCAAGACCACTCTCAGACTGGATGATTCACTAGGAGGACTTACCAGAATCAGGCACTATTATATTCATGGTTATCATTTGTTACAGTGAGAGAATACAGATTATAATCAGCAAAGGGAAAGTCTCACGGGGTAAAGTTCAAAGAAACAAAGCTGTCAGATATTCCATCTCAGTGGAGTTGTACAGAATGTACTTAATTCTCCCACTGATCATGTGGGACAGCAAATGCAAAGTGTTGCCAACCAGGATAGCTCACCCAAATCTTGATGTTCAGGGTTTTTATAAGAGGTCAGTCACATGGGCTGCAACACTCAGTTTTTCAGACTCTAACCTCCAGTGCAAGACAGGTATCACCATAAGTCATCCAATTAACATATACTATTTGGTCAAACCTGTGTAGTGTGGCCCAAGCCTCAGGCATATAAGCATACTTATTAGGCAGAACGTTTCAAAGCTCAGAGTGCAGTTCCCTGGAGTTGGTCAAGAGTCTTGAAAACAAGACTTTCTTAGAAATATAAGGATTTGAGAAACTCAGCTTTGCTCAGTTAATCCTTTCCTGCCCACTGGGTATTCACACTGGGACTTCTGACTTGAAGGTGTCTCTGTTCAGCAAGACAAGCCAAAGAAGAAAAAATAGCATTAGACAGGCATTATAGGGTAGGTGTCAAGGGCTTTAGGTTTGATTTAACTGCTTGACTGTGTCACTTTCATCTTTGACAGTGGAAGTTATTTAACTTCTCTATCACTACTTTTATTTCTTATATGTAGAATGGGGATAAACTGGAATATCTACCTCAAAGATTTATTGTGAGGATCAAATAATCTAATTTATATAAAATACTTACCACATTAAGTACTCAATGAATCTTACCCATGGCCAAATCAAACATGGATGCTGAATAGAAACACTACAGACCCTTATCCTCCTATAGGCTCTGTGCTCTTCTGCAGTAGACTCCACCATGCTACAGCTCACTGCCATCTGAATATTGATATACAGCAAGGTAACAGGCATGGGAAAGCCTGCTATGCTGATGTTTATTGTATTTGTAAGTGCAAGGGGTTTCTGAAAGTGTGGTTTCACTTCAGGTTGGGTTCCCTGAAAAGCAGACTCTTGGAGACAATAGCATTTAAGAGTTTTATTAGAGAATGCTCTTTCTATCAATATTTGTGGAAAGGAAAGGAAGGGAAAGGAAAATAAGAGAAGGAAAGGGAGGGGAGCAGGAGGGAAGAAAAGGGAAGGGAGTGAAACCACATCATGTATTTGGAGAAGTTGAGGTGTGAAGCAGTCTCATACCTGTCTTTAGCTGATGCTACTGGCAGCTTTGAAGCTGAGATACCCCTACAGATTTGTTGCAAGTTGAGGTGAAGGTGGCCAGGACTTTGCATCCCTGTGTCAATCCAACTACTGAATTTTGTCCACTCTGGGAAGGATACATCTTTGGTTGAGGCAGCTGTCTTCTACTGAGACTATGATTACAGTTGCCTGGAAGGTAAGGGTGGGTGGGCTTCACGGGTGTACAACCTGTGCAGACCCCATGCACAGAAAAGCCCTATATTTGGTTTAATTTTCTACTGCCACCAGCTTCAAATTCTTAGTAATTTATTTGAACAAGAGGCCAGGCCCCACATTTTCATTTTGCTCTGGATCCTACAAATTATATATTTGGTCCTAGCTTGGAGCTGTCTGTTGGTAGCACTCTTAGTGTAGCTGAGATAATAAGTCTACTCTGAAGGGGGATTTGTGTAGCATATCACAGCACCACTAGCTTCTAATATGGGAATAGAGAGGACCATTTCTAATAAAAAAAATTGAATATTTTAAACAAATAGGATAATTAAACTCATTAGAAAAGGTTCAATTTCTTTCCTATAAATTAAGTTCTATGTCATTCTCTGGCTTCCTGAAAAAGATCTGAGATTTTAAGTTATTATGTGTCTATTTGATTTACGATGTAAAGCTTAAAACTTAAGTAAACAACAACAACAACAAATATGCATTCTATACATCCTGAAGTTTCTGTTAGAGACTGTGGCCTACTGCCAGTCAATTGATTGGCTTAAGATCAGCACAGTGAGAAAGCAGACACTGGAGGAGAAAAGCAGGCATTTCCTTTTTTTTTTCTTTAAAGATTTTACTTATTTATTCATGAAAGACACAGAAAGAGGCAGAGACCCAGGCAGAGGGAGAAGCAGGCTCCATGCAGAGAGCCTGATGTGGGACTTGATCCTGGGTCTCCAGGATCACGCCCCGGGCTGAGGGTGGCACTAAACTGCTGAGCCACCCGGGCTGCCCTTGGCATTTCTTTTTTCTACGTAGTCCATTTGCTGGGGATTGTTCAATATGAGAAGAGTAGACAAAAAAGAAAGAATAAAAAGAAAAAGAAAAGAAAGAAGAAAGAAAGAAAGAAAGAAAGAAAGAAAGAAAGAAAGAAAGAAAGAAGAAGAAAGAAAGAAGAAGAAAGAAAGAAAGAAAGAAAGAAAGAAAGAAAGAAAGAAAGAAAGAAAGAAAGAAGAAAATTTAAACTCAATTTAAAGCTGGGCAGCTGGAAAAAAGTGTGCTTAGTTGACAAGGAAAGAAAAAAAAAAGGAAAGAAAATTTTCTTGAATTGAGTTTGAATTTTGATGTTTCCTTAGTTTTCCTCGGAGTGTTTTTCTGGAAAGTGCTATAAATTTAAGATATTAGTTTATGATCTTCATTATAAAAAATGGACAACATGAGATCTCCTAAATATCTTCTCAGTAAATGTATATTTTGTAACTTGATGTGTGGAATATTTACCAAAATTTGTCATTTTGAGGAGATTTTCACCAAATCTATTTTACCACTGACCTCTGCCTTTGCCAGTTGTTTAATCTCTTGTTTTGAGAAAGGACCATGACACAAATGTTTGTAATAATCAAATATTAGTCTTCATTCAGGCTAAATCCTTTATTCAATATCTAATTCAGGTATATCTAATCATTTTGCAGTTGAGATACAAGTTTGTTATGGTGGTGATAGTTGTTTTAATACTAATCACAACCAGAGTATAATATATTGGTTGACTCATAAGAAATAAATTTGATGTTGAAGAATCATTGAGATTTTGAAGCACACACCAGGTAATAGGTGACAGTCTGAGATGGCTCAAAAATTGGACCTGAGAATGATTTATGGCTTAAGTATTATAACTTTCATGAAAATTTGCCTGACCCTGAGAGCTTAGAGATAACCTGTCCTCTGATGTCAGAGAGAATAAAAAAGGCAATAAAGCAAGCAATGGAGTTCATATAATTAGGGGTAAAAAATGAAATACAGTGTCAAGGACCACAAAAGGAGGTATTACAGTGTGCTGGCTATAGGTACAGACTCTGGAGTCCGGTTGCCTGGATTCAAATTCTACCTCTTTGTGATGATGGAGGCGTTGGGTTAGTTATGGCTTTCTCCTCCATCAAGTCTTAGTTTTATTATGTATAAACAATGATGATATTTATTTCATGGATTATTAGGAATGTTAAATGGATTAACATGAATAAAGTACATAGAATAACATGCGGCATATAATTAGTTTTGGTGTTTTCTTGGTTTTGTCTTTGGTTTTCCTTGTATTGAGGTATAATTGACAAATAAAATTGTAAAAAGGGTCAAATGTAATGACTTGATAACATATACATTGTGAAAAGATTCCCATCACCCAGTTAATTAACACATGCATCACTTCACATGTTTACTACTTCCTTCCCTCTTTCCTCCCTCTCTTCCCTAACCTCCCTTCCTTCCTTTCTTCCTTCCTTCCTTCCTTTCTTTCTTTCTTTCTTTCTTTCTTTCTTTCTTTCTTTCTTCTCTCTTTCTTTCTTTCTTTCTTTCTTTCTCTTTCTTTTTCTTTCTCTTTCTTTCTTTCTTTCTTTCTTTCTTTCTTTCTTTCTTTCTTTTTCTTTCTTCTTTCTTTCTTTCTTTCTTCTTTCTTTCTTTCTTTCTTTCTTTCTTTCTTTCTTTCTTTCTCTTTCTTTCTTTCTCTCTCTTTCTTTCTTTCTTTTGTTCTTTCTTTCTGTCTGTCTTCTTTCCTAGAACACTTAAATTTTGCTCTCTTAACAGATTTTAATATATAATACTGTGTAATCAACTATAGTCACCATGTTATACATTAGATCTTCAGACCTTGTCTTCTAACTGGACTCTCCTGTCTTATAAACTGGAGAGTTTATAACCTTTTATAAGCCTCTCTGTTTTCCTCATTCTCCCAGTTGCTTACAATCACCATTCTACTCTGTTTCTATTAGTTCAACTTTTTTTTAATTTGACATATAAATGATGCCATGTGGTATTTGTCTTTTTGTCTGGCTTATATCATTTAACCTTCCAGTTCATCCAAGTTGTTGCAAATTGTAGGTTTTCCTATTTTTTTTCTGCTGAATAATATTCACATTTTATGTATGTGTATATCTCATATTTTCTTTATCCATTCGTCTGTTCATGGACATATATGTAGCTTTCATACTTTGACTATTGTGGATAATGTTGCAATGAACATAGAGTACAGGTATCTCTTTGAAGTAATGGTTTAATTTCCTTGGGTATATATACCCAAAAGTATGATTGTTGGATCATATGCTAGTTCTGTTTTTAATTTCTTAAGGAATGTCCTTACAGCTTTTTCACAGTGGCTGTACCGGTTTATGTTCCCACCAACAGCATGCAAAGGGATCCCCTTTCCTAATACCCTTATCAGCATTTGTTATCACTTGTCTTTTTGGTAATAGACAGCCTAACAGATGAGAGATGATATTTCATTATGGCTTTGATTTATAAATTTGATATATTTATGATATATACTATATATTTGATTTATATATTTCTGATGGTTAATGATGTTGAGCATCTTTTCATAGTACCTTTTGTCCATTTGTAGGCCTTTGGGAAAGTTTCTGTTCAGCAGGTTCTTTGGCCATTTTATAACTGGGCTTTTTTTTTTTTTTTTTTTGCTATTGAGTTGTATGCATTCTTTACATATTTTGGATATTAATTCCTTATTTAATATGCAGTATGCAAATATCTTTTCCCATTCCATATGTTGTCTTTTCATTTTATTGATAGTTTCCTTTGCTGTGCAGAAGCCTCTAGTTTAATATCATCCCACTTATTTATTTTTGCTTTTCTTGTCATTGCTATTGGTGTCAAATGCAAAAAATCATTGCCAAGGCCAATCCAAGAGCTTACCCTCTATATTTTCTCCTAGGAGTTTTATGGTTTCAAGTCTTACATTCAAACCTTTAACTCGTTTTCAGTTAGTATATGGTGTAAGATAGTGGTCTTTTGCATGTGGCTATCCAGTTTGCCTAACATCATTTACTGAAGAGACTATCCTTTCCATATTGTATATTTTTGTCTCCATTGTTGAAATTTAATTGACCATACATGTATGGATTACTTTTGGGCTCTGTATTTTATTCCATTGATGTATGCGTCTGACTTTATGCCAATACCATACTGTTTTGATGACTATAACCTTGTGATATAGTTTGAAATCAAGCTGTGTAATGCCTTGGTATTTTTTCTTTCTCAGGATTGCTTTAGCTATTTGGGGTCTTTTGTGTTTCCATAGAATGTCATTGGAATTTTGATAGGTATTTCACTGAATCTGTAGCTTGCTTTGTGTACTATTTTAACAGTACTAATTCTTACAATCCATGAATATGGAATATAATTCCATTTATTTGGGTCATCCTTGACTTTTTAAGTTAATGTTTTATAGTTTTCAGTGTGCAGATCTTTCATTTTCTTGATTCATTTTATTCCAAATTATTTTATTGTTTTTGATGCTATTGTAAATGGATGGGGTTATTTTCTTAATTTCTCTTTCCAATAGTTCATTGTTAGTGTATAGAAACTCAGACTTTATATATTGATTTGAATCCTGAAACCATTGAATTTGTTTACTGATTCTAACAGATTTTTGATGGGGTCTTTAGGTTTTCTAGAAGTAATATCATATCATCTACAAAAAGGGTCCATTTTGCTTCTTTCTGATTTGAATGCCTTCCTTCCCACCCCCTATTTGCTTTGTCTAGGATTTCTAGTACTACGTTGGATAAAACTGGCAAGAATGGACAATCTTGTTCCTGATTTTAGAGGGAAAGCTTTCAGCTTTTTATCATTATATATTAGCTGAAGGTTTCTTATTATGGTTAGGTACACTTCTATATCCAATTTGTGAGGGATTCTATCATGAAAGAATGTTCAATTTTGTCAAATAATTTTTCTGCATATATTAAGATGATCATATGATTTTTCCTCTTCATTTGTTGATGTGGTACATCACATTTATGGATTTGCATATGTTGAACCATCCTTCAATCCCAGGAATATATTCCACTTGATCATGATGTATGATCCTTTTAGTGTGCCATTAAATTCAGCTTCTTGGGCAGCCTGGGTGGCTCAGCGGTTTAGTGCCGCCTTCAGCCCAGGGTGTGATCCTGGAGACCAGGGATCCAGTCCCACGTCGGGCTCCCTGCATGGAGCCTGCTTCTCTCTCTCTTCTCTTTCTGTGTCCCTCATGAATAAATAAATAAAATATTCTTAAAAATTCAGCTTGCTAATATTTTGTTAAGTATTTCTGTATCCATGCTTATTAGAATTATTGGCCTGTAATTTTCTTTTCTTGTTATGTCCTTGTCTGGCTTTGGTATCAAAATAGTGCTTACCTTGTAAATGAATTTGGAAGTGTTTCCTCCTCTTCTATTTTTTGGAAGAGTTTGAGAAAGATTGTTACTAATTCTTCTTTAAATGTTTGGTAGAATTCGCCAGTGATACAACCTGAACTTTTCTTTATTGGGAGATTTTTTATTACTGACTCAATATCCCTACTGGCAATTGGTGTTCAGACTTACTATTTCTTTATGATTCAGTCTTGGTAGATAATATGACTCTACAAATGCCACAATTTCTTCTAGTTTATCTAATTTGTTGGCATATAATTGTTCATGGTAGTGTCTTACAATTCTTAGTATTTCTATGTTATTAGTTGTAGTCTCTTTAATTTCTGATTTTATTTATTTGAGTATTTGTTTTCTTAGTCTTGCTAAGGGTTTAACTAATTTTCTTAGTTGTCTGATGAAACTGTGTGTTGGAATCACTTGGCTAGTTTATGGATTTCTCTCAGAGGGAATTGTTTCATATGTTGCTATATTTTTGATGTCCGCAGAAGGAGAGAAACTCAAGAACCTCCCTTGTCATCATATTGGTTCCTGCATTGGTGTTTTTATACTTTTATTCTTTTAAGATTTTATTTATTTATTCATGAGAGACACAGAAAGGCAGAGACATAAGCATAAGAAGGCTGGTGCTAGACTTGATCCCAGGACCCCGGGATCATGACTTGAGCCAAAGACAGACACTCAACCACTGAGCCACCCAGATGCTCCGGTGTTTTTATACTTTTAGAAGGGATAAAAATGATGAATAATATACCAGGCACTTTACACATCTTGATTCATTTAATTCTTTCAATAACTTTGAAATATAGGCATTGTTAATTTCACTATACAGATGAAAAAAACTGAGGCTTAGGTAGACTAACTAATTTGTTCACATCCAAGCAAATTGTCAGTGACAAAATAGGGATTCATGTCAGGTAGAATCATTTCACCTCCTTGCATCATTCTATGTAGCGGGTGAGATTCAGGTGAGATTCAAGAATATAGTTTCTATTAAAGTAGTCTTCAAAAGACATTAGCAAGTTATATTTAAGTTGCGTCTTAGGTAGGTTTGAGATAAGTATCAGCTGGACTTCTTATAGCTAAGAGTGGCCTACCTGAAAAAAAGATCCTGTGGCTGGGGATGAGTGCTACTCAGAGTTGCAATGAAATCAGCCTCAGGTAGTTTCCTTGGTCTGCTAGCATGTTTCTGAGGAATAGAGGAACATCAGTTGGTGAAACTAATAATGGCTGCTGACTATTCCTTCTGTGCTATCTCACTCTTGTCAGATTTAATGTGTGCTAAGCTGTGTAAACTTCATTTGTAATACATGTGTGTCAGGGGGGTGCATTCTGAAAGACCAGCTTTAACATTCACCCATGATTGCTCATAAACAAAATTGCATTTGAGTAAGATGGGCATATTTCCCAGTTTTCCCAGGATGGTCTGGTTTGTGTTATTGCCCGAGTATATTTATAGATAGCATTGACTTCACTTCTCAAAACTGTCCTAGTTCAGATGATAAATTAAATGATCATCTCACATATATACTATATATAAAATGGTTCCTGCCTCCCTTCCTAGTTATCTCTTATTTTGGTTTCATAATCATGACAAGCGCTCTCCTCTCCATTTATGTGCAAAC
This sequence comes from Canis lupus dingo, assembly GCF_003254725.2. Taxonomy (NCBI): domain Eukaryota; kingdom Metazoa; phylum Chordata; class Mammalia; order Carnivora; family Canidae; genus Canis; species Canis lupus. Next base: position 38,256,969 of record NC_064254.1, read on the forward strand.
TGTAATTTTTTGCTTTCAAATTGTGTATTACCCGTTTAAACTTTTTATTGTTAAGTTGACATATTTTTTTATTTGTGAAAATTGTTTGGATACTTTGAGCTGGGATGGAATGCACCTTAATTGTTTCCACTAAAATTAATGGAAATATATTTTTTATTTAATGATATTTTACTTGGCAGTAGGGTTTTCAAGAATGAATCAAATCTGCTAAGTGAAGGTTATCTTTATTCCTGGAACTGTGGCATACTGTGGGCACTCAAAAAAATAAATGTTAAATGAACGCTAAATGAGTGATTAGATGATTCTGAAGGCTCATATGGATTTTACACTGGGATTTTGGGGGTCCTTTTACTGTGTTTTGTATTTATTTGCATTCTCATATAGAAAGACATGTTTAAACCTACTCATTATGCTTATTGCTTTTAATTTCTGGTGATAGTTAATCATCATGTCATACTGTAGTAGTTGCTTCTCTTCACTAATATCTGATCCTTCCATATTTCTGAATATGCGGGTGGATTACATTTATCTGTAGATTAGGTATACTCACATAACTTCCTTTGGAAAATAAAATGTGGATATGTGATCAGAATAGTGAGGAAACATTTATTGATGGTGTTATTTCTTTTTTCTCTCTCTCTCTCTCTTTTTAAAATAAATTTATTTTTTATTGGTGTTAAATATAATGAGAATAAACCTTATGAAACACAGGGACATTTTCCAAGGAATGAATCAATAAGTCACTATAGAGTGTTGATACTCTTTGCATAGTCCCTGGCACAAATTTGATATTCAACAATTGCTTGTTGAATATGAGATACAGTTATTCAGTAATCATTTCTTATTTTGTTCAGACCATTAAGAGGAAGAAACTGAGAGTGAGAGAAACTAAGGAGCTGCCCCAACGTCACCCAGTTTGTTAGTGCTTGGGCTATAACTAGCACTCAGTGTTAGACTCCTTGGTTAAAAGTCAACTATGAACTTGTGACTGCTGAGCATTCTACATTATAAAAAGGTGGAGGGATTTCTTCCCTTCTCTGAAGTGTTAATGGAGAAAAGAGTTAAATACAAATAATTATTTAACAGAATAATAAGTCAATCTTAGTTTAAAACTATCCTAGGTTTTGGATATAAACATAGTGCAAGACATAGTTAACTTTAGAATACTTTAGAGCCTATTTGGTAGGAGAATACACCAAAATAATAGTAGAGAAGAGACTAGATTTTTTTTTTAGGTTAGCAAAAACCATAAGCAAATGGTAGTTTGAGTATGCATTAATTGTGATTGGAGATCATAGATTAGCTAAGGAGAAAAGTGAGACATGCCTACTCTAATGTATCTGGTTCTTTGTGTTTATGGGAAAGATCAAACTGGACAACTGGAGGTACTTACCAGCCAAAACAAAACCTCATAGAATCCCTTTTTTTTTTCCATAGAAGCAACTATGGTGGGCAAGAGTGTACCCATATTAGATGTAATTAATAGACCCAAGGATGGTGAGGTCAAGATAAGATTGTAGTACTGTGGGAGCAATTATTAAGAATGGAGAGGTCCCCTGTGGTGTACTACATAGGACTTTTAAAGCCAGTTGGGGTACATGACACCCCCAAAGAGCTTCATTCCCTTCTCACCTGTACTCATCTTCCCACTTGTACCTGGGGCTGAATTACCCAGTGATACTATGTTGTCTCTCTTTTAACCTTAATCTGAACATCTGCTTAAATGTTACTTCTATCACTTATAGTTCTGACTCTCGAAATCCATTTCACACGATCTGTGAAAAAAAATCTATGATTAGTAGAAATAAAATTATAGAATAATGGAATTTTTTCCTGAATATGTATTCTACATGAACAGGGAAAAATTTAAAATACTGAGAAAAAGGTGGCATTTGAGATAATTCCATTTTTTTCTCCCCCTGAGTAGTCTTAATCTTTCTTAGTGTGTCACATAATGAGTAAAAGCCTGGGCTCTAGAGCCCTTCTGCCTGGATGAAATCTCATCTCTACCTGCTAATTGTGTGACAAGACAAATTATTTAACATCTGTATGTGTTTTCTCATCTGCAAAGGTGATAGTAGTTTCTACCTGAGTTGTGAGAATTAAGGAGATGGTGCATATGAAACACTGAGGACAGTACCTGAAACTTACTAAAAGATCAGTGAAGTTCATGATAATTAATAGTTTATCAGTGACAGAAAGGATCAGGAATAGCAATATAGTTGCTTGGGATACTGAATTAGCCATAGCTAGGTCAAGAGGAGAATGACCTCAACAGTCTTCCAGCATAGAACCTCCTTTGAGTAAGCATTGTCACCAAGTGAAACACAGCTGACCGTGGATTCGTAAGCATTTGGTGTGTTTTCACTGGCCATGATCACATCAGTGGATGACTCGGTAGGTCAGCCGACCAGATAAATATCTGCACTCATATTGTCAACAAAATCAATTTTTACTTACTGCCTCAGATCATCCCCTTGAAAAGTTATCATTTTCTATCTACTCCAACCTTTTCTGAACTCCTATTCAGACTGTCTCCCAAGATGGACCTCAGTAGATTATGACTAGCCCCACCCTTACTTACTGCTCACACCACTGTATGTGGCTCTTCTCACTGTAAAAGCACTGACAGGAAGAGGGGGTTTGTTTTAGGACTGTGAGGAGAGCTGCTCTTGCCTTCTGGTCCATGCATGTCCTCTGCACCATTTGTTTGTGCACTGCTGTGTTCTTGTATCACCTCAATTTGGGTCAGACAACTAGAAAGTCTGACGTTGTTTCCTTATTTGTTTTGGATTGCTTATAATTCCTTTGTTGAGGGAAATTTGGGGTTTCTACTTTTAGCTACTCTAAACAATACTGACCCTAAATTCCTTGACACAACACTTGCAATCCCGACTGAAAATGTATTTCCTTCTTTCAATACAGTGGATTCACACCTTGAGCCAATATTCCAATTGTATGTGAGAGAGTTGGATTTGACTAAAGTTGTGGTTGAGACTAGTAATGGTAGAAAGGAATGGATTTGTTAAGAATGATCAAAATGGCTGACACAAGCATCAAATCTAGGAACTGAGGAATGTTATCATTGGAAGGCATTCAGTTGGGATTGTAAGTGGGTGGAATATTTGGAAGGCACATGCTTTAAGGGAACAGCAAGTTTTAGGGGGAAGGAGAGCACAGTGGTTTGTGTGTGACAATGTAGGATAAACAGGACACTTAGCCCAGCTCAAAACTGAAAAGTGTAAGGGATAGAGAGATCAACTCAATTTCTACTTGACTGGATTTCAAGGAATGACATCACAGGCAAGAGAGCCAGATTCTCATCAGAGCAGAAGGAAATGTCTACAGAAGGGGCTGAGAATAAGTAGGCTTTTACTTATGAAGGAGCTTGAGTCCTCAAGTGAGTTATGAAAGAGTTCAGGCATTAGCCATAAAAGAAGATAGAGCCAGATGGAGATTAGAATCTACTGAAGGTAAAAGATGTCCAGCACTTCTTGGGACTGAAAACAAGAAGATTTTAGAGATACCCCATGAACTGGGATGCTGCAGTTGGTGTAGAGGGAGCAGGAGGCCTGTCTTGCTCTGGACATGCAGCTTCCTTCTTCATTCCTAGCATGAAGACCTTGAGGATAGCAGAGGGAAGGTGAATTGGAATATTTGTCACTTTGATAGGTAAAAATGTTTCTCAGCCTTATATGTACTTAATTATAAAATCAAGATCAAATGAATATAGTTTCCTATTTTGCTTTTGTAACTCCCGCTTTATATCCACATGTGTCATTAATTATTCTTCTCACCTATGGTTTTTAAATGGCTATATATGGACATAACGTAATTTATTTAACCATCTCCTTATTGTTAGAGAATTAAGTTGTTTCCATAAATATAGGATATATAAATTTTACCCAAGCAATATGTCACTGAAAATACATTTAGAAATGGAGTTATGAACACTGGGGAAGGTGCCAGTATTTACTGTCAGATTTAAATAAGTATGTTAGATTTAAGGCTCTTTAGAGGCAAAAAATTGAAATGAGATCTATAGAAGTCAAACTCAGAATGGTTAGAGGTTAGTCAATTCTCTGACTTTTTTTTTTTTTTTTATGGAACCAAATTTCAAGGGTGTTCATTTTAGAGAAAATGAATTTCAAATTTTGCAAAGATAAGGCAGGGTCATAGTTAGAGGAGACACTGTGAATCAGCAACATTTGGAGTTCAGAGATCCTGACCGCTAAGTTTTGTGTGAGTCTGCGGAATGCATAGAGATTATATATGAAGGATGTTGCCTTATATTCCTCCATCCTATCTCTGGAGGTCACAAGCTTTTACTGTGAGTCAGGTCATTGGGCCTAGAAAGGAATGCATCACTGATGGTTTTTGAAAAGTTAACTCTTAACAATACTGAAACACAACTTAATGCTTGGGGAAAGAATCAGTAGTATGTGTGTTATTAATCTTTTTATGAAAGTCTATCTTCAAGCCTCAACTCCCTGATCTTGACTCCAGGCTATTTATTGTCAGGATTATTTATCTGTGCCTTCATATGATTGGATTTGGTGGGGTTTAGTGAATGTCAAATTTTTAAAAATATTTATTTATTTATTTGAGAGAGAGAGGGGGAGAACGAGATCAAGGGGAGGGGCACAGAGAGAAGGAAAGAATCTTAAGCAGACTCCCTGCTACGTGCAGTCCCTGATGAGGGACTCAATCTAACAACCCCAAGATCATGATCTGAGCTGAAATCAAGAGTCAGATGCTTAACCCACTGAGCCACCCAGGAGCCCCATGAACATCAATCATCTAATTGGATCTGGATTAGGCTTGGACACACTACTTGTGGGGGTTTAATTACTGAAATTGCAGGAAGTATTTCATCTTCACATGTTACCAATAAGCTATTGATTACCAACTAGGGATGATTTTGTCCCCCTTCTTCCCAAGGAACATTTGGCAATGTCTGGAGACATTTTTAGTTGTCACAACTGGGGGAGGGTGCTACTGACATCTAATAAGTAGAGGATAGGGATGCTAATGAACATCCTATAATACACAAGACAGTCACCGCAAGTTCTCCATCGCCAAATGTCAGTAATGTTGATGTTGAGAAATCATAATATAAGCAGTCCTGTGTAAGCATTAGTGCTTTAGCAGGTTCTAATATCATTTTATTTCAAGATGTATTTTAGATAATCTTAAATATTCTCAATAGCTGTTGGAATGTTGCTGTCTTCCTCAAATATTTTGCACATTATTAAACATACATTGTGCTTATACATAATGATTTCTTTACTTTCTGTCATAACCGATATGGGGAAAAGTAAGATGTGAATTTGCCTCTATTAAACAACCCATTTACACATAATATTTTCCTACTTACATAATTTGTTCCACAGGTTGAGAGAAGAAAGATGTTCTTTTTTTTTTTTTTAGATTTTATTTATTTATTCATGACAGACACAGAGAGAGGCAGAGAGGGAGGCAGAGACAGGAGAAGCAGGCTCCATGCAAGGAGCCCAATGCGGGACTCAATCCCGGGACTCCAGGATCACGCCCTGAGCCAAAGGCAGACACTCAACTACTGAGCCACTCAGGTGTCCTGGAAGATGTTCTTCCCTTATAATTTACAAAACATAGACTCTTATTTTCTTTCTTGGAATAGCAACCATGTCTACTTGCAGAGGCTTCTGTGTGACTCAAAGAACAGCAGTCAGATTTTTTTTAATTTATTTTTTATTGGTGTTCAATTTACCAACATACAGAATAACCCCCAGTGCCCGTCACCCATTCACTCCCACCCCCCACCCTCCTCCCCTTCTACCACCCCTAGTTTGTTTCCCAGAGTTAGCAGTCTTTACGTTCTGTCTCCCTTTCTGATATTTCCCACACATTTCTTCTCCCTTCCCTTATATTCCCTTTCACTATTATTTATATTCCCCAAATGAATGAGACCATATAATGTTTGTCCTTCTCCGATTGACTTACTTCACTCAGCATAATACCCTCCAGTTCCATCCACGTTGAAGCAAATGGTGGATATTTGTCATTTCTAATAGCTGAGTAATATTCCATTGTATACATAGACCACATCTTCTTTATCCATTCATCTTTCGTTGGACACCGAGGCTCCTTCCACAGTTTGGCTATCGTGGCCATTGCTGCTATAAACATCGGGGTGCAGGTGTCCCGGCGTTTCATTGCATTTGTATCTTTGGGGTAAATCCCCAACAGTGCAATTGCTGGGTCGTAGGGCAGGTCTATTTTTAACTCTTTGAGGAACCTCCACACAGTTTTCCAGAGTGGCTGCACCAGTTCACATTCCCACCAACAGTGTAAGAGGGTTCCCTTTCTCCACACCCTCTCCAACATTTGTTGTTTCCTGCCTTGTTAATTTTCCCCATTCTCACTGGTGTGAGGTGGTATCTCATTGTGGTTTTGATTTGTATTTCCCTGATGGCAAACAGCAGTCAGATTTATAGCTGGAAGCAAATGCTCTACTTGCAGAAGTCTTTTTTTTTTTTAAGATTTTATTTATTTATTCATGACAGACAGAGACAGAGAGGGAGAGACACAGGCAGAGGGAGAAGCAAGCTCCACACAAGGAGCACAATGTGGGACTCGATCCCGCGATTCTGGGATCACGCTCTGAGCCAAAGGGAGATGCTCAACCGCTGAGCCACCCAGGCATCCCTCAGAAATCTTTCCTAATAAATTTTGCTACATTCTCAACAGGGCAGAAAACAGTTAAAGTAGCAGAAACAGCTTGGTCGTGGCTGGTGGGGGGAAGAGAGCATAAATTAATACTCCTTCTCAATCCCAACTCTTTCCTCCTCTTATTTTCTTTCTGCCTCCCATCTCTCCCAGCTTCTAATGTTCTGTTTGGCTGGAAATTAATTTCAAGTCCTGGTTAGAAACTATCAGGATAAAATTCAGCCTCTTTATAGACAAAGCTTTCCATTATCTGGCCTCTTCTTGTCTCCCTTACATCTCATCTGCACTGCGCTCCAAACACAATCCCTAAAGCAGTGATTTCCTAACCTGAGTGGGCATTAAAATCAAAATGGATGGTGATGCTTATGCACCCAATTCCAACATGATTGGGGAGGGAGTGGGGTTTCTCCATACAACCAAGCAATTCTCAGATGTCAACTGGGTGTCCTGCAGTTCAACTGTCTTTACAGTATCCTCCCAGAGATAGCATCAGATTCTACAGGTTAAAAGTTTATCCTACAAGTCTGCTTTCCACTTTCAAATGCCAACCCAAGCCCAGGTTGTTACCTGTACTTATGGCAGACTAGCTATAAATTGGGGGTTCTCATGACCATCTTGGATTTGATTAATTTGCTAGAGGAGCTCACAGAATTTGGGAGACCCATTTACTCACTAGATTACTTGTTTATTATAAAGGACATGAATCAACAGCCAGATGAAGAGATACATAGGGTGAGGTCCTGAGCAAAGGACCTTCTGTCCTTGTGAAGTTTGAAGCCCAGGATGGTGACACATGGAAGTGTTCTAGTTCTATAATCTGGAAGCTCTCTGAATCTCATCCTTTAAGTTTTTATGGAGGCTTTATTACATAGGCAGGATTTATTAAATCGTTGGCCATTGTTGATTGGTTCAACCTCTAGTCCCTCTCTCCTCCCCAAAAGTCAGGGGGTGGGACTGAAAGATCCAACTCTCTATTGATGGTAGGTTCCCCCATCTTTAGGTGCTTTCCAAAGTCACTTCAATAGCATATACCCAGGTGTGGTAGAGAGGGACTTGTGAATAACAAGACTCATTTCATCTTAATGGCTCTGACACAATTTCTGGAACTGAGGACAAGATACCAAATATATTATAACAAAAGATGTACCCATTGCTCTTACTGCTTAGGAAATTCCAGGAGATTTGGGAGCTGTAAGCCAGGAACTGTGGACAAAGACTAAATATATATGAGAAATGTCTTGGTCATCTGAATGACCAAAAATGTACTTCCTATAAATCACAATATTGCAGGGACTCCAGGCTCAGTTGGTTAAGCATCTGCCTTCAACTCAGGGCATGATCCCAGAGTCCTGGGATTAATCCAGCATCTGGCTCCCTACTCATCAGAATGTCTGATTTTCCCTCTCCCTCTGCCTGCCACTGCCCCAGCTTGTGCTCTCTCTCTCTCTCCCTCTCTCTCTGTCAAATAAATAAAATATTAAAACAAAATCACAATATTGCAAATGCACATTAATGTAAAGATTCCTGGGGCCACTTTGCAGATATTCTGAAGGTGTAGACCTAAGGATCCATATCCTTAAGAAACTCCCTGGGTAATTCTGATACAACTCCACTGGAATTTGTAATCTATTGCTCAAATATTTCAGACCTTTTTGTAAAACCTCTCCTTAGCTCATGATTCTTCCTTTGCCTAGACCTTGCTTTTAAACTCCTTTGTGGTGTCTATCCTGTACTTACCAGGTCTTCTTAACCACTCCCACCTCTGGGTCCCTATAGCAACTTACACTCCTATTATTAAAGCAAATATAATAATGCATAGCAATTTGGTGAGCTGCATTCATTTCCTGGATAGATTGTGGACTCCTTAAGGAATAGATACTACTTTTTAAAAAAATCAATGCAAAGAATAGAGTCTGCACCAAACTAGGTGTATCAGTCATTTCAATCATCATACTGAAATCTTGGAGGTTAGAGCTTCTAGCTGAAAAAAAAAAATCCTAAGAGTAAAGTCAGTCATTGAAAAATCACTTTTTAATTCTTTTTCCCAAAATGGAAGTCACCATTAACATTAAGATTCATAGAAAGTTTCAAATATGTAAGGCAATCCATGAGTCACAAATAATATGTACTTTACATATTGTAAGGGCAATATAAATTGAAAATAAAAGGCTTCCTTATCCCTGTTGAAATGGGAAGAAGATATTTCCCTCTCCTCTCTTTTCTTAAAATATTTTCCTTAGAAAACATGTAATTCTAAGTACTTTCTCATCTCTTTGAGTAGTATACAAAGTTTTTGAAGACTAGAAAGGCCCTTTGTCAGCTTTATGACCCAGAAAGGCCTTTGTCAAGAATGTGGAGCCATCTCTTTGAAAGGCAAGCATCAAAAGAGAGCACCCTCATCTTCCAGTGTCTCTGGGAAGAGAGGAGCCTAACTTTGATAGGTGCATGCTCCAAGACACGAAATTACCTTATGTCATAGAGATAGAGTATGTTTTTCAACTTGGGTTACTCCAGTCAACAGGTAATGTTAAGATTAACTATGTGGGACAAATAGAATTGTCAAGTCTTACTTGAGGACTAGTGATCATTTATCTTGAAAACTGACTTATTTTTTTTTTAGCCAAGGACAGAAAGAGTGAGATTTTTTTTCTATCGTTACAGTCTGTGATGTGCATTACATTCAGGTTTATTTCTTATTCAATAATCAAACTGCTTCTCATTCTCTACTACCTTCCTGAAGAGGATTTTGCAGTTGGGGGATTTTGTTTTTAATTATATTTCCCCAACAATATTTCTGTTTAATTTCTGCATGTTCTACAATGAACTGCTTATTTAAATGTGAAGTAGAAATTTCCTTAGAATATTTTTGCTCTATGCCAGGAACAGCAACCCCCCCCCCAACTTTTTTAACTAAAAGATATCAAGAGAAAGAAAGTCTAGTGGGCCAGGAAGGGAAGGATAGTGGGAGAGGGATGGATATCAAACGTTTACTTAGTGCATTTTGTTGAGTGTAATGCATTGTGTGGAAATCTGGGGACAGTAGTATAAACTCAAGGTTCCCTCCTGAAAGGATGGCTTAGTCTAATTGAAGACATGGACTTGTTCTCCAGTATTACAGAAAAACTAAGGAAGGTGATGGAGACAAACTCATTTACCATTAGCTGAGGAAGTGAGTGTATATCATCAAGGCTCTCAATTGGAATCTCTCAAATTTTAAGAGAAAGGACAGGCTTTGTTGATTGACAGTTCTAAAACCAAGATGAAGACAGCCTTCCCCAATGATAATAATGCATGGCTGAAATGAAGAGTATTTTTCTTGTGTAACTAGATTATATTATTTTAAACCCAGTTGTAACAGCTAATCTCCATATGTATGGTATCAAGATACCAAGTGCCAAGCTATACTCTCACTAAAAATTCTCTATCCAAACTCAAAAGAGCTCATAGATCTAAGTGTAAAATATAAAACTATAAAATTTTAAGAAACAAATATAGGAAAAAAATCTTTGTGACCTGAAATCAGGCCAAAAGTTCTTAGACATGACAATAGCAAAACTACCTATATATTTTTAAAAATAATAATAAATTGGACTTTTGGTCTATGTCTGCAAAAAACAGAATGAAAATGCAAGCTCCAATTGGGAGAAAGTGTTTCCAGGTCACATATTTGAAGAAAAACTTATATTAGGAATATATAATAAGCTTTTAAAGGCAACAGAAAGAAAACAAGCAACCCAATTAGGAAGAAGACCCAATTTTTGCCTTAAAGTTGACTTTGTCTGATGCTAACTTTTTTTTTTTTAATAGTAACTGCATGGCATATTTTTTTCTTTTCTTTTTTTTGTCCCTTTTCTCCTTATATTTAATATATTTAATGTAAGCAACATATAGTTAGGTTTAAAAAACCTTTTCCTTTTAATAAATATTTTATTTCTTTCCTATTTAATGACTTATTTAATCTTTAAATTGAAATATATAATAAATTGTCTTATAATTTATTTTTTTTGTTCCATGTTGCTTTTTCTCCCCTTACTGACATTCTCTTGAATTATTTAAAAAAATTTTTTAAAGATTTTATTCATTTATTCATGAGAGACAGAGAGAGAGAGAGAGCCAGAGACACAGGCAGAGGGAGAAGCAGGCTCCATGCAGGGAGCCTGACGTGGGATTCGATCCCGTGACTCCAGAATCAGGCCCTGGACTGAAGGCAGCGCTAAACCGCTGAGCCCCCTGGGCTGCCCGAATTAAGATTTTTAAAACCATTACAATATTTTAAAATTAAGATTTTTAAAACCATTACAATATTTCTTTCTCCCACATTACAATTTGTTAGTTGTGTCTCTTATTTCTTATTTTACCTCTATCCTAGAATTTATGATACACAATATACATCCTTAACCTATTATAGTTCTTTTTATGTTGACATTCTGCTAATTCCAGAAAATGCAAGTATTTGAGAACTCTTTGACTACATTCACTTTATGATTGTTCTAAGTTTTATTCTCTACATATTTTAAACTTCAGAAAACATTTTTTTAAAGATTTTACTCATTTATTTGAGAGAGAGAGAGAGAGAGAGCAAGAGAGAGAGAGAGCATGAGAGGTGGGGGTGGGGAAAGCAGAGGGAGAAAGAAGCCCAACAACCCAACAAAGCTGATGCTGCTGGGCTCAGTCCTGGGATTCTGGGATCTTGACCTGAGCCAAAGACATATGGTCAACCAACTGAGCCACTCAGATGCCCCTAGGACATTCTTATTATTGCTTTACACAATCAGTACAAAATTAGATTTAGGCTAGATATATTTAACCCTTATGGTATTCTTCATACCTGTCTGCATTACCATGATTTCAACTGGAATGAATTTTCTTCTGTTGGAGAATTTCTACCTTTATTATTTTTTCTACTTTTATCATTATTTTTAGTGTGATTCTTCTGGTGAAATAGTCTCTCAATTTCTGTTTTACTAAAACTGTGATATTTGCCTACATTTTTTCATTTCTAGTTCTTGATTTTAACAGATTACATTAATTTTAACTATTTTTAGAAGGAAACTTTCAATAGTTACAGAGTTCTAGGTTGGCAGTTACTTTCTTTTTGAACTTTAAGAAATTTATTCCTATGTGGCTGGCTTCCATCATTTCTGTTAAAAAGACAGTTGTCAATATTTTGTTTCCTTTAGAGGAGCTTTCTCTAAAAATTTTTAGAGTATTCTTTTTTCCTTTGGTTTTTAGCAGATGTTTCTGGTTTGATTTTCTATGTGTTTGTGTTGCATAAAATTTTTTAGAACATCTTAAATCTGTGATTTTGATGCTTTACATTAGTTTTGGAATATTTTGAGCTAGTATCTCTTCTAAAGTTGCCATTCTCTCCTTTTTCCTAGCTCTTCAGTAGCACATATGTTAGAATGTTCCTATGTCCCATTCATTCTTATAGTTTACTCTGTATTTTTTCTTTTTCTTTTTCTTTTTCTTTTTCTTTTTTTTTTTTTTTTGAGAGAGAGAGAGAGAGAGAGAGAGAGCAGGAGTGGGGAGGGAGGGACAGAGGGAGATGGAGAGAGAGAGAATCTTAAGCAGGCTCCACACTTAGCACAGAGCGAGCAGGACATAGGGCTTGATCTATGACTCTGAGATCATGACCTGAGCCAAAACCAAGAGTTGGATACTTAACTCAGCCACCGAGACACCCCTTGTTACCCAATTTTTTTTTAAAAAAATTGAAGTATAATCGTCATATAACATTATATTAGTTTCAGGTGCACAATCTAATGATTCAGTATTTGTGTATATTATGAAATGATCACCAGAATAAGCCTAGTTAATATCTATCACCATACATTGTTGCAAATTTTTTTCTTGTGATGAGAACTTTTAAGATTTATTTTCTTAGCTACTTTTAAAAACACAATACAGTATTAATTAACTATAATCATCATGCTGTATATCCTCAGGACTGACTTTAGAACTGGAAGTTGTATCTTTTGACCACTCTCACCCATTTTGCATCCCACCTCCCAGCCTCTGGCAACCATGAATCTGTTCTCTGTTCATCAGAATAAGTCTAGTTAATATCTATCACCATACATTATTGCAATTTTTTTCTTGTGATAGAATAAGTCCACCCATCTGTTCTCTGTATCTGAGCTCTTGTTACCCATCTTTTGATTTGCTAATTCTATCTTCTAATATCTCTAATCCTCCATCAACTTAATTCTTAAATTTTATAAACTTAGTTCTTAAATTCAGGTATAGTATTCTTTCATTGGATTACTTGTTAAGTTATAGGAATTCTGGATGTTAAACCCCACCAATGTGATGAAGCTTTTCCACAATGTTTTCTTTTAGGAAACTTAAAGTTTCAAGTCTACAAATCTTTAATAAATTTTGAGTTGATTTTTGTGTATGGCTTAAGATAATAGTTCAGGTTTGCATGTGGCAATTCAGTTTTTCCAGCATCATTTGTTGAAGAAACTATCCTTTCCCAATGTGTATTCTTGGTACACTTGTCAAAGATCAGTTGACTTTGACCATATATGGTGAATTTATTTCTGGGCTTTGTATTCTCTTATATTAGTCTATTTGTCTGTCTTTATGTTACTATTGAACTGTTTTAATTCCTATAGCTTTATAATATGTTTCTAAAATAGACAGTATGCAACCTCTAGCTTTGTTCTTTTTTCCTCAAGATTGTTTTGGCTATACAGAATCCTTAATGGTTCCATATCAGGTTGTTTTTTTATTTTATTTTATTTTATTATTTTATTTTATTTTATTTTATTATTTTATTTTATTATTTTTGAGAGAGAGAGAGAAAGAGAGAGAATGAGAGAGAGAATAAGAAAGAGAGAGAGAGGGAGAGATCATGAGCAGGAACAGAGGAGCAGAGGGCAAGGGAGAGAGAACCTCAACCAGGCTTCACACCCAGTGTGGAGCTTAAGGTGGGGCTCAATCTCACAACTCTGAGATTATAACCTGAACCAGAATCAAGGTTGGATGGTTAACCTACTGAGCTACCCACATGCCCCATTCCATACCAGTTTTAGATTTTTCTTTTCTATTTCTATAAAAATTGTCATTGAGATTTTGATGGGGATTGCACTGAATCTGTAGATCACTTTGGGTAGTGTGGCTATTTAAAATATGCCTTATTTGTTTAACTGCTTCACAATAGTCAGTTGAATGATGTTCCTTAAGTTGACCAATACTATGTTGATGAAATTTAGGTTTCTAGTCTTCTGATATTAAAACAGTGCTGCTATATCTACCCAAGTTACTTCACAAACATAAGTGAATTTATATATATATATTTTTTAATTTTTTAAATTTTTTTAATTTATATTTTTTATAGCATCAAATTGCCTTCCATTGAGATTGTAGCAGTTGTACTCCTTTCATCAGTTTGTGTCAATGCCCATCTGAACACCTTTAACATTGACCCCTTTAACATTGACCTTTGTCAATCTTATGTATAAAGATGTTATCTCAGAGCAAGGATACTCCTAATAAACTCTATTTTTTATTATATAATAAAGTAATAGCAAAAAATGACACAATGGTTACTGTGTAGTAGGCATAAGTGTGTTTCTAAGCTCTTTATAATTCTTAACTCTTAATTCTCAGGCCTACCTTTAATGTAAGCATTGGTTTATTCTTATTTTAATATGAGAAAACAGACAAAAAGATCAGATTTTCCCCAAGTTCCTCAGAAGTGAGAGCACAATTGAAACAGGAAATATGACTTCAGAGTTTGTGTTCTTCATTGGGTAGCAGGAATCCAGATAACAATTCTAGGTATATTTCAAGATAAGAATTACTTTCTTTATGATAAAAATGGTATATATATATATAACTATTTACATTCTTTCTTCCTTTAACAACTGAGTGTATTATTACAAGCCATTAGGACACCCACATTGTATTAATTTGCTGTGGCTGTTGTAACACATTTGCATAAACTGGTGACCTAAAACAACAGAAATACATTCTCTCATTGTTCTGGAGACCACAAGTATTGGTAGGGCCATACTCCCTCTGAAGATGAATACATTCCTTGCCACTTCCAGTGTGGCTCCCAGCATGTCTCAACTCATAGCTACATTACTCCATGTGTACCTTCATAGTGAGGTTGCTTGCTCTTCTGTATGTCTTCCCCTCTGTGTTCTCTTTTGTTCTCCCTCTGTCTCTCTTTTGAAAGGTTACTTGTGATTGATTTAGGATTCACCTAGATTGTCCATAATAAGCTCCTCCTCTTCAGATCTTTAACTTAATCACATCATTGGTAGTATAATGTACTATTCATTCTTTTTCTGTATAAGGTAATATTCATAGGCCCTGAGTATTAGAACATATACAAATCTTTTGAAAGGGGGCAACTTTTAAGCCACTAAGCACATTTTCCATTCACCTGAAATACCTTGAACCTCTTTTTTCCTTTCTTCCTTCCTTCATCTATCCCTTTACTCTAAATATTTATGAAAGGTCTGCCATGTGGCAGAAGTTGGTCAATGTGCTGAGGAAAGAACAATGAATAGAACAGATAACTCTGTCTTCATGGTGCTTACATTTTAGCTGAAGGAGCCAAATATATATATAGAATGCGTGAGTAAATACATAGAGTGCCATCAGGTGATAAATACTATAGGAAAAAGAATAAAGAAGGAAAGGGTAGAGGACATACTGTGGGAAAGGAGGGTGGAAATTTTAAGTATGGTAGTTTGAGCAGGCCTCTTTGAGAAAACTGACAAATGGCTTCTCCAAAAAAATCTCATGTTTGAATCCCTAGGACTTGTAAATGTTGTGTTGTATGGCAAAGTCTTTCCTGATGTGATTAAGTTAAGGATCTAGAGCAGGAGAGGTTATACTGGATTATCCTGGTGGGCCCTAAATGTTATAACAGATGTCTTTGTATGAGGGAGACAGAGAAGATTTCATATAGACAGAAGAGAGTACAATGTGACCACAGAAGCCAAGATTTGACACAGTCACAAACCCAGCTTCCATGACAAGCTGGAAGGTGTAAGGAAAGGATTCTCCTCAGAGCCTTTTAAAGAAGTATGGCCTTGTTGACACCTTGATTTGGGCCTCATGAGTTTGGACTTCTGTCCTCCAGAACTGGAAGAGAATCAATTTCTGTTGTTAGAAGCACAAAGCTTGTGGCAATTTGTTATAGCAGCCATAGGACACTACTACAATGACATTAGCACACATTGCTAAAGGAGGTAATAGAACAAGCCATGCATGTATCTGGGTACTGAGAACTCCTGGCAGAGAGAAACTTCATGTCCACCAGCCTTGAGAGAGTAGCATGCCTGCTATGATCGAAGAAATATTATGGCAACCTCTGAGGCTCAAGAGCAGTGAGCAGGGCAAGAGTAGTGGGAGATGAGACCAGAGAGGTCAGATGACTTGAGGATTTGGTGATGTTCATTCCCTCTCCCTAGGAGATGAGAAGTCCCTGAAGGATTTCGAGCACAGAGAAAATAAGGTCTGTTCCTTTCTTTGAACAGTTCTCAATTACCAAAAGAAACCAGGATCACTCTGTCTGTCAAATTTGTACTAGATTACAGGGAGCAGCAGGCAGTGGCAGGAACCAATTAGGAGGCTAATGCTTATGTTTAGTAGGCCACTGATGCTATGAGTCTAGAGTTTATAGATGCTGGTTGGAGATAAACTTTGGCAAGGGTTATAACACTGGAGGTATGCTTTAAAACCTTTCACCATAGTTCATACTAAAACACAGTATGTATTAGTTCAATGTCATTGAGAGGCAGTTAGTTTTCCTAACAGCAAACACTATACACATGAGGGGTGGTAACATTTACTCAAAAGGCAACTCTGAGTATTTCAGCCATTATTATTTCTGATCAACATTGTGAGGGAGGCTTTGCAAATGGATGTTAGAAGGGAATTTTCAGGTGTGAATTTTGTGGCTTCTTGATAAGCATAATGGGTATGCCTATAAATTCAGTATTAATTGGGTTGTATTCCACATCTACGAATTGGTAAACTATTTTAGACTTTCCACACTGCTTATATAGGATAATAGAGTCAGGGAAACTTTTCACTTCTCATTTTTCAGAATGCCATTCAAGGCATAATCCTAACGTAGGCATGGGTTAGAATATTTTGATCGGATGTGTCAAATATTAGCCTGAGTCCTGCTTCTAAAATATTGTTGGGAGAGAAGAAACCTTTTATGCAAAAAGTGGTTGCTTAATCTAAGAAAACATGTAACTGGGACTTCATCAAGCTGACAGGAACTAGGTGTATGAGTGTTTTTATGCCTGCTTTTCTTTTTTAGGGAGCTCTTTTTTTTTAATTTTTATTTATTTATGATAGTCACAGAGAGAGAGAGAGGCAGAGACACAGGCAGAGGGAGAAGCAGGCTCCATGCACCGGGAGCCCGATGTGGGATTCGATCCCGGGTCTCCAGGATCGCGCCCTGGGCCAAAGGCAGGCGCCAAACCGCTGCGCCACCCAGGGATCCCTTATGCCTGCTTTTCAATAAGGATTTGACTTATAAATGGCAGTGGCAGAATTTAGTCTGAGATTTGTTGTCATTGAAAACCAGGTAGTGTGATTGTAAGAGAGGAGATATTTTTCATCTTCCGTAGTAGCAACTTAGGTTCTCAAGAGTATTTTAATGAAGGTTTCAGAGCCGAAGTTCCCAGGCTGAACACATGCAAATCACTTTGGATTGGAAGGGGTTCTCTCTCTCAGTTTTAAAATGTAGTTTCAGATTTTATTTTCTTTCCCCTTGATGACTGGATATTAACGTGTTATCTGTTATCTACCGGAGAGTCACTCTTATTGATTGCCATCTAAATGATTTTCCTAAAGCATATTTTTATGCAAAATTTGAACAAATGGTGGATCCCTGCTTACTAAAAAGCATTCTTTATACTTTATAGCATGCAAAATGTTAGAGCATGGATACGTTTTCCTCATCTTATATATGAAGTAAAAATGATCTAGAAAGAATAAGTCACAGAACTTAAAAAATGTTTTATTGGAAGAAAGATATTCTAAAGCATTTATTCTGTATATGGTAAATCAATACAGAATATTGACTGTAATATTCCGAAGCAATGATGAAACAAAATAACTATTTCAAAATCCATACATATAGAATAATTTAAAATATTCTCAGATCATAAAATGAGTTCTAATCATTCCCGACTCTTTTGCTTTATGTATTTGGACTTGAAATCCAGAAATGAGGGGTGCCTGGGTGGCTCAGACGGTTGAGCATCTGCCTTTGGCTCAGGTCCTTATCTCGGATCCTGGGATCCAGCCCTGCATCAGGTTCCCTGCTCAGCGGGAAGTCTGTTTCTCCCTCTACCCCTCCCCCCTCTTGTGATATCTCTCTCATAAATAAATAAAATCATAGAAAAACCGAAATACCAAAATGAATTTGTGGAAGAATGTGAAAGGATGTGTCCCTTGCACTGTATTCTTAGACATGCAAAATAAAGTCCACTAGTAATCCTTTGGTTTAGTTGGAGGCTCTTTCTAAATCTATGTTTCAATAATTGTAATTTACATTTTAATAATATCTTAAATTAATAATCCTAATAATAGACACAATTTATGGATTATTTACGTTGTTTATATAAATAATTTAATCCTTAAAATAATCCTGAGACTGTGTTATTTTCCATAGGAGGGAATTCAGATTAAGACTAGATAAATAGAATGCCCAGCTCCACATAGCTAGAAAGTAGTAAAGCCAGAACTATATCAAATTTTTCTCTGAAATATGTTTCCATGCTCTCTTCACTAAATCATTTTACAATAACCTTGAGAAGTGGACAGAGAAGTTAGTGTTATTCATAATCGGACAGAGAAGTTAGTGTTACTCATACTCCATATGTGAAGGAAATGAGATCATGTCTTAAATGGCAGAACTAGTTTATAGTAGAAGTGGCCTTTAACTAAGACTCCCACTTGCTGAGTGGTGCTCTTTCCTTTGAACCCCTCAGTGACTCAGTTTATGATGTATACTTTTTCTTTTCTTACCGTCTCAAAGTAGGCACCTTGTAAAATCTTCCCTTTAATTTCCACTCCTGAATACTTATGAATAAAATGACTTTTAAATCTCTGATTAGATAGGGAAATCTCTACAGTTCACTTTCTTACTCGTTTTATCTTCCCAAGCTTTGCAAATTTGAGAAAATCCATTAGACAAATACATTGAGCAAAGTCACTTTAATCCACTTTCCTTAAACAGGGATTTTTATTGAACAAAGTAGAGAATTGGCTCTATCAAACTTTTATTTCACTTTATTGTGAATCTTCTAAAAGTGTCCCTAATTTCTCTGAGGAAATTGGTTTACAGATGGCGTATTTTTCTTTATGTAATCATGCACGATTAAGAGGATACATTGGTTTCTTTTTTGGAGAGCTCTCCAGTGTAAAAAGTAACTCCATCTCGTTTATACATACAAACACATGGCTTACCGTAGTGTTGCACTAAATGCTCTCTTAAGAATGAAACTGAAAACCTTAGACTAATTTCTTATAATCATGATAAAGTCTCTTGCTTTTTTGAAAATTTATATAACCTTAGACTAATTTCTTATAATCATGATAAAGTCTCTTGCTTTTTTGAAAATTTATATAAGTTAACTATACTTGGAGTTTAATTGGAAGAAGGGAGGAAGAGAAGGAGAGAGAGAAGGGCAAGTAGAGGAGAAAGAGAAGTAGAAGGAAAAATATATATGTGTATCTGTATCTACACATGTCTACCGACATATGTCATATATATGCAAGATTTTAAACTAAACAAATATAATAGTGTATATTTTACGTATTATATAAATATGCACATGTAAATATAAATAAATGTTACCACACTTTTGTATTCTGTAAAACAAGGTTATCTGAAAGACATTTATCATTGTGGTAAGCAGAATTATCAGACGATCTCCAAGATTTCTGGCTTCTGTATAACCCCTTCTCCTTGAGTATGGATGGAACCTCTGAATAGATGGGATGTCATAACCATCATCAGGTTACATTATATTGCAAGAGTAAAGTGATTTTGCAGCTGTAGTTAAGTTTCCAAGTCAGTTTTTTTTGTTTTGTTTTGTTTTGTTTTTTAGGGATGGAAAAAGAACTTTATTTATTTTTTTTAACTTTTTTATTGGAGTTTAATTTGCCAACATGTAGCATAACACCCAGTGCTCATCCCGCCAAGTGCCCCCTCAGTGCTCATCACCCAGTCACCCCAACCACCCGCCCACTTCCCCTTCCACTACCCCTTGTTCATTTCCCAGAGTTAGGTGTCTCTCATGCTTTGTCATCCTCACTTATATTTTCACTCATTTTCTCTCCTTTCCCTTTATTCCCTTTCACTAATTTTTATATTCCCCAAATGAATGAGACCATCTAATATTTGTCCTTTTCCGATTGACTTATTTCACTCAGCATAATACCCTCCAGGTCCATCCATGTCGAAGCAAATGGTGGGTATTTTGAGTTAATCAAAAAAGATGATCCTGAGTGCGCTTGACTTAATCAAATGAAAGTCCTTAAAAGAGGGAGTGGGCCCTTCCTAAAGAGAATGATTCTCCTCCTGGTTTTGAAGGAGTAAAGCACTGTTTTAGGACAGGGTGTGTGAGGGATGGTCATGTGGCAAGGAACCAGGGAAGGTCCCTAAAGCACTAAGGGTATCAGCAGGCTGGCAACCAGCAAGAAAGTGGGACCTCAGTCCCTTGACTGCAAAGAACTGAATTCTGACAACAATTATATGAGTTTGACATAAGATTTTGGACTCCAGAAGGAAACAAAGCCCAGCTCATGTCTAGATGCAGCCTTGTGAGATCGTATCAGAGGACCCATAGGAACTTACAAAATGTGTGTTATTTTAAGCCAGTACATTTGTGGTAGCTTGTCACACAGCAATTAAAAGAATAAATGCAGTGGTTTCACCAAAGTTTTTATATGCCACATATTCTTGTAGAATCATACAGATACTTTCTGAAATCTGGGCTGAGGTAGATAAATTACTGTAGCTCTTTCAATTCTGAAATTCTGGACTATAGGAGGTAAGGCTCATAAACTCAAATGCATGCAGGATTTATGTGGTGATATAGAATGAAGCAGTCCTGGAATGAGACACTGCTACGACTGCAGGCACACCACCTGCCTAGTTACAGTTTTTAAAACACTCTTCAGGCCAAATGAAATGACCAGACACATTCTGTGGCTATATAAATCTTGTGGAACAGAGATTGAGACTCTGCCCTAGGATTTCCCATTGAGGAGAATGACTGATGGACATATGGCATTTTGTATTTCATATCTGTAAAATAAAATTTAAAACAGTTTAGTCTTTTGGGGCATCTGTGTGACTCAGTGGGTTCAAGCCTCAGACTGTTAATTTCAGCTCAGGTCATGATCTTAGGGTCCTGGGATTGAGCCACGTATCAGGCTCCCTGCTCAGGAGGAGAGTCTGCTTCTCCCTCTCCCTCTGCCCCTCCCCGATGCTCCTGTGACTCTCTCTCTGAAGTGAATAAACAAATCTTTTTATTAAAAAAGCAGTTTATAGACTTCCTTGTGCAAACAACTAAGAAATCTGATATAGAAACATTTATCAAATGTCAAATGTATAGACAATGTTGTAATAACTAGGGTTAAATATTTGAATAGACGTTATTCTTAAGAAACAATATGCCAGATATATAGATATTTAAACAAATAAATAGCAACTGAGAACAAATAAATGAATGTGTCCAAGATGTAAACCTGTTGTAGGATCCTTTTTATTAAACATTAAGGTATTTTGTACTTGACATTACAATAGCTTTACATGGATAAAGTGGGTAATGAGCCATCTCATTTAAAGATTAATCAAATGGCTCTAAAATCCTTAGCATTTTTATGTAAGAAGACCAAAACTCTGAAAGTCCATTTGCCATTAAAATATTGACCAAGTCATTATAAATGAAAAAAAATGGACTAACGTTGTGATTCACAGTTAATTGGCTATGTGTCTTTCAACAATTTAAGTTCTAAATAGTGTTGGCAAAGGATAAAATGATTACCTTTATTGGAGACATAGACATTTCCTTTGTGAAACACAATTAGCTCTTTTTTTTTCTCTGTCTCCTAAAATCATTTTCATATTGTTTGGATGTACCCTCTATTAGCTGGTGTCTGTGACTTTTGGTATGCAACCAACATGTTTAATTATTTTAATGGATTAAATTATGCTGTAGTTTTCTAGCATTTTTTTGTCCAAAGTCTCACTGGTTTTGAGAAAAGGCTGATTTATCATAGAGGTGTGATCATTTCAAGAGTGAAAAGGATTTTTTAAAGTGTTTTTATCTGAATTCTTTAAAAATTAATAAAAAGCTTCATTTATTTACCAATATTTAGTAGTACTAAACTAATACGTATATAGGACTGAAAGCTAAGTAGTGTACATGATTAATGAATGTTTTTTTCTCTTCACTTCCAGGCAATTTCTTTTAAAGGATCTTTTTTATATGTGCACCGGGTCTGAAAGCCTGCTTATGTTGATTATACTATGATTGCTTTGTAAATCACTCTTTCAGGAGAATGCTAGTACTTAAAATGCAACAGAACAACTATTTCAACTTTTTCCCCATAGTCAGGCAATAATATTATCTACTGAATAAATAGATTGCATATTTAAAATGTATGTGAATATATAATGTATGTGATTTTCCACTTCTTAGTTTTTTCATTTTGAGAAAATGGTGCAACCACATTGGAACGTATTTTCTGGTCTTTCTTGGTCTGACAAATACTTTTTAGCATCTCCCTTCTTTATGAAATGCTTTATGATTATAAGGAGCTTCCAAGCATTCCCAGTGTCTGTCTTCTTTTGTATCTTTCTGTTCCAGCTATTGCCCACAATGATACAGGAAGTGAAAGAAGATACCACCCAATAAAAAGAAAGGCAGGGAAGAATAAAAATAAATGCAGGAAGAAAAAGCACAAGAGAATGTTAAAAAACAATGAAACAAACAAACAATAGGTTAGAGGAAGCAAAGAACAAGTTAGAGTAACACAGGAAAAAAGAGACAGATAGAAGAAACTAAATCATGCTATTTATACACACGGTGTCTTAGCATCCCGAGGATCTTACTTCTCTCTTCTGGCTTCTGTTCAACCAGGTAGTATAAATAAAAATTACTTTCAATCAATAGTATGGATATTCTTAGATATTCTAAGTCATAATTTAGTACTTAACTCATACCTTTAAGTTGGGTTTTGAAGACCTGGGAGATAAAGAATGGAGTCATTCAGAGCCATTTAGATAATCACAAGCTTGTTTAAAGTGGATTTATAGGACTTTTACAAAAGATAAGTGTCATTCTTGAGCCAGAGACCCTATCATATCATACTACCTCCTGAGCAGATTAGAAGATCACTTCATGGTTCCCTGACAGTCACCTCTCAGAACATGGAAGATTATTTGTAACACGGCTATCAAAAATATGTGTGCAGATTAGTGATTCTTCAATACTGTTCATTCAAATCCTTTGGATTGCCATTAAAAATTCAGATGCCTGAGTCTTGTCCAAGACCATGGAAACCTCAGAATTTCTGTGGAGGAATTCAGGGTATCAGTATTTTTAAACTTCCTAAGTGGTTCTACTGTTCATCCAGAACTGATTCTCAATCAATCAAGGTAACGCTTGCCCCTTATTCCTGTATTTCCTCAGTAACATCTAGCTCCTCAAAATCACTGCTCCTTTTCCCAGAAACTATAATCTTAGAGAAGATGCCTGATCAGAACTCCTATTATATGGGCCTTTATAAATAAATCAAATATTTGTGAAGAATACGTTCAAAATATGCTCATCAGACAAGTTGTTCATGGCAGTAAATGAAATTGTGGGAAATTTTTTGGCCAAAACAAGGGTCAATAATGAACATTTGTTTGCTGCACTGAAAAACAATAAAGCATAGAAATGGGCCGTTTATATTCTCAATTTAGTACTATAAAAATGTGTTAAAGGTTTTTATTCTTCATTAGCAATTGATAGTTTAGTGGTTTAGCCTACTCTTAGAAAAGAAGAATACCATTTCTTAGAATATAGATAAGATATTTCTTACTAGCAGACTTGTTGATAATGCTTTTAACTGGATCATTTCTTTTCTTTTTTTTAAGATTTTATTTATTTATTTGACAGAGAGAAAGAGAGATAACACAAGTAGGCAGAACAGCAGGCAGAGGTAGAGGGAGAAGTAGGATCCCCACTGAGCAGGGATCCCAATACAGAGCTGGATCCCAGGACCCCGGGATCATGACCTGAGCTGAAGGTAGGCACTTAACTGACTGAGCCACCCAGGTGCCCCCAACTGGATCATTTCTATTAGCATACAAACATTCTATTATTTTTTGTCTTAAAATATTTCTTGACCCTACTTCATCTATTCTAGTGACTCAATTCTCTGGTCCTCTCTATACCAAAATTTCTCAAAAAATTATGTGTATTTGCTCGCTCTGTTCCCCTTTGTCTATTTTCTCTGGAATAAACTCACCCACTCATAACCTCTTTCTTGGAAAGGTCAACTGCCTTACAGTTTATAATACTTACAGTTTATAGAGGGTTAAATCCAACGACTCTCTTACTGACCAATCAACATCTTTTGAATAGAGTTGATCTCTATCTCCTCCTTGACATATTTTCTTCACCTGGCTGCTAATACTCAATCTATGGTTGCACTTTCCCTCCTACCTCATAATCACCCTTTTTAGTTCAGTTTTTTTCAACTGTCCCTTCTCTTTTCTCCCACCTCTGAATGTTAATGGGCTCCAGAGCTTAATTCCAGGACCCCTTCTCTTTGCCCCTCACTTTCATCCTTTGGTGATTTTACTTTATGTCCTTGCTTTAAAAATGATCCTCATTCTTGTGACAACCAAATTTGTCTCTCACCTAAATGTCTCATCACTCAGTCAGCAATTAGTTGTGTAATAGTTACGTCAAGCTTAGTGTGTCCCAATTAAACTCCATTCTCCTCTCCACTCCTGAAAGTGATTCTCCTTGAGGTCACTACATCTCTTTGAAAGACAACTCCAGCCATTCTCCCAGTTGCCCAGATCACTTAAGAGTCCTTGACGCCTCTCCTTCTTTCACATCCCACATTCAATCTGTCAGCAAAACTTTTTTGTCTCTATATTCAAAATATATTCAGAATATGACTACTTCTTACCACCTTCATTTCTAAAATGCTGGTTCAAGCTACCATATTCTCTTACCTCAATAGCCTTCTAAATGTTCTTTATTTCTGCCCTTGCTTCCTTTCTGTTCTTAGCTCAGTAACCAAAATATTTTTTGAAAATATTTCTCCTATCGTCTCACTAGGTAAAAGCCAACATCTACTAAATGGCTGTAAGACCTCCTCTCATTCTCCCTATACCCTTGCTCATTGCCAAACATTTTCACTGGGTCTTTGTTCTTTTTAGTTCATACCAGCCATGATCCTATCTCAAAGCTTTGCACTTGTTCCTTCTTCCTAGAATGCTTTCCTTACATTCTAGATACATGGTTTCGATCCTTGTTCAACTCACCTTTCTAATAAATTATTCACTGGAAACTTTATTTAAAATTGCAACCTCCTTGGCACTCCTCCCCTTCCATGCTCTACTTTTATCCATAGTATTTACCATCATCCTGTGTGCCAATATTTTATGTAACTTATTTTCTATATTTCTTAATTAGAATATAAGCTCTTTAATGATATGCATTTTATTTTGTTTTATTTGTGCTATATTTCTAGCACCCTGGACTTTGCCTAACACTTGTAATGTGATTAATATATCTTTGCTAATATAATATATCACTTATGTAGAACCATCACTGGGTTCTAGCAGTGGAGTTTTTGGCTCTCAATCAGAGACTTTATCTTGATTTTCATATAAGAATTCCTAATGAAATGAAACATAGGAAATCCTAGGGGCATAGATTTTTTAAAAAAACATTCAGTCTACCTACTGGCATTCCATAGGGTCTCTACATTGCCTTATGCTGCGTTTGCAATTGTACAAAAGTATTGGAGGCTACATAGAAACATGCCAACTGAAGCTTAAAGAAGAGTGTGCAATGTTCTGTGAAATCCATAATTCATTTTCTGCTGTGCTTAATTTCAAAACCCAGGGTTATTATTATTAATAATAATAAATAATTTGTTCTTTTATCTGGGGATCATATTGCTATCATCTATCTCTATCTACCTATCTATCTATCTATCATTATCATCATCATCATCATCTATCTATCTATCATGTGTGTGAAAAAAAGTCTAAAATCTTTTCATCAAATTATACTCTGGGGATCCTGTTTCTGAGAACTTTTTGCCTTGGTTCCTGTTGTCAGGTGAGCTTAGCTGTACTTACCATCAGTGTAAGAACTAATTGAAAATAATTTTGAGATGGTGCTTTCTTCAATTTCCCAAAGGGGACCAGAAATTCCTGGTACAACAAACGTTTGTTGCTGCTGTTATCAGCATGTTCTCTGATTGTATAATGCAGGTGAGGCCATATTCAGGTCATAGGGATGGTCTCATCTTGCTTGTATAGCAGAGACATTTATACCTGACTGTGTAAACTGATGTCACTTATTATTGTGTTCATGGGAGTTAGTAAGAGGTGGCAACATTGAAGAATGACTTTCATTACCACTCCTCTTGCAGTTGCTCAAGCCAAATTGAGAAGCTATGACTTTCTTCAGGAACTTTCAATATCTAAGTCTATAAACAGTTTCTGAGTGATGGATCTGAAAAATAAATAAATTTGGTAATTTTTGTGATCACTTTTTTGCTTATGAATCATCAAAAATATCATGTGAAGAGTTGTAAATTTCACAAATTTACCTACCAAAGGAGAAAAATAGAACAGCTGACACTATGTAGGTTTGCAGTATATGCCACTATAAAAGGACAATCTAAAAAAATTAATGAGCTGCTTAACTTTTTATTGTTAGCTTTATGAAGTATAGGAGCAGAGTTATGAAGATAAAATTTTTGCCAATATCTTTCAATCCTCTATTTGTATTGATTCTTATAATATGTACCCTCTTTTTGGTGTTCAAAGGTACTTTCAGGTGCAATGAACAGTAACCTAACTTAGCTTGATTAAGAGGGTTACTATGAAAAACATGGCAATCTAATAATTACATAGTACTCAGATTTTTATAAGTTATAACAAAGGATTATTTTTGGATTATTGGAATCTCACAGTAAGTAACATGTATTAGCTACAATGGCACCCACAGCTAGATGAATTGCAAACTATCAGAATAGTTTTTTCTCTAATTACTAAACAGATGGAATATCTTTAGAAATCCTATCTCAGACAAGAGTGTTTGCTAAAGTGTAAGGTACTTATAAGGGGAGATCCTCTTAACATTGAAAGTAAGTCTGGGAAAATGGAGGGAACTTGGCAGAGGCAAAAGAGAGTGAAAATCAGAGAAATTTCTACATAAAAGTGCAGGCTTCCTTACAAGCATGTAATCAATGTAGATTCATCTGCAGTTTGTGGGTGCAGACCAAGCATATTTAAATGTCCTTAAACAGTAAGGACATAGGAAAGTGATTGCAATAAGAAGCTTGAATTAGATAATATAATGTGCAAAAATTAGAAAACAATTTTATCTATGCCACGATTTTGTCAAAAACTTTACTTGGAAATGATAAATATTGAGCAAATTTTCTAGACTGAAGTGCAAGTAATGAAATATGAATAGATTACTTCAGTACATATCAATGGATATCCCAGACCATTTCTTTTTTTTTCTTTTTTTTTCCAGACCATTTCAAATGTATAAGAAAACCACATACATAAAATTACCTGTCAAAACTCTTGAGATCTAACAAAAATAAAGATGTGTATTTTGTTACATTAAGTTTACCCAGAGAATGATATTGTAAAGGAGTCAGCCATGGAATGGAAACTACATCAGACAAAAATTTTATGACTCTGCATCACAAAGGCTGTTAATTGAAACTTTAAGGGGATGGTTGGGAACTTGGTCATGTTTGCCAAAGCTAAGACATACTGCATCACTAATGAAATCTCTGTAATAATAATGACTTAAATGATTCCTCATTCTCAGAAAAATCATGGGTTTTTTTTTGCATCTTCAAGTTATTTGTATAAATCCACATTCATAGGTAACTTCAATGTTTTTTTTAATCTTAGATGTGTTATCACATAAACCTGGCAACTCATGTATCTTGGATTTCATTTTTTTTTTTTTAAGAGAGAGAGAAAGGGGTGGGAAAGGCTGAGGGAGAGGAAGAGAGAGAGAATTTCTTAAGATTTTAAGCAGGCTCCATGCTCAGTGTGGAGCCTGACGCAGGGCTGGATCTCATGGACCTAAGGTCATGCATGACCTGAGCTGAAATCAAGGGTAAGATGGGTAAGACACTTAACTGACTGAGTCACCCAGGCACCCCTCCTGGATTTCATTTGAATAACTTTACAATTAATGTGGTTCTCTTTGCACTTCCTTCTAGAACGTGGAACAGTATAGGTTTTTCTTAAGAGAGGAATTTTAGAATTTAGTATTACATAGGTCATACTCCTTTTTAACAGCAGAATGTTGATACTGCAAGATTCAGTTATACTGAAGTCCAACATATTGTGGTGGATTATTCTTTTTTGTAAAGCCATTTAGTTTAGGCTTTCTATGCAAGATACTATATAGTGATCATAAAGTGTTTTATGTCAGAGCATTGTTTTTCTTCTCTTCCTGCTTTTCCAAGATGGGGTCAACATCCACCCATCATTTCTCTTCAGTTGCAACATCTTAAACATGGATCATGATTTTAAAAGTAGAATTTTAGTCCTTACCATGATAGTCATTTATGTATTTCTTCCCATTTTTATCATTATGCTTTTACCACCACACTGTTGTTTTCTGACCCAAAATTTCTGAACTGAATAAATTTTTCTCCTTAAATTTTTGCCTCCTCATAACTTTTTTTTTTTAAGATTTTATTTATTTATCCATGATAGACACAGAGAGAGAGAGGCAGAGACACAGGCAGATGGAGAAGCAGGCCCCATGCCGGGAGCCTGACTTGGGACTGGATCCCGGGACTCCAGGATCGCTTCCTGAACCAAAGGCAGGCGCTAAACCGCTGAGCCACCCAGGGATCCCCACATAACTTTTTTTGATTGACATTATTGTCCTCTCTGTTATCTAGGTACAAACTTTAAAGTTGGTTTGGGGGACATCTGGGTGGCTCAGTGGTTGAGCATCTGCCTTTGGCTCAGGGCATGATCCTGGAGTCCCAGGATGAGTCCCACATCAGGCTTTCTGCATGGAGCCTGCTTCTCCCTCTGCCTATGTCTCTGACTCTCTCTCTCTCTCTCTCTCTCATGAATAAATAAGTAAATAAAATATTTTAAAAAAACTGTTTGAGGAACCTCCACACAGTTTTCCAGAGTGGCTGCACCAGTTCACATTCCCACCAACAGTGTAAGAGGGTTCCCTTTTCTCCGCATCCTCTCCAACATTTGTGGTTTCCTGCCTTGTTAATTTGCCCCATTCTCACTGGTGTGAGGTAGTATCTCATTGTAGTTTTGATTTGTATTTCCCTGATGGCAAGTGATGCAGAGCATTTTCTCATATGCATGTTGGCCATGTCTATGTCTTCCTCTGTGAGATTTCTGTTCATGTCTTTTGCCCATTTCATGATTGGATTGTTTGTTTCTTTGGTGTTGAGTTTAATAAGTTCTTTATAGATCTTGGAAACTAGCCCTTTATCTGATATGTCATTTGCAAATATCTTCTCCCATTCTGTAGGTTGTCTTTGAGTTTTGTTGACTGTATCCTTTGCTGTGCAAAAGCTTCTTATCTTGATGAAGTCCCTCAAACAGTTAAAAATATACCTGCCCTACGACCCAGCAATTGCACTGTTGGGGATTTACCCCAAAGATACAAATGCAATGAAACGCCGGGACACCTGCACCCCGATGTTTCTAGCAGCAATGGCCACTATAGCCAAACTGTGGAAGGAGCCTCGGTGTCCAACGAAAGATGAATGGATAAAGAAGATGTGGTTTATGTATACAATGGAATATTACTCAGCTATTAGAAATGACAAATACCCACCATTTGCTTCAACGTGGATGGAACTGGAGGGTATTATGCTGAGTGAAGTAAGTCAATCGGAGAAGGACAAACATTATATGTTCTCATTCATTTGGGGAATATAAATAATAGTGAAAGGGAAAATAAGGGAAGGGAGAAGAAATGGGTGGGAAATATCAGAAAGGGAGACAGAACGTAAAGACTGCTAACTCTGGGAAACGAACTAGGGGTGGTAGAAGGGGAGGAGGGCGGGGGGTGGGAGTGAATGGGTGACGGGCACTGGGTGTTATTCTGTATGTTAGTAAATTGAACACCAATAAAAAAAAATAAAATAAATAAAATAAATAAAATATTTAAAAAAAAATAAAGTTGGTTTGATGCCTGTTTCTATGTCTTTCATCTTTGAACGGGGACCAAAGGTGACTCAGTCATAGTACCAAATAACCCTTTAGAGAGCCTCTTATAGTTTTTTTTTCTAATTTCATTGGCATTGTATGGTTTGAGTTTCATTACTTTCCACCTACCCTGTTGTAACTTTCTCTAAATTATTCTTTTATCTTTAATTTCCCTCATCACCAATTCTTTCTATATCACAGGTTTAACAGAGTAAGTAATTGCTCAAGTATTTTAGTTACTCTCTATATTTTTTAAGAGAATGGGTTCTTCAATCAAGATCCAATAAGTATGTCTTTCTCCTAGAATCTACAAAAATCACTCCACAATGACAACCTCTAAGTTTTCAATCTTCTTATCTTAGAATGCTAAACTTCTAAGTACTACATCTATTTTTCTTTATTTTTTCTTTTTTTCTATTTTTCTTTAAATAAATTTAGTAAAAATATATTTATTCTGTATCACTAAAGCAAAGCCATATGCTCTATTCTGTTTGGGAATCATGGATAGATACTTTTCCTGCCTTCAAGAAGCTCATAGCACTCCAGGGAAGATTAAATACACACTTCAATGACTACAAAAATAAAAACACTTTAAGTTTCAAAGAAACTGCTATAACACTCCATTTATTTATTTAACAAATATTTATTGAAATCCTATTGTGTGTCTATCATTCTGGATGTTGGGATATTAACATCAAAGCACAAGTCTTGCCCCAGTGGAGCTGACATTCCAAAGGAGTTAGATAAGGAGCAAATAAACAAATAAATATGAAGTATGTTTCCAGGAAGAGATAAATTATATGGAGACAAATAAACCAGGATAAGGGTATTAAAAACTAACAATAGGGTCAGGGCAGCTCTTTTAGAATGTGAAGTCAGGGAAGGCCTCTTGAAAGATAATGCATGTGATAGAGACCTAATGAAGTGAAGGGAGACCACCTTAGGAGGACATAGAGGAAGGGCATTCCAGGAGGAGGGAAAACAAATGAAAGCGCCCAAAGGTCCATTTAAGTCCTGATGTCCAAAGAGCAACAAGGAGCAAATTCATGGGGAGATAAGTGAGTTGAAGGAGAAGGTGTTGGAAGTCAAGTTTGGGAGACAGTCCTGGGGGAAAAGACTTTACATTTGCTATAAAAAAACTTGAGCTTTTGTCCTAAATGTGAGGAGAATCACTTTTATGGTTCTGAACAGGCAAAGGTACCAAATTACCTAGTTTAAATTCTGAAAGAGGGCAGCCGGGTGGCTCAGTGGTTTGGCGCCGCCTTCAGGCCAGGGCATGATCCCCGGATCCTGGGATCGAGTCCCATGTAGGGCTCATTGCATGGAGCCTGCTTCTCCCTCTGCCTGTGTTTCTGCCTCTCTCTCTGTGTGTGTGTGTGTGTGTCTCATGAATAAATAAATAAAATCTTAAAAAAAAAAAAAACTCTGAAAGAAATATTCCAGCTGCCCTGGGGGAAAAGACTGGAGAAGGAGTAGAATCTGAATAATCTGTAAGGAGACTGTGGCAGAGGTCTAAGTGCGAGAAAATGATGGCTCTAATGGTGGTGGAAAGAAAAGTATTCTCTGATTCTCTTCATTTGAAAGATGGAGCTGAGGGGACTTGCTCAGAGCATATTGGATGTGCAGTTTAAGAGAAAAAGAAGAATTAAGAATAACTCTAGAGAAATGGAAGAGGATAATTTGGAAGGACAATATTTAAAGTTCTGTTTTGCACATGTTAAATTTGAGATTTCTGTTTATACATAAGTATAGGTGTAAAGTAAGCAGTTGACTACATCAAGGGGAGGTCAAAGCTGGGGCAGAAAAGGGGAACTCAACAATTAGGAATTAAAACTCTTATGACTGGATAAGATCATTTACCAATGATGGCATGAGTAGGGAAGAGAAGAGACCCAAACACCAAGACCAGGGGTCACTGACATTTCAATAAATGGATAGAGATGAGTGTCAGAAATAGTAATGAGATGCCACTTACAGGTCTAGGGATCAGAAAAAGCTTCATGTAAGAGATACCATTTGACCCAGGCCTAAAGTATGGGTAGAATTTTCAACAGTAATACTGGTGGGAGGGACTTAAGGCTGCAAAGACTTGTATGAGCAAAATTGCATGGTGAAAAAATGTTGAATTCATTTAAAAAACAAATTACTTAACTACCATCTAAAGTGGAGTCATCATATCCTCAATAAACTCTATACATCGTCACACCCATTCCTTTGTTTGGCATTATGCATCATGATAGGTGTTGTTTTTAATGCTAATATATGTTTATTTTTTCCATTTCAAGGCAGCTAATTAATGCCTGCGAACTATGTTATTACATCACAGTGGTCACAATCTGCTATTTATTACCACTGACTTTTTGCTTTCCGGAAAAGGTGCTTTGCTTAGCCATGAAATGCCAGATGGCAGTGATGTACCAATTATAATTCAAGAAGAAATGTGTCTGCAGAATGGAATTAGCTATAAATTCATCAAGAAGCCCTGGCAATTATTATAGAGGAACTTCCACAATTCTCTGTGCTTTTATCTTCCAGTTTTATAATAAGCACAGGTTTCTCCAGGGGTTCAATATAAATTAGACATCATCCATGCCCTCAAGGTGTTTACTGTCTAGTATAAGAAATATGTTAAGCACATAAGGTAATTATTATACAAAGCTAGCTGTGCTTTTAATGTTTTTACCTCCAGTTATTCCTATTTCCAGCAGTTTAAGACCTTTCAGTTGTTGATACCCTCTTGGCAAAAGCAGACAGTATATAGACAGACACAGGTTCAGACTCAGCATCCAGTGTATACAAAACACAAGGGCCAGCCTCCTTAATTGGAGACTCTACCTTCATTTCTCTAGTACTGCTGTTTCCTACTGAGTCTTGGAGAACACCTTTTAACACCCAATCCATCTCTAACAAACCTCTTTTCCCAGGAAGTATGGTCCTTTACACACTCTAAGTTGGTAGCCAGGTATCTGCTTTTAATGTGCCAATCACCTGGAAATACTAAACTACCAATGTAACATAAAATATATCCACCTGTTGCACCTCCGTCTTGTCCCAATGGCAGTTATGATCTATGGGTGATCTGCTCCTGATGGATATACCCTCCATCACCCTCACCCACTTTATTACCACATGTTGTAATGGAGTTCTCACCCCACAGGACAAGCTGTGCTCCCGGATTGGTTGTCCTCTACCTGTCCTGTTCTTCCTTCTCCTTTTTTCATAGCTGGTCATGCTGAGGCTCCAGGATGCCTTAATCAAAGCCCATCTACAACTTGGCAATGAGTATCATAGAAGAAATGCAAAAGCGTTTGAATTAGAGGTGGATTACCACCTACAATTGATTTTGCTGATGAAAAGTTGTCTCTTTCTGAGGCCCAGAACGCTGACAGGAGGACTGCAGACATGCTTGCTCTTCTCTGATCCAGGAGAGGGAAGCACTTGAGCTTAGGGAGGTTAAAATCTGGTCGTGATGGGAATCTATAAAAACTGTCTCTCTTTGCCCCTTATGTAAGATATTCCTCTTTTTGAATGTGCTGTTGAACTTCACACTTTTATTTTTTTTTTCTGTTAGATGGGGACCCCCAGGGATCAGGCTCAAATAGAGACTGGCGCCCCATTGCCTTGGTTCATTTTCTGCTTGTTTCCTTCAATAACGTTTGCCAAGAGGGAAGCCAAGAAAAGAGCTTGCACCAATCTCTTAATGCTAGTTCCTTTAATTACATACAATTTGAATTAGATATAAATATAATGGGAGTAAGCATAATTTAATTTGAACATCTAATTGCTTGCAGGAATATTGTGCTTTTACCAAACTTCCCCAATGTACATAACTATCTATCATTCTATTTTCAGCTGATCTCAATGCTGTCAATGAGATGCTCATTCTCTGCAGTATTGCTTGGGGCTGTGCTTCCCACCTCTCCCACGGCACCTGTCCTTGCATTTTGTTATTATACAATTCGTGGAAATTCAATGTCCTTATTTCCACTTCCTGTCCTCATTCTCACAAGTGTTCTCTTCCCCACCATTTCTCACTCATTAGTTTTTGGAATAGATTTTTCACTAAAGTCTTAGGTGATGCTCTAGAAGTAGCTCATGTCCTTCTTTCTCTTGTCTCTGCCACATCTGTGGGATCTTATGGTCGGTCCATGGGCAAGGCTCACACATTCTGCAACATAAGGCACTGATGAAGAATGTAACATTGGAACTAGAATTTCAAGATTTGATAAGATTTCTATAGATGCAACTGAAAGTGAAGACTATTCTAGATGGAAGAAGTGGCAGGAGTACCGTATTTGCTGGTAAATCTAGCTGTCACTAAATAGTACATTTTTTATTGTTGTAAAAAGTACATAATGAGATCTACCCTCGTAAGTTTTTAAGTGTGGGGTACCATATTGTTAGCTATAAGCACAATTTTATACAGCAGATATCTAGAACATTTTTATCTTGCATGACTGAAACTCTATAAACATTAAACAGCAACTCTCCATTTCTTCCTCTCTTCACCCTCACCCCCACTGGCCCCTGGAAACTATTCTACTTTCTGTTTCTATGAGTTCAACTCTTGTATAGGTAACTCATACAAGTGTAATCACACATTTATCTTTCTGTGATTGGTTTATTTCACTTATATTATCCTTAAGGTTAATCCATATTGTAGCATATGGCAGGATTTTTTCCTTTTATGGCCAAATAATATTCAGTTGTATGTACTATCTTCATCCATGTATTCATTGATGGACATCTAGGTTGTTAAGGACAAAAGCTATTTTGCAAAAACTGTACTCAGAATCACTGCATATGAAGTCACCATTTTTACAGGCCAAAAACAGTTTAATATCTAGTAATTTAATATGATTCAGCACACTACTATATTTTCAGCAACTCAAAGAGTTGGATAGTAATATGAACTCAAAAGTAATAGAAGTGCAGACCTGAAGCACATTGCTCCCCTGGCAAATTTGATGTTTCTTCTTTAGTTAACAATTCTTTACCCAGCAGGGGTAGTCATTCTCAAACTTTACTGCACATTAAAATCACCAAGAAAGCCTGTATAAATATCAATGCCAAGGATGCCCTCTGGATCCAGGGATCAGTATTCTTTAATGTTCTAAGCTCATTCCAAAATGTACCAATGTTTGTGAGCCATGTGACAAGGAAATTTACTTTTTCAAGATGTTCTTTTGTTCTATTAATAGATATAGGGTGAATAGTGATTTCACAGAATCAGGATTGTCAGAGGAGAATTTTTCTTTCACCTCACTGTGCTAGAATATATATAGCCAGACATTTACCTTTTTTTTTTTTTTTTTTTTTTTTTTTTTTTTGTCAGAGAAGATATGGTTAGAAGAAGACATGTTCACATCTAGCTCCGGGCCATGTTTTCCTACCATTGTTGCCCTTCACTTTCTTCCTCAGGAATCAGAGCAATTGTAAGGACAATAGATAAAATATATTGAGCTCAAGATATGTAATGCATCTAATCTTTACAAATACTATGGCATAGATATATTTCTCATTTTACAGATGAAACTGTCCTATTGGGGTAAAAAGGCAGTTAAGTTGCTGGATGGGGATCCCTGGGTAGCTCAGCAGTTTAGTGCCTGCCTTTGGCCCAGGAGTGATCCTGGATCCTGGGATCGAGTTCTGCATCAGGCTCTTGCATGGAGCCTGCTTCTCTCTCTGCCTGTGTCTCTGCCTCTCTCTCTCTCTGTCTCTCATGAATAAATAAATAAAATCTAAAAAAAAAAAAAAAAAAGAAAAGAAAAAAAAGAAAGCCTAATCTCTCTAAAAAATCTCTCTAAAAAAAAAGAAAAGGTGGTGGAGCAACAATTCTACCTGGCAACCTGACCTTAGACCATAGGCAGGTAACCATGATACACTATGCTGTCTTTTAATTAAACCTAGATTTTATGTTGTTGTTTTTTTTTTTTTATCTTGGCTTAACCAAAGGAGTATGCTTTTAGCATGACATAAGACACCCATCAACCTCATCTAACCTATGGAATTTCCAAATTCTATCTTCTGATTACCTCTCATTACCATTCATCATGGCACATCCTCATTAAACATACAAATTCCCTTAATCCAACAGGTCATAGTACTCACATTCATCATTACACTTTTGCATAATTCCCTAATCATCATAAGGGGCATTTAACACAGCACCTAAGGAATCTGGAGGCATGCAAAGACAGGATCCCAGTGCCCTAGTGCTTTTTGTTACTTCATTTGACTATTTATATTGACACCACTGGTTTAAGTCATAAGACACAGGGCTCCATCAATTTCAGTGTCTCCACAATAAATTGGTCTTTGCTATACAGCTTATTCTTCATTTTCTTACCTATGCTTTGAGAGTTTGGGACCTTGTCCATCTTCTTACAAAAACATATGTTTCTGAAACTTTGTTCTACAGAATTCTATTTCAGCAAGATTATAATGGCAGTTCCAGGGAAAAATAAAAGAAGATGCCATGGCTGTGGTTGGGCGAATAACAGATTTCTAAAGATCACTGCATTCTAATCCCTGGAATCTATGAATATGTTACCTTACATATCTAACGAGATTTTGCACATGTGGTTGAGACATGGGGAGATTATTCTGGATTATTTGAATGAGTCCATAGTAATCATAAATGTTCTTGTAAGAGAGAGACAGGAGGATCAGAGTCAGAAATGTGACAATGGAAGCAGAGAGATAGAAAGAGGTGGAAGATGGAGGATGGGGCCACAAGCCAATGAATGCAGATAACCTCTAGAATCTAGAAAAGGCAACAAAATGGATTTTCCCCTTGAGCCTTCAGAGGAAACACATATGACACATTTTGGACTCCAGAATGGTAAGACAATAGATTTGTGTTGTTCTAAGCTACTAAGTTTGTGTTAATTTGTTATAGCAGCAATAGAAAGCTAATATAACGGCCAAATAATTTTGGGAAGTGTGACATGCTTTATCTTTTTTAGGAAATTCGCAGTGTGTATTAGTGTAAAATGTCAATAAGTACTAAAGTATGTAGTAGAATTTCAATAATTTTCCCTTGGAAAACCTTCATAGACAGATTTGTTTGTGAATGACCTTAATTACTTGGCTAAATTTTTTTGTTAGTAAGCCATTCCACTCCAAAGGTTTCAAGGTTTGCTGGGGCATTTGGGTAGCTCAGTTGGTTAAGCATCCAACTCTTGATCTCAGCTCAGGTCTTGTTCTCAGGGTTATGAGTTCAAGCTGTGCACTGGGCTCCATTAAAAAAAAAAAAAAAAGGTCAAGGTTTGCTGCTCTACCAGTTCTTGAGAAATTGTATTGGCAGCACCCAAACTTATAACATGATTCTTCCTCTTATTTAATGCATGTTAGTTGTATCTTTGTGTTTTCTGTTCATATAAAATGGTAGCCCTTAGACAATGGTCTTATTGCTAATATTATTAATCAGTTTGGATGACTGATACTTTACAGATGATTTTTTTTTTGCTAACAAGCTTGATCATCTTTTTTCATTTTATGACAGCAAAAGTTTGATATATAAACTTTAAAAAAACCCTCTGGATTAAGAATTATGCTCTAGAAATGTTTTATAATAAACTATCCAGTTTATATTTTAGAAAAAATATGTGGTGATAAATACATAATTAGAAATTTTGAGTTTTCTTAACATCCTTCTAGAATATTACCAATTTAGTTTAAACAAACTTCGTAATTTTGTGCCTTGGTTTGGCACATATTAATTGGAGAGGAAACAAACATAAAGGTCAGGTGGATGTTTGAAACATTTGTTCTTAGAATCAATTTCTGGCTAGATTTATATTTTTGTTTTGTTTTGTGCTTTTTTTTAGAAAAAAATGACCTTTCTTGAGTTATCAAAATACATTTTTCCTAGTTTGTTGTAGGTTTTCCTCAAATGACATGCCAGAATTAAATTTATTTCTTTGACATTCCAAACACATCTCACTATGGAATATCTCATTATAGAATTGGAGATATCACAAAAATAAAGGAAACATAAAAAATACAAAACAAATATAAGCTTATCCTATTTATTAAAAAAGATTAAATTTCTATTTTATGGTAGGCATGCAACAAGGTGCTGGTGATTCAGAAATGCTGTCCCTGCTTTCAAGGGGCTTACAATGGTGTTTTTTGTTTGTTTGTTTGTTTTGTTTTGTTTTGTTTTTTAATCTCTAGTTGGTCAATCTTCCTTGACTTACATTAAAACCTTAAGGATTTATGTTAACCAAGAGGATGAATTCTCTGACTGTAAGAGATCTCACCATTAACATAGGTGACTGAAATACACTATGGAGGTCTTAGTTTTAAAAGATTTCAGATGCCTGAGAGTTTCTTTTGACAGAGTCCAAAGTATTAATGTTTTCATTAATGATATTACCTATGAATTTAGGGAAAAATCCTATGGTCGTTTCCTCATATGAAAAATGGAGACCATAGTGCCTATCTGACCATCTTCTGAAGTTGTGATTACCAA
Organism: Canis lupus dingo; assembly: GCF_003254725.2. Taxonomy (NCBI): domain Eukaryota; kingdom Metazoa; phylum Chordata; class Mammalia; order Carnivora; family Canidae; genus Canis; species Canis lupus. Next base: position 38,295,626 of record NC_064254.1, read on the forward strand.
AAGAGATACAATTTATGGTAAACCTTGGCCACTGTGGATAGTTTGTCTCAAGAGATGGCTTCATGAATGGAAGTACTAATTTATCTATAACAGTAATTTTCCACATGCAGTCACTGGACCAGCAGTGCTCATGTTACCCAGGAACTTGCTAGATATGCAGATAATCTGGCCCCACTCAAGACTTGCTGAATCAAAATCACTGTGCTTTAAGGAGCCCTCTAGGTGATTCTGTTGCATGATAAAATATATAAGCACAACTCTGGTTCTGCTCTGAGTATAATGAGGGCTGTGTTAATGATTTTCAGCCCAGAAATTTCCATCAAGGGTCTTGATCTTTAAATGAGACATTTTCACCTGCCAAGAAGTCCATATTTTTATTTCTGATGCTCAAGATAGTTACTAGTTGTTTTTAGCATTTAAAATGAGAAAAAGCCCATATTTGATTCTTGGTAGATTCTTTGGTTTAATAACATTTTTCTACATTTTTATGTTCAATTCTATTGCTAAACTATCATAGCATTATTTTAAAGGGGGATATTTTAATGGATTTTATTGCATATATAATTAAAGATGCTATTTTTGTACCATTCTGTCACTGTTTTACTTATAGTGTTGTATTTAATCATTATTATTATTATCCTATTTTACATGTGGCTCAGAGAAATTATTTAGTTAGTAAGTAGCATAGACACAATTCAAAGATAGAGCTGTTTAGTTCCAAGATAAGAGGTTTTATCATTATGTCATGCCTTCCAAGTAGAACTTTGGCTAAGAAAGAAAAGCTCCCAATTCTTTTTACTAGGCAAATATAGCTATTATACTAAATCTTTAAAAGACAGTAAAAAAAAAAAAGATAGCTTCCAGTTAAACACATTTGTAGATAAATATGCAGAAGTCCAAATTTAATGATAGCAAGTAGGAATCAAATTATTTTAAATGAAAATATTCCATAATCAAGTAGGATTTTTCTCCCAGGATTTCAAAGATAGTACATTAATAAATATTTTAAATAATTATTATATTAATAGTAAACAAAATAAAACATATACTCTCAATATAAAATGGGCAGGTGTTTGATAAAGTTGTGAAGGAGTAATTGCAAAGAAAATATCCTGTTAAATCATTAACCAACTCCGCGCTTAGTGGTAACCAATAGAAAGTTTTTCACAAATAATATATATGTATGTACATCAACATTTTAACAATACATACAGCCTGACTGTACAATGCCACTCTAAAATTTTTTCTTAGGCAATATTTCTGAAAGGATGTATATAGGAGATATTATTCATAATGGTGAATATAAGGTAATAAAGTTTCTAAAGTCAGAATTGGTATGATCGATTATGATTCATTCCAACAGGCAGGTGCTATACAATAGTTAAAGCTGACGATTGAGGGCTCCAGTTCAAGTTGCTAGATTGAACAGACACTTATCTTCTCTACTTTATGAAATGCTATAGAAATGACAGTACTGAAATAAACTTTAGAGACGCAAGTACAAAGGGAATGGGGGATGAAACATATATAGAAAAGAGATTTCAAGGAGTTTTTGGAAGAGAAAAACCAGATGGAAGAGATAATGTAGTGGAGTGAGGTATACCAGACTGTCTGTGCAGAAGGTCTTTTGTTGTGTCATGAGCGTGCTTACCTTGTAGAACTCTGAGAAGCATCAGATGCTACAGGGATTAGGTGTGTAGTTGGAGCTGAGGATAATTTGAAAGTCTGTATGCAGAATGGACATCCATTGTGTTTCTTTGTTATAATTGGCCTCGTTCTATCTCCCTGGCCTACTCTCAGGTAGTAGATTTAGGAAAATGCTTTTCTAGAGAAACATTACCAGAGATCTGGACTCAATGATGCCAGAAAAACATAGTTGAAGTGAGGCACTGTACTAAACACAGGGAATTAGGTGAAAATTTGCATAGGGAAAGTCTTCAGATGTCTATCAGTTTGAAGATCAGTTAATAACTCCCTGATCTATCCTAAAGAATAAACTTCTAGATACTTGTTTGTATCTGTGAGTTACCAGTGAAAACGTTGCCATAACCTTGTTATTCCCCTTTGATACATTCAAGTTAGCAAGTCCTACAGAAGCACAAGGACCATCTTCTTTTATGTGTTTCACTTATTTATTTATTTGAGATAGAAAGAGAGCAAGAGCTAGGGGGCAGAGGGAGAAAGAGAAGCAGGATCCCCACTGAGCAGGGACCCCAAAGCAGGGCTCAATCTCAGGATTTCGGGATCATGACCAGAGCCAAAGGCAATTGTTTAACTGACTGAGCCACCCAGGCACCCCGTGTTTCGCTTTTAAATGTAAACAGATTTCTGAGGATCAAGAAACATCTGAGGGATAGTCTCTAACCTAAAAAGGATAAGCCAAAAGAAACAATTTTAAAAGAAACCCTAAAATAAGCAGGGATAGTGTAGGAAATAGAAGAAACACCAAAAAGTAATCATAATAAATAAGTAAATAAATCCTATTGCTATTCTTAGGGATATAAGATAATATTACATTAATAAAAATGGAATGCAATTCTATGGAAAGGATACTTATGAACAACAAAATAATGAAATTTGGAAATTAAAAATACATTGCCAAAGTAAAATAGTCCAAAGAAGATTCCCATGAGGTCTGGGAAATCTCCAAGAAAGAAGATAAAGAAAATACATAAAATAAGAAACAAAATACTAATTTATAGGGTAAGATTGGATGTGTAACCACTCACTGATAAAAGTCACAAAGAAGGAAGTTAAGAGAAAATGGAGGGTAAGAAATTATCAGTGACATAATAAAAATATGAAGAGCGAAATTATACATACTTCTGAATTTAAAGGACCTAGTGAATGTCCAGCTTGGTGAATTCATAAAGATATACTCTAAGACATGTCAGAAGAAACTTTGAAATCCTAAGTGCCAGACTGGCTGCATAATTTGTGGGGCTTACTGCAAAATGAAAAAGAGGGTCCCCTGTTCAAAAAGAGAAAAAAGTGTTGCTGAAAGTACTAAAATATCAACATTTTACTTCATTCCACAGTATTTCTCTCTCTCTCTCTCAACCTCTCTCTCTCTCTCCACTTGTTATGATGTTTTTTATTTATCATTTAATGGTGCACTTCCTTAAGCATGGTGATACTAGCAGTGTGAGTTCAGCCACATGGGTGTCTGCGGTGGCTCCTGGAACCCTCTGCTGCCAACTACTGAGGTGTGCTATGCTCTAGCCAGGCATGAGCAAGTCAAGTCAGGCAATTCCTTGTCCTTTGGAACTGCTACATGGACACAGGAAGAGGGAAATCCCCAAATATTGCAACTCTGCTTTGGGTTGTTTTTGGTACCTGGACACCTAATATTTATGCTCCTGTGCCTGAAACAGGCCCTGCTAGGGGTAGAAGGTAGCAGCTATCACTGGGTAAGGCTTGGCTTGGTATGTGAGGGGCCTTGAGAGTGGATTGCTGAGAATCCATCCCAGGAAAACAGGGATATGGCAGGAGATGCAACCATGTATGAGCATCCAACACATGTTCCATTGTTCCATCGCACTTAAGTCGTAAAACACCATTTAAAAACAATTATTAAGTATTTCAAGACACTAAGCCAAGGCAGACCATTAAACCAAGCAGAGGGCCCTTTGTGACTGCTAGTTACCTGCCCAGGCAGCCAGTCCTGCCAGTGAACAAAGATCCCAAAGGCTTTCAAGGACTATATGTAAAACATTTAAGTTTAAAAATAATAATGGATGCTCGGAGGAAATGAAGGAATTCCTTCAACTTTCTCAGTGAAATTCATTTTATTTATTTATTTATTTATTTATTTATTTATTTATTTATTTATTATTTATTTATCTATCTATTTATTTATTAGGATTTTATATAGTTATTCATGAGAGACATGAGAGGGAAAGGCAGAGACATAGGCAGAGAGAGAACCAGGCTCCATGCAGGGAGCCTGATGTGGAACTCGATCCTGGGACTCCAGGATCGCGCCCTGAGCTGAAGGCAGATGCTCAATCGCTGAGCCACCCAGGTGTCCCAAAATTCATTTTAATTTAGAGTTTAATCATGGAGCAACTTAGTAATTGAGTGTGAAAATAGAATAAAAGTTTTAAAGTATGAAGGATTCAAAGATTTTCCTTTTCACCCTTTTTAGGAAGCTTTGGAAGATGTGCTTCAGCAGCACAAAGAGGTAAACCAGGAGCTAGGAGACAGAAATTCCATTACATAAAGCAGTCCAAGAATTGCTTCTAAGGGTGACATTCCTTCGAGCTGCAGCACACCCAATCCAGACTGGAGTAGAAGCAACAGAGGGCTTCGGCAAGAAATGCTCCAGGAAAGAAAAAAAGAGAGAGAGAGAGAGATGATGCTACATTCTGTAGGTGATCATCTTAAAACTAAATATTGACAGGTATGTAACTCATGGGATGGAACATGTGGAAGAAAATGAGGCTAGGTATCATGCCATTGTTATTTGTAGTTAGATATTTGTTTAATAATTTATAAAAATTGTTACTCTTTATTATTTGGCAAAGTTTATCCATGAAAAATTACCTGCCTGCTTTAAAAAATTATTGATATACCTTTTTAAAAAATATTTATTTATTTATTTATTTATTTATTTATTTATTTATTTATTTATTTATTTTAGAAAAGAATGAGAGTGCAGGTGGGAGGCGTAGAAGGGTAGGAGAGTCCCAAGAGAGGTAGTGACTCTGGAGACTGAGTGCAGAGCCCAACGCGGTGCTGACTCCATCTCACAACTCTGTGATTGTGACGTGAGCCGAAACCAAGAGTTGGATGCTTAACCAACTGTGCCACCCATGCATCCCTGATATATCTCCTTTTTTTATAGAATTTTTGCTGGCTGCATATCCCAGACTCTGTCCCACATCTTGTAGCTTCTAGGTGGGGCTACATGGCTTGCAAAAATGACATACCACTTTTGTGCCATGACGATTGAATGCAGATATGATTTCCCTTACCCTCTCTTTTTCCCTACTCACCTGAATACAGAGGCCTTTCCAGTATAAGGGAGATGATGAAGTTATCAGATGAAAGAAATGGTGATATTTAGGAAAGCTATCAGCTAACCAATAACCTCTGTATTGGTTCATTAAATGAAAGAAATAAAAAAATAATAATAAATGAAAGAAATATAAACTTCTGTTGTGTTAAGCCATTGCCCTGCTGCTGTTGTCCATCATAGCAGCTATCCTAACAAGCACCAAATACAGCTCGGAGGATTTCATGTTAAATTAGGTTTGGTCTCTGTCTTCTGTTGGTTTAGTCTGGTAGGAAAGGAGAAAGACTAAGTCACAAAAAATGAATTAGACTTATTTGCCAGATTTAGTAGAACAACAATTAACAAAGCTGATAAGTTTTCATATAAATTGGGCTTATGCATTAGAAGAATAATTTTCTTAGCTGAGGATGTCAGAAAGAGGAATAGGTGAGTAGGCAGTGGCTAGAAGAATCATTTCTGACTCCTACTCCAAGTTCTGGTATCAAGTGCTATCCTATTTCCTCAAGTTTTAGGATATTTGGCCTAGGAATTAAGCTTCTTTATGTAAAAAATCCTACAATAGGCCATTTATATACACAGAGCAAAATCTCTCAATTTATATGTGAAAAAATATATATACACATATATATGTATATAGATAGATAATAAAAAGAATGAGGCCATGTAGAAAAGATTGTAAGGCTTCTGTATCTCTCATTGGGGATTTCATGCAACTGTTATTGATGAAAAGGAAGAATTCTCAGATGCCAGACAGGGGGTAGGAAATGGAGATGACCCAATTGCTGATGGAAAAACTCTATTAATTTCAGTGTGAAGGATTGTCCTTTAAGCTCTCAAATGAGATATATTATTGCAAATATTTAAAACATTGATGGATAAATCCACCTCTGAGACCTTCTACTCTTGACCTCTGCCTTTTCATGACCTTTCATGACAGAGTGATTTGGAAGAGGTGCTAGGGCACATTTATATACCAAATTTAGGTTGCCATCAAAGTCTTACTCAAATATGCATGCATGAAGTGTACAAAAAGGTCTAGAGGAAAGGGACTTTACTATTTAAAGCAAAGGTAATTTTTTGCATTTTAAGAATCCTTTATATTATTCATAACAGGAAGGAACTCCAGACTCTGATCTGCAAATTTTAGATAAGCAAAAGAAGTTTAATTAGAGCTAAAGCACCAGTATTTAAAAAGATTTTTTTTTTAAAAAAGGTAGTATCGATTAGATTGAAAAAAAAAAAAAACTGTGGATTACTTGTAGGTATATGTACAAATTTAAAATTACCTAATATTGGGTGAAACTGGAACATAGCTTGTTTTCTTGCCATTGGCAAATCTTTACTCAAAAGCTAGTTTATTTTGTAGGATAATGTCATTGCAAGCTATGTGAGAGGTAGAAAATAGTGCACTTAAATGACTAGCATATCACAGGTGTTAAGGTCAAAGTGCATCTATGAAAATGGAGTTATAGACAGAGTTTAAAAAGTAAAAATTCTCCTGAAGAATTACTTTTTCTAAAGCACTTAAATAATATCCTTTAAATATTGATTTTCTTTAGCATCTAGTTTCTTTACATCTGTGCCAAGATTTTTAGAGACATAATTTATTGTAATTTTGGTTCATTATAATACTTGACTTTATTGTTCCTGAGAAATAACATTAAGATTTTTTTTCATTGTCCTATCTCTTACTTCAGAAGTATATCCCACTTTATTAAAACTTATTGGCCATCAAAACAGCACCTAAAACTTACCTTACAGAATTTTATGATTTATTTTTAAATTTTAAAAAACAAACAAAACCTGAATAAGACAATATCCTCTAGTATTTTAATTTCTATTATTTTTGTGTGTAGTTTTCCTTGTTAATTCTGATTTTGAAAAATCTCATTCATTCATTAAATTTTCAAATCTTGGGATCCCTGGGTGGCGCAGCGGTTTAGCGCCTGCCTTTGGCCCAGGGCACGATCTTGGAGACCTGGGATCGAATCCCACATCGGGCTCCCGGTGCATGGAGCCTGCTTCTCCCTCTGCCTGTGTCTCTGCCTCTCTCTCTCTCTCTGTGACTATCATAAATAAATTAATTAAAAAAATTTTTTAAATAAAAAAAATAAATAAATTTTCAAATCTTTGACCATTAAATTATCAGTACATTAAAATATCGAGTTAGTGCCTTAGGATTTTTATATTATCATAGATATATTTTTATTTTATTTTTGAAATTTGGTAGTAAGTTAAACATTAAAAGAAGTATTAAGTTTCAAAAAGTGGCACCTGAGTCATTATAAAGGGTTACTTCCTTTGTATGACTTTTTGGAAAATTGACAAGAGCAACTCAAATATTATAAATAGTAATGCATTTTAGCTAAAAAAATGTTAATATTAATAAATCACCAAATCAATGAATGTGTCTAATATTGAACAACTAATATAGCTTTTTAAGTATGGAAAGAGGGGTATCTGAAGATAAAAAAGAAAAAATTAAAATAAAATTTCAAGACAAAAATTCTATGAGGAGGAAAATAGAAGTAATAGCTAGAAAATCCAATATGTCAATCTTTGTGAAAATTGGTAGAAATGGGGCAGTAAAATATGTATTAAATGAGATTTGTTCAGAATTTGTTGTTATTTTCAAGTGACAGAATTCTAACTTGACAAGTTTAGTCACAAAGGTCAATTTATTTATTCACCTAATTAATCCTTGAGAAAGGCAGAAATGCATCTAAGCTTCAGGGAAGCTAGACCAATAACTCCAATCCTGATAAACCCTCTTTCCATCTTGCCTGTCTTTTTTTTTTTTTTTGAGGATTTTATCTATTCATGAGAGATACAGGCAGAGACATAGGCAGAGGGAGAAGCAGGCTTCCTCTGGGGAGCCCCATGCGGAACTTGATCCCAGATCATGACCTGAGCCAAATGCAGACACTCAACCACTGAGCCACCCAGGCACTCCTCATCTTGTCTGTCTGTATCTCTCTACATATCACCTGTATTGTCTCAGATGACATCCTTCCATGAGGATGGAAGAAGGGCTGCTGGTAGTTCTTAATTCTTCACCAGAAAGGGGTTAAGATGTAATCTTGGTATTCTCAAAAAAAAAAAAAAAAAAATCTAAAGAAGGGTCTTAGCCCATTTGGGCTGTAATAACAAAATATGACAGACTGGGTAGATTATAAACAACAGAAATTTGTTTCTCACAGGTCTGAAGACTGTAAGTAACAGAGATCAGAGTGCCAGCATGACTGGGTGAGGGACTTGCACTCAGTTACAGACTTCTTACTGTCTCCTCATATGGTGAAAGGGACTAGTGAGATCTGTGAGGTCTCTTTAGTAAGGGCAGTTAATTGTTTTCATGAGAGCTCCATCCTCATGACTTAGACACCTCCTAAATTTTAATATGAGCTACAAATGCCTGATGGCAACTGAAGAGTGTTTGGGTGTGATCTAGACAATTGTGCCACTTGGTTTGGGGTGAATATCTTATGTGAGGACAGTTTTCCTGTGGTTTGACTGAGTGAGTGTCCACAAAGTTTTGGTGAATCCAAACCAGGTGTCTTTTAGTGTAAAGATATGTAAAATATGGTTCTTTTAAAAATAATAATAAAAATTATATATAAATATACAATTGTGTACAACATGATGTTTTGATAAATATATACATAGTGGAATGATTATTACAGTCAGACTAATTAACATATATGCCTACTCATGTAGTCACCATTTTGTATGTGTGTGTGATGAGGCACCTAAAATTGACTCTCCCAACAAATTTCCAGGATAGAATATAGTGTTATTAACTATAGTAATTGTGCTATATTTTAGATCTCATCATATGTAACAGTAATTTTGTGCTCTTTAACCAAAATGTGTTTCTGGAGAGTGAAGCTTTACTTAGTGATATTACCTCAAGGGAGGTGTTTTGATTTGTTATAGTTTCTGGGGTTCTAATGATTACTTATACTAAAAAGTTCAGACTTATTTCTGATAAAACCCAGGACATCCTAGAGGCTGTCAAGGAGGTAAGTTTGGAGAAGCTAGACCAGAAGATAACACATTATAAAACTGGTCACTTGACTCTTCAGCTTAACTCTAAAAATATGGTAGGACCTTACACGACTGGAGCTGTCTCCCTCAATGAAACTCTAGCATGTGAAAGCCACTGGGTAAATTTTTCATTGTACTTTGCCAATCAAATTCCCCCATCCTCCAATCTTTCTTGTTTATTATCAGTTAAGAATTTGTAATGAAAGTGTAACAAATTTCCCAGAGGTGATTTTTCCACATTTCTTAGTTTAAAGCCATGAGAAAGTTGACACTTATAACTTAAAGGTAATTCTACCCTTTATGTCAGTGACTATTCAGACATCAGAGTCAATACATAAAATACTGAAAAAGACTTTTTCTTTAGTGATAGTAGTGGACACATAAAGAATCCTCATGTGGGATCCCTGGGTGGTGCAGCAGTTTGGCTCCTGCCTTTGGCCCAGGGCGCGATCCTGGAGACCCGGGATCGAATCCCACGTCGGGCTCCCGGTGCATGGAGCCTGCTTCTCCCTCTGCCTACGTCTCTGCCTCTCACTCTGTGTGTGTGTGTGTGTGTGTGTGTGTGTGTGTGTGACTAAAGAAATAAATAAATAAAAATAAAATAATAAAAAAAAAAAAGAATCCTCATGTATAATTGTACCAGATCTTGAGGTTTTAAAAACTTCACTGGTCTGACTCTGAAATCAGATCAGACTTACAGGTGCTACAGCAACGGGACTGGAATTTTCTGGCATAATGCAGTTTATCAGATTATTGCTCCCCAGCCTTTATAGAGATCACTAAACTAGTTGTCTTTAAATTTTCTTTAGGTATGTGTGAGGGCATGTGTAGTCACGTTTCATCTATTTTGGGGAGGCAGTTTTACATTGAAATCCATTTTATACAACCTATAGATTTTCACATTGGATTATCTAGGCTTGGAGAAGTCTATAACTCAATACTGACCTAAATCCCCAAGCAACAGTGTACTAAACATACACTCAATAACTTATCATTACCTCAATGTATTAAACATTTTCTCAAGAATAATTTGTGAATATTCATATATTTTCACATTACATATATTTTCGTATGTATTTTCATTTATTTAATATATGAAATTCATACATTTTTCACAGTTTCTCAAGAATTACTTCAATATATTAAACATTTTCTCAAGAGTAATTTGTGAATATTCATATATTTTCACAAATACATATATTTTCATTAAAGGGGCTAATGGGGCACCTGGGTGGCTCAGTCAGTTAAGCCACCAACTCTTGATTTTGGTTCAGGTTATGATCTCAGGGTCGTGAGATAGAACCTCTCACTGGGCTCTGCAGTGGGCATGGAGTATGCTTAAGATTCTTTCCCTCTCCTCTTCCCCTACCCCCCCATTTGATCATATGCGCTCTCTTTCTCTCTGAAAGAAAGAAAGAAAGAAAGAAAGAAAGAAAGAAAGAAAGAAAGAAAGAAGAAAGAAGGAAAAAGGAAGGAAAGAAGGAAGGAAGGAAGGAAGGAAGGAAGGAAGGAAGGAAGGAAGGAAGAAAGAAAGAAAGAAAGAAAGAAAGAAAGAAAGAAAGAAAGAAAAAGAGAGAGAGAGAGAGAGAGAAAGAAAGAAAGAAAGAAAGAAAGAAAGAAAGAAAGAAAGAAAGAAAGAAAAGAAAAGAAAAGAAGGGAGGGGGCCTATATGTCTATTGAATCTTTAGAAAAGGGGAGACTGTTGGTTTCATAGCAAATAGGTGGGTACTATTTAAATATATTAGTCCATTGTGAGTTCTGACAAAGCAGATTATATAAAAAACATCAAATATTTAAAGATTATTAATTTTTTAAAAAAGATTTATTTATTTATTTTAGAGAAAGAGCAAGCACAAAGGCGGGGGCAGGGGGCGGTAGAGGGAAAGGAAGAGAAAATCTCAAGCAGACTTTGCCTGAGCATGGAACCTTACCTGAGGCTCTACTGAGATTATGACCTGAGCTGAAACCAAGAGTCCCAGGCTTAACTGACTGCAGCACCTAGGTGCCCCAGGGTTATAAACTTCCAAAGATTTTTTGGAAAATGTTTGGGCAGTAAACTAGTAATTAACAACTTTGCAAACCATAAATTATTAAAACTTTCATTTCCGGCTATAGCACAGTATCTTGCATTGGATCAGCTATTGCATTGAGCCAATAAGAAAAGTTAGAAAAACAGAATTAAAAAAAAGAAGAAAGCTAAGATTTGAGAGGCCAAGGCCATACATAAGGAGAGGCCAACATTCTCCACCAGGCCTTCCTCTCAGTGTGTTTTCAAGTGTTCCAGAGCAGCCAAGTAGAAAGAAGAGACTGATTGTTTATGGAAGTCTCCCGGAAAAAAATTATAATTGAAGGACAAAAAAAAAATCTTTGAGGCTAGGGGCACCTGGGTGTCTAGTCTGTTAAACCTTATGATCTTGGGGTCCTGGGATGGAGCCCCACATCAGACTCCTTGCTCATTGTGGAGTCTGCTTCTTCCTCTCCCTTTGACCCTTCACCCTGCTTGTGCTCTCTCTGTCTCAAATAAATAAATAAAATCTTTAAAAAATAATTTAGGCAAAGGCCCAAGGGAAAAGGGAACCACAGAGAAGTGGACCCAATATTCAATAGAAATTTGCTAAATTGTATGCTGTCCTGATACTAGAAATGAGAAGTGGATGCTAAGAAGCTATGAGGCTAAGCAGAGATGTCTACATTGCCATGGAGCTGGGAGACGAGAACTGGAGTCCAGGGCCTTTCACAGAAGACAGCTCGGGTGGGCTCGTGCCAGGAGACAAAGGAAGAAAAGAAAGGTGAAATTCAATATACATTATGGGTCTCTTTCAAGTTTTTTCTTCAGTCCTGGTTCTTCTGCTGGTGTTTACTTTTCAGCAACTTCAGGGAGTTGCTCTTTGTAGCCTGTCCAGAGGTTTGAGTTGTAATCAGTAAGTGAGGTAGACTGTAGTTGACTTACTCCACCTTAGCAATTACAAGAAACTTAGATATTTTGTTTTTAAAAATACATACTGGGTGGCTTGGCAGGTTAAGTGTCTGTCTTCAGCTCAAGTCATAATCTCAGGATCTTGGAATCGAGCTCATCTCCCTCTACCCCTCTTCCTGGCTTGGGTTCTCTCTTTCTCTCTCTCAAATGAATAAGACCTTAAAAAATACATAATAATATGGACTATTACAAATATACATCAGAGGATTACTACCTTTAATTGTGGTGTCATAGATGAGCAATTGAGTGTGGCACTTCTGCATTTTAGAAATCTCCCCTCTCCCAATAAATCTAGTTTCAGATTAAAATTCATTTTAAAAACGTTTGTCAAGTATAGACAATTTGAATATCAATTGGATTTTGGGAATCTTATATTTCAGTCTGGAAGTCAGTACAAAATAGCTTTTCATTCTGACTTCCTATTATACTGAAAAAAGTGATTTTGATAAAATAATTTTGAAAACCCAAGTAGCAGCATCATATGTATCAATCAAATGTGTTTCATGTGTCAACAAAACTTATATTTTATACATCCTGTATTATTTTAACATGGAAACAAAACTAAGTTACAAAGTATCAGTTGTGCTTATAGGAAAAAGTAAAATGAGCCCATCAGGGCCCCTAAATCCCTGATTCCAAGTTGTCACTACAATGATCAACAGAAGACACAAGTTAAAGAAAACCTACATCATTTCTAGTGACAGTGGAGCAACACCTTCCACATACTAAAACTCTGACAATTTGTACTTCAGATAGTTTGGGTGACAAAGATACACTGAATCAACTCGCAGTTCTCCTTCCTAATAGAATGTCATTATCACTGGGCAGTATTAGTGGAGGAAACCCTAGCAGAAACTTAGTAATTCCGTAAATTTGGTGGAGAAAAGTTGAGTAGTAGGATAGATAGTGGACAAAATGAAAATATACAGATGGAGTTAAAAGAAAAAAAAAATCCCACTCTTGAATAACATCAAAAGGGTCCCCTGAGTATAAGAGAAGTTAATAGAATGATACCAAGTTCACAGTATTTTCTTTTGAAGCGTCTCCATGTTATTTATGCAGAATGTGACAAGAATGCAGTCTAAGCAACAAAATAGGAAAATCAGACTGGCCTCAGACTTCCCAATATTAAAAATCTGAGGGTGATGAAGAAACTTGTTCAGAATTTTGAATGGAAAAGAAAACTTGTGACCTTCACTTTCTCTATATAGCTAAGCTAATTTTAATTGCATTGGCAGACTATTACTTTCAGATTTTTTTTTTTTTTTTGTAACTACAAAAAAACATCTTAAGCAGTTTTTATGGTTAGGAATTCAGGAACAGCTTAGTTGATGGTTTCCTTTTTTTCTTAAGAGTTTTTATTTAAATCTCAGTTAAAATACAATGTATTATTAGTTTCAGGTGCACAATATAGAGATTCCACACTTCCATACAACCCCCAGTGCTCATCAGGACAAGTGCACCCCTTAATCCTCATCACCTCTTTCACCCATCACTCCATCCTACTATCAGATTATTTTTGAGACATTTTCCATGTGACAAACTTTACCCCCTTTCACCACTTTCCTGTGGAATGGGCCTAGATCTTCACAGGAGTTTAAATATTTAGCATGCTTTAAGTTTTATTTGCCACAAAATCTATTCTAGTTATTCCCTTTATACTACAGCCACTGCCTTCATATTCCACTTAGAATACCAGACATATTTAGTTATATTCTTTGTAGTAAAATTGCTATACTTTTCTATACTCACATTAAGCTTTTGGGAACTTAATACATTGAAAAGTTACATAATGTGAATGGATATTTATCACTTATAAAATACAAATACAGTGAAGAAGGTTGAAAAAATATCCTATGAATGTCATTTTGAAGACTATACACATACATTGTCAGTTACAAAAGAAATCAAAACATATGTCAACCCCCAATAAAAATTTTTATAAAAATTAATTTGTTTCTAAGTTACAGAAGTAAATTTTCATTTGTCTTCAATATTTAATCAGAGTTTTAGTGCCAGTGGTAGAACACGTAGAAAGTGAAAATATTTTCTTATGCAAGTGAAGTTTATAGACTGATAAAATTTGTTATTCCTTAGTCTTTGAACATCACAACTCATATTTTTTGGTGCCCCAAAATAATATCCTGGTTATGGCTGACTACCTCTGCAAGGCAGTAGTAAGTAAGTATTATTTCTAGCTAATGTCTATCATGGCAGATTTAATGAATTACTGGGACAGGATTTATTTTTTAAATGTTGGCTTTAAAAAATGACTATGTCAGGGAATTAACAGGTGCATTTGCATTTTGATGCGGAAATCATTTCTGTTCTTTGTTTATGCCCATTGTTGCCAAGTGGTTTTTCTGTCACGCTGAGGAGAGTTTCCTGAGAACAAAACAAAAGCTTTCTGATTGGGTCAGGTTTACATTATGCCTTATCATTTACATCCCTTCAAGCTGAGTAGAGAGAAAACGATTTCTGTGGGTGGGGAAGTGGTGGCAGGAGAGAGGGGTGTACACAGAGAGCACATTCATTTTGAATTTTGGTGCAGTGGCACAGATGGGGAATGTCCCACATAGAGTTGTTTCTAGTCTCTGCTTAAACACATAATGGTTTTATTATTTTGTGTGCCTGCTCCCTTTCCCTGTGGGAAGCAAGAGAATGGAGAAAGAAAAGAACATTGAGCTTATTCTTTAATTTTCCCCAAAAACCTAAATGCATACTTAAAAGAAAATAAGGAAAGTTATCATCCACTTGCATATAACTGCTCTCATTCATGGTGCTTAGATCAGAAAGGGCATGTCTGTTTTTGCCCTGAATAGTCTAAAGTTTCAAGGAGTTTCAGAGAGAGGCAGTCTTATTACCTGGAATGTAAGCAGTAGTATCTGTTTGAAGGACAAAAATTGCATCATCCTGCGTGAGTGTGTGTGTGTGTGAATAAAAATTACTTCAATAGTGTGGTCTAGCTCATCTTTCATGATTCCCTGAGTGAAAGGCTGACAGTACCCGTAGGATGTTTTTTCAGCCTTCTTCACTGTAATTGCATTTTGTAAGTGATAAACATCCATTTACATTAAGTAATTTTTCAATATATTAAATTCCCAGAAGTCTAATGTGAATTTGGAAAAGTATAGCAATTTTACTACAAAGAAATATGACTATCTATGTCATTGGTATTCTACTTAGTGGAATATGAAGGCAGTGGCTGTAGCATAAAGAGAATAACTGGAAAAGAATTCGTGGCAAATAAAATTTAAAGCATGTTAAATATTTAAACTCCTGTGAAGATCTGGGTCCAACCCCCAAGAAGGTGGTGAAAGGTGTAAAGTTTGTCCAATGAAAAATGCCTCAAAATAATCTAGAAGTAATTCTAGATTACTGCCAATGCAATTAAATATCCCTGTGCAAAAACCTAGCTCCAAAAAATATGGTGTATGTATATATATATATAATTTTGATGACGATTTCCATAGTCAGTTATGTGACTTTGATTTAAATACCTGGTCCATTGAATTCAGTTCATATACCTAGAAACATTTCAAGATACATAAGATATCAAACGTGTATCAGATATTGTCCTTGCCTTTATTTTATTTTTTTTAAGATTTTATTTAATTATTCATGATAGACTTAAAGGGAGAGAGAGAGAAAGAGAGAGAGAGAGGCAGAGACACAGGCAGAGGGAGAAGCAGGCTCCATGCAGGGAGCCCAACGTGGGACTCGATCCTGGGACTCTAAGATCGCGCCCTGGGCCAAAGGCAGGCGCCAAACGCTGAGCCACCCAGGGATCCCCTGTTCTTGCCTTTAAAATAATTATAATCTATCTTGAGAAAGAAATTATAAATACATATACCAAAAACTACCAATTTTAAGTAAGAGTTTAGGTAATTTCCAGAAGAGATGTAATTTTATTTAAATTAATTACAAATACAACTATTATAGGAGAATTCAAAGGATGAAAGAGTATCTTTTGTTTAAGCAAGGCTATCCTGAGGAGATGGAACTAGAAATGAATCTCATGGATATTTCACTGAAGATGGGAGCAAATAAGTGGTCTTAGGAAGTAAAATATTAAAAATGAGTGCATACGACTCTAGTAGTCCATGGAATGGATGCAATAGTTTCCTCAATTCCTGTCTATTGTCCCCTGGAGTGAATACCAGTTGAAGGCACCTCTGTAGTAGTGTGGGTGGTGGCTGAGATGGATGTAAAGAATGCATTAAACTGGCTATTTCCAAATTTATTATAGAACTTAAAACTTAAAGTTTTAAATTCCAGATACAGAGAACAGGGTAATTTCTATTACTGTGTTAAAAAAATCTCTTATACTTTGTAGCTCCAAGGATCTTGGAGAATGACAATGGACTGGTAAACCTAATAAGATGAGGATTACAATCCCAGCTTCTGTTCCAGAAGTTGTTTTCTTTTACTGGAGATATAAAACAAACCTTCTTTGTACTACAGATGCACCTGAATTATCATAGCAGAGATATCAGGACAATTTTTAATCTTTAATTAGTATCCTCCTAACTCTCCAGCTCTTTGTCTTAATTTGATCTTCACGCCAACCCACAGTACAACAAATCTTCTCTAATGTTGATATCATACTGATGGGAGGTCAGTAACAGGAAGAAGCAAGAAGCATAAATGACTGTGGATATGATTATTTTAGAAGCTGGGAGATAAAATCTCATAAACACGGGCTGAAATCTCAGTAAAGTTTTTTTTTTAAGATAACATTTATTTATTCATTAGAGAGAGAGAGAGAGAGAGAGGCAGAGACATAGGCAGAGGGAGAATCAGGCTCTGCAGGGATCCTAATGTTGGACTCGATCCTGGGACTCGATTCTGGGACTCCAGGATCATACCCTGAGCTGAAGGCAGATGCTTAACCGCTGAACCACCCAGGTGTCCCCTCAGTAAAGTTTCTTGGATCTAGTGGTTTATGGTGTATAGTGGTGTCTGTCTAAAGTAAAAAACAAGATGCTACATTTTAAAGTGCTATTACTAATAAGGGAAGCTTTGTTTGCATCTTTGGATTTGGAAGGTGTAGAGATATACACCATTGATTAGTGCATATTACCTTCTTACCTCATAATCCCTAAGGCTTTTAGTGGACTGCAGAGCAAGGCAAGTCTCTTCAGCTCATTCAAGCTTACATACAAGAAGCTCTGCCACTTTGCTCCTATGTCATAGTGCATTCAATGTTGCTTTAAGTGTACATGATAGAACAAAACATTGAAGGGAGCCTGTGAAAATCCATGATAAGGGGACCAAAGTCCCTTAGATTTTGCTACAAAAACATTCAGTTTTCTACAAGCCGCTCTTCTCTTGACAAAAAAAAAAAAAAAAAAATTTGTCTGCAAATGTACCTGATTGAGATTAAATGCCCAACCATAAAACCAAACATGACCAGATGACCTGAGATTCCCGTCATTCCCATCAGGGGATCCCTGGGTGGCTCAGCATGATTATTATTTGATCCACCAAGCTATAAAATAAGATGTCTAAGTGGCACAAGTATCCTTGACTTGACACAGTTGTCTCTTAGTCAAAATGCCCACAAAATTGATACGGTTATTTTATAATCCCCCAGTCCTCCTGACTGGTGTCACAAAATTCTCCCTAAGGGGAGCCCAGCACCACTTATCTCTGGGGAGCTTTGGTCCAAAGCTGTCTGAGTCCTGGTACCTGGTACGGGGCCAGAGGAGCTCCACAAACTACTGACCTCTGGTCCAGAGCTCAGTTGTCCTTTCCATTAAGAGAAAGAGCCTGGGGCTTGAGAGAGGTAGATGTGAATTCCTCATGATATTAAAGGACACTGGACAGTCTGTGGCCTTTTCCTGAATCCACTATTAGAAACTCATTGTATTCTTCAAGGTCTACTTCTCCTCTCATTAAATGGAAATAAATATTAGTTCTTCTCCCTCCCCCCCCCCAAAAAAAAATCTAATGGAGATGGTATACCCAAGATTGGGCTGGAGTACATATACATGATACAGGCAGGTGGCGCACATACCCAGTGCACCTTTCCTTGGACTTTCACCCACACTTCAGTGCATCTTAGCCACCTAGGGAGTCTCCTTTCACCAGTTGAGTAAGGAAAAAAAAAAAAGAGTTTGGCTTATTCATGGTTGTACATGACACTCTGGAACCTGCCATAAATTCATTGTTGAGAATTATAATCCAATTAAATGGTGGATATAAAAGGCAGATAAATCATTCCATAGTTAGAACTGGTTGTCTATTTTGTCTAGGAGTTGAGATAATCTGAAGTTTGAATTTATCATGCCTGGTTAATAGTATGGTCAAGTGGTCAGGGGCTTGGAAGGAATAGAATTGGAGATTGATGATAACAAGATATGGATAAGAAGGGAGAGTTTTGTGGATGTATGTCTCAGAGTGGGAGGATATTTGCTTTCTCTAAAAGTTCCTTCTTAATGCCAGCCACTGCAGGGATGGCTCTAAATAATCAGACAAATAACTCACTTTATGACATCAGTCTCTTTCTCTACAATTCTCATGCTTTCTCAATGGGCATGAACAAAGTAGTTATGTTATCAGGGATACTGGTCAAGTATGTATTTTATAACATGGACTCAAAGGCAAAGCTTACCTGGCTACTGTCACCACAGAGGACCAACTTGCCAATAGCAGAGACAATGCTGAGATACTGATATAGAATTTGGATGGACAGTCAGCTACATGGTAGCTGGATGATTATATTTGGATCCCTTCTATCATGGAGGGGAAAATAATTCGCCCTTCCCATAATAAATATTTATATTGAACATGGATTTTCTTTCTCTATTTATCATGTTTCCACCAGAAACACCAACCTGTGGCTTCCATCTATGACTTATTCAGTGTCGCGCATCCCATTTATTTTTGCTTCTGATCAAAGAATTTATTTTGCAGTAACAGAATTGAGATAGCAAGTTGACTATTGAGAGAATTACTAATTTAACATGTATGCAGAAGCAGCTGGCCTTATAATATAGAGAAATGGATTATTGAACAGTCAATTATGGCATTAGCTTGGAGCTAATTCATTACCAGATTGGAGTACTGCCTACAGTATTTAACATATTCTTTGAATTTGTGGCAAATATATGGTTCTCATGGAATATATGAAACAGTTAGTGGGTTTTTTTCCCATTTTATACTTGATAATCCATTTGCAAAATATTTTCTTCCTATTCTCTTGACCTTGAATTCTGCTGGTTTAAAGGTTGCATAACATTTGTTTCACTGCACTGGAAGTTGGGACACCACAGTGCCTTTTTAGGCTCCTGACACTACTGAACCCAAAAGCCAAAAGAGGCTATGTTGGCTAGGGTGATTGATTTTTATTATTAGTCATGATTGCTGCTATGCAGTGAGGCAAAAAGATATGTCTAAATTTCAGGGAATTTTTTTTTTGTGTGTGTTTCTTTTTGTGTGTGTGTGTGTGTGTGTGTTTCTTAATACTACCACATCTAGTAGTAAAGTTAGTGGAAGTCTACAGAAACTTAATATAGGCAAGAAAACCAAGATTTGGATCCCTCAACAATGAAGAATACTCTCTCTTTGTACTCCTCCTTTTTGTTTGGCAACTGGATTCTTTTCAAGTTCCTGAGATACATATATTTGAATAACCCATGGCTCTGGCCTTAGACTTCATGTCTATAAATAATAAATTGATCTCTGGATTCATTTTATGGTTTTAGATACAATCTACATACTGATGACTCAAAAGTTCATGTCTCCAGTCGAGACCATCTCTTAGATTATAGACACCTATATCCAATTGCCTAGGATTCATAAAATTATTAAGTTCAAAACAAAACTCTTGATTTTCTTCTTTTTATGGTCTTCTCCATCTCAGTCAATGACAACTCTATTCTTGCAATAGATTGGTCCCCAAATCTTGGAGTTGTCATTGACTTTTCTGTTTCTCTCACATACTACACTTAAATCCTCTTCAAAGCCTGTCAGCTCTTCTAAAATATACTCAAACTCAGTCATTTCTCTTCATTGAATTGCTTGAGTTATTGAATACCCTCTTACATATTTCCTCTGCTTCCATCATCTTTGAACCATGTTTCTGATGTTTTGACATCTCAGGTATTGTTGACCCTGAAGAGATGGCCCCTTCCCAGGGCTAGCTAATTTCTTGAGATCCAAATAATGATGGCCTGCAAGTACTCCTTTCATGTGCAAACCAACTAATCCAAGCCCACACTCTCAATCACTTCCTTTAGAAAGCTATTAGACTCCAGACCATTATCTAGCCTGCCCTAATCACCCTACAGCTGGTTAACTGACAACCCAAGAGGGGCCATACAGCCTGCTGGAATTATTCAAACTAGCCAAGCCCAAACATGCATAGCCTGTAAATTGATTACATCTCCCACAGAAACCACAATTCAGGTTCTTGCCTATGTTTTCCTCAAGCTCCCTCTGTCTCCTCATCAACCCAGTGCTTCCTTTTCAGGACTTGGCGTGCCCATTATTCTTCTGAACTGTGAATAACAAATTATCTTTTCAATAGTGACAGTCTCCTAATCTGTTGTGAGTCATAATAGAATCTATGTATAAAAACACATCTTTGATTGCCATCCCTCTCTCTCCAGTCTCATCTACATAGAGCAGCCAGATGAGCCTCTTCCAGTAGCTTCCCATTTCTCCTAGGTCCTATAAGACACTTTCAGATCCTGCTCTCCTCCCTGGTGCTTCTATCACCTTGCCTCACTGGTCTTCTTGATGTTTCTTAACAACTTAACAAATCAAGCTGCCTACCTCACTGGCTTTGTATTTGCTTTTCCTCTGCCTAGAATTCTTTTCTCCTACATATCCACATACCTTTTTTCCTCACTTTTCTAGGTTTCTGCTCCAATACCTATTGGAGAGATTATTCTTTTGTCCACTGTATGTAAAGTAGACCTTACATTCCATTCCATCCCTTTATCTTCATTTATATGTTTCTTTTCTCTTCTTAGTCTTATAAACACCACTAGACTACTTTGTCTCCTATTTATTATTATTATTATTATTATTATTAGTAGTAGTAGTAGTAGTATTGCTATTGTCATTTGGTTTATCTTTCTACACTAGAATGTAAGATTGCCAAATTCAGGTACTTTGTTTCTTTCCTTGCTATACTCACAGTAACTGGAATGGGTCCTATCACAGGAGACGTGGCCACTGAATATTCAGGCAGTAAAATTAAATTTTTGTTAGTCAAGTGCTGAAACTTTGGATATATAGTTGATGTAAGAGTATTAAGAATTTTTTTCTTTTACAGAAGTAAAATTCAAGAGTTAAAATTGACCTCTAAAATGAATGAATGCTCTCTCTAGTTGACATCCTTCATTTTATAAAAGTTGAAGAATCTCTACAACAGACAATTTCCATTCCAGAAATCTGCTTAATGGCTGACCTTTTGCCCAGTTTACTCACTGCTCTCATATCTATAGATCCTCTGACCCCATATCAGGCTTTACCCTTCTCCATGTCATCTAAATTTTGTCAGCCTCTCTGGACATTTTTTTATCTTCACCCATTTTTTTGGCTTCATGTTTCTCCCCATCTTTTGATTTATTTTCTCTTTGTTTTCTCTTTTCTTTTTTCTTCTTTGCTTCCTTTGGTAATAAATATTTCCCAGTGTGCTAGGAACTGTAAATAGTATCGTTTTTCCCTCTAGGTAAAGAAAATTTGAAGATGTCTCCCAGACATACTACATATAAGCTTTCAGCTTATATTCTATTATAGCTTTCAGTTAAAATGTATTGGACAAAATGATATATTTTGTTGAATACACTGAAGGGCATTGTTTCACTTTGACTAGATTTAATGAGAACTAATCTGCAAAGACATTGCTTCTCTGAAGTTATGGTTTAATTCTGTATGTGAGGGATACCTGAGTGGCTCAGTAGTTGAGCACCTGCCTTTGGCTCAGGGCATGATCCTGGAGTTCCGGGATTGTGTCCCACATCGGGCTCCTTGCATGGAGCCTGCTCCTCCCTCTGCCTGTGTCTCTGCCTCTCTCTCTGTGTCTCTCATGAATAAATAAATAAAATCTTTAGAAAAATAATAATTCTGTATGTGAAAATATATTATGGAAATCATAGAATAATATTCTAGGCTGACAACCAAGCTCCTGCTGGACCAGAGTATATACAAGATGAGTGTGGATATATTGTAGTGCCAGGAAGCAACGAGGGGCTCTAAGAACAAAATGATGAGCATTTGTCCATGGAATGTAGAAGCCAACTGAAAGAGCACCTAATGGCCAAGCCTGGAGCAATTGTAGCAACAAGAAAAAGTAGTATTAGATTATTACCCAAAATATAAATTAATATCCATGAGTCAATAGTAATATAAATAAATGATGCAATAAGAAAAATGGAAAAGACAAATCTCTTTCATAAATTCCAAAAAATTTATGTAGATATTTTCTCCTCAAAGAGGCACTGCTTGGTTACATGCTTCTAAAGAATACAGTGTGGAAAAGGAGAATGAAGAGAAACTTTACAATGGAGAAACCTGACAAACTCTACCTGAGACAGGTGAGGAAGGTTAACATAATCAATGATAATTGCAATTGATAGTATGTACAATTGATATGACATGATGAGAAGGGGGAGCCCTTCTGTTGTCTTCCTTCCCAAAACTCAAAACTTCAGTCATATAATTATAAGAGAAATACCAGACAAACTCTAATTGAGAGGACTTTCTACAAAATGTCTGACCACAAAGCTATCAGAGTTGGGACGCCTGTGTGGCTCAGTGGTTGAGCATCTGCCTTTGGGTCAGGGCATGATCCTGGAGTCCTTGCATGGAGCCTGCTTCTTCTCTCTTTGCCTATGTCTCTGCCTCTCTCTCTCTCTCTCTCTGTGTGTCTTTCATAAATAAATAAATAATTTTTAAAAAGCTGTCAAAGTCATTAAAAATAATAGTCTGAGAAACTATTACTACCAAGAGAAGCCAAAGTCATAAAAACTAAATGTACTATTTTGTCCCCAATGAAATCTCAGAACATAAAAAGGACATTAGGAAATACTAATGGAAAAATGAAATTTAGTTAATAATAATGTAGCAGTTTGGGCCCATTATCTGTGACAAGTGTCCTGTAGCAATGGAAGATGTTAACAGTCACTGAAACTATATGGGGGATTCATGGGTACTCTCTGTACTATCTTTGCAACTTCTCTGTAAAACTAAATCTATTTTTATAAATCTAAATTTTTAAGTCTATTATAAAAAGTTAATTTTTTAAAAGATTTTATTTATTTATTCATGAGATTTACAGAGAGAGAGACAGAGACATAGGCAGAGGGAGAAGCAGACTCCCCCTGGGGAGCCCAATATGGGACTCACTCTCAGGACCCCCGGATCAGGACCTGAGCCAAAGGCAGATGCTCAACCATGAGCCACCCAGGCATCCCAAAGAAAATTTATTTAAAAAGCTGAGTCCAAGAAAGTGATAGACATTGTGTTCTCTCCCTTTAAAACACTATTTTTTTTTCTTTTCTTCAAGTAGATCTCCTAAAGACTTTAGTCAAATGTCATTTTGATGTGGGAAATAGAGACAAAAGAAAAATTAAATCCCCTTACTCCCTACAGCCCATTGACAAGTCCTTGAAACAGGCAGAGTGACATTTCCCTAGGAACTCAGCTGCCTTGATGTTAATACTTTGCTAAGGGCAAAAGCCAATCTTAGTTCAACACTCAGGATCCTGTAAGTCTACATTAATATATAAAAATTCCTTTGGAATTTTTTTTATCTCTACCCCATAAGATACATGCTGGCAATCATCCCCCAAGTATATGGCCCACCAATATACATCTGAAGGGTCTCATGACTAAGATGTTATGAGATAGTAATAAATGACCTTTTCCTCACAAGAGCTGGTCCCCTAAAGGTCATGGAAACCTTGCTTCCAAAATTCTTTAGAGGTTTACACTATCCCTAACCCCCTTCCAACTTGAGAGTATATAATGGACTACTCCTCATGACCCCAGGGCAGTACTTTCTACCCTCAGGTCCTATCTCTGTGCTTTAATAAAGCCACATTTTTGCACCAAAGACATCTCAATACTTTTTTCTTGGTCATCTGTTCCAAATCCTAATGTTCTCCCTACATCAATTTCACCTCAAAATAGAAGTAAAATCTATAAGCATCTATCTATTCGCTAAACCACATTGATATTTGTTGGCCCTACTCTTGATTTTGTCAAAAGTGGCATGTTTAAGGGTAGTGGTGGACATCATCACATACACAATGACACCAGGTGCTGAAACATCTGGGAAGGCAATTTCTGTCTCTGGTTTCCAATCTCATAAGGCTTCCTTTTGTCACGTTTGGCTATGGACTTGAATGGGAAGAGTCGGAAATACACTAGATTTAGAAGAAGATGAACCATCTCTATTATTTTCCTTAAAGAAATTCCCTCGCATTCTCTATAGGATCTCAGATCTGTGTATGTCCTTTTCTAGCTCTCATCACTTGAAATCTGAGGAATAATATCTATGTATCTATATCGCCTATCCACCATAGCTAAGAGAGCCCAGGTCCAGCCTGAAAGGCCTTTCTTATTACTCATTGCTCATGAAAGAAGCACCACTCTTAACTGGTCCATATTTTTTTGTTTGTTTCTTTTTTTTTTCTTTTTTTTTTTTTTTGGTCCACGCTTCTTTATTATAGATTTCTAGTAATTTCTGGTATACATCATGCCTTTGGAAACCCTTAACCTCACCAACATATATGTATTACTCTAATCAGAGTTTACACTGAGTAGTCTAAATAACTTTTGCCAGGTGGATGCAGGTGTACACCATGTAGGTTTTGGTTTCCAAGTGTGAACCTGGGCCTGAATCTTGAGTAATTTCTCTGTAGTCAGAGCTATATTCACTCAAGCATTTGAATCAGTGGTTTACATAGGTCACAAACATGCTTTCAGGAAAGGAACACCCATAAGCAGGTTTGGAGTCCTGATGCAAATCTTTTCGCACGGAATAATGCATTCAGTTACGGTTTCCTCTGGGAGCCCGTAGTGTGGCTCTGTGTACTTGGCTGTCCCATTCAGTGCATCCGGGTGGGTTCCTGAACCAGGGCTCAATGGCACAATGTGTTGTTACTCACAATCAATTTCCTAATCTTCCTCAGGTTGACTCCACAGAGATCATGTCTCTCCCTGTGTAGGAATATCTCTCTGTGGGCAGCTAAAAAAACAATCTGTATAGCTCTGGACTAGGAAGATGGTTCCAAAGAACTCTGCTTCTCTGCCCTGAAAACAACCCCTTGTCCTGAAAACAACCCCTTAGCATCACAGCTTAGGAAAAACATCACTTTCTTAGGGTCTAGAATAAATTTTTGTGACTTACATCCAAAGGAGGATAGTGAGCATTGCATAACAACAGAGCTGCGCACGGAGGCAGTTGAATTTCTGAGGCCACTCTCTACATGGGTCTTTTAAAAGAAACATCAATATTCAGAATTGCCAAAATTTTTAGGTATTTAGAGGATAAAATAAACATTTAAGATTTATTGTTAGTAGCAACATACCTAGTATTACAGTGACATGTATTTAATCCTCACAACAATTATTGGAGATGGTTGTTATCCCTAGTTTATAGGTGAAGAATCTGAATTTCAGCAAGGTTAAGTAATGTGTCTGTGATTTCTCATATAACAAACAGGTAAATATGAGAATTGAACCCAGGTATATTTTGACTCTACCTACACTCCCTAGCTCTGCTTAATTAAAACAAATAAGCAATGAAGCAAACAAAAAGAGAAGCAAGCAAACAAAAAATTAGGGGGGAAATACTCCTCATATACCCAAACATCTCATTTCTTTGCAAATATTTCTCTTTCCATATAATTGACAGATTTGAGAGTTAACAATTAAAGTCCTTGATGGATATCATTCTATCAGGAGCACAAGGAAAAAGGAAAGAAATCCTAAGATAAAATTAGTTTTCTTTTTTGTAGTCGTTGCCTAACTTACAAGATAAAGTGTTAGACTCAAAGGCAGTGCAGTTAGCAGTAAAATATAAATTCATGAAGAAAACTGATGCTGTGGGGAAAAAAAGTCAAAGAAAAATAATTTCATTCTGAGATCTAGGTTTAGCATTCTAGTGCAAATCAAGAGCCCTTTTAGGAAAACACCCAGATAGCAGCAGAATAGCCTAGAAAATGGGCCAATTATAAGAACCACTTAGGTACCTGCAGTAGGACGAAACCTAAAAAGAATACTCAAAATTACTATTACTGGGTAGTTCAAACCAGCAACAGAGAATAGCTGTGAATTTTTAGTGAAGAAAATAGGTTGCAGCATAAGCAACAGAACTTTCTGTTTAACTGCCTGCAAAGAACTGATTTGGAATAAGTGGGGTTTTTTGGGTCATTGAGACTGAGATGGTTATGAAAGGCTTCTTCAGAGGGGGGGCAGTTCTCATTTGGCTTATTCACAGAACATTTTATGTGGTTTTAGGACATGGAGTCCAGCTATAGTTATCACATCCTCATAAACAAGATCTAGAATTCTCTTGGCACTAGGCCAATTATTGAAAGTGCCTAATTCTTTTATTATTTTAGAATTAGTTTACAAAATGGTATGAAGTAAGGATCTAAATTTATTTTTCTCTTAAAATTTTAGCCATCAATTCCATCACCATTTGTTGAATAATATATCCTTTCTCCTGACATTTTTCGTATTTCTGACTTACTATATGTTGTACATATGTAGATGTCCTTCTGTGTTCTTTGCCATATCTACTTTTATTGGGTGGATATAGCACAGTTTTATTTTTAATTCACAGCTGCATGTTTAGAGTGTGTTTTGATATCCAATAGGGAAAGACACCTTTCTGACAATTTTGTCTATTCCTAATAATCTGTTCTTCCTGGTAAATCTAAAAATCTTTTGGCAATATGAAAATAAATATTTTTAACATTCCTGGTATTCAAAAATCAAAATGTATTAAGAGCTATATCGTGAAAATTATTCCTCTCATCCTTGTTTGCCATTTTCTGGTTCCCATGCCATACTTCTCCCACAAACCGCTAACCACTAACATTTGTTTTATATGTATCTTTCAGAATTTCTTTATGCATGTTAAAGCAATTATAGTACACTCTTAATTTTCCTATTTTTTTTAAAGATTTTATTTAATTATTCATGAGAGAGAGAGAGAGAGAGAGAGAGAGAGAGGCAGAGGTAGAAACAGGCTCCATGCAGGGAGCCCGACGTGGAACTCGATCCCAGGACTCCAGGATCACGCCTGGGCCGAAGGCAGGTGCTAAACTGCTGAGCCACCTGGGAATCCCCCAATTTTCCTATTTTTTAAATGAAAGTTACTTAACAATATACGCTTATCACTTAACAATATACCTTGATCATTTAACAATATACCTTGGGGATATCTTCATTTTAGTATACAGGCAGCATTCTTATTCTTTTATTATAGTTTGATAGCATTTTATAGATGTTCCAAAATCTATAAAATAATTAGTCCCCTATTGATGGAACTTTATGTTTGTCAGTCTTTTGTCATTACAAACAATACCAATGTGAGTAAACTTGCATAAACCCAAATTAGTGAAAGAATAATTGTATCAGTGAATAATTTATCAGGGATAGAATTGTTGGGTCAAAAAACACAAGCTTGTGTAATTACAATAAATCTTACCAAAGTGACTTTTGCATGGGATCACATAAATTTACACTTTCCCTAGTGATCTATGTGGGTACCCATTTCTTCCCTGTGTTAATAACATTGTGTATTACCTAAATTTTGGGTTTTTGCTAATCTGAACATGACAGATGGTATCACATTTAATTATATGAGTCACATTTAGCATCTTTTCCTATATTTAAGAGCTACTATATTTCTTTTCTTTAATATTTTTTAATGAAGTATTTTTCTAGGTGCTCTTTATAGATAAGGAAAAAGGAGAACACTTGGTGATTGAGTTGAAAATATTTTTCCCCATGTAATCTTTAAATTATTTTTTCAGATCTTAAAAATGTATGCTTAAATTATATCAATTTTTTGATGATTTCTGAAGTTTGAGCCCTAAACTTCCTTCCTTTCTTGAAAGTTGGAATAAATTGTATGATTTCTCCTTGTATTTTTATTATTATTTCATTTTAAAATATAAATTAATATAAATTAGTGGTTTTTTGGTAATTATCCTGCTGTATGATTTAAAGTATGGATTTGACTTTTTTTTTTTTTTTTTTTTTTGGTCTAAGTGGCTATGAAATTGTTCCAACCCCATTTTCCCACAGACTTGATGTGTTATTTTCAATTTCTATTGGTATCTATTTCTGGGCTTTCTTTTCTAATTCCATTGATCTGCCTATTTATGTATGTTTTCCACTATTTTAAATATTGAGGTTTTATAATACATTTGAATATCTGGTAGAGCATATCTCATCCATTGCTCTTTCTGAGGCTTTTCTGACTCTTCTTTATTTTTCTATCCTTATTATCAATTGTTTACTTCTGCAGAAATCTTTTTTAAAAAATTAGAAACATAATAACATTGTTAAAATAGCTTAGGGATAATGACATAATGTGGACTTTGGAATTTTTGCATAAGAGCATATTACATATTTCTACTTGTCCAAGGCTTCTCCTGTGTTCTCTAGTAGTATTTAAAATTTTTTCTTCATGAATGTTTTACACATTTATACTTAAATGTCTTTCTTGGATGTTTATGTATTTTGTGGCTGTAGGAAATCAAGGTTTTTTTTTTTTCACATTTGATTCTGACTATATAAATGATATTGATCTCTGTATATTAATTTTATGCCTTGCTAACTTACTGAATTCTTTTATACTCTGTCTCAGTATCTGAAAATAATGATAGTTTTATCTCTTGTTCAATTGTTATAGCTTATTTTACTTTCAGCAAAACAGCAGATAATAGCAGTATCCTTCCCCACCCCCCCTGCCTTCCCTTCATTTAGGAAATCTGGTGCTTCTCTGTTAAGGATAAAGAATTTAGGCTGACATAGATTATATTATCATGTTGGAAACAAATAATCTATACTTTCATTACTGAATTCTAAAATAACACTTATGATACTGAATGAAATTGCACTAATTTACAATATCATAGTCAGGAAGTTAAAAGTCTTTTCATTGTGAAACAGTGTATACCATCTTACTGGCTAAGTATTTGACGTCCTTTAGTAAAATTCTGTGGTTTCCTTCACATATGACTCACCATCTTGTGGAAGGGACAGAGAAAAAGCAACTACTTACAATTCTGTGCTTTATGTATAGCATTTTTAAACTTATCACTAAAAGTCTGATTATCTGTCTTATTATCCAGTGTTTATATTTAAGTCCCCATTTAACTTGAGATCTAACCAGCTTTTGAATTCCTTCTAAATCCTAAATTCCTTCCTCCTTAAAACATTTTCTTTTTCTTTGATCTAATAATACCTCACTACAGGTTTTCCTCTAATATCTCTCACTATTCATTTGCATGAGTTTATTCCTAGCTCCTTTATATTTGTTTTCACTATTGCAAATAGGAATTTTCCCCACTTTTCCATTGTACTTTTCCAACTGGTTCTTGTAGATAGGAACTGAAAGAATTGTCATCCTCATGAAAATTTTTTTCTATTGGTCTTTTGATTGTTTTTTCAGTTTTTCAGTTGCAGTCTTTACAAGAACAATGTTAAATAATGGTTGAATAAATAAGCACATTTTTCTTGTTTCTTACTTAAAAGGGAATAAATAGTGCTTTACAAGCAAGTATAATGATGATGATTATTGGTCTTACGGTTATTCTTCTCTTTTTTTGTTTAAAAATACAATTTTGGGGATGCTGGGGTGGCTCAGCAGTTGAGCATCTGCCTTCAGCCTAGGGTGTGATCCTGGAGACCTGGGATAGAGTCTCATGTCGGGCTCCCTGCATGGAGCCTGCTTTCTTCCTCTGCCTGTGTCTGTGCCTCTGTGTGTGTGTGTGTGTGTTTCATGAATAAATAAATAAAATCTTTAAAACAAATTAAAAAAATAAAAATATATAATTTGGTTAATAATGGGGACTATTTCTAGACTTTCTAACATTGAAGATAATCATATCTTTTCTGATAGTGACAAAAGCATATTTTTTTTCTTATTGGTTATATTAAATAGATACATTCTTTTAGTAAATGCATTCCACAATAAATTTGACTAAATTATGGTGAATTAATGTTTTAATGTATGGCTGAATTTTATTTACAAATATATGATTTAGGAGCTTAAAATCCATAATATTTTTTAAGTTTTTATTTAAATTCCCGTTAGTTAACATTAAGTGTAATATTAGCTTTAGGTGTACAATATAGTGATTCAAGACCTCTATACATCACTCAGTGCTCATCACAAGTACACTCCTTAATCCCCATCACCTATTTCACCCATCCCCCATCCCCTTCTCTCTGGTAACTATCAGTTTGTGCTCTATATATTTAAGAGTTCTTGGTTTGCTTTTCTCTCTCTTTTTTTCCCTCCCTTTACTCATTTGTGTTGTTTTTTAAATTCTACATGTGAGTGAAATCATATGGTATTTATCTTTTCTTGCTGAATTTAAAATCCATAATATTTTAAGCTTGCTTATGGTTTGCATATTTGTGCTAAATAATTAGTTGTGATATTTGTTTTTCCACAAATACTTATTAAGCACTCACTTTGCTGTAGTCATTATGCTGGGTGCCAGGAGTACAAAGGATCACAAAATCAATGTGACACCTGAACTTCTGGATCTCTCAGTGTAAGGAAGGTACAATTGGAACCATGATGTATTTTACAAAGAAGAGTTAATAATAGTCTGGGGACAAAATAGGAGAATCTGAACTAGTTTGGAATTTCCAAATGCTCAGGAAGACTTTTCTGAGGAACTGACAATTACAGGAGCTGAAAATGAAGTAGCAGTGAATGTGTGAAAAGGATTGGGGAATCTGGAAGAGCCTTTTCAGTACCACGGATTCTGGAGCAGGAGATACTAGAATACACAGAACAGGGAGAGAAGAGTGCATATGTGCTGCAAGGGGCAAGCCCTTGCAACTCTTTCAGGGGTTTCTTTTGGTATTTACCTCTGTATCTCTAAACTATGTGCTTCATGATATATCATTGTCTGTTGACTTTGTCCTCTTGAAAATAAGTACTATAATTTCCTCTACTACTCTACCAATTACGTGCATAGATACTATCCCCAGTGCTCCCAAAGTGGTCATGTCATACCACTGACCAGATGTGTTTTTTCATTTTTTACGTATTTGACTCTGTGAAATGAATTCACAGAAGAGCTATGTGGCACAATAAGATTACATTTTTTCCCTATACAAATTTTCTCCCCAAAGTTAATAATCACCCTCATTTGTTTCTATGTAGTATGTTCCCCAGATCTCTTCCAGTTGCTTACATCACCTCTCGATGCCTTCAAATACAACAGTATTTTATTAATTCTATCTTCTTCCAGACTTCTGAACCTCCTGACCTGCTTTAGTCAGAGCTGGTTGTTTCTGAGACTACTACAAGCCTGTCATCTGGGAATCTCCCTTTACCATCATCCTTTCTCTTTGCCTCTTTCTTGTGTGTTTGTTCTTTTGTTTTCTAAGTCCTATGACTGCCTCTTTCTTGATTTCTTCTCAGTTTCTTCCTAGAAAAGTGGCATGGAAGATAAGATTTGGGAGGTATTTTATATCTGAAAGTATTTTCGAATCATTCTGGCATTTTTGTATTAGTTTAGGGATAGAATTCTAGGTTGGAAATAATTATCACTAAGGAATCTTAAAGGTAGTATCACATTGTGATTAAGCTTCTTGTGTTGTTTACATTCTGATTTGTTAGCCTTTGTAATGGTACTTGTTTGATTTTTCTTCAATGTTCCCTAAATTTTAAAGTTGCATGAAACTGCACCTTTAGTGTGAGTTTATTTTTTGCCATTGTGTTGAATACTCAGTGGATCATTTCAAAATGAAGATTATGATCCTACTTCTGTAAAATTTCTTTGACGGTTCTTTTCCTGATTTTCTCTTCCTAGAACTCTGATTTACATGTTGGAACTCTCGGACTGAACTTATTTTTTAAAAAATCTTTTCTTTTCTTCATTTTTAAATTTTTGTTCTGCTTCCCAGGATGGTGTATTAATTTTATCTTCCAATTATTATAATGAGGGTTTTTAAAAAAAATTTGCTAACATATTTATGACTTCCAAAGTCCTTTTTTATCAAATATTCATTTATCAAGGCACTTCATTCTTATTTCATAGATGCAGTATTTTAGAAATTCACATGATCTGGTTTCCTGCATTTTTCCTCTACTCTTTCTTTGTTTCCTTATTTATTTTGGCCTCCATTTCTCCTGTTAGAATATTTCCTCAGACATTCTCCTTGCCTATTTGCATATATTAGAGAAGAACACAAAGAAGCTGATTAACATTTTCTATGCAAGGGTGGGTTTTGCAGACTGGGAACTTCTTTACAGGCCTGGCCTTTCTCACCAGTGTCTGAGAGAAATTGTCTCTACAGAATGTTATATAAGTTTTCATTTGTCCCAAGGGAGTTACTTAGCTAGTATCATTCTAGATTCAGAGAAGATAATTTAATTCTTTGTATACAATGGAAGCTCTAGATCATTAGAGTTTACTTCTCCCACAGAACTTAGTTTGAGAAGGATTACTGTGCCTCCAGTATGTCTTTAGAACTTTTTTTTTCCCCCTCAGGCTCATCAGATCCCCCAGAAAAGAACCTTTTAATCAGCTATCTGTAGGGTATAAAATGCCAATATTCTGGGAGCTCAGTGGGGAAATCAAGCTAGGTGTGTCAAGATGTCACTGAGTAAAGATTCACTGAAGCCCCTGTTTACAGTAATTCTGTTTGCCCCATAGCCTGAGAATGGATGGCATCATCTACATAATGGATGAAATTGGGACAAACAGGATTGGTTAAAAGTACAATTAAAAATGAAATTAGGCTGGGTGCCTGGCTGGCTAAGTGGGTATAGCATCTGACTCTTGATCTCAGTATCATGGGTTTGAGATGCACATTGGATGGAGATTACTTAAAAAAAAAAGAAAACAAATTAGGCCTTTATATCTCCTCTTTGATTCCAGGTAGAGGGGTCTCTCTTATTTATCTTTTTTTGCAACAGACTGAGGGTTTTCTCTGGTGATGTAACAGAATCCTGGCCTATGAGCCACCAGCAGGGTTGTGGCTGAGAGTCCATTACTTTCTGTAAACAGGGGCCTAAGTGAATCTTCAGGAGGTTCTGTAGTGCAACCCACACTCACTATAGTGCCTGCATAGGATTCATTTGTTTGTATTCTGGTAAGTCATTTACCACTCATCTTCTGCTTTTAAACTTCTCAAATTTTCTTTCTGTCATCTCTTCCTCTAGTATCTTTATTCTTGCAATTTTGAGACTAAAGAAAACGGAAAATATCTTTTACTGTTATTTCAGGAGGTTCAGAAAAGAGCAAAAGAAAATGCACATGCTTAATTCACTACCTATGAACAGAAGCCTAATTATTTTGTCTTTAAATTACATTTTAATTACCTATAGAGATAAGATTGTCCCATTCATCACTGTTTCAGGAAAAAACTTATTTGCTTCTGTTTATTCCATCCTGATGAACTTCAAAGTAATTAAAAAAAAATCTATGGAGATGTGTTTTGCATGTACATGAAGTATTTATAAATATTTATTGGGAAGAATTTTTACAATATCATGGCTTGATATTTAAGAAAATAAACCTCTGTCCTCCACTTTGTATATCTTCTTTTAAGATTTCTTAGCAAAGATTTTTTTTAAACATTTATTTTTTTTAAGATTTTTTATTTATTCATAGAGACACAGAGAGAGAGAACAGAAGAGACCCAGGCAGAGGGAGAAGCAGGCTCCAAGCAGGGAGCCTGATGTGGGACTTGATTCCAGGTCTCCAGGACCACGCCCTGGACTGAAGGTGGCGCTAAACCCCTGAGCTACCCGGGCTGCCCTCTTAGCAAAGATTTTAGAGCTATTTATGTGTTTCTTGTTAAGATGATTACAGGTTAGTTTAAATAATTTGATTGGCTTTTTGAAAAACAGTGTTATATTCCTGTTAGACTTTCTGAGATTTTGTAGTATATAAATTTTAATTTGTGAATATTTATTTTGTAAGTAGACAGCTTATCACAATCTTTTTTGTTTTAATAGATTTTTGCAGTTATTTGAGTGCCATAGGCAGACAAATATTACCTATAAATAATAATAATAATTTTCTCTATTTACAATAACCATTCTTATTTTGAAGTTCCAAACCAATCTTATCAGTTTGTATCCTTTCTTTCCTTCTATTTGCTTTTTTTTTTTTTAATTTTTATTTATTTATGATAGTCACACAGAGAGAGAGAGAGAGAGAGAGAGGCAGAGACAGAGGCAGAGGGAGAAGCAGGCTCCATGCACCAGGAGCCCGACGTGGGATTCGATCCCCGGTCTCCAGGATCGTGCCCCGGGCCAAAGGCAGGCGCCAAACCGCTGCGCCACCCAGGGATCCCCTATTTGCTTTTTATAGATGTATTTAGCTGTTATTTTTGTACTGTCTTACAATATTAATTTATTTTAATAGTTTTTGTTGAATAATGTCTGAAATAATTTTATATTTATGTGGAACATTGTTGAACAAATATTTCTGTAATAATGTTATAATTTTCATATTTTTATAAATTATAATTATTTTCATTTACTTTTTGAGCTAATATTTCATAGGAACATAGATTTTTTAAAAAATAATGTAGCTTTCTTCTGTGAACTTTCATTTTTACAGTTTAAAGTACTTTTTTATTTGAATATAGTTGACATACAATTACATTAACAGCATAGTGATTCAACTTCTCTATATACTCTGCTCTGCTATGCTCACCATGGTGTAATTACCATCATTATTATATTTTTAAATTATTCTGTATGATGGCTGTCTCAAACTGATAGTCTATGGCTTCATTCCGCCAATAGACATGTTTTATTTAGAAATTTTGATATATCTGGAAGTCTTTTTTTTTTTTTTTTTGGTTCTATTTATCTTACTTTGAAGTCTTTTTTTTTTAATTTATTTTTTATTGGTGTTCAATTTACTAACATACAGAATAACCCCCAGTGCCGTCACCCATTCACTCCCACCCCCCGCCCTCCTCCCCTTCTACCACCCCTAGTTCGTTTCCCAGAGTTAGCAGTCTTTACGTTCTGTCTCCCTTTCTGATATTTCCCACACATTTCTTCTCCCTTCCCTTATATTCCCTTTCACTATTATTTATATTCCCCAAATGAATGAGAACATATAATGTTTGTCCTTCTCCGACTGACTTACTTCACTCAGCATAATACCCTCCAGTTCATCCACGTTGAAGCAAATGGTGGGTATTTGTCATTTCTAATAGCTGAGTAATATTCCATTGTATACATAAACCACATCTTCTTTATCCATTCATCTTTCAATGGACACCGAGGCTCCTTCCACAGTTTGGCTATCGTGGCCATTGCTGCTATAAACATCGGGGTGCAGGTGTCCCGGCGTTTCATTGCATTTGTATCTTTGGGGTAAATCCCCAACAGTGCAATTGCTGGGTCATAGGGCAGGTCTATTTTTAACTCTTTGAGGAACCTCCACACAGTTTTCCAGAGTGGCTGCACCAGTTCACATTCCCACCAACAGTGTAAGAGGGTTCCCTTTTCTCCGCATCCTCTCCAACATTTGTTGTTTCCTGCCTTGTTAATTTGCCCCATTCTCACTGGTGTGAGGTGGTATCTCATTGTGGTTTTGATTTGTATTTCCCTGATGGCAAGTGATGCAGAGCATTTTCTCATGTGCGAGTTGGCCATGTGTATGTCTTCCTCTGTGAGATTTCTCTTCATGTCTTTTGCCCATTTCATGATTGGATTGTTTGTTTCTTTGGTGTTGAGTTTAATAAGTTCTTTATAGATCGTGGAAACTAGCCCTTTATCTGATATATCATTTGCAAATATCTTCTCCCATTCTGTAGGTTGTCTTTTAGTTTTGTTGACTGTATCCTTTGCTGTGCAAAAGCTTCTTATCTTGATGAAGTCCCAATAGTTCATTTTTGCTTTTGTTTCTTTTGCCTTCGTGTATGTATCTTGCAAGAAGTTACTGTGGCCGAGTTCAAAAAGGGTGTTGCCTGTGTTCTTCTCTATGATTTTGATGGAATCTTGTCTTACATTTAGATCTTTCATCCATTTTGAGTTTATCTTTGTGTATGGTGAAAGAGAGTGGTCTAGTTTCATTCTTCTGCATGTGGATGTCCAATTTTCCCAGCACCATTTATTGAAGAGACTGTCTTTCTTCCAATGGATAGTCTTTCCTCCTTTATCGAATATTAGTTGATCCTCTCATTAGATGCAGAGAAAGCATTTGACAAAATACAGCATCCATTTCTGATCAAAACTCTTCAGAGTGTAGGGATAGAGGGAACATTCCTCTACATCTTAAAAGCCATCTATGAAAAGCCCACAGCAAATATCATTCTCAATGGGGAAGCACTGGGAGCCTTTCCCCTAAGATCAGGAACAAGACAGGGATGTCCACTCTCACAACTGCTATTCAACATAGTACTGGAAGTCCTAGCCTCAGCAATCAGACAACAAAAAGACATTAAAGGCATTCAAAATGGCAAAGAAGAAGTCAAACTCTCCCTCTTCGCCGATGACATGATACTCTACATAGAAAACCCAAAAGTCTCCACCCCAAGATTGCTAGAACTCATACAGCAATTCGGTAGCATGGCAGGATACAAAATCAATGCCCAGAAATCAGTTGCATTTCTATACACTAACAATGAGACTGAAGAAAGAGAAATTAAGGAGTCAATCCCATTTACAATTGCACCCAAAAGCATAAGATACCTAGGAATAAACCTAACCAAAGAGGTAAAGGATCTATACCCTCAAAACTATAGAACACTTCTGAAAGAAATTGAGGAAGACACAAAGAGATGGAAAAATATTCCATGCTCATGGATTGGCAGAATTAATATTGTGAAAATGTCAATGTTACCCAGGGCAATATACACGTTTAATGCAATCCCTATCAAAATACCATGGACTTTCTTCAGAGAGTTAGAACAAATTATTTTAAGATTTGTGTGGAATCAGAAAAGACCCCGAATAGCCAGGGGAATTTTAAAAAAGAAAACCATATCTGGGGGCATCACAATATCTGGAAGTCTTTTAAAATGCAGTGTAACTAGGTAAATGTGGAATTGGTTATAGCTAGAAATTTAGCACCTTTGTTTTAGACCTCACCAATTTCACTCTCTTTATGCTAATAATTGACCTTTTAACTCCTAGGATAGGAAATACAGTTCTGTTTGTGATTATCTTGTATTTGTACTTATAATTATCTCATATTTAGGGGAAAGAAGAAACTCCAAACTTTTTCATGAACAATCAAAGAATAATCTTCAAATTTGTTTATAAGCAGTTTGAGAAAAGGCAAAATACTACAAAACTAGTGACCCTGATAATGTTTTAGTATGTCAAAGTTTTGTCCAATTAAATGAAGCAAAAGAATTTGAGCTAAAAAAAAATTTCTATCCTATTTCTAATAAGCAAGCTATATAAGTAAGTATGTCAATATAAAATATATCTCTACTGCAGATGTTACAAATATAGAGGGAATGGTGGAGTTGCCATGATTTTTTTGTAAAGGACCAGATGGTAAATATTTTCAGGTTTGCCAGTCATGCTGTTTCTGTTGCAACTCAACTATGCCACTGTGATGTGAAAGAAGCCATAGGCAAAACAGAAATGAATAAGCATGGTTGTGTTCCAACAAAACTTTTTCTTTGCAAAAACATGTGATAGACTTGATTTGGCCTGTGGACCATAGTTTGCCAATGTCTGGCACAGAGGAACTTATCAGGTCCCACTTTATACAGAAAAAAGTGGAGGAAAATTTTTAAAAAATGACCTGCAACCTGGTCATGGGGTTACATAATGGCATGGCCCCTCAGCTGCCTATTTCTGCCCAAGTAACTGAGGATGGAGAAATCAGTCAAGACATGGTCTTTAGTATTGTATATGTATTCAACCTTCTCCCACTACTGTATCCAGCTCCTTCAAAGGCAGCTTATCTTTTAAAATGCACTCTTTTAAAATGCAGTGTAACTAGGTAAATGTGGAATTGGTTATAACTAGAAATTTAGCATCTTTGTTTTAGACTTCACCAATTTCACTCTCTTTATGCCAATAATTGACCTTTTAAGGTCAATTAAGGTTAAATTTTAACCTTTTAACCATACTTATTTACTAGCAGTACTCATTTTATATCATGGCCATCCTGAGCTTGTCCATTTGCAACCACCAGTTTATCTGTTAATTCTCATCCCTTGTGCTATTCCCTTTCAAATCCATTAATCATTGTCAGACACTGTATGAGGGGAGGGCTTCTACAAAGCCATCTTACTGACGCTACCTTACTTGAGAACAAGATGCAGCACCCACTGTACTCTAGGAAACTATCAGAACAAACCCCACCATGGTCTCTGCATATTTAACTTAGGCACTGTGAGATTGCTGATGTTTCACAGTTGCCTGTTATCAACGGAACTCCTTCCTACCTTTGTGCTGCTGTGATCCATTCATTCCTCCTGTACTACCCAAATCTTTCCACTATGTTCCCAGTATTGTGGTGAGATGATCAGCAGTGTATTCTCAGCTTCCTTCTTGAACATGTCTTCTGCCCTCTAGTTTTTACTGAATTTAACTGTCCCATGAAGACTCTACTTTCTTAACATGAATAATAAGCAAAGTCTACAGCTATTTTGAGGCCAACATCACTATAATTCACCATCTTGCTTTTCTCTTATTGCTGTCACCTGATTTTCTCTCCATCATTCACTGAAGACAATCCATTCTCTTTAATCATTCAAGATATCTTTTATGCACATCTCTGACTTCAAGTAGCTTTTAGGGTAACAGAAACACTTGAACATGGGACTTATTAGACCTGGCAAGTACCAATATCTCCATTAAAAAAAAGTGCAAAAAGTAATGCTCCACCTCTCTATTTTTCTCAAGTTATCTCAGTAAGCTTTTCCAGTTTAGTTTATGCTCCTGGTCCATAATATGACTGCAAAATGTTTTATACACTGTGGTTACATAGTGTTCATATTCTAAGCTTACATATTCCAAATACAGAGCATATATGTGTGTGTGGGTATATGCATACATATATGAATGGATATAAAATGCATGTGTATATAAATCATCTATTTGTATATTAAGTATTTGCTTTCTCTAATCTTCCATTGGATATTAAAACTTTTTGAGAACAGGGGCTATGATATCTATGAGAACTTGTTTCCAGATTTCTTCTTTTCTTAGAGCTCCAACAGGTAATAAGCAGGAACTTATTGTTGAAGAGCTTCCAGTCTTTGGTTATAAAATCACAGAATTATTTTGAAGCATTTTCATCCTTTCTTTCCAAGTGTTCAAGTAATAAGAAAGACAGCAGGATCTTTTATCCCGGAACAAATATAAAGATATTTAAGATCATGTTACTGTATAGTCAAAGGATTACTATGGAGACTAAAGAATACTTTCAAGCTGAAATAACAACTTTGAATTAAGGAAAAAAATACTTAAGCACTTGTCCTAGATAAGAGCCAGTATGAGTTGCCTAAGCACTGACTATGTGCTTTTCAGAGTGCTATTTTGCAAAGTCATCCCATAGTCAGATTTCTAAACATAGACCTTGTAAATCAGAGGAAAAATCCAGAAGATATTTTTGTTCACTGAGGTCAGATGAAAATTTCCACTCTTTAGTATTTTGTCCCTCTAAACAATGTTAGCTGCCCTTAGTCTTAAACTTTGAGGAGCAGGAGAGGAGGTTTAGTTAAAAAATTCTAATGGAATATTTATAGGAGTATTAAATAATCAAATTATCATTATTCAGCTTGACATTTGGTCTTTCCCATCTTACATCTCTGATTATACTCCCCTAAATACTTTTTTTTCCACATTATCAGAAATTCCTTGTAATGCCAAAATCAGAAAAAGCCTAAGGTCTTCCCTGGGAATATAGCTGCAGAATAGCTGAGGTCAGAGACTAGTTAACTGCTATAGTCAGCTATGGAATTTTAGATATGAACAAAAGAATGTAATGTGGCATTAAAAATACATATACAGTTTTAAAACTTATACCATGAGTATAAGTCAGTGTCCTGACTGAGGAGTCAGTCTCCTATAGTCCAAGTTGCCCCCATGTGAGCCACTGAAGGACGATACAATTAGTTGCTGTTGTGGAGAGAAAGAAAATTACTCATAGATACTTCTAGCAGCAGGCATGCTCTCATCTGGGCACACTACTAGAAATATATTAATAAATATAATTTCATGCAGCCATGGTGATTCTTAGCAATACACATGTAGTGAAAACTTTGCTTAAGCATTTACTTAAGTAGTCAAGCAAAGAATAGAACCAACACTGACTAAATATAGAATTGTAGGTTTAGGAGATAAGTGGAACAGTAAACCAACAAGGTTTCATTCTATACAGAGTCTTGTGGAGGGACACTGAATCCCAACGGAATGACCTCCTACATTGTATTGTACAGACATAATTAGGAAATATTCTTACTACTAAAGAACACTCACCAAGTAAATGTGTGTTTAAAAACCATAATCATATTAAAGTGTTTCTTATAATTTCATAGCATTATTCCTCTGTGTCATGTAATTCTAATGACTACTGCTTAAAAGAAAGTTTGCATTTGGATGAAAAACCATGAATGAAATCATCATTTGAGTTTTTAATAAACTAAATTTCTATTTTTCAAAAAAGGATACATTCATGCCCTTGTGTACTCAGTGTATACAGAGACTTAGATCTATTTTTAGTTTACATCAGCAAATATAGTCTATGTTTTGGAGTATTATTTGTGTAATTCAGTGTAAGAAACATACTATACTGAACTCTCCCTTGGGAAACAATTTAGAATCAGTGAGTATGTCACTTGAAAAGAGACATCTTCATTTCTAAAGTAAAAAACAAACAAACAAAAACGCTAAACAATGAACAACAACAAACTACAGATTTCCAGGAAAAGTGGTCTAAGACAAAAAAGATACCTGTGTTTGAAAACACAACCAGCACTGATTTCGAAACAAAATAATTTCTTTTTTCATCCCCTATCTGCAACTTCTTTGCTATATGACCTTGGTTACTAATTTTTTGGTGGAGGAAGGCTTTGTTTTCTGTGAAA
This sequence comes from Canis lupus dingo, assembly GCF_003254725.2. Lineage (NCBI taxonomy): Eukaryota > Metazoa > Chordata > Mammalia > Carnivora > Canidae > Canis > Canis lupus. The sequence continues at coordinate 38,336,914 of NC_064254.1, forward strand.
TTAGGGGTGTAATACTTAAATTTTCATGGTAAATGATATAGCAATTCTTTTATGGTTTGTTTTCATTGCATGAATATCAAGATAGAACAGGAAATGATCAATGAGTAATGCATTAAGCATCAGATGTCTTTATGGATAGGCTCAATTTTAGGTTCAACTTGGTTTTATATACTTAAATAATCAGGAGCATTTACAGATCATATTTGGTCTCATCTGTTAGAACAGTCTTTCTACACTCCATTGAAAAACCAGTGCTTCTCTGTATTAGCTAAATATACTGTCTTATAAACGGATCACTCTGATTAATTTGACAGAAAGCTGATCAGCTCTCCTTTGAAGACTATATAGAACAGCATAAATAAGATAGTGTAACAAGTATAACAGATGGATATACATTCATTCATATCTCAGACCTCATTTATATTATGTTACCTTCAACTTGTCAAGAATATGCATAGTTTGTATGTGGAAGATTAATAATCAGTCAAATGTAGATGATTGTAGTTTAAAAGGTGGTATTGTTTAACCGAAAAATAACAAAGTAGAAAAAAATTGCTGGAACAGCTAGCTCAAAGGGAAGGATGCCGTTTTTCCTTTAGGATGTTTGCAAAGGGTGTAAGTATGACACCTCAGAAAATTCTGTCTAGTAAAGTAATAATACACTCAGTCTGCTCAAAATCAGAGTCTGAAAATTAATAATCTAAAACTGATCTTCAAGAGACTGGATGATTCATGTGCTTCCCAATTGTACTAGCAATAAGAAACATATCTCTTACATTGTATTTATTCATCATAAACATGCACAAAACAAAATACCAGTGCTTATTCCCATCCATAAAACTCAACTGAGAAACATATTTGGATTTATTTATTTCCTTTTTATATTTTCTTTTTTGGTAAACATGTTAGAACTTCTTGAGGCTAGAATAAGATAAACAGTAACAATGTTCCTTAATTTACTCAAATGTCATTCTAATATTTTTATTTTGTTTTACTAATACATATGAAAACATTAGTAAAAAATTAATTTCCCCAATATACTTTCAAACAAACATGTAATTTTAATAGTTTTAGCTCACATTTTATACTTTTAGCACACATGTCAAAAATGCAAAGAAACATAAGTGATCAGTTTAATCTATTGTAAAATGAATACGTATGTAACCACTATCCTGGTTAGGAAATTGAATATTGCCGGTACTCCAGAGACCAGCTCCTCATATGTCTCCTTCTCAATCTTATCTATTGCTTTTCCCTAATGGTAATCACCTCCTGACTCTTATGAAAATCACTTCCTTGCTTTTTCCTATTTATCACCTCCTCTTTGCAAAAGTTTCTACACTGACCTTTAATTTTGCCTCATTTGTGTAGTGTTTACAAATGGAATTATATGCATTATTTGGTGTCTATTGTCATTTAGTATGACATTTATATGATTATACCATGCGCATGGCTGGGGTTTATCCATTCTCCATTGTATGAATACATAAAAAAATTAATTGCGTATTCTATTGTTGATGATTATTTGGGTTGTTTCTATTTCGTGAATGTTATAAATAATCCTGTTGTGAACATTAGTATATATAGTTCCTAGTATTCTGCTTCATAAATATCTAGAAGTGGACTGACTTAGTTTGAGGGTATGCGTTCAAATAATGCCAAATTGTTTCCTAAACAGGTTGTTCTATCATCAATATATGAGTTTCTGTAGCTTCAATACTTGAAAGTACTTGGTAGTATTGATCTTTTTCTTTTTAACTATTCGGTGGGCAGTGGTTGTTTCTCATTGTAGTTTTAATATGCATTTTTCTTATTTCTGCTGAAATGTCAAGTTTACTGGATTTTTAGTATCTCTTATATGAAGTGCCTATTCAAGTCTCTCTCTTGTCTTTTAGTACTCGGAATTCCATCCTTAAACTATTTTCTTATTGATTTTTAATTTATAAAATATGGTTACAAGTTCCTTGTCAGTTTCAGGTTTATAAATTTCTACTAATATTCTTCTAATGTGCCTTTTTGCTCTCCCAATGTTGTGTGTTTATTTTTGTTTGTTTATTTATCAGCTTTATTGAAGTATCATTACAAATAAAAATTGTATAGGGGACCTGGGTGGCTTACTCAGTTAAGCGTCTGACTCTTAATCATGAGATGGAGCTCCAGGTCAGGCTCTAGGCTCAGCAAGGGGTCTGCTTGGGATTCTCTCTCTCTCTCTCTCTCTCTTTCCCCCCTCTGCCTCTCCCCATGCTGTTATTCTGTCACTTTTTTTCTCTCTCTCAAATAAATAGATCTTTGAAAAAAAAATGGTATAAATGTAAGGTATTCAATGTGATGATTTGATATACATTGGGAAATGTTTTTAAAAGTTCTTACTTTTAAAGCAGTTAAATTGATAAACGTTTTACTTGTATTGTTACTGTTTTATGTGTAGTTTAAGAAATCTTCCTCTGACATAAAGATATTTGCTTACAATGTCCTCTAAAAGCATTATCATCTTATGTCTCATATCTAGTTATGCCGATGTGCCTGAAAGTTATTTTTGTGTCAGTGATGTGGGGGTCCAAATTATTTATCTTCATTTACCTTCATATGGATGTCCAAATGTCCAAGCATGATATTTTGAATACTTTGTTCTCTCTCTACCACTCTGTTACTCTGTCTTTGCATTAACTCCTGTATCCTTATATGTGTGGCCTATCCTTAAGTACACAGGCATACTTAATTAGCTTTATAAATCATCGTATGTGACAGAGGGAGTATTCCCCTTTATGTTCTTAAAGAGAATCAGTGTTTACCTTAATGCATATATTTTCATGTAAACTTCAGAATCAATATGCTAAGTTCTAGGAAAAAAAGTCAAAGAAAATAAAAAGAAAAAAAAGTAAAATTTGTCCATATTTCAGATGAGATTGTTCTTACATCTTTATATAACACTGAGACTTCCAATTCATAAATATGGTATATGTCACTATTTATTTGTGTTCTTTAATTTTTGTCAAAAAAAGTTAGTTTTGGGATCCCTGGGTGGCGCAGCGGTTTAGCGCCTGCCTTTGGCCCAGGGCGCGATCCTGGAGACCCGGGATCGAGTCCCACATCGGGCTCCCGGTGCATGGAGCCTGCTTCTCCCTCTGCCTGTGTCTCTGCCTCTCTCTCTCTCTCTCTCTCTCTGTGACTATCATAAATAAATAAAAAAAAAATTAAAAAAAAAAGTTAGTTTTCTTCTGGTAAAGTTATGATCTATTTTCTGGTATTTTATTCTTTGATTCACAATTTATTTATTAGAAAAATATTTCCTAAACTTTTAATTTTTATCTTTGTTGTTGGAATGTAGATAACCAGTGATTTTCTTTTTATTATAATCTTGTATCTAGCAAATGTGTTAATTCTTACAATTATTCTGTTAAAGTCTTTAAACAAGTAAGGCATTATCTGAAATGCCTCTAATGCTTTGGTAACCTTCATAAACAAGCCAAAACCTAAGCCAGAGTTGATGCCCTGGAATTCAGGAAAATGAAACTTAAGAACAACCAATCACAAACAGCCAACTAGGCTTTCCCAAATATGGCAAATTCTTAAGCTGTAACCAATTAAATAACTTCTATGTTTTGCTTCAATGCCTTCCCAAAAAAACCTTTCCCTTAGCTCCTGTGGATGAAGTGTTCCTAACTACTTTTGGGTTGATGCTGTCAGGTTCCAATCCATGTTTGTGCAAATAATATGTTCAAAATTTTAACGTTCCTTGGTTTATCTTTCAATAGGTCAATTTATTAGTGTTGTTTTTCATAATCCATATGTGGATTCTCTTGAGTTTTCTAATATATGTAACAGAAGTTTTATATTTTCCTTTTCAGACTTCACACTTTTTTGTTATAGCATTAATTGACTAAGTAAAATAGTAAAAAAAAAAAAAAAAAAAAAAAAAAAAAAAAGAATAGAAATGGTGATTCAGTTCTTAGTCCCAATCTTGTGATAAGAACTTTAAGATTTACTCTCTTAGCAACTTTCAAATATACAGTACGGTATTATAAACTATAATTCATATGATGTCCTTTATACCCCTTTGACTTATTTATTTTATAACTGGAGGTTTGTACCTTTGACTCCCTTTACCCATTTCATCCACTCCCTGCCTCTGATAACTACCAGTCTATTATCTGTATAGATGAGATTGGGTTTTTTCTTTGTTTTTAAGATTCACATGTTAGTAGATCATATGGTATTTGTCTTGCCCTAACTTATTTCACTTAGGATAATGTACTCAAGGTTCATCCATTTTGTCACAAATGGCAAGATTACCTTTTTTTAAGGCTGAATAAATTCCATTATATTCACAATATATATGATATATATCCATCAATGGGTACTTAAGTTGTTTATATAGCTTGGCTATTGTAAACAACACTGCAGTGAACACTGGGGTTCATATATCTTTTCAGTTTGATGTTTTCATTTTCTTTGGATAAATATCCAGAAATGGAGTTCCTGGATCATATAGTAGCTCTATTTTTAAGTTTTTTAGGAACCCTTATACTGTTTTCCATAGTGGCTGCACAAATTTGCATTCCCACCAACTATGTACAAGTGTTCTCTTTCTCCATATCTTCCTCAACACTTGTTATGTTGTTATGTTGCCTTTTGGTGATAGCCATTCTAACAGGTGTGAGTTGACATCTTATTGTGGCTTTAATTTGCATTTCCCTGATGATTAGTGATGTTGAGCATCTTTTCTGGTGGCCATCTGTATATATTATTTACTTGTATATTATTGTAATGCAGATCCCTAGAACTTTCTCATCTTGAAAGACTGATACTTATATACCCATTGAGTAGCAACTCCTCATTTGCTTAATCTTCATCACCTGGCAACCATCATTCTCCTTTTTGCTTCTATGAGTTTGGACACTTTAAATGACTCAAATAAGTGGAATTATAGTCTTTGGACATCTGTGATTTGCTCATTTCACTTAGCATAATGTCCTTGAGTTTTTACCCATGTCATAGCATATGACAGTATTATGTTCTTTTTTATGGCTCAAAAATATTTCATTGTATGTATATACCACTTTTAAAAATATATTCATGTCTCTATGGACACTTAGATTGTTTCCATAACTTGACTATTATAGTGCTTCAGTGAACATGGGAAGTGCAGATAAAGGTTTGAGATTCTGATTTCAGTTATTTTGGGTATAGACCCAGAACTGGGACTGATGGATCATATAGTAATTCTATTTTTAAATTTCTTGAGGAAACTCCAAGCTGTTTTCTGTGGCAGTTGCACATTTTTACATTCCCGCCAACAGTGCAGAAGGATTCCAACTTTCCATATTCTCACCAATACTTGCTTTTTTAAAAAAAAATATAACCAACCCTAACTTGTATGTAGTGATATTTCTTTGAGATTTTGATTCACATTTTCCTCGTCATTAGTGATGTTGAACATCTTTTCAGATAACTGCTGGCCATTTGTGTGTCTTTAGAGAAATATCTATTCAAGCCTTTTTCCCATTTTTAAATTGAGCCATTTGTTTATGTGATTTGAGTTGTAGGAATTCCTTATATATTTTGGAAATTAATCCCTTATCAGATATATAGGTTGCGAATACTTTATCCTATTCTGTAGGTGGCCTTTCACTGTGTTAATTTTTTCTCTTGCTGTGTAAAACTCTTTTTGTTAATGTAGTCCTACTTCCCTGTGTTTGTTTTTGTTGCCTGTGTTTTTGGTGTCACATCTAGGAAATCATTGCCAAGATCAATGATGAAGGTGTTTCCCTATGTTTTCTTTTAGGAGTGTGGTAGTTTCAAGTATCACATTGAGGTTTTCATCCATTTCATTCTATTACATGTGAGTGATCCAGTTTTCTAAGACAATTTGTTGAAAAGATTATCATTTTTTCATTGTGTAGTGTTGGCATTTTTATTGAAGATAATCTGATCACATATGTATAGGTTTGTTTTTAGGCTCTATATTCTATTCCATTGGTCTTATGTCAGTCTTTCTGTCAATACCATACAGTTTGATTACTATAGCTTTGTAATATATCTCAAATTCAGGAAGCGTGATGCCTCCTGCCTTGTTCCTCTTTCCCAAGATCGTTTTGGGTATTTGAGCTCTTATGGTTCCATATGAATTTTAGGACTTTTTAATAAAATTTCTGCAATAAATGCCATTGGGATTTTGACAGGGATTGCATGGAATCTATAGATCACTTTGGGTAGTAGGGACATTTTAACAATATAAAAATCTTCCAATTCATGAACACTGGATGCTTTCTCATTTTTTGTGTCTAATTTTTCATTTTTTACTTTGCTTTCAGATTGTTCATTGTTAGTGTATAGAAATGCAACTGATTTCTGTGCGTTGGCTTTGTATTCTGCTACTTTGCTGAATTCATTCATTAGTCCTTACCATTTGTGTATGTGTATGTGTGCTTTTGGGCATATGTTTGTTTTATGGTTTTCTACACATAATATCACATTATCTGTGATAATTTTATTCTTTCCAATTTGGAAGACTTTTATCTTTTCTTCTTGCTTTACAAGGTGAGGATAAACTTCAGTATGATGTTGAATAGCAGTAGTGAGAGTGGGTATCCTTGCCTTGTTCCTAAGCTTAGCAGAAAATCAGTTTTTCACTATGAGCATGATGTCATGGACTTTTCATGTAAGCCTTTATTATGTTGAGTTAATTTCCCTGTATTCCTAGTTTGTTTAGTGTTTTTATCAAAAAGTATGTTCAGCTTGTCAAATGTTCTTTTTGCTTCTATTGAGGTGACATAAAATTTTAATTCTTTGTTCTGTTGATATTGTATCACATTTATTGATTTGAAAATGAACCATCTTTGGTATGCCTGGGTGGCTCAGTGGTTAAGCATCTGTCTTTGGCTCAGGGTGTGATCCTGGAGTCCCAAGATTAAGTCTCACATCGGGCTTCCTGCATGGAGTCTGCTTTTCTCTCTGCCTCTCTCTCTGTCTCGCATGAATAAATAAAATCTTAAAAAAAAGAAAGAAAGAAAATGAACCATCCTTGCATCCTTGGAATGAATCCCACTTTCTCATGGTGAATGATCCTTTTAATGTGCTATTGCATTTGGTTTCCTAGGGTTTGTTTAGAATTTCTCTATCTATGTATATCAGGAACACTGCCCGTAGTTGTCTCTTTTGTAGTGTCCTTATCCAGCTTTGATATATGGGTAGGGTTGGCATTTAAAATGAATGTTTGGACTATTCACTCCTCTTCATTTTTTTTTTGAAGAGCTTGAGAAGGATTGGTATGAATTTTTCTTTATATATTTGGTAGAATATAGCAGTGAAGCCATTTGGCCCTGGGCTTTTCTGTGTTGGGAGGTTTTTGATTACTGATTCAATCTCCTTATTCATTATTGATCTGTTCAGATTTTCTATTTCTTCATGATTCAGTATTTGTAAGTTGTATGTTTTGAAGAATTTATATTAGGTTATCTAATTTGTTGACATATACTTGTTCATAGTAGTCTTCATCATTCTTTTTCCTCCCGTGGCATCAATTATAATCTCTTCTCTGTTACTTCTGGTACTAGTTATTTAAGTACTCTCTTTTTTTCTTAGTCTACCTAAGCATTTTCAGTTTGGTTGATCTAAAAAAAATCAACTTCTAGTTTGGTTTTTATTGTTTTCCTACTCTCCATCACATTTATTTTTGCTGCCATCTTAATTACTTCCTTCATTCCTTTAACTTTGGGTTTAGTTTAGATTGTTTTTTGTTTCCTTGTTTGTTTAGTTACTGAGGTATAAACTTAGGTTATTTGAAATCTTTTTTCTTTTTTTAATGTAGGCATTTACCACTATGAACTCTTCCCTTAGTACTGTCTTTGTCACATTCTGTAAATTTTGGTATGTTTTGTTTTCATTTTTATTTGTTTCACTATATTTTCGAATTTCCCTTTTGATTTCTTCTTTGATCCATTGGTTGTTTAGGAGTATGTTGTTTCATTTCATCATATTCCTGTATGTTTCAGTTCATTCTACAATGGATTTCTAATTTTATTCCCTTGTGGTCAGAAAAGATAATTGGTGTGATTTCAGTATTCTTAAATGCATTGTCTTTTTTTTTTCAATGTTTTTACAAATGTACATTTTATTAATTATAACAGCAAATAGTAGTAGTGCATACCTGGGCACATTATGGAAACCACTTATTAGAGTTTTCATAATTTCACAAACTATTGTGACAATTTATATCCAAAATACATTAAAAGTATCTTATAAGTCAATGATAAACTAACAAACTAATATTTTAATGGTAAAAACTTTCATAATGTTGTAAATAAGATTGAATATGACCTTGAGCAAGAAATAACTAGAACACTGAACAAAGTGAGAGATCTGCTTTCAGGCACCAGACAGAAGTAGCACAGGGTGGGATGCCTAGGTGGCTCAGCAGTAGAGCATCTGCCTTGGGCTCAGGGTGCAATCCCAGGGTCCAGGATCAAGTCCCGTATCAGGCTTCTTGCAGGGAGCCTGTTTCTCCCTTTGCTTCTCCCTCTGCCTGTATCTCTACCTCTTTCTCTGTGTCTCTCATGAATAAATAAATGAAATATTTAAAAAGAGAAGTAGCACAGGGCTATGATTCCTGAAAAAAAAGTAAACAAAATGAATCCCACTATCATCCTAGTTTCTGCCTGAAAGGAATGTCTGGACTCCAGGTGTAAGATAGGGAACCTGAAAGAGAGCAAAGGACTCTCTCATGTGAGCATACTGAGAATAGATTTTTCAGAGGCCGAGATGGCTCTAAGATAAAAGACTAGAGTCCATCCACATGGAAATGATACTAATTTTTGGAACAATATTCTATTTAAAAATAAGTAAGTTTAATTTAAAAAGTTGAATTTTACCATAAAAGTGCCTTAAATAAATGTTTGCCTGAAGTCAATTCAGTAAATCAAAGCTGAGAACCTAGAATATCAAAATATGTAATTCAGATCAATTGTCTCAATTAAAAATGCAGAAAATTTTGAAGACAAACCTTAAAACATTTGAAAGCTAAAAATAAAGATATGGCTCACTAGATTAATCTGAACTAAAACTAAAATACATAGATGTTAAGTTTGTCCTTGAGAGCTCATTATGTCTTGGCACTTCACAGATTCTGAATAAGGACCTCAGAGTGTAAGCAGAACTTTTTTTTCTTCAATTTTTTATTTAAATTCTAGTTAGTTAACATCTAGTGTATTATTTGTTTCAAAAGTAGAATTTAGTGATTCATCACTTACATATAACACCCAGCGCTCCACGTAACAAGTGTCCTTCTTAATACCCATCAGTGTGATCTATCCTGGAGACTATCTCATAGATTGAGAAGAATGTGTATTTTACCGCTCTTAGGTACACTATCTGTACATGTCTGTTAGGTTCATTTGGTCTATAATATTATTCAAATTTTGTTTTCTATTGACCTTTTTTTTCCTGGTTGTTCTTTCCATTAAATGACAGTGAGGTATTAAAATCTCCTATCAGTATTTTGTTGCTCTCTATTTCTCCCTTCAGATCTGTCCACGTTTGCTCCATATATTTGGGATCTCTGAATATATACATTCCTGAAAATCATTTTTCTTAAAGTCTACCTTTTCTTAAATATTAATACAGCTACCCCAGCTTTCTTTTGATTAATATTTTTATATATGTTTTATTTTCCAATGTTTACATATGTCTCACATAAACAGAATGTAACTTTACTTCCAAAATATACTACTTGGAAATTTGTCTCTTTCCAATTACTTTCAGTGTAATCACTAATATTTGCCATGTTATTGAAATCTGTTTGCCCTGACTCTTTTAAGATCAATTTTTCATATGTTTCTCCTTTCTTTTAGAATGATTCTGTATTTATTAATAACTTGCTTTTCTTTGGTATTTGTAAGTCATACACTCTTATTATTATTTTAGTTAGTTTTATTTTAGTTTATTATTATTATTTAGTTATTATTATTATTCAGTGTTAACCTCCTTGGTTAATTAAACCACCTGGGTGGCTCAGTTGTTGAGCATATGCCTTTGGCACAGGATGTGATCCCGGGATCCAGGATTGAGTCCCATATCAGGCTTCCTGCGTGAAGCCTGCTCCTCCCTCTGCCTGTCTCTCTCTCTGTCTCTGTGTCTCTCATGAATAAATAAATAAAATATTTAAAAAATAAAATAAAATCTTACAATGTTTTAGTTCCACTTACTACATTTCTGATTTTTTAAAAAAGATTTTATTTATTCATGAGAGATACAGAGAGAGGGGCAGGGACATAGGCAGAGGGAGAAGCAGACTCCCTATAGGGAGCCCATTGTGGGATTTGATCCCAGAACCCTGGGATCACAACCTGAGCCAAAGGTTCAGCCACTGAACCACCCAGGTGCCCTGCTTTTATGATTTTTAAATAATTTTTACTACTATTTATGAGTACATTGCTATTTTCCTATTATAAATATTATTATTGATATTTTATCTGGTCAAAATGTGTATTGCTCAAACATTTACTAGTTTTATTTCTATTCATTTCTTCCTGCATCTTCATCCTATCAATAAACCATACCAATATGGTTTATTCTGGATGAAGATTATCCTTTAATATATTTATTCAGTGCATGTCTGTTAGATAATATATTTTTCTGGGCTTTGGATAAAAAAAAAATGTCTCTATTTCAGCGGTATGGTATTTTATTTTGGTGATTATTTTCTCTCAGCACTGGGAATACGTCATTCCACTGTCTGGCTTCCATTGTTATATAGAAGTCACTTACAAGTTCTTATAGTCTGTAATTTTTTTCTAGTAACATTTACTATTTTGTCTTTTTCTTTAGGTTTTTGTACTTTTACTATGATATGTGAAGGTACGGATTTCTTGAATCTATAGGTTAATTGTGCAGAATAGCTTGCTAAATCTGTAATTAGCATCTTTTATTAGTTTTGAAGTATTCTTAGTCACATCTCTTCAGTTTTGTCCTATTTTCTCTCTCCTCTCTTCCTGGTATGCTAATTTCATGTGTGCTATATATTTTCACCATGTATTTCATTTCTTTTGTCCCATCATTTAATTCTCTGTGCCTTTTTTTCTACTTATTTTCTCCTGACTTTATGTTCTAGTTTTGCAAGTATCTCACTAATTTTTTAACTTGCTGTGACACCCCCTCCCTGAGTCCCTAATTTCTGGTACCATATTTTCCATTTCTATAATTTCTTTTTTTGGGTATTTTAAAAGTGTGCTCTGGGACAGCCTGGGTGGCTCAGCGGTTTAGTGCTGCCTTCAGCTCAGGTCGTGATCCTGGGGTCTCGGGATCGAGTCCCATGTCAGGCTCCCCCCGCATGGAGCCTGCTTCTCCCTCTGCCTGTCTCTGCCTCTCTCTCTCTCTCTGTCTCTCATGAATAAATAAATAAAATCTTTAAAAAAAAAGTATGCTCTGTTTCCAGTTCTCTGTGTTGATATTCTATCTTGATCTTTATCTCTTTATGTGGTAATCACCTTTTCTTTGAAGTCAGTATCAGATAATTTCAATTTCTAGGGCCATTATAACTATTGTTAGTTCTTTGGCTAATTTTAGTTCATGTGACTTTTTATATTTATTTCTCTTGTACTTTTTGATTTTATACTTTATGTTTGGAGAAATCAGAAATATTGTGAGGGCAAGAATAATATTTTCTTCTTTTAGGTAGAAAAAAAATTCCTTATTCTGAGGTCACTAACAATGTGGTATCATTGTAATCCAATTTCAAGAATTAAATGTTTTAGAAATTTGGATTTGAAGTTTAGCTATCATTTGTGCAAACACTGTTGTATATTCAGTTCACCCTTATATCTTACATGCAGTCCTTTTCCATTCTAACTCCAAATAGAAGGTGGACTGCTAAAAACACCATTCTTCATGTGCCCTCTGCTCCAACTTTTGTAGCTTCAATCCATGAGACTATAAAAAAATGCTGCCTATCCTTTCAGGTGCCTTTTCTATATCAATAACTCAATGTGTCAGCCTCATTTATTGTCCTGTTTTTTCTTCACAACAGTGTTAGTTCTTTGATAACTTCTGGCAGATTCCACATATACTCTAGACTTTCTAATTTTCTTTTTCAGTAGTTTGGTTTGATTTGTCTAAGTCTTTTATTATTTGAGGTCAATGTCCTGTATATTTAATAATTATTTTTGGTTATCTCTGCGTTCAAGTTCTCTGTTGGAGAAGCTGCATAATGTTATAGTTAGGATTATGGCTTTTGAATCTTGACTGCTCAAATTCTACCCTGCCTCTTATTAGTTCTTTCAAATTTGGGTAGTAACCTCAACCCCTTGTGCCTACATTTCTTCATCTATAAAGAAGACACAAAGCTGTATTTCATTTGTTAAATATCAACTAACAATATGTATAAAGCATTAAAAACCATTCCTGGTAGCTATATTTCTTTTACCAACTGGTACTAAACCTGCCTGAGATAGATAGATAGATAGATAGATAGATAGATAGATAGATAGACCAGTGGTTCCTCCTTTTCATTATACATGATGCTAGACTTAGATGGAGCATTTTAGTTGAATGGCCCCCAAATATTTCTTAAGCTTTATCAGAATAATGTAAAAGGTTTTGTGAAAATAAGTCTTAGGAGCAGCTTATCCAGGACAGTCAGATATATTAAATCTGAAATAGTTTCCAGAAATTGAGCTGTAATAAATAAGTCTTGTCTTCAATTCCACTACATTACTCCCACATCTTACTTACTTTGTATTAATACTATCTTAAAGTTTAGATACTAATTATTTTAAAAAGCTGAATGAATACACTTCTTTTTTCATTTGTAGAGGATACTGTATGGTCATTTTCATGCTATCATAGTTTAGTTTTTTAAACCTCTATTCTTAAAATGCTTTTCACTTCAGAAGTAAAGTGTGGAAAAATTTATTCTATTCATGGTCTTACATTTAGCATTGTAATGCTAAAAAGGCCTTGAGTGAAATATTTACTCTTTTCTATGTTTAAAAATTTAAAAATCCACCAGTGAAGCATTTGAGCAATTTTGCATTTTATAGACTGCATTCTCACCTAACACATTTCAAACATAAAAGCATCAAAGCTATGGTGTATATGTTAAGAAAACATTTATACATTTGCTTGTTTATTTTGGGGCTTAATTTCTCCTTACTTTTTTTTTTTTTTCTCCTTACTTTTTTAAAGGTTGACTGCAGTTCTTTAAATCAGTTTTAAGGAAGTGGTAAAAGGACAAAAATAAACTTATGAATTTGATTCACATTGTGTGTCAATCCCGTTAGGCACCAATTAAAGTCTCATAAGGCGCTTTGGCAGGAATATAATGGTTTTCTGCTGACACTAAGAATGTACTTAAGGAGAGGGGAGACTGTCCCCTTTGACTGCCCCAAACAGTACTTGTCCCTCAGTATTCAGTATTTTCATATCAGGTAGTGCTTATCCTTCAGGGCACTCACCAGAGTTGGAATTAACTATTTGCATACCTGTGGTTTTACCTAAAATACATTACAGTTGAAGAGAACAGGAGTATAGTCATATTTGATCACCACTTCTACTAAGGCTTAGATAAGTGTCAGGCCTATCGTATGTTTCAATAAATAGTAACGCAATTTTATTTTTAAAGCAAGTGTTTGAATGGTTCAATAAATGCAACTGCTCTTCAATATCAGAAAAGATACATTTGGGTGAAAAATTGTTGCTAACTGGAGTGTAGTTAAATGATTATACATTGTGGATGTTTTTACTTCCCTGAAGCTATTTCTAAGGCATAAAAATCAGTATTCAAACTTACCTGGAAATTATGAATACTTTAAGCTTCCTGTTTTTTTCTTTTCCTTTTTTTTTTTTTTTCTTAAGATCGGCGTGCTTCTGAACTCTCTGACCTTGTTGGAGGTGATGATTTTAAAGTAGCATTGGAGTAAGGACAAAGGTCAAACTGATTTTGGCTAAAAAAGCACACCACACTGTGCTTTGAGTAAACATATCAATTAACTCATAGATACATTAGCAATTTAGTACCATTTATATGCATTGTACCTAACCCAAACTTGTCCTCTATGCTGATTGCCTTATTTGTGATTTTTGAAATAAAAGATGTGAATTCTGAAGCTTATAATTAGCAATTAAAGTTGAATAATTAAATCTTCTATTAAAACAGAATTTTTTCTATGGAGAAAGGGTAATGATGTTGCTCAGCATGATTAAAGATTAAACTTTAATCTAGCTTAAGACATTTTGTTATTCCTTTTGGAAGTTACTGAATATAACATATTTCCTTCATTTAATTATATTAATGTCTGCGACAAGAACTATTTCAGAGAATATATATACATATGCAGAGAATACATCTATACATATACACATGCACACACACATATACACATGCAGAGAGAAATCATACACATAAGCATACAAAGACAGTAGAAACTGACAAGGTAGGCAAGTGGGCAACAATCCTGAAGAATGGCTTATTCTTACTTCTTGCTGAAATGCTACCTCTCCATGGTGTAAACAAGGTTGATGATATACATCAGTTAGAGCTCCCTTTGTCCCTAGGCCTGTTCTATGTGTTTTGTATTTCTTCATCCAATTCTCACAACAATCCTGTGAAGTAAGTGTGATGACTATCCCTGCAGATAAATGAAGTCCTTCATGTTCAACTTCCTAGGTTTATTTCTGTCTTTCTTCCCTTCTCTCTTTCTCCCTTTTTCTCAGAGAGAGATCTAACCAGTGTTACTTGAAAATTTTACATTTACATTTGTATATCCTATCAATCTTTTTGTTTTATGCTTTTTAAACTAACATTTAAAAATTTTTTATTGAATTTTAAACATACACAACATGCACAAATATTAAGTGTGAAGTTGAAAAAAATCTTTACCAAATGAATGTATTCTTGGAACCCACATGCAGATACTGGTTTGGAACATTACCAGGGCAGGGAAGCTGCTCTAGAGTCCTCAATGATAACTTCCTGAAACATTCATGATTCTGACTTATCTCAGCATGTATTAGATTTGTTACCGTTTTAACTCTAAGTAAGTGGTATCATAGGTTATAAACTCTTAGGTCAAGCTTCTTTCAACATTATCCCGTGAGATTTATCTCTTTCATCTAAAGCAGCATTTCTTTCGTTTTCATTTCTCAATAGCATTTTATTTTATGAATGTACTACAGTTTATTGATACATTCTACTACTGGTTATATCTGGATTATTTTCTGTTTTTCCTTCTACCAGTGAATATATAAATTGATATAACCACTTTATTTTTTTCTTTTTCAAATTTTTATTTAAATTCAAATTAGTTATCATATAGTGTAATATTGATTTCAGAAGTAGAAGTTAGTGATTAATCATTTACATATACAACACCCAGTGCTCACTCACAACAAATGCCCTCTTTAATGCCCATCATCCATCTAGGCTATCCCCCACCCACCACCCCTCCAACAACCCTAAGTTTATTCTCTTAGTTAAGAGACTCTAATGGCTTACTTCCCTATTTTTTTCCTTTCCCCTATGTTGATCTGTTTTGCTTCTTAAATTGCACATATATGAGTCAAATCATATGGTATTTGTCTTTCTCTGACTGCCTTATTTCACTTAGCATTATACACTTTAGCTCCACCCATGAAAATGACAAAATTTATTTTTTTTAAAGATTTATTTATTTATTTGAGATAGAGTGTGGGTGGTGGAGGAGCAGAGAGAGAAAGGGAGAGGGAGAATCCATTGAGACACCTCACTGAGTGCAGAGGCTGACATGGGGCTCAATCCCAGGACTTTGAGATCATGACCAGAGCTTAAACCAAAAGCTAGTGCTTAATTGACTGAGCCACCTCGGCACCCTAAGATTACATTCTTTTTGATGACTAATATTCCATTGTATATATCTACACCACATCTTCTTTATCTATCCATCAGTCAGTGGACATTTGGGCTCTCTCCATCGTTTGGCTATTGCTGATAGTGCTACTATAAACATTAAGGTGCAATACTATGAACCAGTATTTTTGGATCCTTTGGATAAATACCTAGTGCAATTACTGTATTATAGGATAGTTCTATTTTTAACTTTTTGAGAAACCTCCATACTGTTTTCCAGAGTGGCTTTACCAGTTTGCATTCCTACCAAGAGTGTAAGAGGGTTCCTTTTTTTCTACATCCTCATCAACATCTGTTGTTTCCGGTGCTATTTAATATTAGCCATTCTGACAGATATCAGATGATATCTCATTGTGGTTTTGATTTGTATGTCCCTGATGATGCATGATGAGCCTCTTTTCATGTGTCTATTGGCCATCTGCATGTCTTCTTTGGAAAAATGTTTTTGGAAACTGATGTAATCTAAATCCGTTCATCTAATCTACTAAAGGGAAACATAATACCCTGTAAGCTGGTATTTCACTTTGAGGTGAATATCCAAGAGAAATGCATATACGTGAGCACCAAAAGTATATGGTACAGGATGTTCTATAGAATATTACTTATAATAGACAACATTATATTTTCCCATTCTAACCTGTTGATGATGTGGATATAGTTCAGTCACTTTGAGAGATTTAAATCTTTTCATTATGTGAATATTAAGATTTTATTTTTGTTATTATGAATAATATTGCAATGTCTGATGATATACTTGTACAGAATTTCTCTAACGTAGACATATACCCAGAACTCAAGTTGCTTCTTGTTTTTAGAATCAACATATTTTAACTGTTACTGGATATTTAGAAATCACTTTGCAAAATACTTTTCCTAGTTTGTTCTCATTATAAACTGTACAAATGCTTGTATTTTACATGCTTAACAAAACTGGAAATTGTCAAGATTATTTTTTTTATGAATAATATATTTTGTGAATGTATTTTTTGTACATGAACTTGACTGAGCTTGTTTTGACAAGGGAACCTGGGAGGCTTGGCCAGATAAGTATCTAATTCTTGATCTCAGCTCAGGTCTTGATCTTAGGGACATGAGTTCAAGCCCTGCATTGGGCTCCATGCTGGGTGCGGAGCTTACTTAAAAAAAAAAAAAGAAAAGAAAAGAAAAAGAGTTACTTAGCACATATTTCAATTGGATTGTTGTTTTCTTTTGAATATGAAGTTCTTCATATTTTCTATAGATATATCCTGTGTCTCTTATATGTATTATAAAATATTTTAAAAGACCATTTTACATTTATTTGATATACGGAGTTTTCATAAGAGAGAAAAAAATTTTATTTATTTTTAATTTTTTATAAGAGATTTTTTAAAATTATTTATTTATTTATTTATTGAGAGAGAGAGAGAGAGAGAGAGAGAGGCAGAGACACAGGCAGAGGGAGAAGCAGGCTCCATGCTGGGAGCCCAACGTGGGACTCGATCCCGGATCTCCAGGATCACACCCTGGGCCGAAGGCGGCGCTAAACTGCTGAGCCACCCAGGCTTCCCAGAAAAATTTTTTTATATTCATATGTTGCAATTCTTTTTTTATGTCATGATATTTGCTTTTATCTCATTCCTAAATACCCCTTTCTATCCTTATATCATGGATAAGTTCTCCTATATTATCTCTCATAGTTTTAAAGTCTTGCTTTCCAAATTTATGTCTTTCAATCTGGGTTCTTTTTTTAAAGATATGGTGTAGGAGATCTATTTTTAAAATTATTTGGAGTGCCATTTGTTCCAACATTTAATGAATAGTCCATTTTGTGCCACTTGATTTATACAGTAATCTCAGTCATATGTCAAGATAATGCACATACGCTATACATTCTTCACTCTTTAGGAAATGGACAATTTTTATAAGGAGTCTTACAGTGAAATGGAGCAAAAGAATGAGGTGATAAGTGGATTGAAGTATAAATTCAAGTCATGTGTATTATAGCTCCAAAAAAGTCTGGACTGTTATAATTTCTCCTTAACTACAATGCCAATACACAATAGACACAACTCAAAGACATATCCCTATAGTCCAGGACACTATTCTCTCCCATATGAACCATTAGCTACTTCCCGACTTCAACTCACTGGTCTTCTATTTTGCAAATTTTTTGAGAGAGAGAAAGAGAGCACGAGTAGGGGTGCATGGAGGAGCAAAAGAAGAGGGAGAGAGAGAATCTTAAGTAGTTTCTATACCCAGTGCAGAACCCAATGTGGGGCTCGATTTCACAACCCTGAGATTGTGACCTGAATCAAAATCAGGAGTTGGATGCTTAACTGACTGAGCCACCCAGAAATTCCCCATTTTGCACTTTGATTGCTTTTTCATCCCACCCTCCATTTCATTTCACTTATTATTTTAATATATTTTATCACGTAATAGAAAAATACAGTGCCAGATTCAAATTGGTTGTTTCAGCATTTCAGTGATGCACCAAGCATCTAGATTCTTTATTGCTGCTTTGAAATCCACTGGCTAGTGTCATTGTAAGGCTGTTTTCCATCTTGTGGTGGCAACATGGCTGCCTGTTGTGATTGAGAGGGATGCTCCCACAAGAGAAGGAGTAAATCTATTCTTCACCTAGTAGCCAGGATAATTTTTAACTATTTAAATTAGATGTTTCCCAGCAGAATGATTTCACTTAATTTACAGGGGATGTTTGGTAATACCTGGGGACATTTTTGCTTGTCATATCTTAGGGAGATGTTACTGGCCTCTGTTGGATAGAGGCCAGAGTGCTACGAAGCATCCTACAATGCAAAGGATAGCCCTCCAAAGCAATTATCCAATCTGAAATGTCAATAGTGCTAAGGTTGAATAACCCAGATTTAAGCAAATCACATCAGTCTCTCTTTAGGGAGCTCTGTCACTTTTTCTCATTGTTCATCAAAGTAAACTGATATCCTTACACTGAACTATAGGATGCTGCATGATCTATCTCTATCGATCTCTCCATCTTTGTCTTGTTTCACTCTCTATTCTGCCCAGCATTCATGTCACACTGGCTTCTAAAATTTTCTCAGAGTTTCCTCTCCTAATGACTCTTTCCCCTGCCACTGGTTTTCTATATTTCAGCCCCCTGTTTATTTCCTCCATAGAAAACCACAATTTATGCTTATATATTTGTATATTTTGACATGTATTTTTTCTCCTCCAGACCACACCTAATTATCATAGGTTCCATCATATAATTGCTTCCTTTAGAGTAGAATGTAACTATTTTACTATAACTAAAATATAGCAGGTCCATAATACACAAATACACACATACATACTTGCACACATATTATTTACATATGCATAAATAGACAAATAATATCATAAATATGTAAATAATGTCAGTTTTGGATATTTATATTATAGCAACTTTTATTTTCTTTTTTATAGGTATTCTCTAATTTTTCTACAACAGACATTATTTTTATAATAGGAAAAAATGCTATAAAAAGACAATAAAAGAAAAAAATTATCAAAATATGTTGACATAAATATTTAAAGATTATAGTTCATAATGACTTTTTAGTTCCATAAAGCTTTAAAATACCCTCTGGTATCTTGTTGGAATTATTCCCATATGACTATCTCTAGTAGTATATCATGCAAACATCTGTGGTTGTTTTGTACTCAATGGGAATAGTCTTTCCTTTGGCAATGAGAAGCATGCTGTTTTGTTGGTGGTGGTATTTTCATGAAATTACACAGAAGTACTTGTAAGGACATATTCGTAACAATAACATAATTTATTTTTTCAAACCACAAAAAAGAAAGTATGTTTATTATCTACATAGTTAATTTTGTCATGAAAGAGGTTTAGCACTTCAGTATAAGTTTAAAACATATTTTTTTTAAAATCCCATGTTTACTGTTATCAAGTAAATAGTGTTAGCAGGATATAGTCATAGGGGGCAATTTTATATGGTCACTAAAGTGCTGCTTAATTTTCTCAGAATATCATTCACAAAATGTTGCGAAGAAAATTGTATGGTGTACAGTATTAAGAACTATAAGGGAATAAAAAAGGAGATAAATTCAACTGTTTGGAATAATGAGGGAAATTTCCACAAAGTTATACACACTGGATCTGAGTCTCACTGAATGAGTAGTACAAGGCAAGGGTGAGAGTAACAGAAGTATTCTGTTGGAGAAGAGTGGAATGGGACACAAACATAGCTTATTTGGAGGGTCGTATTGAATAATTATAATTCAAGCTCATGGTATCTTATGCAAAATCTTAGGTCCCAATATGTTTCAGAATTCAGATATTTTTAGATTTGAAAAACACAATATAGAGTCGTAAAATACCCTATTATACCCAAAGAGGTCTGGTACAGCAGCCTGTAATCAAACTAACTAATTTCTCCAGTAAAATAAAGATATATTTTACTAAGTAGAATAAATATAGACTAGATACAGTCTCATATCAGTTCAAGTTGTGCTTTACTGTAAAATGAGTTTGGCTTGAGTCAGAACTTGTTACAAAAGAAATACATAAAAACTTATAATGCAAACTTGCAGTTTTGGAATTGCAAATAAGATGTTGTCAACCTTAAGTAACATTTATTGATCAATTATTATGTTCAAGGCAAGTGCCTTATAGATGTATTAACTCAATTGTTTCTACATGTAATTCTCCCTCTTTTTCAAGTGAAGGAATAACAGAACAGCAATATCAATACAGCTGCAAAAGTCACACAGTTAGGAGTCACATACTAGAAAGTGATGGAGTAAGGGTTCGAATGGAGACAATTTCTTATATATTGCCTCTCATAATATACTCCAGCCATTATCTATAATTTGTATGCAGGATGTGAATGAAGGAGAGGTTGGGAGTGAGGTTTGAGAGATAGGCAGGATGCAGAGAAAGTTTAAGGAAGAGGGGAGATGGATACAGTTGGAATTAAATATCTAGTGGTTATCCCTGAGGAGATTTTTCTAATCTTGTGGATTATCACTTCTTTTCCAACTATTCTCATCCTTTATGTGCAATGAAAATACTCCTTTGGAAGATATATCTGCAGAACAAATAAACAAGCAAGCAGTATTTGGTGGTTAATTCCTATTATTCTTAAATTAATTTTACTTATGATTCTTAAATCTTAATCCTTCTATGCCCAGAGGAAACAGCTTAAGTCACCTTCATGGAACTAAAGCTTCCCAGTGTCTAATAACAGCTTCTGAAAACCTGAAATGCCCTCAGAAAGTCAGTGTGCTTTTGCCAAGAATGGCACCCTTCCTGCGTTATTTTTCTAAACTTGAAAAGACGTCTCCGGCACCCAGGAGTTGGGAGGTTGTTTCATATCCCACATTACTTATAAAGAGATGCAAAAACAATCAAAGCTTGCCTCTGGAAAGCTATCCACTAGCTTCTTCCACAGTTCAGAGAGGCAGGATGTCTGACTCGGGCACAGCTGTGGTATAACAGAGAGATCAGGACCTAAAAAGAAAGGAAGCCTGATTTCTAGCACCAGTGCAGTCCTTAGAGTGTGAATAAGCTAAGTCACTTCTCTGGCCCCCATGTCCCTGGCTTTAGACTTAGGAAACTAGAAAAAGGGGAACCATTTTGGGTTTTGCTTTGTAGTTTTCATTATAATCGTTTTATCAAAATATCTTCTATATTGTAAATCTAGAAGATGTTGAAAATCAAGTTCTTGTTGTTGTTGTACAGATGTGATACTATTCATTCATTCACTTAAGAAATATTTTTTTGAGGGGCTATTTCCCCGCAACAAAAGAAAGTGAAAAAAAAATATACAGGGTTTCTCTGCTCATGGTAGTCTCAGACTTAGTAGGAGATACAGTTAAATACAGTTAAATAGATCATGACAGTGCAGTATAATCTGTGCCTTGATGAGTTCTGTGGGAGTGAGGAGGAGGAACCTAATTTTTTTTGCAGTAAAGTGAAACATTATTTAAAACCCAATGTGGATTTAGTCACCATTGTCTTCCATTTGAAAGCAGCATAGTTCACATTAGTGAAAAGTTAAATCTCTTTAAAACACTATTCTCATTTACCTTGTAACACAGATTGACTAATAAAGGCTAAAGAAAAAATAAAACTTTGGGCAGGTCGTCTGTGTTAATAGACTGATGTCTGGAGTGAAGAGTCCTTCCTTTTAGCAGGCAGGTGTATAAGAGCTGAGTAGAGGCCATGGAATGTTCTGCATAATAATATAAAAGGCATTAGACTCTGCAGCAGAAAAACTGTTGCACACACTAGCAGGAGATGGAAAACTATAACTTGTAGAGAAAGATGGTCAAAGTATCAAAGCCTAATATTTCAAATATTTTTTAAAGCTCCTTTCTTCAAAAAACTTTTAATGAAACCTACTACACATACAAGTGAACAAAGGAGGTCATCCTGGGAAAAATCAAAAGAAGGGAGCAGGCACTTAGCAATTTGAAGTGAGCGTGGAAGAGAAGTTGATAAACAGCAGTAGGAATTGAAAAGGGGAAAAAAAAATCAGAATTTCAGCGAAGGTGGCAATTCATAGCCAGAAAGGCTCAGGTTAGTTTAAATGGCTCTGTGTCACAGAAATCTGTCACCTGTGGATAAGACACCAGACCCCTTAGGGAGACCGGATTCTACCCACTGCCCATCTTGCTCTTCCCTGCCTCAAAGTGATTCACAGAGGACAGGAAGATGACTGCTTACATAAAAAATAATAATTCGGAGGATATATATAAACTACATTTTTTCTAGAAAGTTATAAGTATCAGATACCAAAAAAATTTACCTGAGATTCATGTAAAGAACTTGATATGTCCAGAGCTGAAAAGTGAGACAAGCTCTGTTATGAAGCTCATGAGTAGCCAATCTCTTAGACCCCCTCAAGAATATTTCTCTCCTTCTTGGCCACTGTGATTAAAATGTGAGGCAACCAGAGACTGGGCTTGGAGGGAGGAATATGGTCCTTGTTATATCCATTTACGGTAACTGACTTAATGTTCATTATATGTTACTTTGTATTAAATTTCTTCTCTTTGAATCTGTACTGGAGGACTCTTTTGTTCCTCATAAGACAAGAGATTATATATTAAGTCATTTGTCAAAATAGCCTGTCACAAACTGAATATCTACCTAAGGCTAAGGTTCTAGGTAGAAGGTAAGGTCACTAAACTTCCCTCTCCCTCATGTTTCCCTACTGGAATGAATAGTCCAGGAGGGCAGGAAACAGGTATACACTGCTTCCCAGCTATAGTAACCTTAATTCTAAGTTCTGTGTCTGTCATATAATAAACATTTGTTGAATATCTGTGTAGAATTAAGGTAAGGATTCATATAATAACGATTATGAACTCTCACATGTATAATTGTAGGGTGAGTTTCCTCATGAAACCGTATTTCTCCTGTAATGATGAAGTTGCATGGAGATATACAATAGTCTTCATTACAGACTTCCTCATAGATGGAGAAAGAGTGAGGTTGGGTTGCTAAAGACCCCAAATATCAGAAACCTGAACAAAGCTAACTAGCCCTGCTGGGACAGAAGACAAGTGACCTGAGCAGCCATATGATGAAGGTAAGTGGCAAATAATAAAATACTGTGCGTCCAGCTTGCAGAATGACAGTTCAGCAGTATTAATCAATTTCTTTGATACTCATTCTCCTGTTTCATACTCCAAATTTAGGCTGCATATGACAGAATACATTTAGATTGAAACCACCAGTGCCTTTACCTCTCATATCGGGGAAAACTTTGACTAATTAATATGTACAATCAGATGAAGAGTGTCAACAGTGAGGGGCTGATCTTGCTAGTTTTATCTTTGATGGCTTAAAAATCATAGTGATTAATTTTATTTCAGTCTGAAAATGTTTTTCCCCTAAAAAAAAAAAAAAAGAAAGAAAGAAAAGAAAATGTTTTTCCCAAGGTCTAAAGGTGCATTTACATAATTTACAAACATAAACTATTAGGTCATGGCTGGTTTGTGGAGGTCATGTTACACATCGATGGACTGATTGCTTTTTGTCCTTCCGTAACAGAGAGCATCTATGTGAATCTTTTCACCTTTTTTTCTCTCCTATAGAATGGGATTATAAAGTACCACAGATGGCATCCAATAAGGCCATAATGGAAAGGCATTTTGATGTTTGATGTTTTTAGATGTGTTTTGACACATCAGGTAGTGCTTTTGAAGTAAACTTGAAAAACATGAATTTTTTATGGGTAACTGCATGCGGCATGGTCTGACTGCTGAAGATAAACATATTTGTAGGAAAACCATGAGGAGAGTAGACGAGAAGCAAAAAATAAAATGTGAAGATATTTATAATCAGATTAAAAGCCTAGGTTACTCTCATGTCACTGTAGCGGGGTACACACATGATACAAATATATGGGAAATGAAGAATCACCTGAATAATCCTGTAAGTAATCTAATATGGCCCGTGAATTATTATCAGCTATATTATATAGCCTCATTGTTCAAGTAGACAAAATGTTGCCAAAGAACTCAACCTGCTGTAGAATTTGACCCTGTAGAGACATAAGATATGTACATGTAAAGTGAAGTGAAGAAATAAATGTTGATAAAAATTTAGAAATTATAATTGATGTGAATAGGCCATCTGATGTTTCTAAAGGCAACCAAACAATTGTCCTCTTATTTCTCTGACTCTCATTCTCTTACACTTGCTTGTATTTCTTGGAGGGCAGTGGATCAGAGGATGATGCACAAACTCTCTTTTTAAATTACTCTGTCTTTTCAGTTTCCAGATTCAGCCCCCACAGTAATCAACCTTCCTCAGTAGATTCCTATTTTCTGTCACCAGTCAAGACTTGTTTTTCCCAGTACGTATGAGAACAGAGAAGTGTGTCTGACATTGTGGTCTAACAGAACTATCTGTGACATTAGGGAAAAGAACTGTTTTCAAAAATACCAAAAAGGAAAGCAAACAAATAAAAATGCCATCTTCTACTTTTAACTGGCAACCTACCTATAATTTTTTAAGTGATGTTTTTTTCCCAATCAGACAAATTCTCTTTGAGAGCAAAAATATTGCTTCTTTCAATGTTACATTCTTTTTTAAAATAAAGATTTATTTATCTCAGAAAGACAGAGAGAGAGAGTACCCAGGAGAGTGCCAGGAGGGTAGAAGGAGAGGGAAGGAGAGAATCTTAAACAGATTCTAGGCTGGGCATGGAGGCCCCTGTGGGGCTCATTTCAAGACACTGAGATCACAACCTGAGCTGAAACCAAGAGCCAGGCACTTAACTGACTGTCACTCAGGCACCCCACGATTTTACATTTCTGTTGTCTGTTCAAAAGTGTGCCTCAGAGTAGGAACTCCATAAATGTTAAATGAATAGATTGGTGGGTGGATGAATGGTTGTGAGAACAAATAGATGGGTAGACTAGACTGATGTATGAAAAAGTGTTTTCAGAGATATTAAAAGAATCTGAGTTTCCACAAAGCAATGTGAAGCTGATACAAATGTGCTTTGTTAGCCTCAGTGGCCTCCAACTAAACAATTATGCTCTCTTCTTCCTTTTCTTGTCCTGATATTAACAGATACAACCTACCAAAACTACAGTAAAACACATTCTTCCAGTTATCCATTGCTACACAATAAACCACCTCAAAACTTAGTGGCTTACAAGAACAATATATTATTATTTCTTCTAGATCTTTGACTTGGCTAAGCTCAACTGGGCAGTTCTCATTTGGATCTCTCCTGAGACTGTAGTCAGATATGGTGTTTGGGATCTGAGTCTTCTTAGGGCTTGGCTTAATTAGAATATCCAGGATGGCTTATTCATATGCAGTTTTCGGTGGAATAGAGGTGTCTTTTGCAGGCAGATCCAATGATGTGTTAGGGATTCTATGTGTAAACACAAACATACACAAATATGCCATCCAATTTCTCTTCTTTGACACCAAAGACACCCAAATCTTGATTATTTTATAATTAGCAATATATCTTGGGAATTTTCCTCATCAGTTTATATAGCATTCCTGTTCTTTATATAGCAACACAGTGCAGCATTCCATGGCATAACTGTCTTCTACTTTATTTAACTATTTGACTTATGCTGTACCTTCTTTTTTTTAAGATTTTATTTATTTATTCATGAGAGACAGAGAGAGAGGCAGAGACATAGGCAGAGGGAGAAGCAGGCTCCATGCAGGGAGCCCAATGTGGGACTCAATTCCGGGACTCCAGGATCATGCCCTGAGCCAAAGGCAGATGCTCAACAGCTGAGCCACGCAGACATCCCTTTGCTGTACCTTCTTATTTTACATGATACTGTAATTATATATAATTGGAATTACTATGTTAAAAGGCATTGTTCTCCTTAAGATTTGTACTAATTTGCATTTCTTATAGCAATGTAGAAGGGTGACTGTTGCTCAGAATTCAGTCACTTGTTTTATCAAACTTTAACCTTTTTATAAAGTTTGACATCCCAGTATCATTTTAAATATATGTGTCATATATTTAAATAAGTAAAATTATATCACACAAAATGAAACATTTTAAAGTGCACAATCCAGTGAAATTTAGCATATTGATAAATTGCCACCTCCATCAAGTTACAAACATTTTTATCACCTCAAAAGAAAACCCTGTCCCCATTAAGTGGTCACTCCTCATTCTTCCCTTCCCCCTAGGCCATGGCAACCACCAATCTGTTTTCTGTCTCTGTGGATTTACCTATGCTGAGTGTATCCTATAAATGGAATCATTTTGCGTATGGCTTCTTACACTTAGTATAATGTTTTTGAGGTTCATGCACACTGTAGCATGCATTAGGGCTCTATTCCTTTTGGCAGCTGGTTAACATTCTATTATTTGTATATACAATTGGTTTATCCATTGGTCCCTGATGGAAAATTGGATTTTTTTTAACTTTTTGACTATTGTGAATAGTGCTATGAATATTTGTGTACAAGCATTGTCTAAATATCGGTTTTCAGTTGGAGGGGGTTACATACATAACAGTGGAAATTCTGTGTCATATATTAACTTGGTGTTTAATTTTTTTTGAGGAAATGCCAAACTATTGTCTCCAATAAATGGTTGTACCATTTTGTATTCCTACCAGTAATTTATCAGGGTACCAATTTCTTTACATCCTTGGCAACATTTGTTCTTTTCTTTCTTTTTTTTTTTTTTATAGCCATCCTAGTGTATGTGATATGCATCTCATTGTGGATTCTTGATCTGCTTATAGTTATATGATTGCGTTCATTCTATGACAATTTATTAAGCTGCCAATTAAGATGTGTGTACTTCTGCATGCATTTATTTCATGTTTACAAAATGTTTACATAATTTTAATATAAATATTTATTGAATGATAAGTGGATATACATTATTGAAAGAGTATTTATTATATTGGTTTCCTTAACAAGCTAAATTTTTAATATCTATCTTAGATATTAGCTTAGATGGCTGTAAAAATTATCCCTCTCCCCATAGGAAAAATGCTTGGCATTTTCCTTTTTATTTCTGTTTTATTTTTATTTGGAATAGTACACCAAGCCATACCTGGAATTCTTCATTTTTCCATTCACTCCCATTCTCATGTGCTTCCATTCACATACATATTGTACAAATCTATCCTATTGTCTACCCTACCTTAGAGGGTTCATCCTACTTTCAATTCAGAATTCAATTCAGAATTCTAAAATGTAAAAATTCGAGGGCTGTTGAAAAAATTACCATGAGTTTTTCAAGAACTTCAGTCCCTACCTTGGAATGTTTTAAAATGTGATTTTAAACACAAATGTTCTTAATTTATGTGGTCACATAACACAAATGAGACTGTAACTCAAATACAGAATGGAAACTATTTGGCCCTGTCCAAAACAAGGTTAGAATATGCTTATCATACAGTCACAAAAAAAATTAGTATACTGTTATTCACAGACTTTTCTCCTTCCTACATCTTTATGGCTCACCAGGCAAGCATGTTACCTTTTCCTTTTCTTTGTTCTTGTTGTACAGATAATAAAGCTTACTTAATTGTATTAAAATAATCATTAGTAGGAGTGGGGATTTGTGCGAGAGATATACAAAATGGGGTGTTCATTTATCTGAGATAAAATTCAATGATGGGAAAGAAAAGGGAGAAGGAAGAGGGGAAGAAAGGAAGGAAACATTATATGGGCAAGGTCTCAGGAGAAGGTGAAGGGAGAGAGAAGCTGAAGGGCATAAGCAGTATTGAAAGCTAAAGCAGTAGAGAGAGAATTTCCATGGAGGATTTTTTTGGATTATAAGTTGAATTGATTTTGATGTCCTTTAGACATGTCAATAAGAAATGAAATGTATTTTGGATTCTTTTGGTTGCTCTCTGTGTTATGATAAATGTAACACCCAATGGAAAGTAGATTATGAAATGTTACAGCTTGTTTTCAAGTTGTATTTATTTTTCTTTTGAAAAATATTGAATATTGAAACAGCAATTCAATATTTTAAAAAATCTGGTATATAGCCTAAAAATATGTTTGCTAACCCCAGTTTGAGAAATACAAGGACTTCCACTAAGTTAGTAACTCAATTAGGCCTTCTCTGTGAAACATAAAAAATTATTGAAGATAAAAAAAATCAGTTTTCCCATAAAAATGTCAGCATATTTTATTTCCGTTTTTTTTTTTCTGCTATGTAACAAGCTCTTATATCTCTATAAGCTTTACATGAGAAATAGAAGAGATAAAAAAGGAGCCTTTCCATAATGAAGCAGGGTTCTCAGGGACATAATGGCTTGGACCTAAAATCTAAGTGGAAGTATGATTTTAAGGGAAGACCTTCAGAATTAGGTCAATTTACAATTTCTCTTTCTTTCTCATAGTACTATATATATCTTTTCTTTATTATGTTTCTTATTTCCTATTATTATAAATACAAAAAACAACACAAATATTTTTAAAATTACAAATTGTTTTTCTTTATGTTTTTATCCTTTTTCCTATAGTCAGCTCAATTTTGTCTGTTTTTTCTTTTGTGTAAGTTATACTTCAATAAAAATAAGCAAACAACAAATGAGCATGCAAAGAAACAAAATGAAGGAAATATTAGAAGTCCCTGCCCCAAATTGGCAAGCATCTACGTCTCAATGTGAAATTATTTCTCAGTAACTTCCTTTCTCTTGAAATTCAGTTACAGAAATATTCATTTATGGTTTTTTCTAATGAAAAAGAATAAAGAAAGATAGTACTTGCCAATTAAGATGTCTGTTGAATCCAATATACCTCAAATAGCCACTTGTGATTGCTCTATTTCTTCCTTTCTCACCCAATCTCTACCTATAAAAGAAATGCTATTTTAAATTATTTTTTTTCAATTTATGAAAGTATGTTGCCAAAACTTCTGGACATATGATTAGTTTTAATTCATCAAACACATAATGTCCAGCAGCAAACCATATTATTCATAGTATTTAATCAAATATCCTTACAAACTCAAGAGTTCCCTGGACTCAGCATGAAGAGGCAAGCCCCTTGCTTCTCATCATCAAAGTTCACATCTGTTATCACCCAAATGCAACACCTCCATAGAGCTACCCAATGTTAACTCAGTTTGAGAGTGCTTAGAAGATCATTCCCTTTATTCCCTATCTTTGTTCCTTTTCAGTAGACTCATTGAACACTCTGCGCTCCACTTGGCAATGAAAGGCATACATGGAATTTGAATTCATTGACTCCACTCTCTACAGAGAAGTTTGTGAACATACAAAGTTTAGCACTGATATTAAAGTTAAATAACAAAAATGAGAATATTATATGATCATATTTTTTTTTTGCTATTAAAAATAGGTGGGTCTAGCATAGTCTAAGAGGATTGTGAACAAGAATGGTCAAAGCAGCTAAGTTGAAGATAGGACTTGAATTGGAAACTTATAAGAGGTACAAGAAGTCAGTCCTGAGAAGAGAAGAAAAGTTTCAAGAGAGGTGTCAGAGCAAGAGTGTCACTGCAGGGAAAACATCCCAGAGATGTAATTTGCCTAACTGCACTAATTCATGAGAGTGGGGCAGAGGATACTTGCAAGGAGCAGCATAAGAGGTAGCAAAAAGGCAATGTGATGGCTTCCACAGAGGAGTTTGGATTTAGAGAGGGATGAAAGAACCTGACTTTAGAACAGTCTACATATTTTTCCATCCCTTAATTAACTGAACTAACAAAGTAGAAGAATTCTAGATTATTTAAAATAATGAAATATTTAGTTCCTTTTGGAAGTGCTTTTTTATTGAAATTCAAATAGAATTATGTTTGATGTGACATTGCACAGTGGAGATTATAGAAGAACTATGGAGCTTTCTTCTGGTTCCTGTCCACCCAAAAGATGCACAGTACTTCCTAGGGATGTGTGTTGCAAAACCCTAATGGAATTGGTGAATTGGTCTTTTCTTTAAAATTTCTAGGGTAAATGAATTAGACATACTTTAATATGACTGCATATAAAAAATTAGGCATGAAAATTATTCTTTCAATTGCATTGGATAAAAATAAATTGGGAAATCAGTTAAAAATCATTCTTTTTTTAAAAGATTTTATTTATTCATGAGAGACATAGAGAGAGAGAGGCAGAGACACAGACAGAATAGAAGCAGCCTCCATGCAGGAAGCCCCACGTGGGACTCTATCCCTGGACTCCAGGATGCCGCGCTGGGCGGAAGGCCGGCGCCAAACCACTGAGCACCCAGGGATCCCCCCCCAAAATCATTCTTTTAAATAAAAGTTCACTCTGCAATTTTGGCAGAAAAAATTTGCCAAATTCTTTGGAGTATTATTTAGCCTTATCGAGTTGGATAATTTTGTGACATCTTTATTTGTTTTATAAGTGAATTCTCTTGACACTTTTCTGCTTACAATTGCAACCTTAAAATAAACTAAGAATACTTATAGCAGCATGCTAATCACTTTAGAGTCACGTAACTATTGGTATCAGCCCAGAGAAAGTGCAATAGCCTCACGCCAATTCTAACTTTAAATGTTTAAATAAATAAAGACTAAATTAAACATATTTCCTTGATGAAACTATTGGATCATTAACTGAATTCTAATGGAAGACCATCTTCAAGGTATTTTTAAACTACTGACCATTCAACATTTGGATTTCATCTTACACCAGTTTTTTCCTGTGAATTTAACATAGTTCAAATAATTCAGGTATAAACTTCAAATACATTTTATATCTTGGTTTTCTTTTCAAATGTATTAGAATTAATTGTGTGGTATACTGATAGTGATGTTTCCCTTTTAAAGTATAACCAGAATAAGATATTAAAATGGACTCACTGAAATTTATCACCATCAAAACACATTGAGAATCTATTTTCATAACATGCATTATTAGTTGCTGTGCACAGCAAGTTAGACAGCCATAATCTGCCCCTTGGGAATTCAAAATCCAAGGCTTACATTGTTGACACAGATGCTGTTAGGGCAACTCAGGTAAGGAAATTAGCATTAAACAAATAGATAAGTTGAATAGGTGAATTAGAAAATAATTGCTAATAAAAACTTTTGAAAACAATAATTTGTATTTTGACACATCCAATATTCCTATCTTTCAAATAACTTATCAGCCTCTCAGGACCTGTGCCTCAGGTTCATACACTAAGCACCATGGCATAATAAAGACTGATAAATAAAGTTGAATTCTTGGCTAGATGGGCCACAGAATGAAAAACATGGGTAGAGAGGTTGGAAATTCGAAGGAAGAAAAGCAATTGGTTTGATGTGTTTTAGTGATTAAAATTGGATTACGAATGTAAATTTGCTGCTCAAATCCAAATAGGAGGAAAATTTAAATTCAATATTGATTCTTTCGTGGTTCACTACTGAATGTCATATGTTTGAAATAACTCACTAAAATAAAAATAAAATAAAAACAAAATCCTCCATTATTGAAGGTCCAAGTGATGACTGACTCCAGCAACCTGATTAATAACTACTGGCCTCTGTGTCTGAGATCAGGAAAACTGGAATGAAAGATCTATTATATTTTCTTTATTCTCTATGGAAAATAGTCTTAGAGTAACAGCAGAAATAAATATTTATGTATTTTGCATTTATTTATTATACTATGCATATTTCCAAAACAATATAATCCCACATGTTGGAATAGAACATATGTTATATAAAGCTAAATAAATACATAAATGGGCGAGGGAGGGCACTGTGGCATATATGCAATGCTGAAGGTGACTGAGATAGTCATAAGAGAGCTGTTGAATCTGCTCTACCGTGTTCTATTTTTTCATGAAATCCAAATTTGATTCTAGAGAAAAGAAGCTGCAGCTAGGTTGGAATTGCTGCTGAAATGTCATAGCTGATTTTTATTCATTCAGGTTTGGAGATAAAAGCAAAATTATTTACATGACTTTTTTTTCAGATCAACAAAAAAATTCTCTTTAAAATAAAATGTATAAAAGATCAGACTTTTAAATTTGCTCATTTTTAATTTGTTAAACAAAATTATTTGAGGGATATGAAATTGAATAGTAGCATGCTTAATACTTTAAAATATTCAGCAAAAGCTTCATACCTTCAAAACCAAAATTCGGTGAATACTCACATTCATACTCATGCAAATACTCATTTGTATTTATATATATTAACTTAGCGGACATGTATTCCTGGATTAGTCATAGACCATAAATGTAAAAGGAAAGACACATAAAAAATAGGCAAGAAAGTAATCAAGTTCATGAGACATGTTCTAAAATTATTACAGAGAAAGTCAATTTTGGAAACAAAAAATTTTTAGTAAACTAAAAATAATAAAAGGAAAATTCTTTTTTCCTTCCTTCCTTCCTTCCTTCCTTCCTTCCTTCCTTCCTTCCTTCCTTCCTTCTTTCCTTCCTTCCTTTCTTACTATAATTTCAAGTTTTTATTTAAGTTCCATTTAGTTAAATATAGCATAATATTAGTTTCAGGAGTAGAATTTAATGATTCATCACTTACATACAATACCCAGTGCTCATCACAACAAGTGCCCTCCTTAATGCCCAAAACCCATTTAGTCCATTCCTCACCCATCATCTCCCTCCATCAACCCTCAGTTTGTTCTCTAGAGTTAAGAATTTGTTTTATATTTTGCCTCTCTTTTTATCTTTCACCTATGTTCATCTGTTATGTTTCTTAAATTCCACATATGAGGGAAATCATATGTCTTTCTCTGACTAGCTTATTTTGCTTAGCATAATACACTCTAGCTCCATTTACGTCATTGCAAATGGCAAGATTTCCTTCTTTTTGATGGCTGTGTAATATTCCATTATATATATATAATATATATTATATATATAATATATATAGCCAATTCTTTTTTATCCAGTCATCAGTGGATGGATATTTGAGTTCTTTCCGTAATTTGACCATTGTTGATAAATATTGGGTTCTATGTATTCCTTCAGATGAGTATTTTTGTATCCTTTGAGTAAATACCTTGAAGTGCAATTGCTGGATTATAAGGTAGTTCTATTTTAAACTTTTTGAGAAAAGTCCATACTGTTTTCTATAGCGTCTGTACCAGTTTCCATTCTCACAAACAGTGTAAGAGGGTTCCCGTTACTCTGCATCCTTGCCAACATCTGTTGTTTCCTACATTGTTAATTTTAGCCATTCTGACAGGTATGATGTGATACCTCATTGTAGTTTTGATTTGCATTTCCCTGATGATGAGCAATGCTGAGTATATTTTCATGTGTCTGTTAGCTTTCTGGATGTCTTTTTTTGAAAAACTGTCTATCTATGTCTTCTACCCATTTTTAAACCAGATTATTTGTTTGGGGGGTATTGAGTTTTATAAATTCTTTATGTATTTTGGATAGTAACTTTTTATCAGATATGTCATTTGCAAATATCTTATCCTATTCTGTAGGTTGCCTTTTAGTTTTGTTGATTGTTTCCTTGGCTGTGAAGAAGGTTTTTACCTTGATGAAGTCCCAGTACTTCATTTTTGCCTTTGTTTCCCTTGCCTCTAAATATGTATCAAGTAGGAGGTTGCTAGGACTTAGGTCAAAGAGGTTGCTGCCCGTGATCTTCTCTAGGATTTTGGTGGTTTCCTGTCTCATATATTGCTCTTTAATCCATTTTGAATTTATTTTTGTGTATAGTGCAACAAAGTGGTCCAGTTTCATTCTTTTGGATGTTACTGTTGAGTTTTCCCGACACCATTTGTTGAGGAGACTTTTTTCTGTTGGATACTCTTTCATGCTTTGTCAAAGATTAGTTGACCATATAGTTGTGGATCCATTTCTGAGATTTCTATTCTATTCCATTATCTATATGTCTGTTTTTATGCCAGAACCATATCGCCTTGATGATTATAGCTTTGTAATATAGCCTGAAGTCTGGAATCATAATGCCCTTAGCTTGTTTGTTTGTTTGTTTGTTTGTTTGTTTTTTCAAGATTGCTTTGGCTATTTGGGGTCTTTTGTGGTTCCATATAAATTTTAGGATTTTTTTTTTTAGCTATGTGAAAAATACTGTTGGTATGTTGATAGGGATTGCATTAAATATGTAGGTTGCTTTAGATAGTATAGACATTTAACAATATTTGTCCCTCTAATGCACAAGCATGGAATGTCTTCCATTTCTTTGTGTCATACTCCGTTTCTTTCATCAGTGTTTTATTTTATAGTTTTCAGAATACAGATCTTTTTACCTCTATGGTTATGCTTATTCCTAGATGTTTTATGGCTTTGGTGCAATTGTAAATAGGATTGATTCCTGGCTTTCTCTTTCTGTTGCTTCATTATTGGTGTATAGAAATGAAATAGATTTATGTACATTGATTTTGCATTCTTTAACTTTACTGAATTTGTGTATCAGTCTAGCATTTTTTGGTGGGGTCCTTTGGGTATTCTACATAGAATATCATGTTGTCTGCAAATAGTGAAAGTTTGACTTCTTCCTTGATGATTTGAATGTCTTTTATTTCTTCTTGTTGTCTGATGGCTGAGGCTAGGATTCCAGTACCATGTTAAATGATAATGATGAGAGTGGACATCTCTGTCTTGATCTTGACAGTAGAGGAAAAGCTCTCATTTTTTGTCCAGTGAGGATGATATTAGCTATGCATCTTTCATATGTGGTCTTTATGCTGTTGAGTTATGTTCCATCTATCCTTACTTTGTTGAGGGTTTTTATCAAGAATCGATGTTGTACCTTGTGAAGACTTTTCCTGCATCTATCAAGAAGATCATATGGTTCTTATCCTTGCTTTTATTAGTGTGGTATATCATGTTGATTGTGAATATTGGTTTTGGAATCAAGGTAATGCTGGCCTTGTAGAATAAGTTTGGAAGTTTTACTTCCATTTCTAATTTTTGGAATAATTTGAGAAGAATAGGTTTTAACTTTTCCTTAAATATTTGGTAGAATTCCCCTGTGAAGCCAGTTAGTCCTGGACTTTGTTTTTTGGAAGATTTTTGATTACTGATTCAATTTCTTTGCTGGTTATTGGTATGTTCAAGTTTTTTATTTCTACCTGTTTCAGTATTGGTAGTTTGTATGTTTCTAGGAATTTATCCATTTCTTCCAGATTGCCCAATTGTTGGCATATAATCTTTCATAATATTCTCTTAATTATTTGTTTTTCAATGGTGTTTGTTGTGATATCTTTCATTCATTATTTTATTTATTCAGGTCCTTTCTCTTTTCTTTAAGACTTTATTTATTTATTCATGAGAGACACCTGAAGTATTAACAACAGCAGCAAAAAACATGAGTCTGAAACATTCAGGACTCAATACCTGGCACCTTACAGGGCAATTATAAATGCCATATAAACACTGGTAAAATGGGGGCACCTGGATGGCTCAGTGGCTGAGCGTCTGCCTTCAGCTCAGATCATGATCCCAGGGTCCTGGGATCAAATCCCACATTAGGCTCCCTGCAGGAAGCCTGCTTCTTCCTCTGCCTATGTGTCTGCCTCTCTCTCTGTGTGTCTTATGAATAAATAAATAAAATCTTAAAAAAAAGAAAAGAGAAAACAAACAAAAATTTATGCCTACAGGTTGGAGGCATGAATATTTATAAATGTTAGATCTTCTTGCTGGATAGACCCCTTTCTAATAATACAATGTCCTTCTTCATTTCTCGTTATAGTCTCTGGTTTAAAATCTTTTTTGTCTTTTTGATGCCTGTGTGGCTCAGTGATTTAGCATCTGCCTTTGGCCCAGGGCATGACCCTGGGATCCGGGATCGAGTCCCACATTGGGCTCCTTGCAGGGAGCCTGCTTCTCCCTCAGCCTGTGTCTCTGCCTCTCTCTCTCTCTCTCTCTCTCTCTCTCTGTGTGTGTGTGTCTCACATTAATAAATAAATAAAATTAAAAAAATCTTTTTTGTCTGATATAAGTATTGTTACTCTGGCTTTTGATGTCCATTTGCATGATAAATGTTCCTCCGTCCCAACACTTTTAATCTATGGGTGTCTTTAGGTCTAAAATGAGTCTCTTGTAGGCAGCATATAGATAAGTCCTATTTTTTCATCCATTCTGACACCCTTTGTTTTTTGATAGGAGCATTTAGTCCATTTACATTTAGAGAGATTATTAATAGATATGAAGTTAGTACCATTTTATTGCTTGTTTTGTCATTGTTTCTGTAAATTTTCTCTGTTCCTTTCTAGTCCTTGTTGCTTTCCCACTCAAAGAGTCTCCTTTAATATTTCTTCAGATCTGGTTTAGTGATCACAAACTCCTTAGTCTTTGTTTGCCTGAGAAACTATCTCTCCTTCTATTCTGAATAATAACCTTGTTGGATAGAATATTCTGGGCTCATATTTTTCATTCCATTCAGCATATTGTATATATCATGCCACTTCTATCTTATCTGTCAAGTTCTGTGGAGACATCTGCTGTTAATCTTGTCTTCCTTTGAAAACTAGGGACTTCTTTTGTCTTGTTACTTTTAGGATTCTTCTCTCATCTCTATATTTTGCAAATTTTACTATGATATGTCCTGGTGTTGGCTTGCTTTTGGTGATTTTGATAGGCATTCTCTGTGCCTCCTGGATTTGGATGTCTGTTTCCTTTCCCAGATTAGTAATGTTTTCAGCTATAATTTCCTCAAACAAGCCTTCTTCCCAACAAAAGATAATTTTTTAAAAAGATTTATGTTTTTATTCATGAGAGACACAGAAAGAGAGAGAGGCAGAGACACAGGCAAAGGGAGAAGCAGGTTCCATGTAGGAAGCCTGATGTGAGACTCAATCCCAGGACTCCAGGATCATGCCCTGAGCCAAAGGCAGATGCTAAATCACTGAGCCACCCAGGCATCCCAAGGGAAATTCTTAAAAACAAAATTTTTAGCAGTTTAAAGGACTGGTTTTCTCCACCATGTGAATAATCTTCTTAAAGAAAGAACGATTAGGATAAATAAATTACTGGCTGGATCTCTCTACTTAAAACAAAACAAAAGAAAACAAAACAAAAATCCAAAAGTTTTCCATAAAAAGGAAAACAGTTTTCTTTCTTTCTAAATAATATTGGGAGTCCCATTCCTCTAAATATGTCAGAGAAAATGGCAAAGTAAGAATACATTTTAGATTGAATGAAATTCTTCTTAAATAAAAGCAGCAAAGTAAAGAAAATCTTCATAGATTAGTTGGAATGAAATGATTATAATTAGGATTAACACAAGAGATGGGAAGAAATTAAAGATAGGAACACCCAGAAGCTAAAAAGATTTTGCTTCTGAAACAAGTAAGTGGCTTGGAAAAAGTTTACAAGGCCAGCTCCACATTAAAAGAGACTCAGAGACATAACAACCAAATGTGACCAATGTATGGATTTTTAGGGATCTTGATTCAGACAAACCAAATATGAAAGAGGTTTTCTTTTTTTTTTAATCTGCAGGAATATGATTATTTCTTAATAATCATAATAATCATAATAATGCTTGATATTGTTGATACAAAGAAATACAAAGAAATTATTGCTAATTTTTTTACATGTAAAAATGACATTATGCAAGAACTTGTCCATACTTTTAGAAGAAATGTGCTGAAATGTGTAGAGGTGAAATGATGTGAATCCTGGGATTCACTTTAAAATAACCTTAAGAACAACAGCCTAAGAAGAAAGAGGAGGAGGAGGAAGAGAAGGAAGGGGGAGAAAAAGAAGAGGAGGAAAGGAAAAGAAAAATTAAAAGGTACATGAAGCAATTTTTGCAAAATCTTTAAAACTGTTAATTAAAGGAATTAAGTATATGGGGATTTATTGGACCTTTTTCTCTATTGTAAGTATGTTTGAAGCTTTTCATAATAGGAATGTTAATATTCTACAATGATAAAAATAATATACATATATTCTAGAAATTTTAGAGATTTCATGAATTATGAAAAATTCAGTCATAAGTCTACTATCAGAAATAATTTCTCCTAGTAGTTTGAGATATTTTTGTTGTTGTTGTTGTTTTTAGTAGTTTGAGATATTTATCTTCTAGATGTTGTTGATAGAATTTTATAATTAATTACTATTTCTTCTTGATGAATCCTGTAAAGATGCCTTGATCTTTCCATTTTCCTTTTGTGTTTTAGTTATTTAAAAAACACATGGGCTTATAAAACTTCATTTAATATTAAGACTAATCACATTGTTGTATTTGATGAAAATATTTTTTATTTCATTATTTGTATTTAGCATTTCAAACTTGTGTATATGTAATTTTAGAATTGGTCTATTTTTT
Source organism: Canis lupus dingo (assembly GCF_003254725.2). Taxonomy (NCBI): domain Eukaryota; kingdom Metazoa; phylum Chordata; class Mammalia; order Carnivora; family Canidae; genus Canis; species Canis lupus. The sequence goes on from NC_064254.1 coordinate 38,375,482, forward strand.
GTTAAATTGATAAATAATCTCTTTTTAATTCAAAGAATAAAAAACTGTTGTTGAGGGCAGCCCCAGTGGCGCAGTGGTTTAGTGCCACCTGCAGCCTGGAGTGTGATCCTGGAGACCCGGGATCGAGTCCCACATCAGGCTCCCTGCGTGGAGCCTGCTTCTCCCTCTGCCTGTGTCTCTGCCTCTCTCTCTGTGTGTCTCTATGAATAAATAAAAAAAATCTTAAAAAAAAACAAACTGTTGTTGAATCTTCTTATTCACACTATATATATATATATATATTTCATATTGGATGAAATTACAGCTTAAGCAAGGAACTTTTTCTAAATCATTCTTGGTATCAAATTGGTGCAAGTTGGGATTATGTATTCATTGCTGAGGATTTAGTGAATGCATGCTGCTCAAATTCTATTAGTTTTAAGAAGTGAAGACATAGATATGCCAATCCAGTACTCCTAGTGGTCATATGACCATTATAGAGAAGAAAGCATTTATAGTCACCCAGATTTGGGACAAGTCTAGTTCATGGATGGCAAAACACATGTCTTCTGACACATGCAATACTATCTTGATTATAAGTTGCCTGTTTCCCCACCAAAACTGACAAGTTGAAAGAATGGAATAGTATGAATCATTCATATTTACTTCTAGACTGTAAGTTCTTGGAGGGGAAACAAAGTATCTTTTATTTCTGATAGGCATTTAGTAGTAGGCACTCAAAACTATGACTAAAATATAGAATAGAGAAATTGTTTTCTTAAAATTCTATGAGATAGTAATTGAGAAGGCCCAAATCAGCCTAGATACAGACTTAAGATTTCATAAGAATTAAGGAAAAATAATTCAAAGGAATAAAAATTATTCTCAACTATATTTCAAAAGTGAAGACAGATCCCCTGATGATACCTATATACTATTCCATATCTTTTCTATTTTTGTAATTCTACTTCTTATCTTCTTGGAAGGCCTGGGTCAAATAAATCTGCTCCATCATTTGCGTGTAATCTCTCATGCGTTTTATCTGCTCTCTCATTTGTGTGTAATCTTGCTGTGTTTTATCTAACCATATAAGGCCTTTTTTATTCTCCCCTCAAAACAAGCATCTTGATTTCATGGTCCTAATTTTATTTATTTATATTCATTTTTTGTTTCAAAGTGCCTGAAGCATAGTACAACTAAATATATATGTATTTAATAAGCATTGGATAATGTAAGCATATGCATATTTTAAAAGGCAATAAAATACCTATTGTTATAGCAGCATCATTAAACTCTTTCAAGAGAATAATATACAGTGGCCAGTGGGATTTTTCATGGGCCATAGAATTGTTACCAAAATCCAAAGCTGGAGACCAAAGGAAATAAGTACCTTGATTTGTATGTTCTAAGACTGGCTTGTAATTAGAGCCAGCCACCTCCACACAGCACTTGTTGAGAGGAACAGAATCAGAGAATAAATTCCATCACTGATGATAGTCAAAGCATTTATCAACCCGTTTGGCATAGCACTGACTAATTCAGATGAATGTCACTTATAAACAACCAGTTTGGCTATAAAAGGTCTTACTATCTCTACTTTTATTCTCCGAGAATGTCAGAAGACTAGTAAAGCAATTACTACGTCTGGACTAATAGAGCAACTACCACGTCTGCAGAATGTAATTCCTTCCCATCAAAGCCAAGTGGAGCACAAGGGAATAACATAAAGATGGGCTGGATTGCTTCCAAAAATAGAAGATCAGCATTGATCTGACCATTAACCAGGAAGCACTGTGATCTTCCTTGGTGCTACTGGAGTAAGACCAAATGGAAGGCTGACTGCATACAGAATGGGGGCCAGGACTGCTCCCCCTTAAATTATAGACTGCTGATAGTAGTACAGGATGAATCCTTCACCTTCTCATAAGCCTGATATTTGCCTGCCAGGGTGGATGAGATTGGAGGATACCATCTTGCCCAGACTCACTGTGTGATTGCCAGATACACTTGGTACATCAGAGAAAGGTGTTGTGATACAACCAGTCTGAGGCCAACAGAACACACAGATCTTAAAGAAACTACATTCTCCAACAGGAAAAGTTGACCATCAGGTGTCTACATTAATGACAAGAAAAGGAATGCTATTTTATCTGAAATATCTACTTCTTAATACTTCAACTTCCTTTTAGGCCTTCACTCTCAACATCTACATTCCATCCCCTATTATCTTTGGCCCTACAGTTGACCTTCTCTTGCCCTACATACCCTATTTCAGCAGCTCAAGATATGGTCTATTTCCATGCTCATTTCTATGTTGCGCCCAGCAAAGGATCCTCTCTCTTGCTCCTCTATCCTAATGCTGTGGCACCTACTACTAGTAATCTGTATGGCGCAACTTTGTGTAATTTTATTTGAAATATCATTCCTTTCAGTTGGAAGCAGCCCCACCAATTCATGACCTTTCTCCTCCTGAGAGCCCTGGCATAGTAAAAAAACCAAAACCCTGTGACATGTAAGCTTAAAGTGCTGTGGGAAAAGAGACAAATTAAAGCCATTCGATCTTCATAAAAAAACTTCAAACCTGCAACAACTTACTATTAATATGAATTGCTGTAAAATGTATAAGTAGTTAAAAGAAACAATAGTTTATTCATCCAATGAATTATTTGCCAGATTGACCATTGGGAAAATTAGTTTTTGGTGAACTGATTGCAGCACATTAATTTCCATGGAATTGACTCTGAGCACTGCTCAACTTCAGAGGATAAATTGGAGAACAAGGAGGAGAAAATGTATAAGAGAAGGTCATGTCTTTCTCACTCCATCCCAAGATGCTATGACATGAACTTCAGGGAAGGAATAGAATGCAGTCAGACAGGAAACTGATGTTTAAATGAAGAAGACCCACTCTCAGTGACAGGAATGATTTTTTTTAAATACTGAAGGAGGTGGAAAAATTGTGAAATCTGTCTAAGAAACCATTAAAGGAGCAGCTACATGACCCCAGGAGGACACAATTAATAGCAATGATTGGAACATTCAAACTTTTATTTTTGTATCCACAACAAAGATTGCCCTATAATCAAGAGAAATTATTTAGAAATGGATGCATACTGGATTTGACCAACTTTAAAAGTAGAGCAAAATTGTATCAATTTTGAAAAAAAATTTACCTTAAGTATATTTATTAAATTCCTTTACCTTAACAAAACTCCCATTTCATTGCAATTTGAGAGTTGTTGAAATGCACTTATTAATTCAAGAGAGTAACTACAAATACAGTCTGTTTCTATTTATTCCCCCTTTGAGCTGATGCAGAACAGCCTCCCCCCCCCCCCCCCGGTTGGTTCATCTTTCTGTAGGGCCATTCCTCTAGCAGCCCTGCATGTTTAGCAAGATGAAAAGTTACTGTCAGAATGTTTCCCCACTGCAGAGATATGCAATGCCCAGGCTGATGTCAGTACTTATTGGTGCCATCCACTTCAACATCACTAGATCACTAGATGCGCATAATTGCAATGAAAGCATCATCTGTGTATTTAGGTCTCTTTGTTTGCCTTATAAAATCCAAATGGTTGGGCATAAAGTCATTTTGTGCTTTATCTATAGTCTGACTTCCTAACAAATGCATGTTAAATACTTAGCTTAATGTTATCTGACTGTTGCCCCAGAATTTAAAAATTTTTAAATGTGTTTTGTCCTCATTTTCTTAATTTAAGTAATTTAGTCAAATGACATCTATAATAATTTCTGGCCTGTCATTTGGAAATGTACCCATGGCCATGACTTGTTTTTGGCATGGTCTTTTACCTCTCTGGTGGTATCTTTGTGGGAGCATTGAGATTTGGGAAGGAAATCCTGTGACTTTGTATCTCATCTTTTTTTATCACTCTTTTGCTCTGTTAAAGAGGTCTACATCCCTGACACTGGCTGCAAAGGACTGGAGGGAATACAACCCTCCATTCAGCAGTTTCTACCTTGATCCCTCTAGGAAATATTCACACACATATATTTCAAGGAAGTTTTCAAGCATCTGTTTATGTAAGGCTTCCAGTGGTAAAATTAAAATTGTACTTGTGTGAGGCACCTCAGATATAGAAGCTTAGTATTGGATAATCACTCTAAACCTTAATCTGTAAATGATTATATAGCTTCACTGACTACACTATTGAGATGTCTACACACAGGTATTTTCTAGCCCAGTGGAGTATGTTCCACTTGAATGATTTTCTTATGATTGTTTATCTGCCCACTCACTACCCTTCTTGCCTCTGACTTTTTAACTTCCTCTCAACACACTAAATCCCCTGCTTCTCATGCTCAATATACCTTAGAAGCTAACATTATCCAAGCCTCAACTTGTAGTCCACAAATTTTATGACTGGCAGCCCCCAGCTTTGTTGTCAGCAAGGGTTTTTTCTCTCCTCCATCACCTCCATCACCACCCTCTCCTGAAGGAAGAGCTCATGACCAAGTGAATGCCAGGAAAGGAAACAGAGAGAAAAGACAGTGGTTGTAATCCTGCACTATGTACTGCATCCTATTCTTCGCTTCCTTTTCCTCCAATCTTTTTGCCTGAATATCTAGGTCGATTAAATACATCTTAACAAAACTGATTAATATTTTGACAATAGTAACCCCCACATATATAACTTTACATATAAAACTCATTATCCCCCTGCCAGTAATTGATCTTATTATGTTAAAAGAGGGCAGATGCCCTTCCTGATGTTGAGTTCTCTTTCAGCCCTTTTTTTAACTTGATATTAAAACGTACTATGCCCAAATCCTAATTCTCTTTTCTGCCTTTGCCCAACTATGGAGAGGGCTATGTTCTCTCTTAAATAATCAGCTGGAAGTGTTACATTTAAAGTTATGCAGTTTTGTTTTGTTTTTTTTATTTTCAAGTTTCTTACATGACTGCAACCTGCATTGGAGATGCAGGAAAAAATGGCAGGGAATGTTCTGATTCTCTCTCCCTCCTGCTTTCTGATTGCAACAGCTACAGTAATGGCATGTGGAACTACATTAGTCAACCCAGAGGAACGACTCTTCTTGAATATTTCTTTCTCGTATTAATCTCAATTACTTTCTCTGCATAAAGGTCCTCAATTCCCAAAGAGTGGAGATTCATCTTTTTTTAACTCTGGTGTGCTTTCCTGTGCTTACGTTTTGAAATATTTTCCCTCCTAAAAATAATATATCAAGATTATTTTGTGAGCACAGTTGCCCAATTTTCTTCCTCCCAGATTCCCATGGAAATTTCCAGCAAAATACGAATAAACAGAAAACACATAATAATTACAGAAAATACTAAAGATTATCTCAGGTAAGGTTATATTTTATTTTGTAAGTTTTCTACTTTCATAATCAGAAAAAAAAATGTTATCTTAAAACCAAAACATCAATTTTAAAATCTATGTAAAGCAGAAAAATGATTGCAGCCAGTTTGGTACTCATATTCTTATAAATGAAAATATTTGAACAAATCAATAAAAAATAACTTATTCAAAAAATGTTAAAAAATGAGGACTTTAAGAAAAGACAACTATGAATTGGGATATTTTCAGCCTCAGCTACAATAAAAATACTAATTAAAGCAAAATAATATATTTTTATTTTTCAAAAATTATAATAAATATTTTAATATTTAATTTGCAGTGTTGTGTGGTGGCACTGAATTGTTATACTCAAACAGAAATAGGATGAATCAAAGTTTTGAGGAGGGAAACATACCAAACTATCAAGAATCTTAAAAATAATCATAAACATTAGTCCAATAGATCAAATCCTAAATATATATTCTTAAAAAGTAATTAGAAGAGCATACAAGCATAAACCTTGACATAATATTTGTGCTTATTATAAAAATATAACAAACTTCTTGGCTATTAAGATATGAATGATTCAATACAAGGTAATAACTCTTTGATGGATAATTTATACAGTCAATAAAAATCTTGTTCTTAAAGAATGTATAATAATATGAAAATATTCACAATATGATAAAAATTAAAAAATGAAAATGTAAAAATGAACATTCTCATATGCAGTATAATTCCTTTTTGGAAGTATTTATACACAGATACAGGAAAAAAAAGACAAATGTTAAATGTGGCTTTGTATAGGTAATGGTATGAAATTATAGATAATGTTTTAATGCACTGTTGTGAAAATACAAAGAGTTGTATTGTCAAATCAGATGCACATAAATCAGAGATTTTACCTAATATAAACCTATACTATTACTTTCAAGGATTCAGGTAATTGTGAGACACAGACAAAGTAGAGAGAAATCCAGGACTGTCAACACAACTCCCAGGTCTTGTCTTGTGCTCTGATGTAGATTTAACCTATGAGGTCTCTGGGAGGCATATGTGGCCATCACTTACACACAAAAAAAGGAACTGTCTTATCATAAAAAACATCTCCATTTTATGCTCTATTATTTACAAAATTTACATGACATTTTCTGGGGAGCCAACTCCATAAATCTGTACATTCTAGGTTTCTTTTCCATAAACATTTCTAGACAAAAATGGCACATTTCTGCTGAAACCATTCCAATAAATAGGGACAGTCCTGTGAGTAAATGTCATTAGAGTTTTTGTCAGTAGGTCTTCTGCTAACTGGTTTGCAAGGAAATTTGGCTCAGGTTACTTCTCTTTCTTTTATGAGATATTCTCCAATAAGGATCAGGAATAGATTGTAGTCCTGTACTAACTCTTTAAATTAACAATAATTATTTAAATTAATTGTTCAAATGACAGGCACTGGGATAAGTGCTTCATATGCAGACTCCCAATTACTCCTCTTAATAATCCTGTGACATAAGTACTAGAACTAATCCATCTACTGGAGATGACAAAACAGATGCTTGTAATGATACATTATTTATCCCACGATCACAAAGCTAAAATGTGATGGAGCTAGAAATCAAACAGTCTGATCCCAAACTCATATCCCTGGCCATTGTGGTCATTCTGCATTTTTATTTATTTAAAAAATTCCATGCTTTTGTGAAGATGGAGTATATGTACTTTCTCTATTCTTCTAAGTATAGCTAAAAACCAGGGAAATGATATGCAAAACAAACACAAGAATACTCTGAAAGATAAAGAGAAGAGACTGGCTTGGGATCTCTGGACCCAAAGAATAATATGATGGTAAGTTCTCTGGGTTTTATTTTTGACTCATATATCCCACATCAAGTGCTAGGAGAGTCAGAACCTGAAAAGTTCAGAGGGTACAGATTAAAAAAAAAAAAAAAAAAAAAAAAAAAGCTAAAACAGAAAATTTCTCCCTCTAGATGAAGACCAAAGCTTGTAGAGAATAAATGCTTTACGGTAGCCAAATGCCACTGAAAAAAGCATAGCCTCTTTACCAGACATACACTAGCAAAGGCTGAGATGTTAGAATTAGCTCATAAAATTTTTAAAGAATTCATTATAAAAATGCTTCATTAAGCAACTAAGGACACATTTGAAACAACTGGAAAAAAAACAGAAATTAAATAGAGTCTGCAAATCAAAATGTTATGAAGGAAATTCTAAAAAAAATCTCTGCACACACCAATTTGACAACTTAGATAAAATTGGCTAATTTCTTGAAAAATATGAATTGTCACAATCCAACCAATATGAAATACATAATTTGAATAGTTCCACGACTATTAAGGACATTGAATTAACTTATCACTTCAATCTATGCTGAGATCTGAACGTGTGCCAAAGCATAAAATCAAGTTATTATAAGGCATATATTGTTTGTTTCCCTTCTCTTATGCATGAAATTCTGGTGTTGTATGCTGTCCAAAGCCTGAAAAGGTTTTCCATATCCTTTGTCCAGCTTCATAGTTGTTTATGGCGGAAGAACAAATCTAATACCAAATCTACTATCATGGCCATATGCAAATTTACTAAGGTCATTATTTCTCATTAAAATAAAATTAGTGATTATTAAAACATTGGCAACCTCCTTGCTTCTTATCTCGTTAGTGTAAAGCTGTAGACAAGATCATGTTTTTCATGGCAAGAGAAATAGACCCACCTTTCAGTATTAGGATCTTGAAAAGTGAGAAGAGATTCCATAAAGCCGGATTGGAAGGCCCTGAATTTGACATATAATTTTATTTTTATTCCTAACATGGATGTACAGATTAGAGCTACATTGAGATGTATCAGTCTAGGTTCATTCAAGAGTGAGAACCCCCACAATAGGTTGAACAGGGTAAGTTTAAAATAAAGAATTAATTAAATATGATAAAAGAGTAATCATAAAATAGAAAAAGATTGAATATGTATCCTGGGAATGAGGGAAAGTACCCGAGGAAGGACAAACTTATAAGGTGTTCAGAATTTGCTGGAAAAGTGTGGCTCTACTCACTGGAGAACAGAGTTTTGCTGGTTTACCAAAGTTGGAGTTGGTCTGCAGAGACTGGGTAACCAGAAGGCAACCTGGAGCACAGCAAGGGAGCAGAGTAGTTGGAACCTTCCCAGGCAACAAACGTGGTGTACAAGGCTTACAAGGTAGTAAAGGTTTCATGGGAAGGCCCCCGGAGTTAAGGAAGTCAGGCTTGCATTGGTATTATGGGTTCCAGGATGGCTGAGATGACTTCAGTATTAGTATATAGTGTGGAGTAGGCTCGGCAACAGTTTGGATAGAAACCCTTTGAGGTACTGTTTCTGGAACGAGAGCTGCTGAAAGGTTATTACCAAACCAAACTGCAAAGTTACTGAGGGACCACGCATTCTGGAACCACATGCTAGGGCAAACGTTCTCATACACAGGTGGCCGACCCACTACATAGTCCAAAGAAATAAGAAGAGACCCTTCGTTCCTCGTATCCCACCAGCGCCCCCTACGTAAAGGGCTTAGCAGAGTACTCACAGTAAAGAAGAGATGCTGAAAGGAGGTAGGACATGTATTGAAGGGTAATTTTGGATCTGAGAGGCAATACATTTCTAACTGGCATGCCTGGTTACTTGCTGAATTTCCAGATCAAAACTGCACTTTTTTTCCAAAAAAAAAAATTGAGGGATTTATGACCTTGACTGGTAGTTTTCAGGTTATGTTTTGAAAATGTTTATTTAGCAACCCGAAAGCTATTATTTTACATTTATCAAGTTTCTATTATAAATTAGGTTATGTATCTGGTATTTTTTACTGTCTCATTCTTTATTTTCCTTAATATTTTATTTATTTATTCATGAGAGAGAGAGAGAGAGAGAGAGAGAGAAGCAAGCGCCATGCAAGGAGCCTGATGTGGGACTTGATCCCAGGTCTCCAGGATCAGGCCCTGGGCTGAAGGCAGCGCTAAACCGCTGAGCCATCAGGGCGGCCCCTATCTCATTCTTTAAACGCTGACTATAGGATTACAGCATATTTTTTTTTTCTCAACTGAATTCATTAGAAAGTAGACTTTATGATTTTTGCTTTTCTTTAATATCTTTTCCAGGTTTTTTATTTATAGGTGAAATTTTCTCAAACTATTATAAACAAATCCCACATTTACAAAATCTTTAGATAATTCCATAATTTTATCTGTGAACACCAAAATTAATATGCTTGTCCCAAACCAAATTATGAGACTGAAGAGAGAAGACTTTTTTTTTTTTTTTTTTAAGAAAGCAAGTGGAGTTTATTAGAGATGGTTTGTAGACAAGGGACCTGACAAGAGAGCAGAATGTTGCTCTCAGAAAGGGTAGCACGAAAGGTTTATGAAGGCATTTTTCCAAAGGGTGAGGGCCTAGGAGTGGAGAAGCAGTTTTCAGTCCCATGGTCATTATCTTGTGGCCGTTGCTTTTCAGCACACAGAAGACAATCACAGGATGCTTGTTTCCATGGTTGACATTCTTTTAGGGTTCCCGGAAAATAGAAATACTTGTGCAAGCAGGCTTTAAATTGTTACTTCTAATTTTGCCCAGACAACCATTAATCCCTAATGGCCTTTATTTCTTGTTTGTTTGCGTTCCCAGAAGGAGGTATTTATCTCTGAGCCTGTGGGAACTTTTAGCCCTTGCCTCAAACCAGTGGCTTTACAGGAGCTGAGTCCCTCTTGTTTTTCCTATGCTGTCTCATTTCCCCCTTGAGATTTTCAAACTCATTATTAAAGGATGATGAAGGACAGGAGTTTCTTCATCTGTAACTGCTTCCTGCTGAGCAGAGCCATTGTCCCTTTCTTCTTCTGGAGGTGTAAAAATCCCTCACTGACTGTTCTAATGACTTATGGGGACTAGGATCCAGTGGTAGAGGTTGGAATCCTTATGTCTTCATTAGCTTGACTTGAAATTGCTGGAACCTGGAAGACACACACTTCATTAGGATATTAAAAAGGCAAGACCCAAAAATAACAGCAAAAAATGGCCATTAAAGGTCTGAGGAAAGGCAAGAACCAAGTAGCATTTGGTAGGTACCCTGTAATGGAGTCCTAAATGTTTGAATGGTGGGATTTTTAAAAATTATGTAGTCTTGTACCCTGTTGGGGGATGGTGTCAGCCAGAGAAGGGGATTTTTTTTTTAAGTTTGATCCTTTAAGTTAAATTTTGAGCCTTCACCTGAAAGACTAGGATTGGATTCAGCGAGGGCACAGAATTATGTGACCAAGTTGTGAAATAATTTATATAAAGAATCATAAAGAAGTGCTCTGAATAAGAAACAATCCTCATGCATCAATCAGATAAAATTATTTTTTTAAACAAAACATTGTTCAATACATCTTAAACCATGAAGAACTATTTTAAGTTCTTGTATCCTCTGTATTAAAGCAAATTTAACTTGATCTTTTGTGTAAAATTACATGAGACACTTATTTCTTTCATTTCTCATCGCTTAAAGCTACGTCCTTTGTGTACTATTTCTACCAAGGATTGTATTCAACATGCTACAGTTCACCTTTGATATCTACTGTAACTATTAGTCTGATGGTATAATGTTAGCAAATCTGAAAAAAAAAATCACTCTTACTCCAGCCCTTAAAGTCATTTCTTGACAGTTTCTGTCATCTCTGACAGTTTTTCTTGCCCTCTGATTTGGTAGTCACATTCCTCACTTCGTAAAATAAATCTCTAATTCCTTTACACAGGTCATCAGCTTAAACACAGATAGCGTCATTAAGATAATTTACCAATCATCAAAGTCAAAGAGAAGTGAAAATTTATAGGAAATGAAGCAGAGTTCAGAATGAAGGGCAGATTTGATGAAAATTTATTTGGAGGGTGGGAATCTACTAAATTTTAATTTCTTAAGTTCCAACTATACTTGAAGGCCTTGCTTAAATCAAGAGAAAGGGAAAGTAAAACAGAATCTCTGCCATGACTGGAAATGACTGAAATCACTCATTATAGTCATAGAACAGAAGTTTCTAATATTAACTGACAATCTAAGGCAAATTCTTCCAAATGGAAACACTCATTGGGAAGAATGGAATTTTACAACAGAGTATTTCTAGTCTAAATCTGGTAATTCTTCAGGCAGGTGAGAGCTAACACACAATTGCTCTTCTCTCATGACAAATAGCTTTTGTTTGTGTGTATGTGTGAGAGAGACACACAGAAACAGAGACATGGAGAGAAATATTGGGTCTTTGTGACATCCTACTTCTGTATGTGCTGGGTGATGTGTTTGGACTTAGACTATAACATCTTGGCAAGACCATTATGACCCATAGTCTATGCACACGCTGTTTAAAAATTCAGTGTCTTTTGGGCACCACCATCACATTGGACCACAATAAAAATTTAGCCATTTATGGATAATGAAAATGCTTCTTGAAGCTTTTGCTTAAGTCTCATTTGCTTATATCACTTAGGACTATTCAAAGGCACTTTATTTATATGGCATGAAATCTATTTGCTTCTACCCAAGGAGACAAAAATACTGAGGGATGCATGGGGACAACTCTTTGGGAACACCATACCTACAAATATATGTTTAAAATGAAGATAGAAGTGAGTCTTATTCACTCATTTAGTCTCACAGTTGCCAAAGGAAACATTAACTTTGCATCAGTTCTTCAGGGAAAGAGCTAGCCTTCTCATACATCCTTAATACCCAGATGGAGATCAATAAATATGTGTATTATGAGTAAAAATAAATGAATATTCAATATCATTTGAGTTCTTTCTCAATAATAGTAGGAATAATTTGTACTGACTCGTTTACACTATCATATAATTCTTCTACCCAATTGTTTATATGAAAATATAAGCAGGGTTTCAGTTAATTCTATTAACTGGACACTTTGGGACCATTTGGACTCACTAGCATGCTAATACCAAAACAAGTTTTTTGGTTATTCGGCTTCAGTAGCACGCTAGAAATAAAACAAGTTTTTCACAGGCACTTTTTAAACATTTAAGATATGTGGCATTGCATAGTGATTAATTTCATCAATATTTTATATGTGTCAACAAATATAAGTAAAGAAGCTTCCTACAAATTCTGTTGTGGTAAAGTTCATACATGAATCCAGGTGGTCTGACTTATTCCAGTGTCTGTGCACAATGCACTCCACTGGCTGTCACTTCAGAGGAAAAGCCATGGAAGCACTTGTGAAAAGGGTTGCCTTCATAAGGTGCCATATGTCAATATTTGTAGATCTTGACTGCAATTGGGTAGGTCATCTCTTGGTCTTACCTCTGTACTCTGTACTCACTTAAAGCTGCGGCTCTCAGAAATTGCAGAAGTATTTAACATTCCTCTGGACCTTTAGAGCTCAAGGTGCTGTGTGAAGGGAGAATTAAGATCTGTCCATTTATCCATCTAGGTGGCCTCTAGGTAGAATCTTTGTAACTGGCTTGAGGAAAAAAAACAGTTTTAGGCAGTGTCCTGTCTCTGTAATTCAGTGAAACAAAATGAATTCAGAGAACCTTTCTGTGTCTACACACAGGAAAGAAAGGTAATATTAAAGAATAGAATGATAAACTAAATATACATAGATTGTAGGTAGGTAGATAGGTAGGCAGGTAGGTAGATATTGAGATAGAGGGAGGGAGAAAGACCTAAGTTTGCTAAAAACTTAAGCAAAAGAAAGAGACTATAAGAGGGAGGGAAAGAGAGGGGGAGAGAAAGAGAGAGAGAGAGAGAGAGAAGGTTTAAAAAAAAAAGATGTAAATTCTAAAATGATTTTCTCTCCAGATTGCAGAACATATTTATTTTTGGTCTTTATTTATAAATTTTAATTCAAGGTGTCCAGATTCCTGGAGACTTTAAAGAGCATAATGTCTTTCCCTCAATAAGACAAGGCATGTGGGTTCTATTTCTGGTCATGAACCTGAGGAAGTTTTATTGCTTGCCAGTGTTTTTGTGTGAAATACTGTAGTGATTTAGGAACACTCTGAAAACCTCAGCAAGAGTCATCAGAACCACACTAATTACCAGATTGGCCCTTCTTATTTTCTTTTCCCTCAAAATCCAATTTATTAAAGTAGAATTCCCTCCTACTCCCAGCCCCAGGGAGGAGACTGCATCCCCCAGACCTTTAGTGTGTGTTCCTGTGCACAGCACCTTCTCGGCATGGGTAGTAAGACATTTAGAGAAGACTCAGACTCAGGATTAAAGAGAACTGAATTGACTTGCTTTTCAGGGCTAGACTCTCCCCAACCCATGCTTGGCTATCTCCCTCTCTTCTCCACTCAGGGGGAGTTTTCTATCTTTGCAAGTGTTCTGATTTATGGGATATATATTCTCCCATGCCATAGGAAATCTGTGTTCCTATGAGTGTCCCTCAGAGGTCCTTGTTCTAGTCCCCACTCACCTTGGATATTCCTGACATTTCTTCCATCATCAGGTGTTCAGATATTGAAAAGGAAGTATCGGTATCATTTGATGAACATTTGAGCAGCTTCTGTGTGCCAAGCATTGCACTAAAGTCTAAAAGCTCAAAAATGAAGAAGTCCCTTCTCTGCATGGTGTCATGGAGTAATACAGGAGGAAGGGCGAGTCACAATAAAAACACAGCCTAAGATTACCAGAGCCTGGGCAAGTGGCGCTTAGCTCTGCAAGGGTCAGGAGGACTTCTGTGAAGAAGGGGTACTTTCACTGAATTCCAGAAAAAAAAAAGAAGGATAATTTGTTTAGGCAAATAAGATGATCAACAAGAGGACCTAGACCATGTGAGAGCATGGAGTCATGATAATACCAGATTCAAAGTGGTCAGTTGCAGTTTTCCTTACTGAGAGGAAATGAATTTAAGGAAAAGTCAGATTATAGAGGATGGAGTTTATTTTGACTTGTCATACATTTGGTCTTTGTCCTGGAAGCCTGAGTAGCCTTTACATGGTTAAAAGTAGAGTAGTGACATGATGAAAACTGCCTTCAGAGTTCATTTACTTTGGTCCCATAGTCAAGCCTTATCTTTCTCAGATTAAATTTACCTGGTTCTTTAATCACTTCTCTGATGGTACAATTTTTTTTCCTTTACCATCTGGCTACTCCTTTTGAAAAATTCTTTAGTTTATTTACACCAGTAGTATGGAAAATCAAATCCCTACAAGGGACTGGGAAAGAGAATAAATCTGCACAATTGCTGGAGATAAGACACTAGAGAGTTACATGTCCCATGGAAAACTGGACAGTGCCCATGCTGCCCCAAAGCATGCAGATTTCAAGTTATTCACAACTTTTTCTGGCTGTGCAAATAACACCTCCAGGTTTGACCGGGCCTGCTATTTGATAATGACCCTTGATCTATAATTTTCCTAAAGCAGAGGTTTCCAAACTTGACATAATATTTCTGTTGTGGTCTAACAACACAGACTAAGGCTAGCCAATTATCTCCTTCACACTGGTCTATGTTTCTATTAATCTAGCCTACTATGTAATTAACATTGTGCTTTGATACCGTGTCACACTTTTTACATTTTTGTTGCAAAACCGTATCTTAGCATGCTCAGTTGGAACAGTTCTTTTTTTCGGCAATAATTCAGTAGCCCAGAGTAATGGGAAAAATATGTATTTGTAGTAGGAAGGAAGACCTTGCCTCCAGTTTTGATTCTATTGATATGAGCTTTAAAAAAAAAAAGATTTATTTTTTTATTCATGAGAGACACAGACTGAGAGAGAGAGGCAGAGACACAGGCAGAGGGAGAAGCAGGTTCCCCGCTGGGAGCCCGATGTGGGACCCCGGATTCACGACCTGAGTCGAAGGCAGGCACCCAACCACTGAGCCACCCAGGCGTCCCTGATATGAGCTTTCTGATCTTGAGAAAGAAGGATTTGATCTCTGAAATGCCTGATTTTTAAAACGGTGGACTCATGCCTTTCCTGAGTCATCATATGTGATTTTTGTATGAATCAGATGATAACACGTTATGTAAGTAGTTTATAAATCATAAGACAGGTCACAAATATTACCGTTTTGCTTAAAACTCCTATATTAGACTGTTACTACTCTAAGTGGTATTTCTTTCATTTTTTTCTTTCTTTTTCTTTCTTTCTTTCTTTTCTTTCTTTCTTTCTTTCTTTCTTTCTTTCTTTCTTTCTTTCTTTCTTCTTTCTTCTTCCTTTCTTCTTCTTTTCTTTTCTTTTTTTTTCCCTCTAGCTCCTTCATCTGTCCTTTAGCAAGTAAAAATAACAAGTAATTTACTGACCCTGTGAAGTGAATTTTTGCCTATGGTTATTTGAAATCACAATCTATCATCATACATAATTTTGGGTCTTCTGGATACTTTGGTTACAGAAAGTGATCTACTCCTTGTTCACAATAAGTGGTCTAATTTATTTTCAGTTTTGTTTACAAAGAAAATTTTAACATTTCCTTAGCACAAAAATACCACAAAAGATTACAGGTTCACTTCTGTATTAAAATTCTCTTCTAAATTCTCTTTTTAATGTATACTTGTATATGCTTGGTTTGGGCAGTTTGCTTTGTCTTTGCTTTTATTTTTATTTCTCACAAGAAAAAGAGGAAACAAAAAGTTCTTTTGTCATGCAGATATATGGAGATAATTATAATTATGGAATATTCTAATTGAAATGAATATGCATTTTATTGTGGGATATCCGGCTAGTGCTTTAGGGGCTTAGCATAAATTTACTTCCAATATCCTTAAGAGGAGTTTCTTATTGTTGTCATATCATAAAGAATGTTATTAAAGGAATCCAGAATAAATACAATATTTCTTGACAGCATTATTTTATTTTATCGAGTTTTCTTTACTTAAAGTTTTGCTTCATGCTTGAATGAAATGGGAATCTATCAAATGAGACTGTCATAAGGTTTCTTTGACACCCAAAATGATACAACTCAGTGAAGGGGAAAATATGTGTTTGATTACTGATGCTAGTGTTTTGGTGTATTCCCTTGTTTATACATACAGCAGTTATCTTTTATATTATTTTTACTTTATAAATTGCCATAGGGAATATTTTAAGATTAATTGTAAGTAATTAGATATATTAAGTATGCAATGTCTTAATTCAAATGAAGTTGAGATGATAAAAAGTTCAAATCATTTAAATGGTTTAAATAAGTGCTGTTCTCCACTTTAAACCCTGAGATTGTAAGTAATGCAACTTCCTGGTCCTGAATATATGAACAACTTCCCAGCAGCCCTCCTGACAGTAGCCCGTCTGCCGGCCTCATTAGAAGGGAGAGTTGATTGCACACCATTGATCATCTACATGACCATTAACTCCCACATTTGTTATACACTTAAAGGAAAAGGTAACAAAAAGGTTACTGTGCAATTTCTCTCTTTTTGCTATATCTGTATAATGCCTTTCAACTCTTCATTTAAAAATCCATGCAACTAAGGATGCCTGGGTGGCTCAGCAGTTGAGTGTCTGCCTTTGGCTCAGGTCATGATCCTGGAGTCCCAGGATTGAGTCCCACATCCGGCTTCCTGCATAGGGCCCTGCTTCTCTGTCTGCCTGTATCTCTGCCTCTGTCTATATCTCTTGTGAATAAATAAATAAAATCTTTAAAAAAAAAAAAAAAGAAGGTCATCCTTCACTTACTGCTCCCTCATGGGTTGTGGTACTCTGATTCACGTGATCAAGCTAATAATTTAATTGCAAGTGGCTCTGGATCAGAAGTGCTCCCACAGACTGGCTGACGAGAGCTCGGTCTCTCTGAGGAAACCAACTTTAACTCACATCTTCACAAATTTCCATAAATAAGGTTGAAGGAGAAGTGCCTCACTTAGAGTAAACAGTTACAAATCAAGACCCAAAAGTGAAAATCCACAGAAACAGCACAGAGTTGAAAAGACTCACAAAGACTGTATATAGAATTATAAGACACAAAGTAGAAAATCATTATGTTTAATGTGTTTAGAGAAATGAAATGTGACCAGAGAAAGAGTGACTACTAAAAAAAAAACCCAAAATTCATTTTTGAGATAAGAATAGCATAGCACTTCTAGAAACAATACGTATGGTAGTTGAAATTTTAAAAAATGGGGTGAGGGACGAAGAGGAGGAAGACATAAATTCACGCCAGAGTCCGTATGCAAGATTGTCTCTATCTCTCCATCTCTGCATGTCATTTTCTCTTGCTCTTGTTCTAGCCTTGCATGGCTCTATTCCCCTTTGGACTCAGGTTTTCCTAGGGCTGAGAAAGCTGCCTTTTACATTCAGGTATGAGGCGGAGTTGCCAAATCAGGGTTTGGTTCTGCATCTCTGCCCTATTCTGAAATGCACGGGTGGGTGATGCCAGCTTTCTCTGGTTACCATCTAGAATCTGAGCTGGGGATATCCCCAGGTGAGCAGTGAGTAACAGGACTGAACAGTCCTGTGGAGAGTTGCCCTCCTTCTGCTTAAGTGAGACAAGAATTTTCACCCTAGATAACCTGACAGGAATTTTCCCACTAAGGATTTGGAACAGACTGATCTATGACCCATGGGACAGAGAACTGTGACTCACTGCTGACTTGCTGTAACGCTCCCATGTCATGGCCCAAATGCATTTCATGCTTCATTCTATGCTAGACTATTTTGAAAGCCCAAATAAATAGGGCCTGTGTGGGAGATTTTAGGATCCTGGAAAACAGCATTATGGATTATTACCTACCTTTATAATGTACAGGAGCTAATATTTCCCAAAGGATCTAATTTTTCTCACTCCATATTTTCTGCTAAATTGGAATCTGTTCCTGTATTGCTATATTTTCTTTGGCCAAAAAGATTCCGACGACAATTTGAAACAGTGCTTGCATCCAGAGTCCAAATTAAAACCACCGAGTATTTAAAAAACCCAACTTTAACCAACAAATACTCATTTAATCCCTTGCAAATAGTATGGGGAAGTTTCTTCAATTAATTTCTAATTAGGCTAATTTACTGATAATGCTATAACAAAGTCCACATCCACAGAGGATAGAATAATTTGAAAATTTATTCATTCATTCATATTCTATGTATATTTCAATCTACCAGGGTAATTATATTTGTTTTTCAATGTGAGTATTTTTCAGTTAGTCAATTTTCTGAAACGCTTGTCTGAAGAAACCCATGGGCATGTGATTCTAATTGTGAAGGTCAATGTGTACATGACTATGGATGTGTATGTTGACTAACACAACACAACATAATATAACATGTATGAAGCACAGGCATTGAGTGTTATTACAGGCAAAGTCTGAAGCAGGTACTATAAGTGACTCAAAGAACATCTCAGCCTTCAAATACTAGTAGCTGACAATTTAATAGTGAAAATTTTAAAATACTTGAGATCAGTTGTGGATTACAAAAAGAATCATTATTAAAATTTTTCTTCAGGTACCGTCCTCATCTCTGCTATGTTTAATTCCCCTTTCCATTCTTTTACTTTCACTGTGAGTTCATCAAAAATCATTTGGATGCTTTTGGATATAAAAAAGGTCTTACAGGAAGAAGGTGAGTCAAAATTCCATGTTCTAGACTAGGATGGAATGCACACATATTTACCTTCCCTCTCATAAAATATGTCCCACCTGACCTCCATTTCTCTGTGAGTCCTAGGAGAACTACTTGTAGAAAATGGGCTTTTTGCAAGAGGAGCCATAGGCTCCTTGTTTAGAATAGAGGTCCACTCAAGCAGCATTCTTGACTGCTTGACCTTTCTGCTCTTCCACACCCTTCACCATCTGCCTATGCCAAGAGATTAAAGGGACACGGGTTAAAAAAGACTTAGAGTACAAAGCAGTCCTTAAGTATTGGGAAGCCTGCTTTTTAGAAGAAAGAATAAGCCTATTCAACCCACTTGCCACTTACAAAGAACAAGGAGAACCAAAGAGAAGTCGGAAGTAGGGAGAATTGAATTTAAAAAATAAAATAAAAGACATTTCTCATGATTGAAGCTTTCCATTCAGGCTGCCTGGAAATGAAGTGAGCTACATTTGCCTTAGAGGCATTGGACTAACAGCTGAGTTATCCTACGATAGGCATATTTCAGAAGGCATACTAGGTAGAAGATGGGACTGGGTAAGCTTTTAATTTCTCTCTGAATTTAAGTTTGACAATGTCAGTGTTTTTGTTTTATTTACTTATTTTTAAATATTTTATTTATTTAGTCATGAGAGAAAGAGAGGAGGCCAGAGACATAGGCAGAGGGAGAAGCAGGCTCCCTGTGGGGAGCCTAATGTGGGACTGGACCCCAGGACCCCGGGATCACACCCTGTGCTGAAGGCAGACGTGCAATCACTGAGCTACCCAGGTACCCCAGTGTTTTTGTTTTAAATTGCATTTTACTTCTCTTTATCAAAGACAAAAACAAAACAGAAAAAAGAAAATAAAAATCTACTAGAAGATCTCACAATTCAATATTAGTATTGTTATAATGGTATATCCTTCTATACCTTTTTCTTTGTGTATTTTAAGTATGCAGAAACTCCACATATACAAACTTTTTTATAAAAAATGGGATTTCACTAACATTAAACCTGAATTTTTTACTTAAAATATAGAACACATCTTTCCTAACCAATAAACAGGTTCTATATTAAACTTTTGAAATACTGCATTTAAATTATTTCACTCTGTTCTGTGCATTTTACTTAGCCAGTTGCTGTTTTTTGAATTTTGGTTTTAATCTGCATTTTCCTGCTATTTACAAGTAACAATACAATCAACTATTTTTTTTTTTGTAGAAAGTCATTAGCACATCCTTTATAAATTGCAAAGGGTTCAATTCATTTTTCTGAAATCATAAAATATAATTTTATAATTTAGCACTTATATAAGATAATTTAAAAAAAAATGACTAAGGCATAGAGATGAGGTTAACTAGTACCAGCTTGCAAAACATTTCAGATTGGCTGATGCTGTAAAAGGAAGCTCTGTTTTCTTGACTTTTAGAGTAATTGGCAATGAGTTACAGGTTGTTTAGGATCCTACTCTACCTTTTATTTAATACCACCATTACTTCTTTTGGCTAAATGTACTGATAGAAGAAAGTGTGGTACCTAGCAGTATAGTATTGTTCTCAAATGACATTGTGTCTCGAATTCTAATGGAAAGCTTTTTTGAATAGATACATTACATTGTTGTCGCCTTCACTGAATTCCTGGCCACTATGGAGAGCTCTTAACAGGAAAGTTTATATGTCGAAAAGAGAAAAATCAATAATAAACTGGATACTTGGAATTGATTTTACCTTGCTACATCTCTAGGGAAAAGGGATTTTGCATTACAATATATATCTTATTAAGGATTGTATCATATTTGCAACATTCTTATTCTTACAGAATCAAACTCAGTAAGTCTAGTGGCTGGAAACAATTTACAAAACCTTTAAGCTTCAGTGTTTGCTTTGTAAGGATGAACTGGAGAGATGTTTGTTAAGGTCTTCAAAGGTTGCTAATATTTTTTTTCTAAAGTTCTCTCTAGAATGCATTATACTATTTTTAGGATCTTTCTTTTTTTCCTGCTTTTTAAAAAATTATATCTTGTACATGTATTTTTCCTAAACTCCACCATCTCTTTTGTCTTAAAAAAGAAAAAAAAGCTTCTATCTTTTTATGGCCAATGAATATTGTTTTACTTCACAGGTTGATATATTTCTTGTGGCTATTTCTAACGAGCTGAAATAATAACTTTCCATAATTAGGATATAAATAATTTATTTCTTTGAGAATTATGACAAAAATAGACCTACAGGTACCCAGTGGACTGAGCAAAAAGTTGCTAATAAAGACCCACGAGTGCTCATTTTTGACCTTAGGCAAGCTTTTATAGTCTTCAAATGCCAAAGGTGTTAATTAATTTTCCTCTTTCCAAGGTAGAAAATCATGCTTACTGCTTGAAGGTTCATTGCTTAATGAAATCAATGCTGCATATGAATTAATACCAGGAAGAAATGAATGCATGTAAGGGAAAAGAAAGCTTGATTAGTTATACAGCTGGGTAAACAGAGCATGGAGATGAAATGGGGATTTAAGAATTACCCCTACCATGGGATTTGCCCCTTCGCCTTATGTTTAAAACTTTATCACAGGTGAAGCCTTCTCTGAAGTTCCTTTGCTTCAGCAAATTGGCTCTTTCACTGTGTACGCAAAACCCCCTCATTATTTTCTGTGCCTCTTACAAATCCCCAAATCCCAGTCTGGTTCTCCCATAGGATGAGTAATCTGGTTACTCTCTTTCAGCCAAACCATGGCCCCAGTGTAGGCATGTTACCATCATGTTAAACAGTCACCATATCAAGGTATGAAAAATTCTTTTTTTTCTTTTTTTGGTATGAAAAATTCTTAATCCAAATCCTGTGTTTCACTCACATTAGCTGTAACACTGAAAAATGCCTTCTGCTGCAAATAAGAAAATGCCCATCTGACAATGGGTTAAACAAATATGAGTTTATTTACTTCTACTGCTTTTACCGTATTTGCTCTTCTTCATCAGGACTATTGCTTCCTAGTCACAAAAAGCTGCTACAGTTCCAGCCATCAAATCTGGATTTAAATCATTAGCCCTTATATAATTACCCTCTGTAATTATAATAACCTTTTACTTCTTTACTTTTAGTTGTGAACAGACATTAACTGAAGTTACTGTCATTATGCCAGAACTTACCATTGTATTTTAAATTAAGTAGGCTCTGTACCACCATGGGGCTTGAACTCAGGACCCTGAGATCAAGAGTCTCATGCTCTACCAACTGAGCCAGCCAGGCACCCCAGAACTTACCCCTTTTAATTAGATTAAAATCATGGTTACACATACAGGCATCAATAATGTCTGAAAATGTTATGACTATAACATTTCGTTGTGTATACTTTCCATATTATAATTCTAAAGGCAGAAAGATAGTGTTATTAGTTGATATTTTTCTTTATATAGAAAGACCCACAGCTTATTCAAAGCACCAAAAACTAACTAATTAAATAAATAAATAAAGAACTCTCAGATAATTCTGCCCTCCAGCATGGAGATATCCTTAGGCATCTTAACTCATCTAAGTGTACACACCTAGAAGATTTTTAGACATGACTGTCATTATAACTCTAATTTCCACAAAGACAAGTTCTCTGTCTTCCTTGCCATTTTATTTTTGGCACCTCAAGCCTACTAGCATACTGTATGCTGTCAAAAGAATGAATAAATACATCATTTTCCATTAATGCTTTAAATCATCTTTTTTTCCCAAAATTCACTTGTTTGGTTTATTTACAAGTTTATGTATTACAAATGGCATATAGGGCCATTTTACTTCTGCTTTTGCAGTCCTGATATTCTTTTACAGACTTATTTCTCAGAGAGTATCTAACTGCTGTGAACAAAAAACATAAAAGTTCAAGGATTTCCTGACTTTGAAACATTATGTCTACACATTTGCAATATAAAGGCAAATCTCTGGCCACAGCTCATGGATACTGAACTCATCATCATATATTGAAAATTATTTAGGTTGAAACATGGAAGGTAAGTATTCATCCTAATTTTATTGCAAATAAAAGCAGTATGAATATACCACATGTGAAGAAAGAAAATGATTTTTCATCTACTGCATGGCATGCTAATTTTCAGATTGAAAAGAACATGCATTTAAATATTCTCTTTGAAATCTTCCTGAAATACAGGAAATTGTGGACTTAAAGTAGATATGATTTTTAAAATATACTGACTGAGCATGTTCAGGCTTTATTTTTCATCCCATTTTCTAGCATTTCCTACTTGTATTCAGCTTGTCCCAGTTTGACTTCATGAAATTCCAGTGGAAACCATTTTCTTTCAAATAAGTGCATTGGAGCTATCAAGAAATCTGGAGGCTTCTTCCCCTGAAAGAATGTGACACTGAGGGGCTGAGAAGGAGCTGTGAATAATTGGCAATTTACACTTAAATATTTGTATAAAGACAAACCAAGTTTTGCCTTTCTTAACTACTATAAAAATGATACCCTGCAAACCATCAATGTGTGGCCTCACCTACCGGCAATAGTACCTTCTTTTGGAACTATCAAAAGCAAAGGGGGAAAAAAAACAGCAGAAACATCTTTAAATACACATGCAAGTGAAATAAATATTAAGGCTTGAGATTAACATGATAGTCTCACAATCTGTTTTCCATGCAGGTATTTGTTTGGGATTTTAAATTATATGTGGCATTTGGTTTAGAATTTTGGATATGGCGCATTTCAGAAGAGACATCACTATCATAACACAGTCATCATGACTGGGAACTGACCAACCATTTTCTTTCTATTCCCCACGGCAAAATATATATGTGCTCTATGAGTAGAAATTGCCTAATAAATTTAAAAAACAATTGCTAAAATTTTGTGAGGGTTTACTGCAATATAGGAACTGCCTTTGCAAAGGGCTTTACGTATATTGATTCTTGCAAAGCTCGTAGTCCAGGTATTTCTTTGTCTCCATGGTATGAATAAGAAGACTGAAGACACGTGATGTGAAGAGCACTGGCTGTTATATACTACTAATGAATTACTGAACTCAACATCTGAAACTAATGATATGTTGGCTAACTGAATTTAAATTAAAAAAAAATTCAAGTACAAGGTGATAAAGTGACTTGCCTAAGGTCACACAGACAGTAGTCAGTTCTTAATTTCTTAATTTCTGCTTGAGAGGGGTGAATCAATGCCAAGTAACTCTACTAGATACTTACAGGAAATTTGAAGTTAAAGATGAAAAGGAATTTCCCAGTAATTATGTTACTGTTATTCAAGAGGTTAGCAGAAAAAAAAAAAAAAAGGTAAGCAAAATGCAGTGGCCTCTCCATAGTATATATGAAATCTTCATATATTCAAGTATTCTTTTTAACAGAGATTAAAATAGCACTAATGGTCAGGAATAGTGGAGGACACAGGCATACAAAATGACAGAAATAACCTAATGGAAGCACCAAGGGGTTTGGGATAGCAGCCTTGGGCAAAACCAGACTGGAGTTGTAAAGGAGAATAGATTATGATATGGAAGTCATGTGAACCTCTGTTTAGTGCAATTTTTGCAGGTTTTCAGGCTTTGTACGGCTAATAAGTACAAATATACTTTGGGCTCTGCCAAAATTATCCTTTATGGTTCAAGGCTGGAAAAATTTCACTTCCAGTTGATATCATTTTAGAGAAAGATCTCTCCTACTTAAAAGTTGAGAGAACTTGCTGTGGCTTATCGTAGCCCATGTTTATAGCAGGCTGTTCATTTTAACATTTACCGATTTTCTTGTGGGTATGCAGGGAGAAGCTATTTTTCTCAGAATCTTGCCATGTGTTAATAATATAGAATCCATGTTACTTCAGATATCACCTTTAAAAAAAGACTGATTACTAGAACAACCAGGAGGTGATTGGAGTTGAAGTAATTTCAGATGATATAAAGGCTAAATATGTAGAGTATCTTTAAATGTTCAGGTTTTCCTTCCTCACCTATATCAATCAAAGAAAACACAGTAATAACCCTTTCCTTTTTAAATATTTATAGTTCACTTCTAAAGTATCCCAAAGAGTAAAGCAAGTTACATGCAAAGTTCAGCATCAGCAGTCTGAAAATGCCCCAAAGCGCCTGGTTGTCTGCAGAGCATGGAGACTTCCCCTGTCCTGAGTGAATCAACAGAAACTAAAATAGCAAAACTTTCAATGCCAACCATGTACTAGCTTTTACTAGGAAATCTGATGAAAACACATTCCTTAAGCTAGAGTCTTTATTGTGGGACCCAAGGAATTTAACAAAAATCCCCTCCCCCTGGACAAGCAGAGCAGGACTAACTCCATTTTGTTCTACACCCGCCACCTCCTGTATGACCCCCACATGACCTGCTTATTGCTTAAGGCGCTGCCACCCTATTGCTAGTCAGCACCCCACCCTGCTGAGCATACCCTTACGGGAAACCGGCTCATATAGGAATGTGGAACCATTAGCTGCCACAGTGTAAACCCTGCCTTTTGCCTGCCAAACCTGCCCGCCAATTCTGACCAGAATGATAGGCTAGTTCAAACAGTCACTATAGGGTAAATTGTAAATCAATTGGCCACCTGCATGGGGACAGACATGACTATGCAACTTTCTGTGTGTGTTACAATCTCATTGGCCACTGGCCCCTATAAAACTGCTATGCCTCTTAACCTCGGGGTCCAAGTCCCTGCTCTGCTGTGCCCGGTATGCTTGGACCCAAGCTCAAGCTTGCTAATAAACCCTCCTGCGCTTGCATGGTGTTGGCTCCTTGGTAGTTTCTGGGATTCACAATCTTGGGCACAACATTTATCTTATACCTTCAAAGAGCCTACAATCCAAACATGATCAAGTCTATTAAAGCGGACACAGGCACACTTTGTTTTGTTTGGTTAAATGACGCTGAATTCTTCAGGTTCTTCTGTCAAAAAAGGTATCTCTGGTTTCTCTTCCTGGTGCCTCTTTGTGCTTGTTTCTCCTTAAGGACCAGTGCTTGGTCCCCTTTCTGTCTTTTTCACTCTCCCGTGGTAACATTGAACATTTGTACAGATGAATCTGTGTGCATATTAAATGTTAATCTTGAATCCAGACCTCTCCGTGAACTTCATTCCCAAATGTCTTTAAACCTCATAGACGTCACCTCATGGATACCTTATTGGCTTCCCAATACCAGTTTACCCAAAATGGCTTTGGTTCTGTCTTACCAAAAAAAATTGCCCTCAACATTTGCATGTCTGACAATGTTTCCAGAATGTACTTAACCTCCATAGCTCCCTTCATCATCCTGTGTTTTATTTCTCCCTTGGCTGGTCCCTCAGATAAAAAACTGGAATATCCTTTGTACCTGCTTTCTTCTCTACCTTCCATCATACCACTTTAAAATGATCAAGTTGTCTTTCACTCAAAGTATCATTCTAGTCTTCCACCTGGTTCCTCTGTCATATTAATAGCTTTATATTGTCTACTGTATTTTTTAGAAGTTGAATTCAGTTACTAGTACTACTACCTGAAGAACAGTGTCTTAAACAAGATGGCCAGGTATTTCTCTCTCACTTGAATCTGAGGCAGACAGTCCAGAATAAGCACAGCAGCTCTAGAATGTCATCAACACCTCAGCTTCTTCCTATCTCCCTTCTCCATCATTCTTAGAGCATGATTTTCGTCCTTGTGCTAACAAGATGGTGGCTATAGCTCCAGCCATTATAGTTGATTCCCAATAATAAAGAAAGGAGAGGGGGGGATGTAAATGGCAATATAGGGTAACAAAGTGAGCCTTTACAATACTTTCTTGGAGACTTTACTCAAAAACTTTCCTTTACATAACATTGATCACCCTGGTCTTCAAGGGAAGCAGCAAAGGAGTTTTCATGTGGGTAAATTGCCACTCTCAACACATAGCTTTCTGTCAGTAAGGAGAACGGAGGAACATATATTGAGTAGGTGACAGGCCTAACTTAATATTAGCAAAGATAATTCAAGGTATTCCCAATAAAATGTAAATTTCATGAATGTGGTACATTCTCTGTTTTATTCTCTTTTATATCCCCATCACATTGAAAAATGAATGCCATATAAATAACTATTAAATGAATAAATTAATCTAGAAATGAATCTGGAAATAGTTTTTTCATTCATTCACTTGAAAAACTTATTTTTTATGTTTAAGTTACTTGGAAAACAAAGTTGTTTTTTTTTTAAAGACACAATCTTTGTCTGCAAGGATATCACAGAGTACCATCAATACTAGACAAAGTAAACAGATAATTATAATGCAACAGATATAATGGAGAAAACAGGGAAGAATTTTTAAACATGAGGTGTTATTGGAGATTCAAATGAGAGTGCATGAATTTTTAGTTGGAGGGACAAGAACGTAAAGGAATTACAAGTATTTCACTTGCAGTTGTACCTCTACATTTAGTGCTATATCTGACACAGAGTTAATGTTCATTAAATATTTGTTTTTAAAAAGAATGAGTTTGGAAGACAAAGAAAAAGGGAGGAAACAGGGGGTATGCCAGTGTATGGGAGCAGTATATACTCTGATATGGAAGGATATGTTTAGGATGTTCAGGTAAATTTGAGAGCTTGTTATGGTTGGCATATAAGGTCCATGTAGGAAATATGCAAGAACTGAGGTTACAAAACAAGCAGTGGGGAAATCATAAGAAAAAAATCTATAATAAGTAAAGGTGTGTAATTTTTAAACTGAAGTGAAAATTGACTTTGACAGATCTGAAGCAGAATATTAGCTAATATGATTTTTGTACTTGAATGATAATTCACATGGTAGAGTGGAAAATGAAGAGTGTTGGATGGCGGTGGGGAGGGGGATAGAGCCAATAAGGAGGTACAGCAACCAGTAAGCCAGAATGGACAAGGCAATGATGGCTACAGTGATGAAGTAGGAGGGAAAAGATGAAAGGCAGTCACTCCCGCTTCTTCACCTATCTTATACCACAGTTTGTCTTGCCTCTGTGGTATCCCCTTCACTATTTTTTTCCTTCCTCTTTCCAGCATTTTTTAAGGTCCATGCAAATGTTTTCTTTCAAACTTTTCTATTCTCTACCCTAAATTTGGACTAACCTCACTTCTAAACCTCTCAAACATTTTGTTGTCTTTCTTTCATATTACCTGCAATATTATAAATATGTGCTATGTTTTATTGATCCTCTAGATTTTAAGACATTGGAGCATAGGAATTATGTCTTGCTCATCTCTTTATTTTCCCAGATTTGTGAATAATTTCAAGCACTTTGTGGACAGTCCATAAATGTTTGAAAAAGAGTGAAGACAGCATGGTTACATAATGCACTATATCAGGGAGATCTGTTCTAGGATTTAGCTAGTGCTGACTCATTTGTTAGCTTGGTGACCTTGTGGAACAATTCACCTTTCTGGTCAGCAGCCTGAGTGTAGAAAGAAACCATGATGTTCTCCTTCCCTCCATTTATTTGTTTAACAAATATTTATTGGACATCTGCCTCCTGGTCATTGTGTTCAGTTTGGGGAAAACAGGCTAGAATAAAACATAGCGCCCACATTAAGGAAATTTCAATCTAGAAGAGGGACAAAGACATAAACTCTTCAGTACAAGTGACAGTTATAGTCTAAGATATAATTAAGGGCAAGGTGTGTGTGTGTGTGTGTGTGTGTGTGTGTGTGAGTGCGTGTGTATGTCTGTGTGTTTATATTAGAGTTCAAAAAAATGACAGAAGGAGGAGAAACATTTTAATAAGCCCTTGAGTGTGGAAGAATGAATAGGATGATGCTGTATAACAAAAGGAGAATTGTATTTTCATCAGATAAAGCAGCATGAACAAAGAATCAGACCCATAAATGAGCATAGCAGCCTGTAAGAATTACTTCCTCTGACTCCCCATGTGGGAGAGACAGAAAGGAGAGAATAGGAGAGCTTAGCAGAGGCAGTAGCTAGGTGCTAGATCATGAAAAGTTCATGGACAATGCCAAGCAATTTAGATTCCATGCTGGTGATCCCAGAAGTTTTTTTATTATCTGTTCATATGTTTTCTAGCTAAATTTAAGTACAAAGTGTTTGGATAACCATGCTTGCTGGTTTAAGGAGACTCTGATTTTTTCCTTTCATCCTCAGTTATCCCATCTAAAGATGTGAATGTTAACACATTATTAGTAAGCAGTAAATAGCCGCATTTTAAATTTCTGAATTATACTTTTATAGCTGTGTGGATGTGTGCCTGTGTTCTGATTCAAAATCTCTTCAAAGCTCATACACCACAGCTGAAAGCTCTTGCCCTCTTTTTCTAGTTGCATATAATTGAGAACTATCTTCAACCTTTGTTTTCTTTTTTTCATAATATTGAATCTTTGAAGGGCACAGGCCAGTTATCTTCTAGAAACCCCAGATATTTCATTTTTATGATTGTTTCCTTTTTGATTAGATTGGAGCTAAACACTTCTCAGGAAAGCTACATAGATAATATACATTTATGGCATTTTTATGTTTGTCTCATTTTTCTTTTTACTCTTCTCCTTTAAAATAGTTTTAAAAGTCTGCCCATACTGCTACATATAGCTCAGTTTCTCTGCTTCTAAGAGGAGTAAAGTGCTTTTCAGTGGGCTTTCTGTCTCAACATATCACCTGTCTGTGTCTGCAGTGATGGAGAGTCAGGCTGCACCCAGCTCATGGTGATCAAAGAAGACAGTGGGTGAATATCTGTGTTCTCGCCCCCAGGACATGGTTTTTAGGAACAGGAGTAACATGATCAGACGTGTTTCTGGAAGGTCACACTTGCACCAGTATAAAAGACCAGTCACAAGAGGAGAGAGTGGAGGCAGGAAAGTAGTTAGGAGACAACATAATTAAGGAGAGATGGGGAAGGGCTGGCCTAGGATAGCTCCAGTAGCTGTCACAGTGATGAGGGGGCACTGAGGGACATTATGGAGACACAGTCAACACAACTATACTTAAAGGTCCTCAGCATTTGGGAGAAACTCTCTTCCCTTTCCCTTACCTCCCAGACTCCTATGTGGTGTTGAAAGGAAACAAGTATGGTAAATGAAATGTTTACGAAAAATGAAGAAATAAAATTAAATTCCTTAGTCATTCACATAGCAAGGCTTATTTTAACTCTAGGGGAAAAGAATGACTATGGCAAAGCAGGAGCATGCGGGAGAGTGGGCTGGCAATTCACAGTGCTTCTGGGACTCACAGCGAAGCTCGAGCCCTGGGTCAAGTCTAGAGTTTGATTTCTTTTGAAAGTCCAATTATTGCTTTACCTCACATATCCCATGTGTCAAGAGGCCAATTCGTAAAATTTTCCCAGAAGAAGTAAAAGAAAACTACAGGGGCGTAGTAGTGAAGAACATATTCTCGAGGAGTTCAAAGTGGCAGAGTGGGAGGTGCCAGGAATCTGACTCTCTGACTGGATAACTATTACAGTGGCAGCATCTGTCTGGTGTGACTACTTTGCAGCTCTGGAGTCTCTTGAAAGCTTGCAATCTCTAAGGGAAGTCTTGGATGGTAAACTGCACTGAATTTTGGTCAATTCAGTTCTTTGGGCAGCAGCAGCTCCCTATCCCCCACACCACAGCCCATCCCAGGCAGCCGTGGGAGTGTTCACAAGTTTACATGTAGCTTGCAGGTATCAGGGTAAGCAGTAGAGATCCTGTCCTCCAAATATTGGGGGTCTGTTTTTGCCTTGCTGATTGATGCTTCCGGTTGTGGAGATGTCAGCACAGAGATGGGCAGGTATTATTGCAACCTTCACCTCCGTGGTGGCAAACGTCTCTTCTTGATGGTAACTTTCACAGGATTTGAAGATTGAGCGCCAGGTTGGTTTTTTTCACCTCTTCATTTTTCTTTTCTTCTTCTTTGGTATCAGACAATTAAAGATTAGCACATCCAAAAGCAATCACATGGGGTACCTGGGTGGCTCAGTGGTTGAGCATCTGCCTTTGGCTCAGGTCGTGATCCGGGGTCCTGGGATCAAGTCTCGCATTGGGCTCCCTGCATGGAGCCTGCTTCTCCGTCTGCCATTCTCTCTGCATCTCTCATGAATAAATAAACTTTTTTTTTTTAAAAAAAGCAACCACACATAAAGGAGAGTTTAGAAAGTAATTACGCATGTCCAGGGAAAGTTTTAGGCTCAGAAAAGACCTGTCAATGTATCTAATGTCACTGAATTATACACTTAAACATGATTAAAATGGCAAACCATATGCCATTTTATATGTTATCACAATTAGAAAAGTAGGACATATTCTGTAGAGCCTCAGAGTCTAGGTGCAACCCTGGCCCTGCCATTCACCAAATGACCATAACATGTTACTTCTGCCACCTGTTCTCATATTTGTCAAGTGGAAGTAACAATATTCCCTGCCTTATGAGTTATTGTGTGGGTTGATTAAGATTAAATATGTAAGGCACTGAGAACAGCCTCATCCATTGTAAGTGCTTAAAAAGAGCAGGGAATTGTTGTTTTTCAGAGGTAAAAGTCAATAAAACTGCAGAAAAAAAAGACAATTGCTAAAAGTTTAAATATTTTTAGTAGGGATTTTTTTATTCTACATTCCTATGGTAATTGTCTTAAGACAGCTACCTCACACATAAATCAACTTTAGACATTTTTTTTTCTCCTGAGAAAAGGTCTAACCATCACCTGTGTGTAGAATTGAATGTAGTTTTTATTCTGTCGCTCCTGGTATCTCATGACTTTGTAATATTAATTTCTTAATGTAACATTATTTTTTTGAATCGGTCTTTGTGGAAAACATTTATCCACATTCTGAACCTCTCTGAACTTCAACAGCATAGCGTTTTCCAAACTTAAGATTTGTAGCTTTTCTAGTAATAAGACAATAATTATTTTTAAATAATAAAATAAGATCATTATAAAGTTTGTGCTTCATTATCATAATTCTTAAGTTTTAGGAGATCTTTGTAAAAGAAAAGTCAGTCTATTAGGATGTGATAAAAAAAAAATCCAGGTTATGAAAGTGGGTTTACATGTCACAGGTCTGCTCTGAATCCAGGCTTTGTCATTTAAGACTTCTATGTCTTATTTTTTTTAAAGATTTTATTTATTTATTCATGAGAGACACAGAGAGAGAGAGAGAGAGAGAGAGAGAGAGGCAGAGACACAAGCAGAGGGAGAAGCAGGCTCCATGCAAGGAGCCTGAGGTGGGACTCGATCCCAGGTCTCCAGGATCACGCCCTAGGCAGAAGGCAGGCACCAAACCACTGAGCCACCCAGGGATCCCCAAGACTTCTATGTCCTAAAGGAAATTATGTATGTATGTAAAGCTCTAAAGTAGGCTGCATTATTTATTTAAAAAAATTTTTTTTACAAATATCTGTGAATTTTCTCTGAAGGAGGATTATGCTTCCCTAACCTAATAACACCATGCTTAGCCACATAGCTTAGTTTAAGAACCGGCATCTGGTTTCTCCATGTGACACAAGGAAGCACAATGTTCTAGATACAAGCTGCTTCTGGTGTGAAGACAAAGTGTAGCCGGGCTATAGCTTGCTTAGAATGTACACTTGGTATGAGTAAAAATTAAAGTGATGGTGATTTCATAAAACAAAAAACATAGAATATAGATAAAAGAAAATCAGGCTGTACAATACTAAAGGTGAGGATTGTCTTATGAAGTTTTTTTTTTAATTTCCGTTTTATGTGTGTGTATGTATTTGTATCAAGATGTGATGGAAAATGTATTTCTTACTGTGCATTAGTGAAAAAAAATTGAAAAACAAAATGGGGTTTTAGAAGTCAGGAGGAATTGTTTCTATTTATAGTGCTACTTTAGAAGGCAGAGTGGGATTAATTCACATAATACAAGGTATAAAATAGTCTGTGCATTTCAGGCAAAGCTGTATTTTTAAATTCAATTAGGTCATTGAGTCAATAATTAAGATTTACCTCTATGTATTGCAAATGCAGTTCTCTACCCCTCAAAATGTAATAATTTAGTGTGCATTTGTTCCTTGGTCTCAACTATCACATGCAGTTCTGGGGAGTCATATTCTAAGGAGCAGAGATACTACTTGTTCCAGAATGGCTCTGAGGGTCTTCTACTTGGGCCACGCAGAGAGGGTGTTTGAATGGGAAATGGAAGGTTCCAGCTGACTTTGGAAATTCATTCCATCTCTTGGGTCCTAGGATTCTGTAGGTTTATAGGCTTCTAGCTTGCAGCAGGGAGCACATGAGGGCTCGTTCTCTCATTGACCTTCTGCTCTCTGTTACTTCACATTATTGACACTGACTCTTAGTTTGGTTTCACATCTTGATGGCACACTATTTTCAGCTGCTTGGCAGAAAATGCCAGTCCCTTGTGCATCCATTTTCCACTTGTTAGTTATTTAGGACACGACTAAATTGTATGAAGCTCAAGGGAGAGAATTTAAGGAAAGCATTCAGCATGAGGTTGACATCGTGGTAAAACTAGGGGACTGGAAATCAAAGAAGGCTGGCCACTGATCTGGACTGGATCACCCACTTCCTATGCACACACGCTGTGTGTGGCACTGGACGGGGTCTCACCTGGGGATGACTTGTCAAGGAACTGAGACTCGGGTCTCCCTGTAGGTGACCTACGGCGTCCCTGTGACCTAGTTTCCTCTCTGCCATGCAGGCCTGGCCACCTGCATCTGGAAATAAAAGCAAAGTGCTCAGCTGTGCTTGGAGAAAAACACAGAAGCAGATGTAGGTGGGAGGGATTCTATTCTTTATATGAGCATCTTCACAGCAAATCTAGTGTCGTTGCAGGTCCCATCATGCAAGGGAAGGTGCAGTGCAAGGCAGAAGACTTACTGAGGGGCCTAGGATGTGCCAGACCCTGGATGAGCTCAGCAGGTACAAAGAAGAAGGGAAGCTGCGTCCACCTTGATGGATGAGCTTATATTTAGGTTGGAGAGTTGGGTCCAGAAATAGAGAATTTCAGCATCATAGGGTGAAATCTAAAATATAGGTGTATATACAGTGTTGATGAAGGGTATGTAAGTAGAATTTGAATAGTCTCTGGTAATTCCTCCAATTTCATTTAAAATGGATATTCCTTTCCCTATTTTAAGATACCAAAAAAAAAAAAAACTGTTACTAAATGAAATACCTAAGAAGTGTAAGTAATTAGAGTCACCTGCATGTTTGGCTAAGCTAGCATCAACTTATATGGTTCTAGTAGATCTTAATCATTACTTGTAAAATATGATGTTTTATTTACAGATTGATATATTTTATTACATACACAGCTGTCCCTATTATTCTTCTCAAACACGGCACTTTGTGAGTGAAATAAATGACTTGTATACAGTTTTCTACAACTAAAGATGTCTCACAAATATAAGTACATTTTGTTAAAATTCTGCACCTGTCTCAGACTCAGAAGAACAGAATGTCCAAAGATTATGTAAAGAAAGCCTCTGAAGTACAAATACTTCTAACTGGTGAAAATGTAAGCTCCAAAATGGGGTACCTGAATGGCTCAGTCAGTCTCAGGGTTGTGGGATTGAGCCCACGTCAGGCTCCATGCTGGGTGTGTAACTTGCTTAAGATTCTCTCTCTCAGGCATGCCAGGTGGCTCAGTTGGCTTACCGTTAGACTCTCAATTTCAGCTCAGGTCATGATCTCAGGATCCTGGGATCAAGCTCTGTGTTGGCTCTCCACTCTGGGGAGTCTGCTTCAGGATTCTCTCTCCCCCTCTCTCTCTGCTTCTACCTCCACGCTCTCTCTCTTTCTCTCAAATAAATAAATCTTTAAAAAAGGAAATCCCTCTCTTCCTCTGCCTCTCCCCTCTACTCTTGTGCTCACTCTCTCAAAAACAAGCAAACAAACAAAAAAAAAACAAAATAAAAAAGAACCTAGTAAGCTCCAAGAAAGGCAAGGATTGGAGTCTTTTTCCCTTCTGTACCTCAGCACACAGAACCATGCTAGGCACATGTTGCTGCACGATATGTTGTCTAATGACTGTTTATTTCTTATAATTACAAGTTGTACCTTAGTATTATTTTAAATTAATACACACAGTTTTACTTCATCTCTGGACATGTAAAGATTTATTGCCTGGAATGATGATATTGAGTGGTATAAATTTCAGGTCTCAAATTTAGGTGTTCACCAGGTATGGTATTTAGCATTTTAACCACAGTTTATGTTATATTATTATAGGTCTCCTTATTCACATTCTTATTCCAAGGGAGTCCTTCTCCCTTGTTCCACTGAGACTAGCTAGTGTGTATCATATTTAATGTCTTTCAAGTAAAAAAGTCAGTTGGGGGTAGGAGGGAGGAACTCATGAAACTATATTCATACTCAAAGATGCATTTCTGGGAAAGTTGAGAGCAACATTTAGCCAAACTTATTTTCAGGAAACTATAGCAAAAGACAGCTACAGAACTTTGAATAAAATAAGCTGAAATCTAAAGAAAATTAAAGGTGGAATGAGTGACAAATGAAATATACATGCCATCTATTCTGACAAGGAGGAAATGATACAACTATCAAAAAAAATGGGAAACAAAGAGAGGTTAAATGAAATGATATAATTAATTTCCAAATCTTTAATTATCGAGAATCAAAAAATATCAATTAAAATTGATAAATACATTAGTAGACATTTAAAGAATATACAAGTAAATAATGATAATACTATAGATAGAATAAATTTGGGTAATGAAAGGAAAAGAGATAACAGTTTTATTTTTGCTTTTATTTTTGTTTGTAGGTCATGTGGACATGTTCTAAGAGTCCATCAAGTGATGCATGGATAAAGACAATGTGGTATATACATACAATGGAGTGTTATTTAGCCTAAAAAAGGAAAGAAATTCTGATACATGCTACAATACGGATGAACCTGAGGACATGCTAAGTGAAATGTCAGAAAGTAGAATGGCAGTTACCAGAGATTGAGGGAGGAAGGGAGAATTATTATTTAATGGGTATAGAGTTTCCGTCTCCCAAGATAAAAAGAGTTCTGGAGATGGATAGTGATGATGGTTGCACAACAATATGAATGTGCTTAATGCCACTGAACTGTACACCTAAATATGGTTAAGAAGGTAAATTTTCTGTTATGTGTATTTTAACATAGTTAAAAATAATAATTAAAAAATAGTTCTGGGGATCCCTGGGTGGCGCAGTGGTTTGGCGCCTACCTTTGGCCCAGGGCGCTATCCTGGAGACCCGGGATCGAATCCCACGTCGGGCTCCCGGTGCATGGAGCCTGCTTCTCCCTCTGCCTATGTCTCTGCCTCTCTCTCTCTCTCTCTCTCTCTCTCCCCCTCTCTCTCTCTCTCTGTGACTATCATAAATAAATAAAAATTAAAAAAATTAAAAATAAAAATAAAAAATAGTTCTGGAACTGCTTGATAAATATCTGGAAAAGGATAAATTTGGATCTATATTTCTTACCATGCACTTGAATAAAATCCAAATGGATCAAAATTTAAATGTAGAAATTAACACTATAAGAGTGCAAGAATTAAATATGGGAAAAGTCTTCATTGCTTTGGAATGAGGAAAAGTCTTTATAAATAAGACCAAAATGAAGATGCCATAAAAGAAAAAAGAGAGCTTTGAAAACATACACACTGACCTTCAAAACCTTTACATGGCTTAAGAGTAGTTAAAAAGCAAATAATCTACATGGGAAATATTGCATCTCACTTTACAGGCTGATCTCTATAAATATGCTAAAAGGTTTTCCTAGTCTTTCCTCTGGCTGCTACCTTTGGCCTCCTTCTGCTCCAGGCTGCAATATCCCACACCTCATTACCCAACATAAAGTAGTTCAAGGAAGCCCTGGTCTCCCAAAAGTTTTCTAGCTGTGTTACCTAATTGTCAGGGGTAGTTACTGAGTTATGCACCGGACTCTTCTTCCCAAGTTTTCCGAGTTGATTTTGAGTAAGATAGCCCAAGCCAGTTTATGTAGTTAACATTTTATGTAAATTGGTGGCTATTTGATTCCAATCAATATTGGGATTTCTACTACCGTAAAGTTGTGTAAAACTCATCAAGGTATAAAGAAAACTCCTCAAGTGAGGTTCAATTGCCCAGAATGGTCACTGTAATGCTTTCTCTGGAGACAGTACTAGATGTACTTCAATCTTTGGTGACCTTGGGCACCCAAACCAATGTCTAAATTTCCTGATGTACTGTACTGCCTGTCCTTGAGGTCAAATCACCTTATAGGTGCTGATCCCAGGAAAGGCCAGACAGACCTATGCTATTCAGACTGGATAAATCTCACCAATCTACCTATCTGCTTCTCCACCCAACTCTACCTTTGGTCTTCCTTTGTGGCTTCCTATAATTAGTGCAACAGCTCATGTTCTAGAAAAACAACACCAAGAATTGAAAGTTACTGAAAACTTGAAAGTAAAGGTTTATGCAAAATAGAAGTTTGAATCAACTATTGTTTTGCTAACAGCAGATTTCTCTAAGGTGAGGAATTATAAAAGGTCTTAGAATATGGGAATGGGGAAATATACAACGCAAAAATTAATATTTTAATACACTGGGAAAACTGGACAGTGATATCTATAAGAATGAAACTGGAGCACTTTGTTACACCATAAACAAAATAAATTCATAATGGATGAAAGACCTAATTGTAAGACAGGAAACTATCAGAATTTTAGAGGAGAACACAGGCAGCAACCTCTTTGACCTTGGCCACAGCAGCTTCTTACTGGACATGTCTAGTAGCAAAGGAAACCAAAGCAAAAATGAC
Source organism: Canis lupus dingo (assembly GCF_003254725.2). Classification (NCBI taxonomy): domain Eukaryota; kingdom Metazoa; phylum Chordata; class Mammalia; order Carnivora; family Canidae; genus Canis; species Canis lupus. Next base: position 38,413,000 of record NC_064254.1, read on the forward strand.
CTATTGGGACCTCATCAAGGCAAAAACCTTCACAGCAAAGGAAACAATCAACAAAACTAAAAGTCAACCAATGGAATAGGAGAAGACATTTGCAAATGACATATTGGATAAAGGACTAGTATCCAGAATCTATAAAGAACTCATCAAAGTCAACACCCAAAAGATAAATAATCCAGTTAAGAAATGAGCAGAAGACATGAACAGACATTTCTCCTAAGAAGACATACAAATGGCACAGACACATGAAAAAATGCTTGACATCACTCATCATCAGGGAAATACAAATCAAAACCATGATAAAATACCACCTCACACCTGTCAGAATGGCTAAAATTAACAACTCAGGAAACAACAGATGTTGGTGAGGATGCAAAGAAAGGGAAACACTTTTGCATCGTTGTGGAAATGAAAACTGGTGCAGCCACTCTGGAAAACAGCATGGAGGTTCCCTAAAAGTTAAAAATAGAACTACCCTATAATCCAGTAATTACACTACTATGTATTTATCCAAAAGATACAAAAATGCTGATTCAAAGGGGGCACATGTACCCCAATGTTTATAGTAGCACCATCAACAATAGCTGAATTATGGAAAGACCCCGAATGTCCATTGACTAATGAATGGACAAAGAAGAGGTGGCATATAAATGCAATGGAATATTACTGAGCCATCAGAAAGAATGAAATCTTGCCATTTACAATGATGTGGATGGAATGAGAGTGTATTATGCTAAGCGAAATAAATCAGTCAGAGAAAGAAATATATCATATGATTCACTCATACATAAATTAAGAAACAAAATAGATGAGGGCTGTCTGGGTGGCACAGTCCGTTAAGTTGCTGACTCTTGGTTTCAGCTCAGGTCCCAATCTCAGGAGTCAGATTGAGCCCTGTGTCAGGCTCCACAGTCAGTGAAAAGTCACTTGAGATTCTCTCTCTCTCTCCTTCTGTCCTTCCTGCTTATGCTCTCTCTCTCTCTCTCTCTAAATAAGTAAATAAATTTAAAAAAAAACAGATGAATATAGAAGAAGGGAAGGAAAAATAAGATAAAAACAGAGAAGGAAACAAACCATAAGAGATTCTTAACGATAGAGAACAAACTGAGGGTTGCTGGAGGTGCAGTTGGTGGGGATTGGGTAGACGGGTGATGGGTGATGGGCATTAAGAAGGACACTTGTGATGAGCACAGGATGTTAAATGTAAGTGGTAAATCACTAAATTTTACTCTAGAAATCAATATTATACTATATGTTGGCTACCTTGAATTTTTTTGAAAGCACACACACTAAAAATATTTGAATATACTGCCCTGCTATAAACATTTGTCTAAATCTTGAAGAAATGACTTAAAATCATGCTGAAGTGGGGCAGCCCGGGTGGCTCAGTGGTTTAGCACCACCTTCAGCCCAGGGCCTGATCCTGGAGACCTGGGATTGAGTCAGGCACCCTGCATGGAGCCTGCTTCTCCCTCTGCCTGTGTCTCTGCCTCTCTCTCTCTCTCTCTGTGTCTCTCATGAATAAATAAATAAAATCTTTTAAAAAAAATCATGCTGAAGTGTTTTTTTGAGCATCTACTTCCTTCCAGACTGAGTTTTGCACTTTCATATGTTATCTTGATTTATCTTTTATTATCTCTTTTCCTCTCATCCTTGTAATTATCTAAGCCTCTTTCTGACAACACTTGAGTTTTCAAGCAAGAAATTTGAGATAATGCCTTAAGATGGAGTTGTGCAAAATCATTACTGAGGTCATACTGGCCAAATTAAAACTCAGCACTTTTTAAATATTTTTAGTCATAGATAATTGAATATAAAAATAAGTGTGTGCCATATATCTTGCTGCTTCAAAAGTTAGAAGTAGATTTTTGTACTGATTTTAGTAGAATTTAGTTGTTTGTTAAAATATATTGCCATATTCAAGGAGAGGTCATTGTAGGAGGTTGTAAATGTAAATTAAAATGGTGCAGCATTTTCTAATTCTTTTATACATTATTTTTCATTTAGCTTTATTATTCTAAACGCTATATTACTGAGGGTTTTTTAAATTGCAGTTTGACAGAATTTAGAAAAAAAAGATTTTATGAGAGTTACTTAAATATTTCTGATTTGTAAAAACTGATTTCATTTGATTATGTTTATAGAGTACATCTCTGAAATCTAGAAAAGATTTACTATTACATAGGAATTTGCATTATTTTAGTTTCTTTCTTGACTTAGTCTCTATTTTGGAGAATTTGGGAAACTGTGAACTCAAATGATAACTGGGAAAAGTAACAGGAGCTTGTAGAAACAAAATTAAGTTGATGATGTAAATCTCACCTACAAAAACTGAAGCCAAAATTTTTATATCCTGACTAATATTATCCAATTTAGCTGTCAACAGTAGCCAATTAATGTGACTGCCAAATCCATACTTTTTTGTATTCATATGCTAACTAGTCTTCAGTGAACTAATAAATAGAACAATGTCACATCATATTTACATGTAACGTCTTATTGTAGCTATTTATAAAAGTGATCCTTCTAAAACTTGAGTCAAATCATGACATTCCTCCCCTCCATGAATCTGTTGAGTGGCTTTGCACCACTGAGCAGAAGTCCAAGTTTTACAGTAATCTTCAACATGATCATCACCTTCTTCACCCTGTATCTTCTCTGACTGCATCTCTTGCTCTGGATTACCAGCTGGGTCTCAAACATACCAGGTTTTTAATTTTTTTTTAAAATACAGCATAGTTTACAAATATTTATTGTTTTTCATCAATTATTGGGTTGATTGTACAGTCCTTCTGCTGGTGTCCACCAGGCCTACTCCTGTGGCTGCATTTGGCTGGCAACAGGTGGAGGATGGGCCCAGCTGAGAGCTGGGGTGGCTGGGCCTCACTTTCCATAATCTTTCATCTTAGGCTTATTTGTGCTATGGCAGTCCCACGGCAGTGTCCCAAGAGGGGGAAGGCAGGAGCCATAAGGCCTCCTGAGGCCCAGACTCCAGAACTTGTCCAACATGACTTCATCTGCATTCTACTGATCAGAGTAAGTCCAAAGCCCAGCTCAGATGCAGAGTGGAAAAAAGAGCTGCACAGGAGTTGTGGTCAGATTTAATCTATCACACATGCCACATCACAGAATCACCTCTGAAATCTGGCTCATCTCATTCCAATGTCCTACTTTTTAAGTCAATCACCCATCCTTCTGGATTGGCATCCACCTCTTTGAGATTTCCAGTCCCTGGCCTTTTCATCTTCCCAGCCTCTTCCTAACTTTTCTTCTCTCTCAGTGCGGATGGTTGATGTCCTGAGCATCCTTTCATCTGCTCACATCGTTCCTATCCAGGGAGTTGAAGGGGGTTGGGGTGGCATTGGCAGTCCTGAAATCACACAGAAAGAAATAACATTATTCAATGGACTGGCAGATTGGTTCCACCTGGTCCCAGACCTCAGCTCTCAACTCCACCGGTCAATGCTGTCACTTGTTCCTGGCCAGTTCCTCTCCTATTCCTCTCTAAAACTAGTCCAAACCTCTACAGCTCTACATGCTCCTTACCTGAACCCTGTGCCTCACTCTTAGTAAACAGTATTGTCTCCTACTCTGTTAAGGAGACAAAAACCATTAGGCATTATTGCTCTCCATGTCCTGTCACCAAACTAACAGTAGCATCTATCTCACCTTTTCCCCCTTCAGTCTCAAAGGATGAGGTTTTTCCTCATGCAATTCAAATCTCAAGGCTCCTCCTGTGACCTTGATCCTGTAGACCTGCATTTGGATTCTGAGAATCTGAATTGAAGACATACAGAGTGACTAGCTGGTGGCAAGAAGTAAAAGCCAAAATGCAGAGAAAAGAGGCAATAAGCAGAAGACCTGAGGAAGAGTAATTAATAAGCAGCAACTAGGAGGAAGCAGAGACTGAGGAAATGGAAGCAGAGAAGCAAAGAAAAGGCGAATCAAGAGAAGGTGTTTGTCAGAGGCAAGAGCAATAGAAGCAGAGGCACGCTTTACCAAAGCCAACCTAATAGATGCAAAAAGAGAGGGCTCCAGACCCTCTGCTGAGCTGGAAACTCAATACCCAGGTCACTTCCCAAACGCCATTTCTGGTTTTATGAGCCCAACTGTGTGGTGTTCCTGGAACCTTGTGAGGCTCAGATGCTCAGACCAAATTCTTGTTTTTATTATTGCTGTGTATATTCTTTCTCAAATACACTTTAATTAACCCTTTATTGGTGAGAGTTTGAGCATGAAGTAATTTATTAGGAAACACAGTCATAATGTTATTTAAAGATAGAGGGTGCTTTATTGTCTTTGTGCTGTGGCTCACAGTTTTAATTGTGGCTCATCAGATGGAAGTTCCCATCTTTCTTTGGATACCTCATGGAACTGGATCTTCTCCCTGAGCAATATTTTCTATTTCTTGTCTTTCTTAAAAGACAACCATTTCTATGATGAAATTGGAAATAAGAAATACAGACAGAGTGACCACAAAAACAAATCTCCAGTACCTCCTCTTGGGAGCATATATTCATTTCTAAAATCTTCAAATGAGGGAGGAAGGTGAGAACTTAATGCATGTATTCTCATTGTAAAGGCTGGGTATCAAAATGAATACTAGTATGAGGCTGCTTTTCATAAAATGCTTTCAAGGAAATGTCAATTGTTAGGATAAATATAGAAAAGCTACAGTGTAACCACCTTACAGATTGTTAGTGAAAGGGAAAATTTTAGAAGAAAGATTATCTGACAAAGAAGGAGCTATATTGCTTTAGTTTAAACTCTAGTTACAAGTACATTCCAATAAATTCCAAGTTTATATTATCAGTAATTTCATGGGGAGTAGGTGGCATTTTTGCTTGGCCATGCAGAGATGAAAGAATCAAAGGGCACTCCAGATATATGTACCTTTCATTTTGCAAAGAAATTGATGTGAGAAGTCTGAAGTGAGCAAGTGAATTATCAATTGATTGAGAGGGTGAAAATTCATTTTGTGTAAATCCAACATCTGGACTATTTCAGGCATGAATTCTATTTATATACATATGAAATAGGATATAAAAAGGATATATAAATAGGATACATATATACATATATATGAAAGATATAGAAAAAGGATATTTTAAAATAAGCTTTGAAGATATTGAGAATTTTGAACACTGAACTACATAGAGCATTTTCTTTTATTCTATAGGCAAACAACAATGGTTCATTGACTTAATCCAAGTGGATTTCATTAAGACAATTTTGACAATACATTTGAGGCTATTATTAAAAGTAATCTGGATGAGAAACATATCTGAAATACCAGAATAGGAAACCCTAAAAGTTTACCTCTCCATAAAAGCAGTAAGAAAGCTATTAAAAATTGTCACAACCTTTTAGAATTCAATTCCAAAATTAAGAATTCTGGAAATTAACCCAAGGGTTACAAAAATCTGAGGAACATTTTTTTCAAGAAACAATGTTTGTGGGGCACCTGGGTGGCTCAGTGGTTGAGCATCTACCTTTGGCTCAGGTTGTATTCCCGGGGTCCTGGGATGGAGTCCCACATCAGGCTCTCCCTCTGCCTATGCTTCTGCCCCTCTTTTTGTGTCTCTCATGAATAAATAAATAAAACCCTAAAAAAAAAAGAAACAATGGTTGTATCTTGGTAAGAATAGTAAATATTATGGTATTTTAACTTGCCCTAGTCCTAGCCCCTTTTTCCCAACTCCAGATAGCTTTGAAGACCAATACCTTTGAAAATACAGTAGTTGTGAAAAGCAGCAGTCTAGCAGCCGTAGCAGAATGAATTTGTAGATCCCCTAAAGCCTCAGGTTCAGAATATTGTTATTATTTAATCTGTTTGGAAGCCCCATAAAAAGGTCCAATCTCAAGGTTTTTCTTTATCTAAGCTAATTCAGAGATTGCTTTGTACACATTGTAAAACTCTATGGCTTTTATAAAAAATGATCAGTGATAATCACTTAATTTTACAACTGCCTTCAATGAAGATTCCAGTTGGGGCAGCCCAACTTGGGGCTCAGCGGTTTAGCACCGCCTTCAGCCCAGGGTGTGATCCTGGAGACCTGGGATCCAGTCCCACATTGGGCTCCCTGAATGGAGCCTGCTTCTCCCTCTGCTTGCATCTCTGCCTCTCTCTCTCTCTCTCTGTCTGTCTCTCATGAATAGATAAATAAAATCTTTTTTAAAAATGAAGATTCCAGGTGGACTAACAAGATGCTTAAAAAAAAAAAAACCTTAAAGATGAAAATTTGGTTAAGATATGTCACAAAGAGGGATCCCTGGGTGGCTCAGAGGTTTAGAGCCTGCCTTTGGCCCAGGGCGTGATACTGGAATTCCGGGATCGAGTCCCACATTGGGCTCCCTTCATGGAGCCTGCTTCTCTCTCTTTCTGTATCTCTTGTGAATAAATAAATAAAATCTTTAAAAAATATATGTCACAAAGATATTTGAAAAACTCTGAAATTTTATCAGGAACCTAGAACATTACATATATAATCAAGCTATGAACATGCCAAGGAAAGACCTGAGAAGGCCCCAGTCTCTCATGTCTAGCTGACCTTCAGGCTTGGTGCAAGTGAAAAGCAAAGGCAGAAATAGACTTGTAAACTGCTTGCTGGAGCATTGAAAGGCTGCTCCAGTACACAAAGGCCAGGAGACATTGATTCAAGGTATTTTAAGGAAACCTGTTCAACCATTAGCTGACTACTATAGTAACCAACAAAGCATCAATGCCTACATACCTAAAAGAATACAGACTTTACAAAATTAGTCGAGAAATTTGCTGCACAAATAAACAGCACCAATAACAATGAACAGCAGTAACAAATCTTGGTTTGGGGGAGAAGGATTCTGAGTTCCAGAGTTGACACATTATTGTTTAGTTTCCAACACAGAATTATGAGGCATGCAAAGAAACAAAAAATTGGTATAGCCTTTACACGAAAATAAAAAAAAGGTCAATAGAATTTGGGCCTGAAGTAACCCAGATGTTGGATTTGCTCAAAATGGACTTTAAGTAAGCCATTGTAAATATATTGAAAACCATAATGGAAACCATATCTAAGTAATTAAACAGAAGTGTGAGAATGATGTACTACCAAATATCAATAAGATATAAGTTATTTTTAAAAGAACCAAATAGAAATTGAGGAGCTGAAAAGTACAATAACTAAAATCTAAAAATCACCAGAGGGGCTCAACAATGGATTTGAACTAAAAAAAGAAACACACAGTGTACTAGAAGTGAGGTCAATTGAGACTATCCACTCTGAAAAAAAACAGAAAAAGAGTGAAAACATATAAATAGAAACAGACTATATATATGACCTGGTTGGATTTAAAAAAGGAATCTAAAGTTGGTTTAAAAATGAAAACAAATCAATGCAATATAGCATATTAACAGAATAAAGGGCAAAAGCAGACAATCATCTGAATAGATTGAAAAAAAAATCATTTGATGAAATCCATTACCCTTTCATGATAAAAATACTCAACAAACTGAAAAATAGAAGAACATATCCTTATCCTGTTGTGTGTATCTATGGAAAAGTCACATCTAACATCATACTTAATGATAAGAACAGAATACTTCCCCCTTTGGATAAGGAACAAGACAAATTTATATATTCTCACCACTTCTATTCAACATTGTACTGGGAGTTCTTGCTAGGCCAATTAGTCAAGGAAAAACAAAAACAAAAACAAAACAACCCAGGCATTCAGATTGAAAGGGAAGAAGTATGTTTTTAATCTATATATGACAGTGGAAAATCCTAAAGAATCCATAAAAGAACTATTAGAATTAATAAATAATTTAGCAAGTCCGCAGGTCCAAGATCAATATAAACAAGTCAATTTTACTTTTACATACTAGCCATAAACAATTAGAAAATTAAACTAAGAAAATAATTCCATTTACAAGCCATCAAAATGATATGCTTAGGAAAAAATTTGACAAAAGGAGTACAAGACTTGCACATGTAAAAACCACAGAACATCACTGAAAGAAATGAAAGGATATCTAAATAAATTGAAAAACATCAAGCCCATGAATTGAAAGACTTACGTCGCTCAGAATGAAAAACTCACCGAATTGACCTACACTTCAGTGGAAATCCTGTCAAAATTCCAAGTGTTTTTTTTTTTTTTGGTTTGTTTGTTTGTTTAATTTTTTTTAAAGAAATTGGTAAGCTTTCCTAAAATTTATATGGAAATCCAAGGGACTCAGAATAGCCAGAATAAGTTAGAGACTTCACATTTTCTGATTTCAAAGCTTACTACAAATCTGCAGTAATCAAGAGTATGTACTAGCATAAAGCTCTATGAAGCTATAGTATTGAGAAATCAAGACTAAACCTTTAGAGTTACAGTCAAGTGATTTTCAGCAAAGATGTCAAGACAACACAATTGGAGAAATATTTTTTTTCAAAAAATTATGATGGCATGTCAAATGGATACACATATTGAAAAGAAAAAAGTTTGACCACTATCTCATACCACATACAAAAATGAACCAACATAGATTAAAGACTCACATGTAAATTGCTAAGAACATAAAACTCTTAGAAAACACACTGGAGTAAATCTTTGCAACCTTAGCTTCATAATCGTTTTTAAGATACAAGACCAAAAGTTCAAGCAACAAAAGAAAAAAAATGGATAACTTGCCTTTCCTAAGATTGAAAACAAGGCAACAATATATACTCATACTTAATATTTTATTGAAAGAGTAGCCAATATAATCAGATTTTTCTTTTAAAAAAGGAAGAAACAAAACCATACCAAGGCTGAATAGAAAAAAGATTTTATTTTTACACTTAACTTAGTCAAAAGGCCAAAAAGCAATTAACTGCTTCTATTTTTAGATAGCATGTTTGTCAATGAAGGCATATATTTTATAGATTGCAAGAATGCTGTAAAAAACACTAGACCAAGGGGGACCTGGACAGTTCAGTCAGTTAAGGGTCTGCCCTGGGCTCCAGTCATGATCCCAGGGTCCTGGGATCCTGTTCACTGCATTGAGCCCCCTGCTCAGCAAATAGCCTGTTTCTCTTTCTTCCTCTGCTCCCCTCTCCCTGACTACCCCCTCTCCATGCTCTCTCTCACCATGCTATCTCTCTCTCTCTCTCAAATAAATAAATAAATAAATAAATAAACTTTAAAACAAACCAAAAAACACCTAGGCCTAATAAGTACATTCACTAAAATTATTAAGGTACTATTGTATAATGTAAGTACCTGATATTAAGATTTTTTTATGGTAATTAAGCTTTTGATATTAAGCTTTTGATTACCAAGGCACCCATTTCAAAGATACACATATTGCTTGCTATAAGACAGAGCTACTAGCAAAACAATTAAATAAAAAGCCAGGCTATCTCCACCCGGAATTTCTTTTAGAAAGCCCTGGGTAACCTAGATAACTGACCACTTGAGTGACCCTGCTTTTTCCCTTTTTGTGCTCATTCTCACTCTTTAGTTTTAAATTTGCCAATAAAGAGTAAACTCATTAAACCCTAGGCACCTACCCTTCACCCTATTAAAAGCAGAGCCCTGGATTCATGTTTCCTCTTTCTCTACCCACAATTTCACTCTGAGGTCCTTCCATATATCCTCCAGGACCTGTGAATAATAAATCTTATTCATCCAAATGTCCCAGTAGTTTTTGCTGATATGCATATTGCAGCAGCAGCAGCAACAACAACAACAACAACAAAACCAAGGACTGGTGCAACCTCAACATTGACTCCTGCTGGAGAAATGTCTATAGGAGCTTACCATGAGTGATATGGGCCCAATGAATACCTCGGGCATTTCTAGCCCATAGCATCATTACCAGTAGTCTGAGACCCAACACTGCAGATATACAGAACATACGGTAGACAGAAAAAAATCAATTGAATTTCTATATACTATATATGAACACATTGACATTGAAATTAAAGACACAATACCATTTAAAGTCACTCAAAACTGAATGAAATACTCAAGAATAATCCTAGCAAAATACGTAGAGTTTTTGCATACTGAAAATTATAATACTCTATGAAAAAATCAACGAGTATGTAAATAAGTGGAAAGACATATCATGTTCATCAGTTGAAAGACTTAACATAGTAAAGATGTTGATTCTCCTTTAATTGATAAATAAGTTTAATATAATTCCTGTAAAAATCCCAGCAAGATTTTTTGTGCATAGTAGATAAGATTATTTTAAAATCTAATAGAAGAATAAGGGAATTCAAATAGCTAAAACATTTCTGAAAAATAAATAAATAAAGTGGAAAAAATAGCCTAACCAATTTCAAGACTTTTTATATATTTACAGTAACCAAGATTCTGGTTGTATTGGCAGAGGGATAGACGCACAGATCAATTAAACAGAACAGAGAGCCCTGTAATCACTCTATATTAAGTATAGCCTGCTAATTTTTGACAAACACACAAAAGCAATCATTGGAGAATGGATAGCTTTTCAACAGTGGTACTGGAGCAATAGGTTTGCACTAGGGGTAAAAAAAAAAAAAAAAAAGAACCTTGACTTATACCTCACACTTTATAGAAAATTCACTCAACTGGATAACAGACTTAAATGTGGAATATAAAATTATAAAGCTTTTAACATTAAGCAGGAGAAAATCTTCAGAATTTATGGTTAAGCAAAGAGACCTTGACACTACAGGCAAAACCCATATAAAAATTTTATAAATTGGACTTCATCAAAATACTTTTGCTCTGTGAAAGACCCTGTTAAAAGGATGAAGAAACAAGCTACTGACTAGAAGAAAATATTTACAAAATATATATCCAACAATGATCTAGTATCTAGAACATATACATAACTACTAAAACTGAACAGTAAAAAAGAAAAACAAAACAAAACATTTAAAAACCAACCTTTAGAAATTAAGCAAAAACATGAAAAGATATTTCACTGAAGAAGATGTGAAACTGGTGGAATGTGTAAAAATTCTATACAATTCTGGGCAGTTTATAAAAAAACAAACAAACAACTAAACATACAATGAAGAAAAAACAATTTATAATGACACAAAAACCTGTAAATAAGTAAATGTTGAGAGCAGCTTTATTCATGATAAACTGGAAACAATCCAAACATCTTTAGTTGGCGAACAATTAGACAAACTATAAAACATGGAAATCATGGAATACTTACTAATCAGTAATAAGGAGGAGCAAAGTATTGATACATACAACAATTTGGATGAGTCTCTAAGTAATTATGCTGAATTAAATAAGAGCCAATATCCAAACATTACGTATTATATATTCATATTTATTTATATGATTTATACATTTTGAAATGAAAAATTATATAATAGATAACTATTGGTTTCTAATATTTAAGTAAGTTGGATGGGAAGGAGGAGGGAGAGATCTGTGTGGCTATAAAAAAAAGTAATCCATACTCAAAAAAAATGAGTAATACATAAGGTGATATAATCCATAATTGTATTAAAGTCAATATCCTGGTTGTGATACATTACTATTGTTTTGTAAGTTGTTACCATTGTGGCAACTGGATTAAATGTACATAGGATTTTGGTGGGGTATCATTGCTTACAACAGTATGACAATCTATAATAATCTCAAAATAAAAAATTTTAAAAAGTTTGTTAAAAAATAAAGTAAATAACAAGAAACACTTAGCAACACAGAATAGATAAAATTGGTTGCAGGAAATAAATGGAGAGAGGATATCTCTATCATTCATTATTTTTTGGTACGCTTATACTCTATAACATTCAAAATACAGTAATTATTGAGTAACTAGTTTCTTCAAGGCATTGAATCTTTCTCTAGGACTACTGTGTTTTATGGTTAATATTTAAGCCAAAAGGCAAAAGAATTCTTATATAGCTTAAAAAATCAACATTGATTTAGCCTAACATCTACACTTTTTAAGGTCTGATAATGTTCGATTAATGAATGTACTGTTTTGCATCAAAATTACTTTGAAGGAAAAAAAAATTACTTTGAAGGGCAACCCGGGTGGCTCAGCAGTTTAGCGCTGCCTTCAGCCCAGGATGTGATCCTGGATACCCAGGATCGCGTCCCACATCGGGCTCCCTGCATGGAGCCTGCTTCTCCCTCTGCCTGTGTCTCTGCTTCTCTCTCTCTGTGTCTCTCATGAATAAATAAATTAAAAATCTTTTAAAAAAATTACTTTGAAAACTGTCGTTTGGATCATCATTCTTTGAGTCAATAGTGTCCACTTAATACTATCTCAAGTAAATGGACATTGTTACAATAAAAGCAATAAGACTTTGGGTGGTTTAATTGGCTTGGATAGCACATGAGAAATGTATTTCAGTAAATGTAATTGTCAACTCTTTTATCCAAACTAGGAAATTGCTTCTAAATGAAACAATCATTACACATGCTGACCATGGCAAACGAATGGGTTGTTACTATGGAAAAAGCAATTGCAACAATTAACCAAGGCTACCAATCGCAGTAATTAATTGTCAGAACTGAAGCTGTCTTGCTGGGGAAAAGGTCAGAAAGTGAAAAGCAAAAGCAAAGGAACACAAGTGAAATCACAGAGTTGTAGAAGGATTGATGTCAAGTTGGAACAAGGCTGGTGATTAAACATTTAAAGGATGCCCCAATAGAATGTAAATCTCCTGGTCCCAAACCAGGAGATATATTCTCAGTAGGGAAAGATTCACAAACACCTCAAGTGTGTTCCAAAAACTAAGCTGTCTGGACAGAATTTTCCTGAAAGCAGCATGCCACCAAGAAAAGTTTGGCAGAAGGTGGGACTTCATTTAGCAAGAATGAGGGGCAACATTTAGCAAGAATACCCACTTCCTGGCCTTAAGAGACCTGGCGTGTGATAGAATAAGACAGCCCATCTTTGAGAGACCAGCAAGGAAAGTAGCGTCCTTAAGAGAAAATAATTGAAAGCAAGAACATTTCCATTTTGCTGAATATATAACTTGAATTTCAGAGAGCAGAAGTATGGAATTAGAAGGCATAAAAAGGCAACATTAAACAGAAAACAAAGTCTGAGTGGTAATCACTGACCAGTAAGAAATGAACTTTTGGAGATGACTGAGGTAAACCGTGCTGTCAGACATGGTGGCAGATGAGTGATAAGTGGGCTTTGAACTGTTGTCCATCAACTATGCCAAGATTGTGAAAGCTTATAAAAAGGTGACTTCTTGAAGGTTGTTCATATAATGATATTTGTAGTTGGTAGACATCAGCTGAAGACATGACATTTTACAGGCAGGAAGTAGAAATGTTTCTGTGTAGGCTTATTCATTTGGTTTTATGCAAGACATTGCACTAGGCGTTGAGGATTTAGTTGGGTGCAAAACAGACAAATCCCTACCTTCAAACAGCTGGCATTCTAGCAGGAAAGACCAAATGAGCACAGATTGGTATCAAGAGCTACTTGGTGGCTCCACGTAAGTTTTGTATCGTGTATATATGTGTACCTGTATGGCAGTGGGAGGATATTATCAGATACGAAGGATAGCAACAGTGCTTCAAATGAAATAGTAGAAATACATGGCAGCTATAAGAATCCAGAAGAACTCTGTATAGGCCCTATACGTGCTTTTTTAAATTTAATGTAATACAATTGAATTTAACTTAATTTAATTCAATTTAAGTTAATTTAATGTATCTCTTTCTCTACCTATTTACAACTTCATATATAGTCTGATTTCTGGGCCCCTGAATTTAAAGTTGCCCTTATTTCTGTGTCATTTAATTCCTGGTTCAACTCAATTTGTACTTGTGGCCTAAACTTTCATTTTTGTCATGCTTCCACAAGTTTTCTTTTTCCACTTCAGCCTGTCTGGATTCCCATATTTATTTATACCCCTGCCTGAAATTTGTTCCAAATCTTCCATTCAGTTCTTGGTTACAGGATTTATCTCTTAGATCCCAATTTCATCCTAATTTTTCCCATTTAGGAACTGGCTCACATCTATTGAGAACTAGACTAAAAAGAATACAGATGACAGATATTAAATAATCTGCTAAATGATATAACACTCCCAAATGTATAATCTTTCCTCTATTTACCAAGACTCCTCACTTCAGAATGATACTAAGTAGATATAACTTTGCATAGAATTGTCTTATGACTTTTATTTGAATCAATTAATGTATTTTTAAAAAGATTTTATTTATTTATTCATGAGAGACACAGAGTGAGAGGCAGAGACATAGGTTGAGGGAGAAGCAAGCTTCCTGCAGGGAGCCTGATGCAGGACTCGCTCCCAGCACCCAGTGATTAGGACCTGAGCCAAATGCAGATGCTGGGATCCCTGGGTGGCGCAGCGGTTTGGCGCCTGCCTTTGGCCCAGGGCACGATCCTGGAGATCCGGGATCGAATCCCACATCGGGCTCCTGGTGCATGGAGCCTGCTTCTCCCTCTGCCTGTGTCTCTGCCTCTCTCTCTCTCTCTCTCTGTGACTATCATAAATAAATAAAAATTAAAAAAAAAAAACAAATGCAGATGCTCAGCGACTAAGTCATTCAGGTGTCCCTCAATTAATTAATTTAATGCTTCAAATACCACTGTTATTCCCAAAATTCTTACTCAAACTTTCTCAGGAAACCAATGCTAGTGGTTAAAAAAAAATTTAATTTGCTTTCCTAAAGCGTAAAGTATAACTTACTCATTTTGATAAAAAAATCTTAAAAAAAAAAAATCTTGGCAAGTCACAGGGTGAATCAGGGCCCCTGGACAAGATAACATCAGAGAACTAGGCTATTGTCCCTTTGATTACCCTCACTACCATAGTGATAGAAAAGGGAAGGAATTTTTGGAGAAGTAGAGAAATTCTAATATTCCTGCTTATAAATCTGAGTCAATAATTTGGATTCACATGTGTCTAATAAAATCTCTTAAAATCCTTCCAGCCAGTAAGAGTTTGAATTCCTTCAAGTTATACCAAGACTCAAAAATGTCCACTGTTACTAAAATGGGGGCAAGTAGGGTGTGGGTAGACCTTGTATCCACACGCAGACATCTACTTTCAAAGTGAAGAACCATTAGACCCTTCTTTGTTATTTATTTTTGCTAGTCATGGTATCAAGTTTGTCATATATGTAAAAGAGTTAGGATGGCAGATGTATGAGTGGTACCCCAATATATCAGCAGTGTCAGGGACAAGGAAATGTAACAATAGAATGTGTAAGTGGGGATGTGGACGAAGCTTCAAACTGGAATCAAGAGAACAGGGAGAGTCTGGCAAGGGAAAGGCTAAAAATTGCATCTCAGCTTATGGCTATTGTTGCCAAGGCACATAGGGAACATCCGTTCTCCGCCCTGATGCTAAGCACCATTCTTTTTTGAGCCTTAATGGAGTTAGGCAGTTGTCTTCCGATTTGCAGAGGAAGGAAGTGTTTCACACATGTGAGTTATATAGATACTGCTGAGTCATCTAAGTCCTAATAATGTTACACAATTTATATAATGAATTTCCTTCAATTCTATTATCCCACTGAATTAAGTCAGAAGGTGTTGGTGTAGAAAAATTTGTCAACAAATATGTCTGAAAATATTGGTTGAATAAGGGGCTAGAAAAAAATCCAAGGTCCATCTTATCTGATGAATGTACTATTTCAACAGTGAATATACCCATGAGCAATCCATTCTAATGCAGCCCAGTAGTAAAATTACACCATCTTTTAAAAACACACACATTTCAATTTCTTAAAGCATTGGAAGATTCACGCTGCTTTCATGGCTGATGGGGATTACTGTGGTTGTCAGATTGGAGAAAGATACGTATTAATCATGAAGAATTAGAGTAATATATCATGGACTCAACATATTTTCTCTGTCAAAATTCAGTTTCGTTCTCTATGTATAGAGAGGAAATATGTATTTTACTGGCACCTGTGAAGGACTGGTTTTATGTGGGATTCTGTTCATGATTTCATTGGAAATATATTTGTTTGTTTAACACGTACTTACTGAGCACTTACTATAGGTCGAACCATTCTATGTGTTTTAACAAATCTTCACTCACTTAATCCTTACTGCCGTTTTATAAGTCAGGTAAAATTACTTCCATTTTATACTTGGGGAAACTGAAGCCTTGAGAGCTTGAGGAACTTCCCTCATTGAGAGAGCCTGTGAGCTGCAAATGGAATCTGCAAGGATCCATACTGCAGTATGTATTCATTATCACAACATTACATCCCCTTGTCCTTTTATTTCTTCAGTTATTGTGATATTCAAAGATTCGAAGTATCTTGGATAATAACCTAGAGGGTATTATGCTAATTGAAATAAGTCAGATTGAGAAAGACAAACACCATATGATTTCACTCATGTGGGGAATCTAAAACAAAACAAAACAAATTAATAAACAAAAAGCGTAATCAGACTGATACATACAGAGAAAAACCTGATGGTTGCTGATTAGGGGTGTGGAATGGGCAAAATACATGAAAGGAAGTAGGAGATACATACAGGCTTCCAATTAGAGAATGACTAAGTCACAGGAATAAAAGTCCCAGCACAAGTAATATCGTCAATGATACTGTTATAGTGATGTAATGGGACAGATGGTAGCTATGCTTACTGGTGAGCATAGCATAATGTTTAAACTTGTCTAGTCATTAGTTGTATATCTGAAATTAATGTAACATTGCATTTCAACCACACTCAAATAAAAAAAATTAAAAATTGAAATGAATAAAAGAGTAACAACATTTTTAAAAACTGAGTCAAAAGGGAAAAGGGGAAAAAAAGATTCTAAGTGTCTTTATTAGCTCTGGAGCCCACAGTAGAGCATGAAAAATTGGAGAAAAAATGGCTTCAGGTTCCAGTTCAATGTGAACTAAATGTATAGTATAGGTGCTGAAAAGTACCTTTTTAATCTTAGGCTACTTACATAGTGTCCACATAACAGTAATCACTAGCTCAGCTGGGTCCTGTTAGTAGAAGACCACAACTGGAATTCTGTGCTAAAATAGTGAATGATATACTTAACTGGATTCAGACTAAGATGGTTATTTAAGCACCCATTATATGCACCTATATTGTGTTAGATCCTGAGGCATATACTGTAGTGTAGCTCCCTAGAAAAAATGGTAACTTACCCTGAAAATATATGAATGTGGAAAATGAGGGCAAAAAGACTAGTAGGGATAAGGTGCTGATGTGATAGTTATTTTTAAATATGTGAATGCCTATAACATATGGAATAAACTTGTCCACACTCTGAAATTGAAGGGCAAGAATAACAGGAAGAAAGTTTAAGCTTAACATTCATTTAAATTCTTCAGAGTTGATCAACAGTATCACTGGAAATGTTCAAGGTGGAAGATCACCTGATTTGGGGGCATGGGTGATGGTGATGCAGATCATCCTGCTGCATTGGTCACATTAGCTACATTTCTTCCAACCTTCAGACTGAATGGCTTTTTAGGAAAGAATCTGCATAGGACTTAGAATCATAAAACAATATATAAATTCCTGAGAACTCCTTTTGCCAGATCCATCTTTCTCAGTGCTCACCATATGAGGTACCTATCTTGTACCTTAAACTACAGCCTGTGAGGCTTCCGAGAACCAGCTTTCACTTCCAAAAGCTGGAGAGCTACAATAAAGGTCAAAGTCAGTAGAATCTTCTAGTACAGCATTTTTCAGTCTTGGAATTATTGACATTTTGGGCTGGATAATTCTTTGTTTGGGGGTCATCATGGGATATTTAACAGTATTCCCTGGCCTCAATCCATAAAATGCCAGTATTTTTCTCCACCAATCTCTCAAATAATGATAACCAAAATGCCTCTAGATATTTCCAAATGTCCAATGGGGAATAGAATTGTCCCAGATTGAGAACCACTGTCACGGTATAATTAATTAGGTATAACAAATTTTAAAAATCCATAAAAATATTAACATTAACAAGAAAGGGAAAATGAGTAAGAAGCTGAAATGTATGCATAATTCTGATTTTACTAATTCAAGACTGTGTTTTGATAAAAGCAACACTATTAAATGTAATTTCATTGTATGTTTCATGGGAGTACTTTAAGAAAAAAATTTTAATTCCATGAATCAATAAGAAATTTTTTTTAATTAGGCATTCAGATAGATATGTCTTCAGTGTTGATTAAATGATTCAATTCAATCAAACTCCTTAAATCCTGTCTGGTACACAATAATTCATACTTAAGAGCTTGAAAACACTCAAACTTCCACTGAACATGTTTTTATATACTCTTTTTTAGAAATATTATTTATTTATTTATTCTTTCATTCATTCATTCATTCATTCATTCATTCATGAGAGACACACAGAGAGAGGCAGAGACATAGGCAGAGGGAGAAGCAGGCTTCCTGTAGGGAGCCTGATGCAGAACTCTATCCCAGGGCCTGGGGATCACGCCCTGAGCCAAAGACAGATGCTCAAACACTAAGCCACCAGGCATCCCTGTATACTCTTGTGAAGAATATTGTGTCTTGCTGTTTGTCATATATATGGTTAGTATTTCTGAGATACTTGTAATATTGGATAAGCACCTAATACATATTTGTGCATAAATTAGTTGAATAAATGTATAAATAAATGAATGGATATCTTTTATCAGTAGATACATACTACGTTATTACTATATGCAAAGAATATTAATAGGTTTTATATTTGCAAAATATTTAATAAAATGCTATTGGAGATAAAAGGAAGACAATGTCTCTAGTTTGAGACTTGAAGTGAACAGGTTGGACAACAAAATACTAATAGCATGGAGTAAATGTTAGTTATAGGAATGAAATTTCAAAAGAAATATACTCAGAAAGAAGTAGCAAATTTTTTAACAGGAGTAAAAAGGATACAGAGAGTTCAGAAATCTAGTACTTGTCAATTTGGAAAGGAACCTTCTTAACACAGCTGAATAAAACTTGGGTTCTACAGAATGGATAAAAAAAGGGTATTAAGTCTTAATATTGTTAAATTCTTTAAGTTTAGATGCTCATTAACAGCTCAGGGAGAAAAGGTAAACGTTTTATTCATGTCATGAATACTGTATAGGTCCAAGATACCTATGACTAAATCTAGAGAGAGAGGCATGTATCTAAAAGAGTTATGAGTTGACTATTATTAAATAGGTAAGAAGACAACTAAGTTTTCTTTAAAGACTTTATTTATTTATTTGAGGGTGGGGAGGGCCAGAAGGAGGAGAGAGAGAATCTCAAGCAGACACATGCTGAGAACAGAGCCCCACGTGGGGCTTGATCTAATCAATACCTTGAGATCAAGGGTTGGAGGCCTAAACGACTGAGCCACCCAGGCATCCCAGAATATAATTAAGTTTTTAAAAGTGTTAAAGACTTAATATACTGACTAAAATAAATATCATCAGTTTGAACTAAAAAAAAAAAATTAAAAAGAGTTTGACTATTAAGTACTTAAAATGGACTTTGGGACCTAAATCTTCTAGAGACAGAAAGCCAACTGAGAAATCTGCCCAGACCCAAAGATGTCGTCATGGAGTCAAGGAATAAGACTGTCAGCCACCTGAAGATGATACCCCTAGGGAGTAGACTAGGAGCCTAATGAAGGACCTCTTTCCCCAACCCACGGTAAAGGGTAGGGATTCTTTCCAATGCTTGCTCAGCGAGATTTCAGAATTGCTAACTCTCCATTCTCTCAGAATGGAGTTGTTTTGTTACTATTGTTTTCCCTCATTCATCACTTATATAGTGTTTATTAGGGACAGATAATTTTTCTTTTTTCTGATTTACAAATCAAGAAAAAAAAACTCATTGGACTTAATACAAATTATTTCAAAGCGCTGGACTTTGAGCTGGTTAAAAATAAGATGGAGCTTTTGGGTTTTCTTCCTCCTTGGGGAAGTAAGTATATGTTGCATGTAGAATGGATGGTGACCTGAATATTTACAACCCGAGTAAGTTCTGTTACTTATTATGGCAAGTCACAGATATTGGGTGCTTTTATTCCAGTAATGTTGTAGGTTGGACTTATCTACCCCTTGAAGTCAGATATTCCTTGTGGCTTGCTTTGGCCAATAAAACATGAATGGAATTGTTGTGTGTTACTTCCAGGAAGAAGTATTAAATCTCAGAACATGGATGCCATATTCTCATGCACGTAATTCTGTTATCATGGAACCTCGCATCAACATGTTGCCTCTATCAACCTTGCCAGCCCACAGAGGGCATGTAGCATGGTTAAGAAGTAAATATCAATATTCCAAACCACTGAACATTTTCTAATTAAACAATCCATGGTTTTCATGGCATAAAAAAAGAGGCTATAAATAAAAACTACATTTTCATTCATATTTTTCAATTACTTTCACTCTAATTTCTTTTCAGGATTTTTTCTGATTACTGAATTGTAAACATTTTTGTCAACATTTTTAAAGAATACAGAAACTTGCAGCAATATAGAATCTGACTTTCAAGTCCCACAAATTGCATAATGCGTTAATAATCATTATTGAAAATAATTTTAGAACATTAACACAATTTTTTACTCGTTCTTTTTTACCTCATTAGGCACATTGAATCTTTACTCTACTGTGTAATTGGAGGACTAATCCAATCCTATTCCCCATTTCCAAGCACATACCCACTCAGTAGAAGTCTGTCAATTACCTTACTCCTCCTTTGTACCAGAAGTACAGAAATGATTATTCCACAACCATGTGGACAAAGTGCATTGCCCACGAGTCTTAGCTCCCAGGGTATTATGGCACAAAGTTAGTTAAGGCATTAAAAGCAAGAATTTCCTAATCGTTTTATTATTCCATTGTCTTCAGTAAAATAGCGGGAAATGCTGCTTTATTAAATATGGTTCACAATACAATTGACATTTAATTTCTTTTTAAAAAATTTTGTCGAGAATTCAAGAATGTGCTGCACAGTAGTTTTTTCTACAAAAACTATTTCATCAAAAGTGGGTGGAAAAGGTAGTGAATTCAATAAAAAAGCTGATTAGAAACAGAAATAATCAGTTTATCAAAGGGAATTAATTCCAATATGCTTCTCCCTCATTTTATGTTAGAGCTTTTAGTACTGCAATAAAAATACAAAAATTTCTATTTCAACATCAATATTCATTTTCTCTAATATATCTGATCACAAAGAATTCTTTCGTCTCAGTAGGTCTAAGAAATGTTATTTTGTTAAAGTCATCTGATTAGAAAGAAAATGATGTAACTATACCCTGGAAGTAAGTGTAGAAATAAAGTACCATAGCGATATTATTCCAAAACATGCAGGGTATAAATTTATCATTAAATTAAAGGGCATAATGCCCTTAAATTTATAGAAAAGGTTAAAACGTAAGCAAAGGCTTGCTTTAGAGCTATAGAGTGTTATTTCAGAAAATGTCTTATGAGTGAATCTTAACAGAGTAATATTAATGGAACAGTAAGTGGAAGGCTTCAGGAGACAATACTCTGTTGATTTTCGCACTGCCCACATTTAAAATTTAAACAGTCACATTTTGTGTCTATAATTTTAAATGACACTTTAAGTTAACTTCATAAATACATGCATGATTTATACCTTTTACACTAAGCAATTTTTTTAAAAAGTTATGATGCCCTTACTTTTTCTTCAAGTGACACTTTCCTTCATAATTCTGAGTGCTGGGTTCTGAACCTCCAGTTTCCTTAGGTTGTATCATAAATTCAACCAATCTTGGACATGACATGGATGTCAAGGGACTAGCTCTGCTTATAATGCTTTTCTTTTTCTGTCTGTTGAATGCCTAGTTATTCTTCATGACTCTATTTACATTCCAACTCAATAAAAACTTTCATAACCCCCTCAGGCAGTTACTTGATATTTCTTCTGTGATCCCATGATATTTTGTTCACAATACTTTTATAACTTCACATGTTATTATATTCCATCAATTTAGATGTCTCTTATACTGTAAGAACTTTGAGGGTAATTACTGAGTCTTTGTTCTCTATGATCCAAATACCTAAAATAGTGTTAGCCACAAGATAGGATTCATGTTGGTTAGATGAATGGATGATTCTATAAACACTCATTTTTATTGTAGCAAAGACTGGTAATCATTCCTCAATATCTTGCCTTTTGCCTTTAGTAATAGACACCAAACCCTGAGTTTTAGTTGAGCATATGGTTGTACAGTGAGAAAAAATTTCCCCTTACCTGTGGATTATTCATGTGATGTTTTTACCAATGATATTCATGCATAAGTGATGTGTGCAACTTCTGTGCCTTTTCCTAAAAAGAAATTACATATTTTCTACTTATTTTCATTACCTTATCCACAGACTAGGTATCAGACATGGTGCCAATTGGGCCACTTTGGCATGTAGACAAGGACCACACCTGAAGAAGACGGTGCAACACTTTTGGAATAAACTGGATACCTAGAAGACTTCATGAAGCAAAGCCACCTTCCCATGGTGTACTGCCTACTTCCTCTTGCACTGTGATGAGAGAGAGAAATAAATATCAATACTGTTTGAGACATAACTATTGGAATTGCTTTGTTATAGAAACTTACCCTATATAATCCCTTCTACTACCTATATTCCAGATGATATACCTGTCCTTTATGCAGGAAATCAGTCCCATGGCAGATACCCTCAGCAACTTTCAGATCCGATGAATATTGTCATGCCCTCTCAAGCTGCAGTAAATCCCACTAGCACACAATGAGCTATGGTACTAGGAATCCACGCCAGTACCTGATAGTGGTACAACTCCAAACAGCAGTAGCAGCTCTAGACATTCACCAGCCAGGACCAGCAGCTCCAGCAGTTCCCAATAGTTGCTTCTCTCGGCAGCTTTCCCAGAGTTTTTCAAGTCTGTTCCTTTGTCACCAGATAACTGTTATCCTCTCAGCATCTAAATGACTGTATCCAGTGATGCGTTAAACATACTTAACTATCTCTCTCTCAAAAAAAAAAAAAAAAAAAAAAAAAAAAAAAAAAAAAAGCTCCTGTTTGTTTGCTGATTTCCACATGTAAATATGTAAATACTCACAGCATGGCCAATTTCATGCCAGCAATGTGACACTACTGATGTGGAATATGTGGAGCTGAGAAAAGCTGAACCCACTTGGCTTTGTAATCTGGTGAAAACAGTCTCCAATACACCACTGACTTGACAGTGTCAGTTATCTACTATGGCAAAACAAACCATCCAAACTTAACAGTGTAAGACAAAAACTCCTTCTTCGCTTACAATTCTGGACAGCAAATTTATCTGGGATCACTGTGTGGTTCCTTTGTTGTGTTCCTCTGTGCCATTGGAGTCAATTGACATCTCAACAGGGACTAGGTGGACTAAGATGGCCTCACTCCCATGTCTAACAGTTGATGTTCACTTTAAGCTTGGATACCTTGAGTCTTCTCCCATATTATTTTCATACTACAGTGAGCTAGTGTGGGTCTTTACCTGGTGATTCTAGGACAGATTTTCAAGGAGATGATAGAAGAATAACTTCAGTGCTCATTAAGTCTTTGCCATGAAGTCCCATATTTTTCCCCTACTTGCATTGTATTAGTCAGCAAAAACAAGTCATAGGCCATCTCAAATTCAATACAATAAACCATTTTGATTAGACAAGAAAGCAGTTTAACTGCTAACCTTTTTCCTTTGCATTTATGAGCCCAATTGATATTTGAAAAAATAGCCACACAATTAAGAAGATTACTATAAATTAAAAATGAACAAACAAATCAGAGAATAACAAGTAGTGATAAGGATGTAAAGAAATTGGACCTCTTGCATACTGTTGGTGGGAATGTAAAATGATTCAGCTGCTATGGAAAGCAGCATGACAGTTCCTCAAAAAATTAAACAGAACTACAGAATTATCCAAAAATCCACTTTTGAGTATATACCCCCAAAAATTGAAAGTAGGAATTTTTTTTTAATTTTTATTTATTTATGATAGTCACACAGAGAGAGAGAGGCAGAGACACAGGCAGAGGGAGAAGCAGGCTCCATGCACCGGGAGCCCAACATGGGATTCGATCCCGGGTCTTCAGGATCGCGCCCTGGGCCAAAGGCAGGCGCCAAACTGCTGCGCCACCCAGGGATCCCTGAAAGTAGGAATTTGAAGAAATAGTCATTCATAGATGTTCATAGCAACATTATTCCCAATAGCAAATAGGTGGAAGCAACCCAAGTATTGATGGGAAGGAAATTCAAACACACATTACAACATGAATGTACCTTGAGGACATTATGCTAAGTGAAATAAGCCCATCATATAAATAAAAATATTGTTTGATTCCATTTGCATGAGTTACTTATAGCAGTTAAATTCATGGATACAAAAGGTATAATGGTGTTTACCAGGGACTATAACAGAGAATTATTGTTTAATAAGTATAGAGTATTTTGAGTTTTGCAAGATAAAAAGAGTTCTGGAATTTGGCTATGCAACAATTTGAATTTACTTAACACTACCGAACTATACCCTTAGGATGGTCAAAATGGTAAATTTTATGTTTTTTTGTATTTATCATAATTTAAAAAACACACAGCCACAAATTCCTAGACACCCATTGAGGGGTAGGCTCTCTATCCCTTCCCCTTGAATCTTGATGGGCTTTTGACTCTTGAAGCCAGAATGAGGCAGAAGAATGATGCATGAATTGTGATGCTATGTCAGAGAAGGCAATACAAATTCTGCCTTATGTCTCAGGACACTTCCTTGAGAAGTCCTGAGTTGCCATGTAAAAACTCTGGTGACCTTATGGCCACCATGCATAAAGTAATATCGAGAAGTGATGGTTAGTGCAATTAACGTAGCTAGCTTAAGTCTCAGGAAAAAATCAGCAACTGCTAACCAACTTTTAAGTGAAGATAGCTCTAGATAATTCTAGTCCTCAGACATAGTTATACTCAGCCCACTGAGTCCTTCTAGCTGAAGCCCCAGACATCAAAAAACAAAAGCAAATCATTCCTCACAAAGCCTGGCCCGAAGTCATGACCCCTAGATTCAGTGAACTTGAAAAAAATTTTTAAACCTTTAAAGGTTTGTTAAAACTTCATTTAATAACCTAATTTAATAACTTCATTAATAGCTTCATTAAGTGTAATTCACACACCATAAAATTCATTCTTTACAGTGGATAATTCAGGAAGTTTTAATATACTCCCAGAGTTGTGCAACTATCTCCTCTCTCTAATTTTAGAACACGTAATCACCCCAAGAGAAACTCTATACGACTAGCAGTCACTCCCCATTCCCTATTCCAATTCTACTCTATGGATTTGCCTATTCTGAAAATGTAATGTAAATGGAATCATACTGTATACGTCTTTTTGTGTCTGGCTTCTTTCACTTAGAATGAGGTTCTCAAGATTCATCCATGTTGTAACATGTATCAGTATTTAATACCTTTATATTGCTGAATAATATTCCATTGCATGAATATACCACATCTTGTTTATTCAATCATTAGTTCATGAGCATTCTGGTTGTTTCACTTTTTGGTTATTATGAATAAGGTTTTACATCGATCCATGTTTTCGATTCTCTTGGACTTATACCCATGAGGGAAACTGCACTGTCATATGGTAACTCTACATTTAGCATTTTGAGGAACTGTCAAAATATTTCCCAAAGTAGCTTCCCAATTTTGCAATTCCACCAGTAATGTCTATGAGTTTCAATTTGGTAACATCCTTGCTAATGCTGGTGTTTATCTGTCTTATTTTTGCTATCTGAGTGGGTGTTAAATAGCAGGCCATTGTGGTTTTGAATTACATTTCTCTAATGACTAATGAAATAAGCATCTTTTCATATGCTTATTGACAATCTGTGTATCTTTTTTTAGAGAAATATCTATTTAATATGCCCATTTTTTAACTAGGCTACTTACCTTTTTATTATGGAGTTGTAAGAGTTCTTAGGATATTCTGGATACAAATTTCCTATCAAGATATATGATTTGCGAATATTTTTTCCCATTGTATGAATTGTCTTTTCACTTTCTTGATGGTGTCCTTTGAAGCATTCAGTAGGTCATGTGGTCAGATAAATAGATTCACAAAAGTTCTGATTCTGAACAGCTTCTTCAGAAGGGGACAATTTCCTTTATCTGTTGTCAAAAAGGTAAAATTACATCCCTACTAAAACTACATCTAAACTTGGTAAATTACAGAGGTAAATAAATTACTAAAGCCTTTGCCTTTTTATCTTCTGAAAAAGTGCAATGATGAGAATTTGGGGTAAATATATTTCCCCTAGTGGATGATAAATTGCTATGTGATTTCATAATAATCCACTGTAAAATATTACTTTATAAAAGAAGACTTGAGAAAACATTTTAGATTAAAGGGTCCCAGCCTGAGCAGAAAAGGGTAAATGCTTTAGTTATTCTCCTCAGTCTTCTTTTTACCACAAAAGATGTGAGCTAAGCAGGTTCTGACCATTTAAAGGAGTTTCCCTTATCGAGAGACGGCATTCAGATAAAGAAATTAGACATTCCATAAAAGACAAATTTTTAATATATGTTGGTTCATAAAAATAAATTAATAAATATAATTTGTATTACTATGAATTACTATTAATTTGAGAATTCACAAAATTTGGAATGTTGTGTCTTTGCTATGGATTCAGATTTCCACCAGTGAGAAACCAGGTACTTTCCCTTACCTAATTACCTCATTTATCTAAAGGCCCAAATAATTTGGCTTCATTTTGGCATTAAAACTTAACAACTCTCACTTATACTGGAATTCAGTCTTTCTCAAACAAAATGAGATAAATATATATTTGTTATAATCCTGATGAAGTTTCAGATCTATACATTAACATTTCATAACCTAATGATAATACTAATTCAATCAGAGAAGGGAAATTTGAAGTATTCCACCTCCTGCAGATATCTAGGACACTAAAACAATCTAATGAGGTTAACTGCTTAGAAAATGAAAGAAGTACTTTTTATTCTATCCAGCTACAATATACACCAAATCTTGACAAAGTGTTAATAATACCCAATGTCTAACTGAAGTGAGGCACAACTTCAGGTATTTCCCTGTTGCTCATTGATAGAGTAGGAGCCAGTGTTTAGTAACACTTTATGAGCAGCCATTCCTTAATACTTCCTGTCATGTGGAATGTAATAGCAGTAGTTATGATAAAATATTCCATAAACCTAATAGAAAATTTTATTTCTCAAGAATACTATTGGGGCTGTCTTTTTCTTTTTACAGATAATAACCCTGACATTAAAGTGAAGTTTTATTTCACTTTATTTAAGTACATAGGATCCTCTCAGTCAAATGTATCTTCAAAATCAAGTTTTAAGATGACATTTTTACTAATTAATTAAAACGGTGTATCATTAAGTCAAATGAACAATCAAAACTGTGTAATATAAGAAAATGTTCCTTTAGTATCAAGAATAGACCACTTATTAAATAGTCTCACAAATTATAAGCAAAACAAGCAAAATAAAAAATTAAATCAGAATCACAGGTTTTCTGAATGCTATCCTAGTTACCGTGAGGTAGCTAAAATAGTGTTTTATTGATTAAGATTTTCCTTTTCTGCCCTAGTGTGTGACATTGTCTATATGAATTTGGGGCTATGGGCCGCTTAGAATTTGAACGAAGATTGTATATGCCACAATCAATTTAATACAAATATGCCTTCAGATATTTTTTTAGCAAAAACTATGATCTCTGAACTACATATGTAGGGTAATTTGAAGAGTAATGCAAATAATACATTTTTCATTAGATGATAATGTCTATATGACAAACAGCAGACAGTTCACTACAGATGGTTACCTCTCTGGACCCACCGACATGGTGAAAGAAAATTCTGTTTTTTACTTAGAAGCATTTTCATTTTTTTTAAGTTAGAAACCTTCCTTAGTCTTCATCCTCCCTCTCCCACTCCCCCTCTCCTGGCAAACAGACAAGTGTCCTTGTTTGTATCATAATTATTTCCAGGAGTTTCACTTTCCTGAGCTTATTTTTACGCCTTCCTTAGATGCTGCCCAAACTCTTCTAACTGCACACCACCAATATATACAGATGAAGAGTTAAGTACTAATAAAATAAGTAAACAATTTTATTTTTTTTAATTTTTTTTTTTTAATTTTTTATTTATTTATGATAGGCACACAGTGAGAGAGAGAGAGAGAGAGAGAGGCAGAGACACAGGCAGAGGGAGAAGCAGGCTCCATGCACCGGGAGCCTGACGTGGGATTCGATCCGGGGTCTCCAGGATCGCGCCCTGGGCCAAAGGCAGGCGCCAAACCGCTGCGCCACCCAGGGATCCCAGTAAACAATTTTAAAACTGTAAAAGTAATAGTCCAGTATGCATGAGATTAAGTAGCAAATGGTAGTAGATAGTCAGAAAATATTTTGAACTGATGTGGCCGATGTTTTCAACTGATTGAAAATTAACCTTTGATAAGCTGAATTTGTAACATAGCTGAATGATTAGATAGAGCTTTACGGTAAAATGGGCCTTATATAAGATTTAGCTAGAAAGGGAGAACCCAGGTGGATGAGATGAAATAAAATAAATCAACAAAACAGAGGTAGGGACTCAGTGCATATGGGGAATGTTTTGTTATCCAGCCTAGGTAGGATAGAACAGAGAAATCTTAGCCACAGTTGCACAGTAGAATCATCTAGAGAGCTTTACAAATGCAGCATCTATATCCTCTCATAGATTCTAATTCTGCAGGGCTAGAGTGAATTTCAGGCATCCAATCTATAGCATGTATTTCTTTTAGTATTTTCCAAACCTATCGGATAAATAAGTACATAGTTTAGAAAGCATAGGGAAAACTTTTCAAGATGTTTCAATATAGATAACTGGCTAGTGAACAGAAATATTTTCTAGACATAGCCAGATTTCATGGTATGTGTTAAGAGTAGGATAAGCAGAGAAGCCTCTGGGTGGGTCAGTTGGTTAAGCATCCGACTCTTGATTTCAGCTTAAGTATTGATTTTAGGGTCATGAGTTCAAGTCCCATGTTGGGCTCCATGTTGAGTGTGGAGCCTGCTTTTAAATATTTTTTTTTAATTTTTTTTTATTTATTTATGATAGTCACAGAGAGAGAGAGAGAAAGAGGCAGAGACACAGGCAGAGGGAGAAGCAGGCTCCATGCACCGGAAGCCCGACGTGGGATTCGATCTCGGGTCTCCAGGATCACGCCCTGGGCCAAAGGCAGGTGCTAAACCGCTGCACCACCCAGGGATCCCGTGTGGAGCCTGCTTAAAGACAGAGAGAGAGAGAGAGAGAGAGAGAGAGAGAGAGAGAGAGAGATGCATTTAAATACAAATAATAAGTACCAAGAATGACCTTATATCCTTGAGACACATAGGTACGAAATATATATGAGACTAAACATACAAGAGGAATTGGTTAGTTATGAGGTCTCAGTGTGACCACACATTGCTGGCACTCATTCTGCCTTGTATGTCTTTGCCCAAAAAGCACAAAGCAAACCCATAGCAGTTTGCAGGCTAATTGGCAAGCAACAGCTGTGGCCAGGAATAATTGGCCTTGTGTCTATACAAAAGAATAAGACCAAAGCCCCTTCCATCTGTGAATTCAAGCATTCAAAATCTATTTCTAGTCCTCATAACCACACCATTAGTAGGACAAGTTGATGTGGCAGAGAGAGATAAAGCACATACAAACCCTGAATACTTCAGGATTCAGAAAATGAGTCCTTCCTGCTTGTATGCTATCCTAAATGTATTAACTCGACTATACCTTTCCTCTTACTTCTCACTGTATACTTTAAAACTGATTTAATAACAATGCCATTTGAGTATTTTCATTTTGCCTGTGACCTTCTGTTCTGTGACCTCTGAAACAGCTTGCTTGGTAGGCTACTTGGAAGCCACCATACAACAACCTAATTTCCTTTTCAACATAACCAGTTTTTTTAAATATCCCTCAAGTGCTTTCCATTCACATTGGGTTTGAGAATTGCTGGAATACAGAATTTGAAGATCTGAAGGAAAATTACAGAGTTGTGGGATGACTTTATATGTGAGTTTGAGCAATTTATATTCTATTATATAGGACATCTGGAATCTATAAAATATAAAAATAACATTATAAAATTGTGCATCTTAAAGATCGACATGTTAGTGTTAGATACTAGGAACTGGATGATGTGAGAAGACTAGAAATTTAGTAATGAGTTAGAACAGTAGAAAAAGGACATTGTAGTGAAATTGAAGCTGGAATGGGATGACAGCATATAAATGAAAAGAAAGAAGATATCTGGAAGATGGAGTGGATCCTGAAAACCATTCATTTCCCAACTCATACTAGAAAGCCAGTATTAACTAGATATATAAAGACTAGACAAAAACATCATCAGAAAATAAAATTACAGACCAATATCTCTTACCAAGATGAATTCCAAGATCTTTAACAAAATGTTAGCAAAGCAATCCATTAGTATATAAAAAGCCTATACCATGTACAAGGATGATGTATGCCAAGAATGCTATTAATTTAACTTTAGATATTTTCTCAGTATTCCACTCCATTCTCAATTTTCAGCAGTCCCTGCACAGGTGACAGAGTCCTCACTGGTCCAGCTTGTCCAGGACTATCTCAGTTTTGGCAATCCTAATTCATAGGAACCCTTCCCCAGGATGCAGAAAGTCCTGGTTTATTGATGATGGGGCCAGAAAGCTGAGGGAAATGTACAAAACTCATAGTTGCAGGCCTTAAAATAGTGGCCAAAACAAATCCTGTTTTTAGCATCAAATAGTACAAGATAGCATACTTTCTGTAGCTGCTGTCCTTATGTTTTGCCTCTTGCACCGGGCCATTATTACATCTCTCTGACTGATGTGGCCTAAGTGTACAATTTAATAATCACATGTGATAACAGTTTGTCTTTGACTTCACCTGTTGATTAACTGTTATATTTAGTACAAAGACAATGCTACTTTAGTTTTTGATATTGTGGATATCGTGACCATGTTTCTAAAGAGTGAAGAATATGAAAGAATTGCAATACCAAAACCAACATGAGGCAGACTTTACCAAAGGAGGGAAAAAATTGTTACTTGAATAACAGATGGAAGGAACATACAACTGCGTTAGAGAGGTAAATAAGCAAAACAGCATACTGCAAAAGAAAATTTGATTCGGACATGTGATAGGGAAGGGGAAGAGAGAGCACACATGACAATTTAATCTTATGAGTCCAGGATGAGAGAGATAAGTATTTCTAAACAAAGCAAAAATCCCATGAAGACACCAATGCTCACTTGAAGATAGTTGTCACTGAATTTGTTTGGGCATAGCACATGAACAAATACATATTATCATACTGTTCCTTTGTTCTATGAAATACAGTAAAGACATGTTTCTGGTTCAGAGGATGCAGCTAAAATGTCCAGTGGAAGAACAAAAGAAGAAATTTCAAGAACAGCCTTGCTGATCCTTAGAATGTAGAGTTGATCATCTTAACAATGATCATGGTTCTAGAGTATATAAGATGATTTGTTGAGTCACAGCAACAACAAAAATCTCCCTCCCAGCTCTTAGAAACTTTGGTTTGAAAATGTAGTTTCCAATCACTTTTTTTTTATTTCTATGAAGATTTAAATGAAATGTAAGAAAGCATGAAGCTAAAGATTCTTGATATTTTGTCCAAAGGCAATATAGACTTTGCATGTTTATCCACATATTTGGCAGACAGTAAAAAATGAAATTTTGACCAATTTAACCTGTTCTGTAAACTTCTTATGAAGGAAAACTTAAAAAGTTTTGTCTATTAAGTGTTCTACAGACCTTGTACACATCACTGTTGGGGGGGTAATTTGCTTGTAATTTTGAGGTTTTCATGAAAGTTTTTATTTGTTTTTTGGTTTTCTCAAAATGTACAGAGGAACTTAATGTGATTTATTTTACTTTAATGAGATAAAAAGGATCATCTCCTTAGACATGTGTCTATAAAGTGAAAACATGTTAAAATAGTGCTCTGTCATTAAATCACATTTTAAAAGTATGGGGCAAGGATAATGCCCTCTAGTTTGGAAAAATACTGGAAATAAAAATTGAGAAAATAATTATACCTAAACCAAAATTTGTATTGTATTTATCCAAAACTGTTTGATGATCATAAGGAGACGATAGGGGGCCCAGAAAAGGATTAATTTACTGCACCTGTTATCTGATGTTATGAGTAGGTTGCTACAACTCACAAAGAAAAAGACAACTTTTTTGGAACTAAAACCACTTCAGAATTCACAAATATGTAACCAGATAAAGGCAATTAATTTAAGCACAACTTTCTCATCAATCCTTTACCAAAATTGTGACTTTTTGGAATTCAACTTCCACGTGTTCAGATGACCCTTGTATTTTAAAAACATTCTCCTGAGGAGAAGTTTACCTTATGATGATATCCACTGTGCTTCAGAGTACTTAAAAATATTAGACATTTTAGACATGGACAGCTACTGAAAAGCAGTGTGTCTACCAAGACAAGCTTGTAGATGCAAAGTAAGTGGGCCATTTTTTTTTTTTCTTGAGAACTGGAAACTAATTTCTAAGTGTCTAAAAAAAACTTGTTACGGTAAGTAAAATATTAACTGTCCCATACTACAGTATTTTTTCAAGAGAATATTTAGTTTGATTTTGTCATACTGGACTCATACCAGAAAGCAGAATAATGCAGACTTGATAAAAGCAAAGCTCCATATTAGAATAAAGCTTATAATTGACTTATATTCAATCTTATCATTACACAAAAAAGAAGGATTTTTTTAAAGGCTTTGGGCAGTTCAAAGCAGTATTATTGGATGAGGAAATAAAAATAGTATAAATATGGGATAAGAGAAATAAACGGGATGAAAAACACATCATTGTTATTTCTATTAAACATATAAAACATTTAACTAATTTTTATTCTCCCTTAAAACTCTTTTTTATAATTAGATTTTTTATTTTATTAAAATGGAAGGAGGGATCCCTGGGTGGCGCAGCGGTTTGGCGCCTGCCTTTGGCCCAGGGCGCAATCCTGGAGATCCGGGATCAAATCCCACGTCGGGCTCCCGGTGCATGGAGCCTGCTTCTCCCTCTGCCTGTGTCTCTGCCTCTCTCTCTCTCTCTCTCTGACTATCATAAATAAATAAAAATTTAAAAAAAAAGAATTAAAATGGAAGGAGATAGGATCCTTAGATATGTGCCTATAAAATGGCTATTACATAATACTATAACCTACAAAATTTGAATATCCAATAGAAAAAATAAGTTAAAATAAATGATATCAGAGGACACAAACATTAAAAAATATTGCTATATTTTTCTCACACATATCATTTGCTTAATCAATCTTTTTAATTACTATTTGCTGCTGTTAACTAGTCATATCATATCATTCTGTTGATTAATCAAGAGCATTTAGAGCATTTATGTAACAAAAAAGAAACAAAATGTACATAAAACTATATCATTTCAAGTAAACATTGATTTGTCATATTTTTATGTTAAAATATATGACTTACTATCCATAAATCATTATATTAATTGTTCTTTTTTTAATTTCATTTATTTATTTATGAAATGCACAGAGAGAGGCAGACATAGGCAGAGGGAGAAGCAGACTCCCTGAGAGGAGCCTGATGCAGATACTCAACCACTGAGCCATCCAAGTGCCCTGTTGTTGTTCTTGTATGGCTCTGTCTGGGGTTGGCTCTCAGGAAAGTCAGTTATCCTACGCTTGTACTGGAAGGGGAGTTGCTGTCCATGGTATTGCCCTCCCTCAGCAGTAAACTGGTGTTACTTTGTCTCTTAGTGCTGGGTTTTCATGAGGACAGGGAGGCTCTCTGTGGTCTCGATTCAGGGTCAGTCTTACTAGGTCTAGTGAATCTGAGCATTGGTGTTGGGCTTTTTTTTTTTTTTTTCCTTAGCATTCCTACCACTCCTATCCAAGACAGGAAACTGTGCCCTTACTCTGTGGTACATCTTGAAGAGGAGAGTTTTTCTTCTCGTCCAGCAATAGCAGACCCCTGCTTAGTAGTGGAACAGGATTCTAGCCCTGCCCTTGTTTCTCAAGAGATGACTAGATTGCAATGTGTAATAAATGCTATCATGATATGCCACTAGATCTGGATGTTGCTTATTACAGATGATAGCCTATGTGGTCTAATTCACCTTTATTCATTATCTTTGTCTTTTTCCAATTATTTGGTCATTACTTCATTTGTGATTTGTTGCACCAATATTAAATGTTTGGGAGTAGATTTAGTTGGGTATGTTTTTCAGTTATGCAACATATACATCAAGCTCAATCTCCCTATTAGTCTGATCTATGTGTATAAATCCTATTAGTTCATCAGATCTTCCACTGTCAGAACCATGTAGATGTTTATATAAAATAAATGAATTTTTTTAAAGAATAAATTCTTATTCAAGAGGTTTTGAGTAAGGCCAAAGATTCTAAATTTTAAAAACTCCCCCCCCAAAAAAAATAAATAAAAACTTCCCCAAGTGGAATGCTAAAAGGCAGTGCTCAGTATGCTTCAGTTTATTCCTTGTCCTTGAAGACTTGGCTTTGAATGAATACCCTAGGAGTGGAACCAGCTTAGAGATGGGAAGTCTCCCAGACACTAATAACCTATTCTTGCATTGGCTCCTTGTTGCTGTATCCTGCCTAGAATTAGGTGCTTTTTTTTCTAATTTGATGGACCAAATGAGACATGTCTCAACAAGATTGAACGGCAACCCCACATTTCCCCAGCAGAGAATTTTCAGTAATTTTACCTCCTGTTGTACAAGGTAGAAGAGCCAGTCAAATTCACAAAAGTGAAAAGCTGTTAAAACCAATCTGAATGACTATGGCATATTATATTAACTTGGTTTTGAGATTCTTTGTAGATATTTCCTCCATGGATGAGTTTGCCATTTGGTCCTCTAACACTATTAGAATTATATTCCCTGCTTCTTCTAAGTCATTTTGAAATTCTACTGGTTTGCCAGTTGTCACCTTTTCTTTATATTCTTCTAAATTCTGCCTAATATTTACTTGATTTCTTTAAGCAAATGCATTGCTTTAACATTTTTAAGTTCAGTTTGGGGTTGCCTGGGTGGTTAAGCAGCTGACTCCCTGATTTCAGCTCAAGTCATGATCTCAGGGCAGGGAGATTGAGCTGTGACTGGACTGACACTGAGTGTGTAGTCTGCTTTAGATCATCTCTCCCTCTCCTCTGCTCCTCCCTGCGCCCCACCCCAACTTGCACATGCTCAATGGCATTCTTCCTCTAAAGAAAATAATAATAATAATAAAAAGTAAGTTCACTTTCTATCCTTTTGAGTACACTAGTTTTAGCTTCCAACTATGTTGTGTTTCTTCTTGAGATTTTTTTCTTAACATTTCATTTACTGTCAGTAAGCATTCTAAACAGAGCTTTATCTGAGGATTAGTCATTTCTTCAGTGACATATCTCACTTTATGGGGGTAGGAAAAGATGCTTTCATTCATCTCATTTTTTTTATTCTTTAGTTGTAAGAATATATTCTATTATTTATCATTTAAACTGATTATATTAGCTCAGTACTAGATTTCATATCATCAAATTGATAAAAGAAATTTAAGGCTTTTTCCATTTTTTAAACAAAGTATTTTTATTTCAGCTAGTGTGCTGATAACACTTAAGAATTATGTGCAAATGTGAGTAGCTAGAATAATAAATAAGTAATTGATAATAGCCCTTTCAGAAATAGAAAAAAACAGTAATTGTTTAGATTACAAGATTTAAGGCTTAATGTTCTAAAAACAAAGCTATTATTTAGATTTTTTTATTTCCTTAAAACTAAGCTTAATACAGATTTTATTGAGATTTTCAAATGACTGTTTATTTTTTAAAAAGGAGGAAATATTTTTTAATTAATTAATTAATTAATTAATTTTTTATTGGTGTTCAATTTACCAACATACAGAATAACCCCCAGTGCCCGTCAAAAAGGAGGAAATATTAAGGAAGAAAGTAAATGTTCCATGAAGAACTACTACATAAGCTTTTGTAAAAAAAAACATTGACTGGTCAGTTCAGTTTGTCCTTAAATCAATTATGATTCAATAACAGATTCAACATTTCTCCTTTTCCATTGTAGCTTAGATAAATTGATTTTGTTTTTTTGATAGAGTGTGGTTATAGCCTGAGCACGGAGCTGATCTGAGGCATCATAAAGGGGTTGCTTTAGTACATTTAAGATAAACCTCTGTTGCATGAATATACTTTTTATTCTCACATTATCTGACATGCATTATCTTTCACATTGATAGATAAGATGATGTCATCATGATTTGTTCTATTATATAATTCTTCAATAATGAAAAGAAATGACAAACTTAACGGCTCCCTAAAGTTATTTGTAAATTTTAAATTGAATGATTATATTTAAGAAACAATCATCTGTCACTGATGCACTCTGAACCCTCCAGATTTTTCTTTGGAAGTTACTTTTAATAATAAAATAAGACTGATATAATTAGAGATCTTGGTAAGGGGGAATATGGGAATATTATAGGACCATTAACAGTTATATGCTATTTGAAGGTTCATGAAACATAGTTTTATCTTTACCAACTACCCTGACAAATATATGCTCATTCATACACAGATTCTTGCCCACCCTAATATTTAGTACCCTTGGTCATCTTCCTTCTTTTCCCAGCCCTGACCCTTCACACATTGCAAGTAGCCTTTTGCATATACATGTGGATACTCAGGCATATGTCCAGACTTTCTCTATTCACCTTCCCCCAAATAACTGATAGCTCATAACAGCCTCAGGAAGTCTGATACAGGAGAAAAGACCATGCAGAACCTATACATATGCTATGGAATTCTGGAGAACATGCTGGAGTGTAAGCTGCAGATAAAGGTGTCTTAGTGTCTCCGTGGACTCCTTCCCCTGTGGTGGGATGCATTTAGAGACAGATCAGAGTAGTACCTTTTCATATAAAGAGCCATATTAGGGTCTTTACATGTTTATGTCTGTCTAATATTTTACAGTATGTGGAGCATCACAAGTAGCCATTTCCAGTAGAATAGCAGAACTCTTGCTATGTGACTGTAGTTCATTACTGTTAATTAAATACCTCTAAGTATCATCTCTTTCTATTTTAGCCAGAATCTTGAAAAACCTATTAGCTATCCCTTACCTTATTTGGCAGTCTAAAAAAACCTGATGATCCAATTAATATTTTCCGGACTTAGTGCATCAGAAATTAAAGCCCTAAAATAGAAGGTAGCTTCCTTAAATGCTTCCAACTCCTTAAGGAGGACTATCTAGCACTCTGACTGTCCTGGAAGTGTATGCAAAAATGGTGTATACTGTGATAAAAAAGAGTTCTATCAAAATTCTTTGGATCGGGCTTTTACTTGGAAACATACAGAAAAACAGATGTACACACACGTTTGTTCTACAGCATATCAGCCATCTCTCTGAAATTCTAATTTTAATTTCTCTTTTTTTTTTGGTGGTTGTCTAAAGACAAATTTATTCTTTAGATATTTAATTAACATAGACATATGGGGTCAAATGGACTTACACTCAAATCTTGGCTCAACTGACCAATTTTGAGATTTGGGACTGAGGGTCAATTCTTTTATCTGAGAACAGGGACTAAAATATCTAGTTCTTATGATTGTTCATAGGCTTAAATAAGAAAGTATATGCATGTTTTCTATTTAATAAGTACTCAACAAATGGAATTATTATCACCAGCACTATGGTTATTAGTCCTGATTTTACTTTCAGAATTAGAGCATTTCTGTTAGAACATTTCCTGAAACCAATTATTACCATTGCTTGCATATTTTCTCTGTGTAAAAAACTGTTTATTCAAGTTATGATTAATACAATTACCAAGGGCACCCTGATCCACATCATTAAGCACATTATGCCATCCTCAGTGCTCAAAGGCATATTCTCAGGGCACTACTCCTTTAAGAAAAGACATCACAGGGCACCTGCGTGGCTCAGTCAGTTAAGTATCTGCCTCATTTCAGGTCTTGATCTCAGGATCCTAGAATTGAGACCCGCATCAGGTTTCCTGCTCAGCGGGGAATCTACTTCTCCTTCTCTCTCTGCCTCTCTCCCTCTCATGTTCTCTCACTCTCAAATAAACCAATAAAATCTTTTCAAAAAATGACATCACATCAAAATCTAATTTTGACATTCAACTCTAAGTCTCTTTACCAGGTTATACCAGAGTTCCTCCCCATCTTTTGTCCCACATGCTTCTGACTAATTTCCCTCACACACCTCTTTCAGTAAAGCAGGGCCAGAGCCAAGGCAAGGGTGAAGTTTCCTGAGAATCAGTGCCAGTGTTCCTAAGGCACAGCATAGCTACAGGTTTCACTATAGATTGCTGAAGGAAAGATGCTGAAATGTTGTCTTATGGCAAAGCTGAGATTAAATTCCAGATAGACTCTATCACCAAGTTCTCAACTCAATAGAAGTAGGCAGTGAGAAAGAATCCAGGTGGTAAGAATCTTACCTTAAAACCAGGGATGGTAGACGGTAGAACCCCTGAAAAGTCAGGATCTATTTTCATTACTTTTACTTTCAACTTTTGTCCTTTTGAGTCATGCCTTAGGGATATGTGAGATTTTCCTCTTTATGAAATGATGTTGCCTGTACTAGGAATAGTGAGATAAATAGGAGAGAGTTATAGAATTTATTGTTGTGAGGGTGAGAAAAAGGGAGAATTTAAGCATTAAGCCAAAGCTTAGGTTTCCGCTTGAGCAACTGGATGAGAGTGGCGCCATTTATTGAGAAAATAGAGGATTTGATAGTGGTGTGGGAAATTAACAGTTCTCTTTTGAATGAGATTAAAACACTTATTATTCCTACAGGTAAATTATAAGTATATATATATTTTTTCTACAATGTCATGGGTCAGTTTATCTGTTGATATCCTAAGTTTTTTTGTAATTTAGTATTTCACATGATATTATAATCTGTATGGGATAATGACTACATTTTTAAAGTGCTAAAGGTAGTTTGGTCTTATTGAAGTATAATAAAATGATTGGTCAAGTGAAGTAAAGTAAATAATGGTTGTTGATTATTAGTTTTGTTTCATAACATGTTTCCAGAAAATTGACTTCTAAATTCAGTTCATTACCTTCTAGGATTAATGTTATCATATGTAATAAAATCATAATCAAGCAGAACATGCTTATGGCAGCAAGCACAAGCTTAGAAAGTTTAGATTAACACCAAATACTTTGCTAAAACATTGCCTATTGAAAGGATTAAAGGATTAAACAATTAATGCAATAAATTATTAAAAAGGGGGTAAAGGTGCAAACCTATCTTTAAAGAACAAGATATTGTAGAGATTTGGGAGCCACCATGGATACTACGAAACGCCTACAAATATTAAAAGACTAGTTCATGATCTTGAAAAAAAAAAAAGATATGAGTCAAAAACAAATTTATGTCAGGACAAAAGAATAAAACTCAGATCCTAAAATAACACTTTTGAAAACTAAGATCAGAATTGGTACAATTTAAGAATTGGAACATAAAATGAACTCCTCAGCAAAAAGGAATTTCATGGATCTCCTCTAAGACAGTTAATCTAGCCAGACATAGGTATGTGTAGCATCACTGTTTCTTGTGTGCAGTAATCATTAAAGAGATTTTATATTTCTTTGTTACAAGGATAGGGTGGTGGGTATGAGATTTAAGGCTATTGTGATTTTGTCAAGACAATGGAGCTTAAAGTTGGGAGATTGTGCCTTGGAAGACAGACTGATCTGGACCTGAAATGGATCTTCCATGTTCCAAATCACCTTAAGCAAATTACTTCTTTTGTGCAGTAGAGTTTATAATGCTTACTTTCCAAAACTTTTGAGTTTCAAATGAGTTTTCATATGTAAAGTGCTTAGCACAGTGCCTGGTGAACATAAGTTGTGAAAAAATAGAATGATTTCCTAATCATTATTATTATTACTATTTTTCTTCTGATTGTGGCAAGTATAACAATGGGAGCCTTATATATGTGCTTTGCCTAGCTCTTCTGGGAAATTAGAACAAGTTCCTAGGAGTTTTATCAACCTGCTAATCTAAGACATCACAGGAAGTATATTATTAAAGGAAAG
Organism: Canis lupus dingo; assembly: GCF_003254725.2. Classification (NCBI taxonomy): domain Eukaryota; kingdom Metazoa; phylum Chordata; class Mammalia; order Carnivora; family Canidae; genus Canis; species Canis lupus. The sequence continues at coordinate 38,453,093 of NC_064254.1, forward strand.
GAGGCTGACAGATATGCAGGCTCCAAGCTTCCAAGATTAACATTCTAAAGCAAATAAAACTGCAAACAAGTTTTCTAGGAATATTGCACCAGTTGCATCAGGAAAATCACTCTGAAATAAGAGACATCTCATTCTGGAACAACTTGAATAGAATAGCAGGGAATCACAATGAGTATGTAGCTAGAAAGATAAGACTAAATTTAGGTAGTTGAGCTCTAAACAAATACTAATAACTGTAATTCCAGGACATGAGAAGTTAAGATAAAGGGACTGTATTGCTAGTTTTGGAGGATCAAATCAGGATCAGTGACAGTTAAGGTGATAGATGACTGGTTAAAGTAGTCTCAGGAACAATGATAATAACAATAAAGACAGAATCAATTAAGGGAAGACCCTCTCAACAGCTAGAGTGTCAGAGAGGAAGCAAGAACACTGACAACAACAGGACAGAATGAGTTTAGCACCTGGGAGAAACTTTAGGATCTGGAACTTCAATTCCCGATAGTTAACAGAGACTAGAACTAATGATAATCAGATATTACTTACTTGCCTATCAAGCTGAGATTTAGCCTTGTTTGGGTTTTCTTCATAGAAAATATAATTAAGTAGTAAAACTAATTGAGAAATATGAATTCCAAACAGAATGTGTTATGTCAAAGCAAACAAAAGCAAAGAATGAACAACCAGCCAAAACCAAAATCAAAACCCAAAAGACATGGGGGGCACCTGAGTGGCTCAGTTGGTTAAGCAACCACCTTCAGCTCAGGTCATGATCCCAGGATCCTGGGATCAAGGCCCATGTTAGGCTCCCTGCTCAGTAGGGAGCCTGCTTCTTTCTCTCCCACTTCCCCTGCTTATGCCTTCTCTCTCTCTCCCTCTCTGTCAAATAAATTAATAAATAAAATTTAAAAAGAAAAACTCAGAAAAACTGAAGTATTGGATGAAGCCTGATATCATACTTTAACCTGAAATAAAATACTAATTATATCCAATCTTTTAGTATTTAATGTGATTTTTTAAAATTTTGTTTTAGATTGTATTGATTTATTTTAGAAAGAGAGATAGGGAGAGAGAATCTGAATCAGACTCTGCACTGAGTGTGGAGCCCCACTCTGAGCTTGATTTCACAAATGGGAGATCATGACCTGAGTTGAAACCAAGAGTTGGACACTTAACCGACTAAGCCACCCATATGCCTGTAATGTAATGTCTTGAAGTGAGCAGTCAACTTTTATTAAGCTCTCACATTTCAAATTCAGATGCACAAAAGTTAACAAGCAAGACAACTCACTAGAAAACCTGGGCTGCAATAATATAAGGACATTTTTAAATGTCACCAAGGAAGGGTGGAGTGTGCACTAGTACCATATTGAATCTACTAGAGTATGATAATTTAATAATGCATATTGTTCCTTAGAACAACCTAAGCATTTTTAAAATTATAAAAATTAATAAGAAAAATACAATTTGGAGGTGGTTCAGTCAGTTAAGCATCTGCCTTTGTTTTAGTTCATGATCCTGGGGTCCTGGGATCGAGCTCCATATCAGGCTCCCTGCTCAGCAGGAGAATAAAAAGAGAATAAGGCAGAAGAAATGCCTAAGGGAAGACAAGTAAGAACTTTTCACAATTGACAAAAGGAAAAAGCTACAAATTCCAGAAGCTCTACAAACCCCCAACAGCATAAAGAAAACTATACGGAAGCACATAGTAGCAATCTGCTGAAAAAGAAATACAAAAATGAAATCGTATAAGTAACAAGATAAATAAAGACACATTTCCTTCAAAGAAATGACTAAGAGCAACTATTGAATTCTCTTCTAAAGTGGAGAAAGAAAAAAAAAAAGTGGAGAAAGCTAGGGGCACATGAGTGGCTCTGTGCATTAGGTGTGTGCCTTCAGGTCAAGATCTCACGATCCTGGGACAGAGCTGAGTTGGGCTCTCCCTTCAGTGAGGAATTTGCTTCTCCCTCTCTCTCTACTTTTCCTCTCTCTCATAAATAAATAAATAAATAAATAAATAAATAAATAAATAAATAAAATATTTAAAAATAAATAAAATATTTAAAAATAAATAAAATAGTGAAAGCTAAAGACAATAGGATGACTTTAAAAATATTGACCATTCCAGATTTCCATATTGGTAAAAATATCCTTCGAAGATGAAAGACAGCTAAACTAAAAATAAGGTTTCAATAGCAGACTTGCACTTCAATGATTAAAAAAAAATGGATGTCTTTTTAAGCAGAAGAAAAATGATCAGAGGTCATGTAGGAAGATTAAACTATAATGATTAATGTAGATCAAGAAATGGAAATATTATATAATTTTTAAAATAGTCTTTCATGGGTTTACAAAATATAGATGATTAAAATATTTTACAACAATAGCATAAATGCGAAAAGCATATCAGATTTCAAGTGTCTTAACGTTCTTGTATACCTAGAAAGTAGCAAAAGTAATCATTTATCTTATAACTCAATAATGCATTTTTATGGATGTATATGTTATACTCTTTAAAGTATGCACTAAAAGAATATTAAAGAATCTAGAGCTAATGAATTAAATAAGGGGAAAATGAAATAATAAAACATTTAGTTTATCTGAAGCACGACACCTATTAGTATCTTATTGCTACTCTAACAAATCACCACAAATTTAGTAGCTTAAAATAAAACAGATTTAGTATCTTATAGTTCTGGAGGTCAGAAGTCCCAAATGCATTTTAGTAAGCTAAAATCAAAGTTTTGGTAGGGCTCAGTTTCTTGTGAATGATATAGGGGAAGAATCATTTTTTGAATCTTCTAGTGGCTGCCTTCATTTTTTTGTCTCCTTCCATCTTCAGCAACAACAATAGCTTGTCTAGTCTTGCTCTTATTGAATCACTCTGACTCCACCTCCATTATTATGTGTCCTTCTCTGATTCCCCTGACTCCTTCTTTCATTTATAAGGACTCCTGAGATTATAGTGGGAACACCTGGATAATCTCTCCATTTCAAGATCATTCGCTCAATCCTTCTGTACATTCTTTTTTTACCATACAGAGTGACTTATTCACAGGCTCCAACAATTGAGTGGATACCTTAGGGATAGAGAGGGTGGTGTTATTCTACTTTAGACAGCAAGAAAGGAGAACAATAAGAAAAATAGAATTTATAATGATGTATAACTAAAAATTAATGAGAAGTAGGTTTAAAACCAAATACATAAAAATTACATTAAATGTAAATGGACTCAATACTTAAACACAAATATTTTCAGACAGAATATTTAGAAAATTTCATGCTGCTTAAAAATATGTATGTATGCATGCTAATGTATATATATAATTTTGAAAGTAAAAAAAAAAACAGATAAAATTCATTTTAAGCAAATGCATGAGTAAAGATAATAAGAGACATTTTATAATATCCAGGGAGTCAATCCATCAAGTTATAACAGTTCTAAAAATTTAACCTTAAAATTAATTATCATTTTTTTTCTGATCATACTGGATTAGTTCACACTGAAAGAGACTATGGAAACCAGAAAACATTAAAAACAAACAAACAAACAAACACAGAAATGACTGGAGAGTGATCAAAGCAAAATTTGAGGGTCTGTTAAATTTGAGGTAGAAGCACAGTGATATAGCCTCAAATGTACCCATACCTTCTTTTAAAAACAGGGTTGTTGGGCAGCCTGGGTGGTTCAGTGCTTTAGTGCCACCTTCAGCCCAGGGCCTGATCCTGGAGACCCACGATCGAGTCCCACGTCAGGCTCCCTACATGGAGCCTGCTTCTCCCTCTGCCTGTGTCTCTACCTTTCTCTCTGTCTCTCTCTGTTTCTCATGAATAAGTAAATAACATCTTTTAAAAAATGATAAAAATAAAAACAGGGTTGTTTCTCAATTTGCAACATGAAGAGTGAAGTTCCGGTGAAAAAGAATAGTTTTATTAGAATAAATGGAGAAAGTTTGGAGTTGAAATCTGCCAAAACAGTCAAGACCTTTGGGGCAAAATCTTGAAAAAAGAAGGTTCAGTGAAGGGAGCTTAAAAGCCATTTGCAACTTTCCTCTCAAGACACTGACTTAATTTTAAGCTAAAAATGCACAAAGAATTCACCAACTCCAGATAGAAACAATGACTAGAAGGTTGAACAGGCAAGGAAAAAGCTCAGTAGCTGCAAAATTCTTGAGGGGCAGACTTGGGAGTACAAACCATGCTACCATGGGCAGGTGGGTGGTGGGTGGTGAGGCTTGTTAAAAGCCCTGGGCTTTTTGATAAAACTCTCAAAAGACTACACAGTGGAAATGAAAATTCCAGTCCAGTAATAAAATAGAAGCAAATATGTACTAACTCTAAAAAAGCTGAAATCTAACCTTTATGGTGATCAGGTAAACCGCTGGCACTCTAACAGCTTTGAAGAGAAATTGCCCCTTTTGGAGAAAGATAATGCCATCCAGGGCTTTTATATTTTTTCTTATTTAATGCTTGCCATCAGGGAAATACAAATCAAAACCACAATGAAATACTACCTCACACCAGTGAGATTGGTGAAAATTAACAAGACAGGAAACAACAAATGTTGGAGAGGATGTGGAGAAAGGGGAACCCTCTTGCACTGTTGGTGGGAATGTGAACCGGTGCAGCCCCTCTGGAAAACTGTGTGGAGGTTCCTCAAATAGTTAAAAATAGAGCTACCCTATGACCCAGCAATTGCACTGCTGGGGATTTACCCCAAAGATACAGATTCAGTGAAAGACCAAGACACCTGCACCCCAATTTTTATAGCAGCAATGTCCACAATAGCCAAACTGTGGAAGGAGCCTCGGTGTCCATGGTAAGATGAATGGATAAAGAAGATGTGGTCTATGTATACAATGGAATATTACTCAGCCATTAGAAATGACAAATACCCACCATTTGCTTCGACGTGGCTGAAACTGGAGGGTATTATGCTGAGTGAAATAAGTCAGTTGGAGAAGGACAAACATTATATGGTCTCATTCATTTGGGGAATATAAATAATAGTGAAAGGGAATAGAGGGGAAGGGAGAAGAAATGTGTGGGGAATATCAGAAAGAACATGAGAGACTCCTAACTCTGGGAAACGAACTAGGGGTGGTGGAAGGGGAGGAGGGCAGGGGGTGGGGGTAACTGGGTGGCGGGCAATGAAGTGGGCACTTGACGGGATGAGCACTGGGTGTTATTCTGTATGTTGGCAAATTGAACACCAATAAAAAATAAATTTATTATTAAAAAAATAAAATAAAATGGAAGAATGGGTGCTTAAAAAATTTTTAAAAATAAAAAATAAAAAGTAGAAAGCTGTCTAAAATATAGTACCTAAGTAAATCAAAATCAAAAAGAGAAACTAACAAAAGAGACTCATTGGTGATTTGGTTACTGTAATGACAAAAAATAAAGGAATCTAAATAAATTCTTGCTTTTTAAAAAACAAAATTCCTAGAGGGCCTGGGTGATTTAGCTGGTTAAGTATCTGACTCTTGACTTAGGCTCAGGTCATGATCTCAAGGTCTTGAGATCAAGCCCTGGTGGAAGCTTTGTTCTGGGCATGGAGCCTGCTTAAAATTCTCTTTCCCACCCCCATTCATGCTCTCTCACTCTCTCCCTCACTCTCTCTCTCTTTCAGTGAATAAATAAATAAAGAATAAATAAGTAAGTAAGTAAACAAATGTGTGTTATTAAAATAAAATTCCTTTTTGTTAAAAATGAAAAATTAAAGACAAATATTAAACTGGAAAGGATGCTGGCATAAACAAAGGCAGATCAGGATTTTTAATCTCTGCACCCCAAAAAAGAATGGGTACTTAAAGTGAAATCTTAATTGGTGTCAAGTTAGGACAATGAGAAGTAGAGGCTCTAGCTCTCTCTTAGCGAAAGTGTTCTGTGGGGATGAAGGAAGTTTTGCAGTCCCTGACTAGATGTAACAAATAGAAAGTGTGAGCTGGTGATCCTGGAACTGCACAAGCTCAGTAAAATGATGAAGAGCCTGAATAGGTATGTGACTGATGGATGAAGTAAAAGAAGAGTGCTACTGGAAGGAAAAATATGGAAGTAGAGTTTTATCACAAGGCATTCAGTGGTTATGAGATAGAGCAAATTTGGCCATTCAAGAAACCAAATATAGGAGACATCATCTCTCACTCCAATTGGAAGCTGAATAATGGGAGTGAAGGAGACACAGATAACATACACAGAGAGAATATCAAGAATATTAAGTCCTTGAAAATATATTATTTAATTTATATTTCCAAGGCATCTTCAATATACTTTACATCTTTTTTCTATTTTCATGTGGGGTGCAATAAGTAAGCAAAATAGAGGAGATATTCATTTAATGAGATTCTCAAGTGATAAAAGATATTTTCATAATTAAATACACTACATAAAAACATTTACAGCTAGCATTTTTCTCAATTTTAGCCTAATTAATACATAAAAATATTTAAAATAGTCCAACCTTTTTTTTATAAGATGGAAAATTGTATTTTCTCATATTTAGGAAAAAGTATAGTACCTTCTATCTCACCCTAATTATTATGCTCAGTCTGTATCATCTTATTGAGTTGTGTGGGTGGCTGCTGACACAAGGGAGAGAATTGCTCTTTGATGTAGTAATTATTAGGTGGTAAGATTTTTAGTTACATTTTGTTTTACTTTTTCTTACATTTTATAAAATTCCTGCAATTATTTTGTATTGTTTACATGATGAGAAAAATAAAAGCATAGTAAAACAGAGTGTATCGTTGCTTCATTCTTTCTTTCAAATTTGTAGTTTGGCTTTGATTTATTTGAAAAGTTAACAACTCTCATTTCAAGCTATGTCAAGGATGGTACACTCAATTTTTTTTTTTTTTAAGATTTGTTTATTTGAGAGAGATACAGAGACCACGGTAGTGGGGGAAGGGGCAGAGGGATTGAGAAGAGAGAGAGAGTCTTTAAGCAGACTCTTCTGAGCCTTGGAGCCCTAGAGGGGCTAGGTTTCACAACCCATGAGATCTTGACCTGATCTGAAACCAAGAGTCAGATACTTAACTGATTGAACCACCTAGGCACTCCAGCGGAAGTAGATTTTTAAATATACCACATTAAGGTTTGCCATGTTATTTATTGCTTTATGATAACCATTCAGTATAGAAATTAAGACAAATTCAGTACAACTTCAAAGTCATATAAAATTTTTTTTGAGATTAAAAATACTGGTTTTGATTCCATCCATAAATGTGACATGTCCAGAAGACACATCTCTTTTTGGGGAGGTCATATTTAACACTCTGAGCAATTTTTAGTGCCATGAGGCTGATGAGACAAGGAACATCTGTCAGTCAGTCAGATTATCTGAATCAACTCCACTTCTCACATTCTAAAAAGGATGCTCAGTAATTTCTTATTGAATTAAATCACATTTCAACAAGTGCTAATATGCTAACTAAACTCAACAAAATATTCTCTGGAATATAACAAATACATTGCTGGTTTTCTCGAAAGAGAAAAGTGCACAAATTTTAAGCATACAGTTCAATAATAGATAAAATGATACATATGTGTTGTTAATTTTGTGATAAAATTCAATGGAACTTTATTTGTAGAAGAGCCTTTTAGGATTTTCATTTGCCCTGATATGTACTTACTTTTAGGGGGTCCCTGCCACAATTGGGAGCCCTCGACTGACTATGGAGAGCTGAGGGGCTGGAGTGGGAAAGGAAGATTCTGACAGGAGTGGAGGGAGAGATTAAAGAAGGAAGGATTGAAGAGCTACATAAAAAGGACTGAGGGGGGACTAATGGGAAGATTGGAGATAGTAAAAGGAGGAAGGGGGATGAGAGGTGATAGGAAGGGAGAGGTCTTAGACAACTCAGTTTCAGAAGATCTTAAATTTCTCAAAGAAGTCAATGCAGTTCCAAATTATCTTTAGTAAAATCATGCCAACAAGAAAGGAAGCAGACAGAATTGGTGCCACAGTGGTAGAGTGAAGGGGTTTGAGAAGGGAAGTTTCTGTTCACTAAGAAGCTCCCACATTTTTAACTAATGGTTCCTCACTAACTAAGAAACCTGGGACACTAACCCAGTATCCATCTTACAGACACAGTCCTCACAGCTAAGAATTTCTCACTCAAGCATCAAGAAGTAAATTCCTACTCAAAAAGAGCCAAGAAGGTTCTTGCTCAAATAATTATCTTCTAACCAAGAAGCATGGGATTCTAACCCGGCCTCAGAGAATACATGCAAAATCTTAAGAACCAGAATCTGCCCTTACCATGGGCTTCAATGGCCCATCATCCAAATCACTAGATTAGATCAGAAGCTAAAGTCACTAAGGGATCCCTGATCAGTCAGGAGTGAAAACAAAGCCTTCAAAGTTGAATACTTGGAGTATTGGGTGAGAGGTCTAGGAGTCCAATGATGAATCTGACCCTTTCCAAGTTCTAGGCATCATACAGTCAAAAAAAAAAGAAAAAAGAAAAAAAATGAAAAAAAATTATTCTGGTACTTGTTAAAATGGTAAAGGATACCTTATTCAAGACTATGAAAATAGGGTTATTGTAAGAGGGAAGAGAAGTCTGGCTTACTTCCAAATACAAGGACAAATGGGGATTTAGAGCCACATAACAAGAAAGTGTGTCAGTGAATGGTAAATTACCAAAGGTAGGAGGATTCTTCCTAAAGTAACCTAAAAGGACTCTTGCTATAAAGAAGCAGGCCATGGACTTAGTCATCAAAAGTGGAGGATGAAGAACTTGGTTAGCTGTCAAGGAGTGGTAGGGGGTGATTCTTGTTCAACTGACTTAGCAGACTTCTTTGCTAAAACTGGGCCAGGCAGGCTGAAGAAAGGACAGGATCAATGTCATGGTTTAGTCGAGACAAGATCTTAGAAGAATATGACTGAACTATGTTCAAGGAGAGAGTCTTTTTCAAACTCAATAAATGGTGGATGGGTGAATGGATGGATGGATATTAATGGATGAATAAAAGGGATTTCGAGAAAACACTAATAAAAAATTCCTTCAACCTGCTGGGGGAAAACAAGAAAACAAAATATTATTCAAAGCTGATTTGTTGTCATAAAATGTTCATATTTCACTTACCAAAAATAGTTATTAAAACAGACAAATATGAAATGCCACCCACACATTTTCTGCTAAGAAAAACTTCCTGTCAAAATCCTATGAAACACTACAATTAGAAAGGATACACCTTTGGGCACAGTGAAATTAAAGACTGCAGCACTGGGAACATACAAGGGATATTTCTTGAATCTCATTATCACAGCAACATTTTAAAAATAATTGATAACAACTACTCATTAGTTATTATGTGTCATTTAGGATTCCACAGTTTAACTGTATTCTAACTTGAGATGTTATCTCATGCCCAGTAAAATAGCTTTTATTCACCTCCCTGGTTTGGATTTTGTTGCTTCTCCATAGCTTTCTATTGCCCCCAATTAGAAAAAAATGAAATAAAGAAAAATGAAGAAAAAAAAGGAAAGAAAGAAAGGAATAAAGAAAGAAAGAATTATTTGAACCTGAAAATTCTTTGAACTTTTATTTATTTAAAAGGTGAAATAAAACAAGGAAGTGGGGAGAAGGAAGAGTTGGAGGAAGGAAGGTAAGTAGGAAGGAAAGAAGGAAAAAGAAAAAAGACATCCAGACTTCTTTCAAAAGCCAGTAAACTTCATTTTTCACCTTTAGCCTGTGGGTTTTTCTCTGGCAGTCATAATGTGGTCATATAATTATTTTAATGACCTGCTGGAAGCAGCTGATTAGAGTTGCCATTCTAATTATTTGTTTCCAGAGTCACTCCTTTTAGCTCATTCATGAAAATTGATATCTTTTAACAGCCACTTATTATCCGTTTAAACCTACCCATTTTTACCCAGGCAATCTGTTCCTTTTTGGCTTCCAGATTCTTCAGTTTGACCCTGCTATGCACAGAGCATCTGAAAGAGCTCAGGCTGGTGGCGATGGTGTGATTCACCGGCAGAAATCCTCATGTAGTTTACTTTCATGTTCCATTTTCTCAGATGTCTGAAGGTGAATTTGAAAGGGAAACATCCTAATCTGGGAGCTATGTATTCAAAAAGCTTGTAGAAATGACAAGTGTTTCTACTCCTAGTGTTCTTAGCACTGCATTTGTATGTAAGGGAAAGAAAATCTTCCATCTAATATCTCAAAAGGGAAGTCCTTCATGTAGAAAAGATAGTTTATTTACATTTCAATTCTCAACAGAAAATAATAAGCTTAGTGTAATAATAAAAATAATAATAAAACTAGGAACATATACTGTTAAACATCAGAATTTTTTAAAAAATATTCTATCTACAGAATTATGAAAGCATAAAGAAAATAAGGAAAACAGAAGAAAAAAATCGACCTGAGAAAGATGCAGCACATTTGCTACACAAAGATGCATGCCAGCCTGGTGGTCTGATGAAGAAAATGGAATCTGGAATCTGATGAGTTTCCTGAAAATTTGGGATTACATCCTAAACAAGGTTCTGGAAACTTGTGGCTATGGAATTATTAACTAATTATTAACTAATCCTTATTTTTTTAAAGATTTTATTTATTTATTCATGAGACACACACACACACACAGAGGCAGAGAAGCAGGTTCCATGCAGGGAGCCTGATGCGAGACTCGATCCCAGGACTCCAGGATCACGTCCTGGGCCAAAGGCAGGTGCTAAACCCCTGAGCCACCCAGGGATCCCCTTAACCAATCCTTATTATTTGCACTCACTTTATGAATCCTCCCACAGAAATTGAAGATACACAGACATAAATCTGGTACCAGGTATTACATAACCAGATTTGAGATACTGTAAACATTTACTTGGAGATGTCTTGCCTTCAATCCAAGATTTATGAATGACTATTTTTGTAAATATGACACATTTAGAAAAATAAATAAATTGCAGCACTCTTCATAATACTAAATGAATGCATCTATCCACTCAATAATTCAACAAATAGACTGAGCTCCTCTTTGTTTCTAGAAATTGTGACAGTTGAGGCCAAGCCCTGACACCTGCACTGCTGCCATTCTAAGGTGAAAGATCCATGACCAAATAAATTCAGTATGTTTTCTATGTAGAGTATCATGTCATCGGCGAAGAGGGAGAGTTTGACTTCTTCTTTGCCAATTTGAATGCCTTTAATGTCTTTTTGTTGTCTGATTGCTGAGGCTAGGACTTCCAGTACTATGTTGAATAGCAGTGGTGAGAGTGGACATCCCTGTCTTGTTCCTGATCTTAGGGGAAAGGCTCCCAGTGCTTCCCCATTGAGAATGATATTTGCTGTGGGCTTTTCATAGATGGCTTTTAAGATGTTGAGGAATGTTCCCTCTATCCCTACACTCTGAAGAGTTTTGATCAGGAATGGATGCTGTATTTTGTCAAATGCTTTCTCTGCATCCAATGAGAGGATCATATGGTTCTTGGTTTTTCTCTTGCTGATATGATGAATCACATTGATTGTTTTACGGGTGTTGAACCAGCCTTGTGTCCCAGGGATAAATCCTACTTGGTCATGGTGAATAATTTTCTTAATGTATTGTTGGATCCTATTGGCCAGTATCTTGTTGAGAATTTTTGCATCCATGTTCATCAGGGATATTGGTCTGTAACTCTCCTTTTTGGCGGGGTCTTTGTCTGGCTTTGGAATTAAGGTGATGCTGGCTTCATAGAACGAATTTGGAAGTACTCCATCTCTTTCTATCTTTCCAAACAGCTTTAGGAGAATAGGTATGATTTCTTCTTTAAACGTTTGATAAAATTCTCCTGGGAAGCCATCTGGCCCTGGACTCTTGTGTCTTGGGAGGTTTTTGATGACTGCTTCAATTTCCTCCCTGGTTATTGGCCTGTTCAGGTTTTCTATTTCTTCCTGTTCCAGTTTTGGTAGTTTGTGGCTTTCCAGGAATGCGTCCATTTCTTCTAGATTGCCTAATTTATTGGCGTATAGCTGTTCATAATATGTTTTTAAAATCGTTTGTATTTCCTTGGTGTTGGTAGTGATCTCTCCTTTCTCATTCATGATTTTATTAATTTGAGTCTTCTCTCTCTTCTTTTTAATAAGGCTGGCTAATGGTATGAACAGTACAGTAACAATGGAAAAATGATGTGCTGGAGTAGCACAGAGGATATACCCCAAATATCTTTTGTTATGATGTTGATTTTCAACAGAATGTTCATTTTGGTAGCTTCGTAGCTTCTTTGAAATTTTATTTAATTGATTCAAGAACTATTTATTTACTGAATATCTAGAAATTCAGCAGACAACCTGATAAAGCAGCCACATTCTCTACCCTAATGAAGCTTCCATTCCAGTGGGGATAAACTGGCAATGAACATAGAAGCAGGTAAGATCATTTATGTTGTATTAAGTGCTAAATATTTTAAAATAAGTAAGTAGTGGAACAGGGCCTGCTAAGGAATGAAGAATGCCGTAGGATGGAGAGGGAAAGCTTGGGGGAGGGCGTGGGTATTGAGTAAGAGCTGGAAGATGAGAAGCCACCTCTACACATATCTTGGCATAGAAAAAAGCAGGTAGAGGAAACAGCAAGAACAAAGGCTGTAAAGCTAGAGTTTGACTTATGGCATAGCGAGGCTTACTGTCTGCTCTGAGCAAGGAACCTCCAGGAGGTGTTTTCACCTAGGCTGCTGCTTCCAGAGAGTGGAAGTTAAAGATTTTTGGGCAGAGAGATTGGAGAAGCAGCTCTTTAATGGAACCTCCGGCTATTTCATGGTTATTACCCTCAATTGGTTTGGAATCTTTTATGCCTAATAAACTATATTTTGAAGGAATCTTTGCAATGCTATTAATATCCTAGGGCAGTTTGCTGTGGAACAGCAAGAAGGCTCATGGGCTGACATGTCTTTGTCAGGCTTCGAGCATCTGGTTTCGGTTATGCGTCCAGATGAGGAAAATATATGCAACTTTAAGAGAAAAGCAGGAACTGCTATAGAATATGGCAATGGCCTGAGATTGGAATTTCTGATTTTAGGTTCTGAATCTTGCCCAACATTTGCATGAGCAGACAAGGGTCATAAATCATATGAACTCCTGCTGGAGAACCCAACTCCCAAAACTCTGGCTGCAGGCCCATTTTATGACCTAGTTGGCAAAGATCGCCCGAGGGCTGCAATGCGTGCAGCTAGTTTCCTTCATGGAAGGGACTCCCAAAGTTTTAATAAAACTTCATTAAGGGGGGGAAGTAAGGGAGAAGACAGTCTCTGGAAAATCACAGAGGCCCCAGGACTGAGTAACCAGTGTTCCAGGCCAAGGCAGAGGTGAGGAATTCACCTTTCCCTAACAAATTTTCGGTCTGGAATTTATAGATTGTAATAGATTGTGAATACTGTGGAAATAGATGGGGTATGGGAAACTATTTTAGATGGAAATATTACAGGTACAACTGGCTAATTCAGACTGTGTAATTTTGCTGTCCCCCTCAATAAAATGAGATAATAAAAATGTAAATCTTATTTACTTAAACAGATACACATCAGTGCTGCTCCTAGAAAAGGGAGGAGAGGCATTAAATGCTATTCTGGTACACATTGGCTTGCAGCAGGATGAAACACAACAAAAAGCTATATATCACAATTAATTGCCCTGACTTACACTCAGTATTCACATCTCAAAGTAAGAGATAAATGGGGTGCCTGGATGGCTCAGTGGATAAAGCAGTGAAGCATCTGCCATAAACTCAGGTCATGATCCCAAGGTCCTGGTATTGACCCTGCTCTGTGGGGTTCCTGCTTTTCCCTCTCCCTCTGCTGCTTCCCCTGCTTGTGCTCTTTCTCTCCCCACCCTGTTAAATAAATGAATAAAATCTTTTAAAAAAAAGTTAGATAAACATGATATAAATGTTTCAATCTAAAGACCAGGCTACCAATTTGATAATTGTGTACACGAATAACCCACCACAACGTGTCATTTAATGTCTTTTGGTAATTTGCCATTCACTGACAGAAAGGTATCTGTCAGCAATTTCTTAATTTGATTTAATTAACATTTTATTTGCTTCTTAGGTTTTGCTTGTACAAATAAATAAATAAATGCAAAATATCAATGCATGCTTTTACTTGGAAAAATAGTTCAGAAGTGCTTCACTAATTTTATTTTCAGTCAAGGGCAATTTATTAACCAATGATTTGAGCCATTTTATAGAAAAATATAAACTTGTACAGTTAGGCTATAAAAAACTTTAAAACATTGTTTGGAAATACGAAATTTCAAATTATTCCTGGAAGAACAAAACACATTTCAGTAAACCATTCATATTTTATAACATGAATATAAAAGAAAAATAAAATTTGTGTTTTATGCAAGGTTACCCAGGAACTTTTTTGGAATGATAATCAAATTAAAGATGAAAACATGAGAGAATACAAAAAACATCCAAAACATAGATATTGGACATGGGTCATGTATCTAAAGAGTGTAACCATAAAAGAAGAATCTAACTCCTTTCGAGACGCAAAAAGTAAATCTTTGGAATTATAGAAACAGAGAAAATTATCATAAATAAATGACAAAACCTGAGGTGTCTGATAGAAAAAGAAATCTATTTGAAATGGTAAAGCCAAAGAAATTTTTACATCAAGGATCATGTCTTGTTTTCAGGACTGAAACAATTCCTGGCACACAATAGGCACACAATAAATTTCTATGTGTGGTTGGAAAGATGGATGATTGTAATATGAACTCGAAATTTTGACACCATAGGAGGTTTCAAATGTTGCTACTTCATTTTTTAATGGCAATCTTTTAATACTTTATAACTTACTTGTCTTTAGACAAGTGAAGTGAAGATCATGTCATTGAAACCTCAAACTTCTAATTGCGGAAAATATTTTTTTCTAAGCCTGTGGTCACATGGCCAAAGTATAAAGTGCACTGAAAATATATAATTAAAGATTTGTTAACTAGGTCTGCTATTTTGGGCAATTCTACTTCATAAAGTGCCTTTACAAAGTGAATATTTCCAAGATGGAAACCTAAAATTTCAAGTGTTTAATCCAATTAGTTATAGTCATTTACTGTCACACACACATGCAAATTGACACTATTTCAGACTACAGTACTTTGCTCTTCTTCAGGTACTTCCCTCAATGTAAACATGATGCATTTGTTGTTGGAATGTCCATCCTGATTAAAAAGCTGCTAAAAAATGTTTTAATACTATTTACAGTTTTCTTTTGTAGATTATCATTAGGCATTCATTTCCCATTTGGGAGATAATTGACTATTGACCAAAAAAAAAATGTACACAAAATTTATGACTACCTGACCTTGATTTTAGTCCAATATTTCAAACCCAAGCAATATAAACTTCATAATAACCTTGAATTCAACATCATTGGAATTTGATGACCATGATTACAAAAACAATAGTATCAAAGTTGATTATCCATGTTAAAATGCAATGTTTCAGTGGGGGATTTCTACGTATTCACTCTTTTTCAGTAAGTTGCTTTACTTTTAAGTTATTGTCCTGAAATAATATATAGAAAACTTATAAAGGGGATATTGTAACACTGCTTTGGTAGAAAAGTTACTGTGATCTGTCCCTGGGGAAAGATTAGGAGTTAAAGTGGAGGCCAAAGTATCACTACAAATAAAGTCTGAGAGAAAAAATAGAAAAGTGCATTTGCATTGTTATTCATGAAGTTCAAGATAATGTCAGTTATTATCATAAATCTACGACATGGATGAAATAGATTCTTAGGTCATGTTATACTGGGAAGAGTTTGACTTTCCTCTCATTAACACAGCATCTTTTAAAAAATCTAATAAAACTGGCTCTAAAAGTGACCATAGTTATAAGTACTCTTGAGTCAAAGAGGAATTTCTATTTAAAGAAAATAAATGTGGTTTTATTTTTTGTTTGCATATAAAATTATATAATTTTTAAGTGGACATGTTACCACAGTCTGGGACAAATGAAATGCATGCTTTTTTTCTGGTACTTGGAATCACTTTCTGCTCTCTATAACTTTTTAAAAAGTAAGAGCTTTTTGCAAACAATGCCTCCAGCATTTCTCATTCATCTGTCCACTCGTTAGTACCTTACAAACAGCAATGAATACATCCAAGTTAATGAGCAGAACCACATGCCTCAAGTGCATTTCCTATGTCAACTCTAAGGAGGTTGAAGGATACTGTAGACCTTCTCTATAATCCAAATTAATCTTCAAATCTGCCCTTTAACATATGTCAAAAGCAATTTTTTCAAAAAATTATTTATAATATTAAAATGAGCTTAATGAATGCAATATATTAAAGGATTTGTACTATATTTAAGTCAGCAGAAAATACAGAAATAAGATATCTGATAATACATAAAATATGCATGCATAACATGAAGTAAATATTCATATTATTACTCAAATGATTCTTCACTGACAGCCATTGTGTTTAACTTAATGGCTTGATGGAAAGTCTACATGTGATGAAAAACATATTTCTTTTATTTCTTTCAATTTAAGAGCATTAAATTACAACTATGAGAGAGGATATCTCCCACCTTTCATTAAATATTTATTAAAAATTGATCGGTTATTTGAAGGAAGGTATGCCTCAAATTCAAATGAAATAAATATGGTATCATTTCCCTTTATAAGAAATTTCTTCCCCAGTAACTTCACTGAGAATATAGCTGAGAACCAGAAAATGAACAAAAGAAACCTCCATCTTTAAAACTGATAATTGGATGTCAATTTTTGCACTGAATTTCATAGACTATTGTCATGAAAAATCTGAACATCTTTGTCGTTAGCCGTAACTAGAACATAACATACCGATCCCAACACAGTATAGATTGGAAACAACTAGCTAGATGAAATTTTAAAAAGACTATTGTTCTAGATGATGTTTATTCAACAGATACATATTTTATTTAGGATTTATGCATGAGAAAGAAAATTTTCTGGGGCAATAAATGTATTATATAGCTATATTGTAGTGATGGTCACACAGTTGCCTAAATTTACTAAAATGTATCAGACTACATTTATAGTGCAGGAAATTTTATACAATGTAAGTTACACATCAATAAAGCTGTTAAAAATATATAAATGGGGAGGGTTGTTGGGTAAGTAGAGGTATCATTAGATGGGTATATATATACTCTGAGACAAGAATAGTAAATTGAAAATGGTAGAATCTAAGTGATAGGGTAAATGGGTGTTCACTATAAATATCTTTTGAATTTGTTGTATGTTTGAAAAATTTTATAATAACATTTTTGGGGGAAATAGAGCATAATTAGTATATATTAAGAATATTATTTAGCCATAAAAACTGAGATCTTTCTATTTGCAACAACATGGATGAAACTGAAGGGTCTCATGCAAGGTGAAATAAGTCAAACAGAGAAAGACAAATACCATATAATTTCACTTATATGTGGAATCTAAAAAAACCAAATGAATAAACAAACAAAAAGCAGAAATAGACCCATAAATAAAGAGAGCAAACTAATGGTTCCAGAAGGGAGGTAGATAGAGATAGGGGCAAAATGGGTGAAGGGAAATGAGAAATACCTTCCAGATAGGGAATGAATAAGTCACAGGGATAAAAGGTACAGCATAGGGAATATAGTCAATGGTATTCTAATAGCACTGTATGGTGACAGACAGTAGCTACACTTGTGGTGAGTGTAATATAGCATATAGAGTTCTCAAATTACTATGTTGTACATCTGAAACTAATGCAACATTGTGTATCAACTATAGTACAAAAAAAAAACCACATAGGCATACATACATACATACAAAAGATACTTTTTAGCTGTCAGGTTATTATAGACTGGTATTTCCCCCCAGGGTTCAGCCTTACACTGTGGGCACTGACCCATCTTCCTACTTTCAAGAAGAGCACACCAGCTCAGAGCCTAAGGGCTGCTCAGAGTTATAGCTTCTACTTTCAGGAAGTAGTTAATCTAAGTTTTAGGGGGCCATTGTGACAATGAGGACAATAAAACATTTTTTGAAATTCTGTCAGCGGTTTCTATCATTTTGGTGTCTTAATAGTTCTCAAATAGTGATAAAACAATCAAAGTATAATTTATTTTAGAGTAAATATTGGCAAACTTTTCCTATGTTGGCCAGATAATATAGTTGACCATTGAATGATGTGGAGGGTTAAGGGTGCTGATGATCCCTTGTACAGTCAAAAATCTGTGTATAACTTTTGACTCTCCAAAGCTTAACTACTAATAGCCTCCTATTGACCAGAAGCCTTACCTATAACATAAACAGTTAACACTTTTTGTATATATATCTATAATGTACTGTATTCTTACAATACAGCCTAAGAAAATGTTAGGAAAATCATAAGGAAGAGAACATACATTTACAGTGTATTTATCAAAAATAATCTACATATAAGTGGACCCATGCAGTTCAAATCTGTGTTGTTCAAGAGTCAATTGTATATTCAGCTTTGCAGGCCATGTAATTCTTTGCAATAATTCTACTCAACTCTGCAGTTACAATATAAAAGTAGCCATAGACAATTCATAAACAAATGAATGTAGCTGTATTCCAATAAAATTTTATTTACAAAAACAGGAGGAGGGCGGGGGGTGGGAGTGAATGGGTGACGGGCACTGGGGGTTATTCTGTATGTTAGTAAATTGAACACCAATAAAAAATAAATTAAAAAAAAAACAGGCACAGCGCTAGATTTGGTCTGCAGGCTGTATTTTGCTGGCTAATGCTTAAAAATATGATTAACTTCTAATTTTGTGGGGATCGTCTGTAAAGAATGAATTACCAGTGAAGGAGAAACACAGTTGCTTTGGATTTTTAATAGCATAATGGTTTCCCAGGGTTGTGAAAACAAACCCCAAACTCCTTGGCTTAAAACAATAGAAATGTATTCTCTTGAAGTTCTGGAGAGGCTGGAAGTCTAAAATTAAGGTGATGAAAGAGTCGTGCTGTCTCTGATGTCTCTAGGGGAGAATACTGCTTTGCCTTCTCCTAGCTTCTGGTGTTTTCTAGCAATTCTTGGAATTCCTTCATCTGTAGAAGATCCCTCTAATTTCTACCTCTATCACTATGTGACTGTCTTTTCTGTGTCTTTATTTCCAAAATGTCTTCTTCTTATCAAGACACTAGTTATTGGATTAGAGCCCACCTTCCTCCGGTATGAACTTAGCATATCTAATTACACTTACAATGAATCTATTTTCAAATAAGATCACATTCTGGGGCACTGGGGGGTAGGACTTCAAAATAAATAAATAAATAAATAAAAATTAAAATTAAAATCAAAATTAAAAAAAATGTATATATAGAACACAATTCAACCCATAACAAATAGTATTATCATTTGGAAATAAGGAATTATTAAATCCTGTCTTGTCAATCACTATTCCTGATGATGAAGGTGCCTCCCTCAAATGATATATATAGAAGTAAATTTAGTCAATGAGGAAATATAAAAGATTTAAACTAGGTCAATGGGGATCCCTGGGTGGCACAGCGGTTTTAGCGCCTGCCTTTGGCCCAGGACGCGATCCTGGAGACCCGGGATCGAATCCCACGTCGGGCTCCCGGTGCATGGAGCCTGCTTCTCCCTCTGCCTATGTCTCTGCCTCTCTCTCTCTCTCTCCCTCTGTCTCTCTCTCTCACTGTGTGCCTATCATAAATAAATAAAATAAAATAAAAATTAAAAAATAAAAAAATAAACTAGGCCAATGCAGCACATCCTGTCCTGATGTGGTCTTCTAAAGTCATCTGCATTGGAGGGAAAGTCTCAAACAAGGCTCCTACACCCCCCACACTCCATACTCCTAATTCAGCAATTATTTATGACATAAAATGTACATTCTCCAGATTTCCATCTGGTATACATACTCCTCTCCCTACTTCTTTTCACAGTGTATCTAGCCATGGAAAGAGGTTTATATGTCAAATTTAAGAGCTGTACACTGTACACTGTGCCTCATAGTTGTCTTCTATTTTTCTTCTTTTACTTGTATTACTTCTATTCTTACTCTCTCTGATGACTGTTCTCTGAATACTACCACACCATCCAAATGTTTAGAGATTTGCCTATAAAAAGGGAGATTAAGAAGTGTTAAAGTCCATCAACAACTTCTTGATTAATCAAAAATATATATATAAAATAGAAAAACTAGAGCATGTAGATAAAACGAAGAGTCATTCAAAACATTTTATGTCATAAATAATCACTGATTTGGGAATCTATTTCTTGTATCAGGCAGAGGTTCAGCTCCATGCAGTTGTTTGACTATGCTAAATAGCCTCATATTAGTGCTCTTCCATTCTTTTGGTGTCCATTCTTATCGTTTCTTGTGTCTTTTCTCCATTGCATCTTGTGTAGGCATAGCCAAATAACATTCAGTAGCCTATAAATATAAAAGTGTAATACTTAAATAAACACCTAGAGTAGTTTTGTTTGGAATACTAGCCCTCTGCCTAGCAGAAAATCCATATTTATCTCAGGGAAACATCCTCTTTCTGATATTTCCATGAGCCCTTGGAGTTACTTACCTCTGTTACCAGATTATTCTAGGTGCTCTCCTCCACCCAGGAGTTTGTGGGTATTTTGTTATCTCTTGTGAGAAGACCTAGGAGGGAAAGAGTTTCCTTGCAAGTCATCAGAGATACTCTTTGCCATTTTGCAATCCTGCTCCATTCATGACCATCTCTTTCATAGGGTGCTTCCAGACCTTTGGGAGACTTTGTGACAAAATTCTCTCCTTTTTTATCTAAGCCATCCATTTTCAAAATATTTCTAATATTGGAAGGTGGAATGGGGAGTAGATTTGGGTTGAGAAATGGTCAAGAGGAGATTCAACCTTGTATTTGATGGTTTTTGTTCAGCATCTCGGCTCTATTTCTCAGATCAGTCTACTCTCAAACTGGCTTTCACTCCCGATGATTTTCTTTCAGAGAACCAAGCTGTTTCATCATTGCTCCTGGATTCCTCTTCTCCTTGTAGATAGACTTTTTGTTATTTTCATAGTGCTCTTCTTACTTCTCCCAATGGAAGTATTCAAGCACTCTCTTTTTAAGGTTTTATTTAGTTATTTGAGACCGAGAGAGTGAGAGAGCGAGAGAGAGAGCATAATTAGGGGGTAGAGGCGGAGGGAGAACCACTGAGCTCAAAGCCCAATACAAGGCACTATCCCAGGACCTTGGGATTATGACCTGAGCCAAAGACAGATGCTTAATTGACTGAACTATTGTGTCACATCTCAAATGTTCTTTAAAAGTTGGTTTCACAAATCTTTTATGCCTCAGCTTTCTCACTGCAAATGAACAAGTTGTTTTTGTTTGTTTGTTTGTTTGTTTGTTTGTTTTTTTAGAGAGCACATACAAGTCAGGGTTGGGCAAAAGAGAGAAGGAGAGAGAGAATCCTAAGCAGTCTCCACACCCAGCATGGAGTCTGATGTGGAACTCGATCCCACAACCCCAAAATCATGAGCTGAGCTGAAACCATGAGTTGGGCGCTTAACTGAGCCACCCAGGTGCCCTGCAAATGAAGAAATTTAACCAAGTGATCTCTAAATGAAGTAGCATATTGGAAGAGAATGAATATTGCTTGGTGAGGCAGATCAAGCCTCTAGTCTTGTTTGCCAAAAGCTTACTCTCTAGTTTGGACAAGTATAATGGCTTGATCCTCTTCTCTACTAATTGAGAAGGTAGAGCTAATGGATATTTAAGGTCCCTAAATAAATATGGATTAATTTACATTATGGAACTATTTCATCTTACTTGTTAATCTCAAATTCTTTCCTGAGTCTCATCTGTTGTGTTCTCTCTTCTAAATTGGCTGGGGTGCTTGAATTTCTTTGGCCATTTTGTATCAGAGTTCTCAATGTATGGTCAACTTCATTATTGAGTTACATGAATTACATTATACTCAGTGATGTTTAACCATAGGTTAAAATATACATAAAGACCAATGTAATAGCCAAATTTTAGGTTATTAACCAGTAGAGAAGATACAACTAACATTAAGTATGACCATAATTTGATAAATAGTAGAAAAGACAGTTTTTTTTCAAAAATAAATATTTTGTACTAATGGCTTTTGTACCTTCTTTCAACATGGGCTGGGACCAGCACTATATACCTTTCATCTTTCACATTCTATTGGATGAATTATGCCACCAAGCTATTTACCTCATCCAAGGTCTCTCATGGAGAAGGAAACCAAATCTCATATCTGCAGAGACATATTGTCGGGGTAGTAGGAAGAAAGAAAAGATAGCACAGCTGTGCCAATTCCTCATTGTTCTCTGCACAAGTTTTCCTTTAGAGTCTTTTTAGTGTGTCAATATAAAGTGGGCAGATTGGAGCAGAACCCCAAGCTTAGCTAGAGAAAGTCTGATATGGGATTTGTCTTCAATGTAGAGGGATTTTAATAATTGTCAAGGGTAGCTCCTCAACATACTTTTCTCAGAGAGCACACAGGGTCAATGGAGGCATTTGGTATTTTGTATATGACAAAATCTTGGAGGCTCAAATTCTGTCACTACACCATGACTACACCAAATGTAATGTCATGTCCCATTACTTATTTGAAGAGTTTGTCTGCTATCTTTAATTCAAAAGTTCCAACATATGTGACTGAATGGTGTTCAGAATTATTTGATCCTTAGATGGTAATATCTGTTTAATTGTTTTGTTTATTTTACTTTGAAGCCTTCCTAATATCAGAAGTAGCTTAACTTTTGCTTTGTCTTGTTTATAAGCTATTTAAATAGTTAATTCAATTTTTGTCCTTTTCAAGCAATGAGCATGAGTCTATCACTCTGTCTGGAAACTATCCTATTGTAACTGCCTCTGAACTTCCTGAACTCTGGCCAGTCAGTTTTGATATGTTCTCCAAAGGTCTGATTACTGAAGATAATTTCCTTTCGTTTGTGATAATACTTCCATAATTGCAGTTATAAATGAAAGGGCAGAATGAATCCCTTCAAAACTGGAAACTCACAGATTTCATTATCTTGTGCTCAATGAAATTCAATTTTGTTTCCAATGCTTTTCACACTTTAGGTCACATAAATGAGGCTGCATGGTTCTGTGTCTTATTTTCACTCTCTGCTTTGATCTCTCTTACTTAAGGCAGATGCTGGCTTTCAGGGCAATTCCTCCTTCTTAGGAAGCAAGCTGCAACACTGATGACAGACGTGGCCATACATGTAAAGGCAGACCGAATGATCAGTGGAATGTAAAATCTAAATAGTTCAATGGCCTGCAAAGAAAAGTGTTTTCTGCATAGGGTGAGAGAATGATTTTTGATCAAGTCATACTCCCCTGAGTCTTATCCTTCAATGTGATTACTTCAGAGAGAAGTGCTCAGCATTAGAACATTAATTGCTAAAAGAGATTTCAAGAAATAGCTGTGAAGATAGAAGTCAGAAAATCTTATGGCTTTGGGTGTTTTATTAAGCATCTTTATGACAAATTTTCTCATATTATGAAAAAAATCACTAATTTACTCTAAAGAGAACAGTGTGACAAATGCAATGATTGTAAAAAGCTTTGAAAACGTTAAACTGGATATGCTTGGGGAAAAAAATCATACCAGTTCCCAAAATTTAAAGCAGCCTTCATTATAATTCAAAAACTATAGATTCTGTATTGCTGGTATTACTGTCAGCCCTGAAGTTGAGGTTGATAAACCTCTCAGTTAAGTTGCCCATGAACAGTTTGTTTTTTTCAAGCACAACACAAAAACAAACAAACAAAAAGCAGTGTTTATTTCAGTGTCTTTGCATTCTGGATTCTAGTAGTCCTTCTAGTAGTCCAAATGTTTGAAGCAAGAAAGAACAAAGAGCTCTAAGGGAAAAAGAAGACTCCCCTGCCATCCTCCCACCAAAGGACATCTAATCTCCACTATTTAACTAGTTTTGTCGATAATGAATATCTCCATAATTTCTAATTATGGCCTCCAAAAGAGTCTCTTGACTTCTTTATAAATAGAAATTGTTATGAATATAAAAGAAAAAGAAAGGGGTTCTTTGGTGGCTCTTTCAGTTAAGTGTATCTGCTTTCAGTTCAGATCATGATCTCAGGGTCCTGGGATCAAGCCCTGCATTGGGCTTCCTGTTCCTTGGGGTGTCTGCTCCTCCTTCTGCCTCCACCTGCTGCTCCCCTTGATTGTATTCCCTCTCTCTGTGTGTCAAATAAATAAATAAAATCTTTTTTTAAAGAAATAACCAAAATTGCCAGCAAACATTTATTAAGTATCTATTATTTAGTTTCAGGAGGTACCCACAGGAGTATTTATATATGAAAATTGGGGGTAAAGTAAGTAATTGGAAAATAAAGTTGTAAATGGTTTCCCAAAAACATTTCCTCCTCTGAATCACTAATATAATAACATCTCCATTTAGTTTCCAAACAAATATTTTGGCCTTCTGATACCAGAGAACTACTACTTCATTAATTTAGTAGAGCCTTCTCTTTGAGTCCTTGGAAGCTTTTATGGCTAGAACTTGTGACAAAGGACAGTATTACAGTATTGTCCCCTAATGTGGTTATTGTAGATTTGTAATCAGAAAGGGGACTTGTTCTGGGACTGAAAGGTAAAATAATTATGTAAAAAATACTGAGAGAATCTGAAAGCAAAATCTTTAGGGATATAGATATTTCCCATGTTGTGCATATATAAGAGAAATAAAATAGTAAAGCATCAAGGTTCTCATACTAGTAACACTTCCCATTGAGACTGTATTTCAAATGTGATTGTCCAGTTCTGTATCTCTGATTATTAGACTTAGAATCAATAAGTTGATTTGGAAGTTAACAAAATTAAAAATTGGGAGAAAACATTTATTTAGTTGATTTAAAGGCATTTCTTCCTCCCTTTTTAAGGCCTTCCAAAATATTATAACATTGTCGCTTTTTGTGTAAAATTATAAGCCTATGCATCTTAAACTTTACTTTTATTTTTTTAAAGATTCATTTATTTATGAGAGAGACACAAAGAGGGAGCAGAAGAGAGGGGGAAGGTCAGAGGGAGAACATCCCAAGCAGACTCCCTACTGAGCGTGGAGCCCTGTGGTGGGCTTGATCTCAAGACCCTGAGATCATGACCTGAGCCCAATGCTTAACTGACTGAACCACTCCGGCGCCCCTTAAATTTTACTTTTAAAACAATCTTTATCAAGAGTACTTTTAAGAAAGCTTTTATTATCTTCCAAATATGCGCTGCTTAACACTTGCCAAAAATTTCTTATTTCTTTAGGATTAATTTTTACTTAACTAGTTTTTGCTGGGCCCTGAGTCTGCTCTGTCTCTCCACATGCTATTGGGTTTCAGTTTCTGTCTCTGTATCCTTCAAAGGCTATTGCAGAGGGAAAGTCTAGTTTTTTAAGTGGTAAGAGTTCTTTTTCCCCCCAGGGAAAAAAATATTTTAATTCCACAAAAACAAAGACTTTTTGACTACAATGCTAATTACCACACATAACCAAATCCATAGCACTAGGTAGCTTAAATAAGATTTGGGTATAAATTATTTAAAACCTCAATAATAACCGTATTATTGCCATAGTTCTTTGGGTTATAGTTCATTACCTTTAAGACAACAGGTAGTGATACTAATCAAAGTGACTGATGATTTTGTGAGTGAAAAGTTGAAAAGGGAGGAAAAAACTTTGGAAAGTTGCTGTTAATAGAGATCAAGTGACCCAAAGCTTTATACACACACACACACACACACACACACACACATAAAATATACACATATATTACATATCATTATAAGCCAGTGCTACTGTCTTTTGTGCTGCTATCTCTACCTCTAACAAATTAATAAGTATTTAGATGATGTCCATAGCCCACAGTGTATTTCTGTGTGTATTTTTGTTGGCTTAACAGGAGCCAATCAATGTTAAAGAAATACCTCACTAAAATACATAGACAAAAGAGATACTCTTGTAACATGTGGGGTATTTAATTATTATTTTTATTATGATAGTGAGCTGAAGTTTTCAGTAGAAGCCTTGTGATAGTTTCTCAAGTATCTCTTCTGATTTTAAACAAAGGATTCCTTTTATTGGGATCTAAAATGAACATAGGTTTTTCTGATGAGTGAAAACTTGCCAAAATTTCAATATAAACATGATCAAGATGTGGGCCATAGACATCAGGGACCACATCTGATTTGCTCACGACTATACCCCCAATGCCTAGAACAATGGCCAACTCATAGAAGGTGTTCAATTAATATGTGTTGACTATTTAATAAGTGAAAGTCAAATGTTTCCATGACTGAGTAAGTCTAGGAGTCATTCTGTTTAACTCTTGCACAACCATAATTGAATAAATTAGAACCAATCTAGGTTTAGGTCTCATGCATATTTGATGTTCATGAGCAAATATTTATTAGTGATAGAAGAGGGGACACAATGAAATATAGTATAAAATAACTCTTGTTCATGTGCTGAAATGTTAGTATAGAAGAAAGACTATGAAGACAAATATAAAAAAGAAAGCGAGTCAAGAAAGTGATGGGAGGTATTTTATATGGACTGTTTAAGAAAGTATTCTAGGAGGTATTGAACCTAAAAACAAAAACAAAAAACCCCAAACTTGCTTTAAGTGAAAAAGCAGTATATGAAAACCTGGGGAAAGATCACAGATATGCCCAAAGAATGGTATGTAGAGCACCTGAGATAGGAGTAAGTTTGGCAAGTCCACAGAACAGCAAATAGACTAGTGTGGTTGGAATGAATGGAACCAAAAGGAGAGAGATAGGAGATGACTTTAAAAAGTAAGCCAGAGTGAGATCACATAACACTGTTTTTGGCTTTGAACACAAGAATGATGGAGAATAAGTTGTTGTTTTTTTTTCATGTAAGAACCTGGTAGCTGCATAGAGATAAAAAAAAAAGTGGTAGGGAATGCATGTGATGAAGAAAGAAACTTAAAGTTAATTTGTAAGCATTAAGATGAGCTCTGCGTCTGGATCCAAGGCTATGCCTAAGTGATGCCACATGAACTCAGCCTTAGAATGGAGTGTGGTTTGAAATTTAGCAGGTATTTCAATCCACTTCAGGCACTTACAGGTCTACTGGTAGTGAAAAAAGCAAAGCTATCTGTGCTTTGTGTTTTTAATCCTCTGAACTTAAATTCTTTTTTGTGTATGGCAATAACTTCTATGCCATGGCCAATAGTTATTCAAAGGATTCTTCTGCTGAATCTTCTGCAACTCCAGTTGTTGGGAATAAAAAGGAAAATATTGCTCTCCCCAAACTGAGATACTGCCATCAGGATGTAGGTATATGTATGGTCCACCTGATAACTTTGTTACTGCTCCAAACTTTCAATTAGATTTTGTACCAGTCTATGATTGGAATCACCACTGTAACATGAGCTGCCTAGGTAAAGATTAATGAGCTGCCTGGAGAGTTGATCCTCAGGGATCTCTTTAATCTTATTTTCCTGACTCAATCTATACAAACCTCTCCCACAATGCAATTAAAATCATTAAATAACACATATCAGGAAAAATAAAGGGGCACACACTGCACATGCAGATTTTTAACAAAAAACAGCATGGGTATCAAGTGTTTTGGCTTCTTTCCCGGCTCAGTAATGATTAGTGAAGTCGTGTGTAGAAAATATTTGCAGCATGCAAAATTTCTGAAGCTGTTGCTAAATCAAAAATGAATGCAAACAATGTGTGGTTTGCAAAGCTTTAATTAGTTCAACCAGAAGGATGACTATTTGCATTGATATGACAGGACCTCTGGATGAATACTTTTAAATTGTGATAGGCCAATCCTGTTGCATCATTAAATAAATTACCTCAGTCTGTAAAATTTTGAAAAATGGAGGCCTAAAGTTAGAATTGCAGCATTCAATCATTTAATTCTGCAATCATTGAGCACTTTCCCTGTATAAACCTCTTCCTTGTAAATACATGGACTGTATGTTGATTTTGGATAAAGTGGTATTTCTTATTAGTACATCAAAATTGATCTCAGGGGTGACATAGCCTTGACTCAATACTGCTAACATTCAAAGTGATTCTTATGCAATATATATAATTTGGCACAATCTGTCTAAATAATTCTCCATTCTTAACAGCTCTTGCCACTAGAAGAAGGACTGAAGAGTACTTTAGGAAGATCATCTCTAATGTGAGACACATATGAAGGACACATATAAGTGACATAGAAGGTTTGGATTAATAAAAACAAATATTAAAAATATAGAATGTTATGAAAATGTAATTTCAAAAATTAACTTGAAGTTTAATGTAATTATAAACAAAATTCTGATGGGATTTTAAAATTAAACTTGTCAAGGTGCTTCAATTGTTCATATGAAAGAATAATGAACAAGAAGAGTCTCCTAAAACGTTGAGGAAAAGGAAAATGATCAATGAGGTCATGCTCTTTCAAGGATTGCATATATCAAATATTATGATTATAAGATGCATTCAACAAGTCTCACAACAAAATAGCAGAAAAAATAATCCTGACATTACAATAAGTTAAAATGAAAAAAATTGTATCACAAATCAGTGAAGCAATTAGACAAAGAGTGATTAAGTTATTGCAAAAATATAATCAGATCTTTATTCCCATAACTTAACAAAATAAGTTTATTTTTTAAGATTTTATTTATTTATTCATGAGAGACACACAGAGAGAAACGCAGAGACACAGGCAGAGGGAGAAGCAGGCCCCATGCAGGGAAACTGACGTGGGACTCGATCCTGGGTGTCCAGGATCACACCCTGGGCTGCAGGCGGCTCTACACTGCTGCGCCACCGGGGCTGCCCAACAAAATAAGTTTTAGATGCATAAAGTTAAGTATATTAAAATAGACTCATTAATTTTTTAAATATATGTGAATATATATCTGCTGTCAGAATAGAAAAATATATTGTAAGCACAATTGCCATGGAGTAAATTCCCTGCTAATTAATTTTTAAGTTCAATGCAATTCAATTCAGTTCCAGAAGCTTTTTTGAGAACTTGATGAAATGACCCAAAATATATATGAGAAAATAAAGGTCTTTGAAGATCCACAATTTTTTGAAAATAAAGAACTAAGGGCTGAGGAAAGATGCTTGCCCTTCTAGACTCTATAAAGCAAGACTAATGAAAAGTGTTGTATTAACATATGTGTTGACAAACAGACCTGCTTAACAACATAGAAAGGTCAAAAAAGTATACAATGTTGTCATAAATCAGTATAGAAAAAAGCTGACTATATAGCTGATGGTATGAAGAAAATTAGCTCTTGGTCTGAAGAAAGATAAAATTGAACTTCTTTATCACTCACTATATAAGAAATAAACTTTAAATGTATTAAATATGAGAGTAATAGTGTTAGAAAAACAAAATATGGAAAGAATATCTCTGTGACCTCTGGAGAGAATTACTTAAGACCTGAAAAGTAGGGACTGAGCCTGGGTGGCTTAGCGGGTAAGCATCTACATTCGGCTCAGGGTGTGATTCTAGAGTCCTGGGATCGAGTCCCACATTGGGCTCCCTGCATGGAGCTTGCTTCTCCCTCTGCCTATGTCTCTGCCTCTGTGTGTGTGTGTGTGTGTGTGTGTGTGTGTGTGTGTGTGTGTCTCTGATGAATGAATAAGTAAAATATTTTTTTAAAAGACCTGAAAGTATAAGATATGATGGGGGAAGCATGGGTAGATTTTACTGAAGCAAAATTAAGGTTGTCTGTTCGATGAACAACATTACACACAGTGTGAACAAAGATATAATACCCGAGATTAAATGTCAAAAAAACAAGGAAGAATCAGCATGTAGAATATATAGGAGTTTCTGTAAACCAGCAAGAAAATTAGGAGGTTCAAAGGAACAACTGAGCTAAGGATATAAACAGAAAATTCACAGGGTAGATCCCCTTCAGCTAAGAAGAACAGGAAAGAAAAATGTTTAACTTCACTAATAAGTAGAGATATAAAAATCAAATAATAATGAAATAACTGCTTAATATCCAGCAGTATGACAGAAACTAGGAAGTTGCATGATATGAAATGCTAGTGAGGATGTAGAGGAAAACAGAGAAGACTTACACTGTAGTGATGAGATTATAACTGAGCAGCAATTTTTCGAAAGCAATCTGGAAGTACAAAGTGAAATTACATATTTATATACCCCGTGGCCCTGTGTGATATCTCCCATAATTATATAATCCACTCCTGGTAAGATAGCCTAGAGAAATCCTGCACAGAGTCATAAGGAGATATAAAATTATGCTTAACACAATGTTTGTTTGTTTATTACGGTAGGAGAATGTTAGAAACTGTCCATCAACCACTAGGAATATAGACAATGAGAAAGGGTGGCTATCCTACTGAGGTTCCCTCCAGAAGCTGACCTCCAGGCAAAAGCCAAGAAAACCAAAATGCCTTTTGAAATGGAGAGGTATAACAGGAAAGAGAAAGCAGCCTCTAAGAGATGCTTTCAAATCTGCTATTAATGTGAGCAATTGAAATTTAATCTCACAGATAGGTTCTGGAAAATTGTGGAAAACATATACCTCTAAATACACTCAACCCAGGAGGAGGGAGCAAAGGTATTTATCCACCACACCCAAGAGCAATTGTTAAGTGGTGCCCAATTGATGTTAACTTCCAGGCACTCTGGCCTGTAATGCACTTCAGCAAAGTGAATTCCACAAAACACCAAGGGCAAAACACCACAAAAGTTGCGCATGTCAACCGTCTGAAATTTGTCAGGTAAACACAAAAATGGCAAGAAAATCTGAGGGAATAGCAGAACACCAACAGGCACCTGCTACAGTGATTGTTAAGAGACTTAACATTACACTGCAATTATCAATATTTGTATATGGCATCTTGGGTAGATTTCAAAATCAAGGTTGAATGAAAATTAAGAAAAACAATGAATTTTTATAAAAACACACACAAAAATACTGTATGCTTTCTAACTACACATACACCAAATAGATACTAAGGAAGAAAAAGAGGGGTAATATGTAGGTTGATGATAACAGTCATAAACAGTAGGGCACAATCAATATATTTCTGGGGTTCTGAAAAAAGTTTGCTGTATGTCCAAGAAAATCTAACTATAAATAATGAAGCAGGAAAATACCACAAGTGTAACTGAGATTTAAGATAATATATTGAAAACTTGATGAATTATTTTAAAAAGGAAGACTCCAAGAGAAAAATGAGCCAATGACATGAACAAATAATTTTAACATTTAAAATCATGAATAGAGTAACATTTAAAATCATGAATAGACTAACAAAAGATAATAAGCATAAAAACTGTACAGCTTATTAGTAATTAAAGAAAAACAAACTATTCAAAAGCAATGAAACTCTCTTCTTTTCACCTCTCAAATTAGCAATTACCTAAACCAATACTTGCTTCCCAGGATAAGACCACAGAGATTCTTTTAGACATGTATAATTTGATACAACCTTTCTAGAAAGCAGACAATATTTTTAAGAACCTTAAAAATGCACTGACCCTTTAACTCAAGAATTTTATTTCTAGGAGTTTAATACAAGGATAAAAATCAAGATAAAAACCCACAATTTTATAACATGATGTTCATTACGGTGTTAATTTTGGTAGAAAATACAGGAAGATAAGAAACTAATTGAACATCAAACTATAAGGAGATGGTGAAATAAATCATGTTGTACATAGTTGTTACTAGTTCTGCAGAATCTGTGATGTAGGAGCAGAGTTGATAAAAAACATTCTCCTACCCCACCATGGTCTGCTCTCTTCTACATAACCAATTTTGGCAATTGTTTGTTAAATAGTTTATCAATTTTCTTTTTTTAAGATTTTATTTATTCATTCCTGAAAGACACAGAGAAAGAGAAAGGCAGAGACATAGGCAGAGGGAGAAGTAGGCTCCCTGAGGGGAGCCTGATGTGGGACTCGATCCCAGGACCCCGGGATCAGCTGAAGGCAGATGCTCAACCATTGAGCCACCCAGGCAACACTAGTTTATCAATTTTCTACTAAAACCGGGTTCTACCTTAGTTGTGGTGATAAATAAATGTTCCCTGTTTTCAGGAAACATATATTCCCCTATCTGTGAGACAAGGAAGGTACTTAACTGAATAAATATATCAACATGATTGTTCATAGAGTGATTGTTTCAGTGAGGGGAGATGATAGCAGGGGGACATGATTTTTGTGAGGGCCAAATTAGGAAATTTATTATAATGTAATGGAAGGTATTGGTATTATGAAGTATTTTAATGTTATATAAGTAAAAATTATATTAGAGAGAACAATAGTAAGTTGGAAATAGGAATTGTGTAACATTCAAGGAGAGTGGAAGAATGGAACGTGTCCATACTTCCTACTTATCTGAGGAATTTTTTTTTAATTTTTTTATTTTTATTTATTTATGATAGTCATCACAGAGAGAGAGAGAGAGAGAGAGAGAGGCAGAGACATAGGCAGAGGGAGAAGCAGGCTCCATGCACCGGGAGCCCGACGTGGGATTCGATCCTGGGTCTCCAGGATCCAGCCCTGGGCCAAAGGCAGGTGCTAAACCGCTGCGCCACCCAGGGATCCCTGAGGAATTTCTTAAGGTGGTCTTTATGGATCTTTGAATCCAAAGTATTGCTATAGTCAAACATTGTGCATAAAACCCACTACCACCTTCAATAGACATCCTGTTCTAGGAGAGTAATCTATTCTCCTAATAAGAATTTGGTTCAAGAATAAAAAGTGAAGATTAAGTCAATGATAAAAAAAAATATTTGGTGGAGAGTTTACTTTAGTAAGAGAGTAGGAGAGGGATTTTTTTTTTTTTAAATCTCTGGATATAGTTTTTATCTGAATGTGGTATGTGGAACTGCATTAGCCACGCACTCAAGGATGAAACTAACGCTGTCCTTGACATAGTAGAGAAATGGGAAGAACCTGAGAGGTCAATTTACTGCTAAGCAAAAGAATCGACCAAGCTCGACCTTAACCAACTTCCAGTAACGTCATCTAGCAAATGTCTTTGCCATTTGAGCCACAAGTTGCAGCTAAAAGCATCCTTGTTGATATCACTGCCAAGGCCAGCTGGCTTTTGCATCTGTCCACAAAGCTACTTTCCACAGATTTTCTCTGACTGCAAATCTGATATCTTATCAACCATATCTGGCATCAGACTTAGCCAACGTTTACTGGTTTTATTGTGCAGGTGGGTAAGTGGCAAGTGTGGCCTATGATTTTGAGAAACGACTTGAAATGGTCCTAAATATCTGCTGACAGTTTCAATTTTGTTTATTGGATGCTTTCATTCGTGGATTTCAAAATGTTACATCAATTAAGAATTTCTTCCAAGATAAATTAGGGAAGGAATGGATATGGACATGACAATAACATATTTATAGTGGTGTTTTAAAGAGCATTTTCTAGGGATGGGAAATATGACCTCCTTTTTTATATAGCATATGGGTTTGCAATACTGTATATTTTTAGACCCGAATATATCATTATGCTTTTTTTTATATCCAATACAAATTCAGTACTTCCCATTCCTGTTTAGATCCACACTCCATAACCAACAACCATAGCAATGCCAGCCGCTTGGGCCAGCTGAGCAGGATCATAACCAAAAGAGAGAAAAAGGAAACGAAAAATTCCTAGCAAGAAGTAAAATGTATGACAAGAAAAAGAATCTGGATTTTACACAAAAATAAAATTCCTTTTGAAAGTAATCATATATATTCTTTAACCTTAAGTAAAGATACAAATCTTTTTTTTTTTTTCCAGAGGTGGTAAAAAAGGAATGGGATAAAAGTTTTTTTTAGTAATATGAGAGATATCCAGATCTAATATGCCCTCTTAAGAATGATATACTATGGCAGGCCCTCTTAGTTTGTACCTCTCCAGTCAAACCCCAAGCAAACTAGTTTCCATTGGCAGGTACAGTGCACCAGTGTGCTCGTACACTGCTCTGCTCCAGCTCAGGCAACCATGAAGGTGTGTAGTTGGCAGAACCACAATCAGAGTTGTGCTTGGCATGAACATCGATTTGAACAGAGAGCTCTGATATGGCTACAGAAGTCTGAATTTCTCATGTTTTGTGACTGTGATTCACAATATTCCACCAGATGCAGGGAAATTTGACTTCCCACAGATTCCCTAGGATAAGTCAAATTCCATGAATTCCGTAAGAAATATTTATTTTCAAGCAAGTTTTCCATACAAAACTAGAAGGCCAACCAGCACTCAGGGAGATTGGTTAGTTTTTCTTTCCTTTTACATTTAAAGAAGTTGCACCCAGTGGACAGTTTCCTCACATCACACATTACTGTTAAAAATAGTTTCAGAAAGTAATAATGAAATATTATTAAGCCTTAAAAAAGAAGAGATCTTGACC
Organism: Canis lupus dingo; assembly: GCF_003254725.2. Lineage (NCBI taxonomy): Eukaryota > Metazoa > Chordata > Mammalia > Carnivora > Canidae > Canis > Canis lupus. The sequence continues at coordinate 38,487,450 of NC_064254.1, forward strand.
TTTGCAACAACGTGAATGAGCCTGAAAGACAATATACTAGGTATAAAAACTAAGCACAAGAAAAGAAAGCCCTGCAATCTCATTAATGTGTGGAATCAAATAAAGTTGAATATATAGAAACAGAGAGTAGAAAAGTGGTTGCCAGCGTTGGTGATTGAGGGTGGAGTGGGGGAAATGGGGATATGTTGTTCAAAGTGTACAAAGTTGAAATTATGTAGAATAAATAAATCTAGAAGTCTAATGTACAGCATGAGGGCTATAGCTAACCATTTTGTATTGAATACTGAAAATTTATTTAAAAAGTAGATTTTAGGTTCATTTATCACAAAAAAAGTAGTAACTGTGAGGAGAAGATATGTTAATTAGGTTGACTCTGTATTTATGCATATATATATCAATTTATCATATTGTACACCTTAAATATGCACAATCCTTCATTTAAAAAAATATATACATGCAATTAACAAAATAAAAATAAGTAATAAAAGTCAGGAACATGGAGAATCAAGCTTCCCACTATGTCCTGTGTGTGACTTCAAGTTTGCCCTAGATTTATGCCCTGAAGCTGCCTGGACATGAGAAAGGGCTATGTCATAAGTCCTGCCTTCTCTGCTGCATTCAGGTGGTTTTGTATGCTTAAGTTAACAGTTACCTGAGAGCAATTCAGTCTTTCTGGGAGATGGAGGAGGAAGTTGGGAGAATGGCACAAGGGGACACATTTATCCAGAGTCCAGCGCACAGCAAAGGCTGAAAAAGTGAGACTTTAACAGAGCATGTGGGAACAGGAGGTTACATTTTCATCAGATGCCAGACTTGCTGCCTGCTTCCCTGTCCATGGCTCTGAGTTGGGCGTGACCCTGAATTAGGCAGACGGTGTAAACTCCCAAGGAATTCTGCTCCCAGGGCATCAGAGAGGCTACCCCCCCAGTCCAAACAGTTCCCCACTCAGTTCATGCACAGCTAATGAATTTCTTCTGAATGAAATCTAGGCTATTTTCTAGGAAATTTCTTTGAACTAAATCTCTTAAAATGCAACGGTCTTTATGGAATTGAATTTTGCTACACATGCTAGTTCTTGTGCACGTAACTCTGAAGTCTCGCTGCCTGACTCACCACTGCCTTGCTTAGAGACTTTGGGCAAATTACTGTCTGAGTCCTTCATCTGTAAAATGAAGAAAAAACAGTGGGTATCATCTAGAGTCAGATGAGGATTAGAGGTATAGTACCCTCACAGCAGAGGGCTTGGCACACAGTAACTTCTCCATAGTCTTTGTATCAGCATTCACACAATTTCATGTTACTGAATTTATTCTTCAAGGGGAAGGGAAAGGAGGAGGAAGAGAGTGCATTTCATGATGTTGCATAAGGCCAGCCTGAAAAGAACCTATTTTTCCATGAAAGATGATGAAAATGAAGACAACAATTATGACAGTCATTTTAAAAGTCTTATTGCTGTATTATATTTTTAAACAAAATGGGAAATGTTTTGTCACATAATTCATCATGAGACTGGTGATAAGTGGCTTAGAACATCTTGAACAAATAAACACTAATCCATAAGAAATCCTCTAATTCACCGGTTAAGAATCTTTATATTACAATTCCTGCATTTCTAGATTTGTTTATATTTGTGTCCTATCAGCATATTTACACCATTGGTTGATCATTTCATTTCAAGACGATCTCACTGGTGTTCTAGGCTTTGTGTGGACCAGAGGATATGCAGGAAAGGGCTCTTTGCTTCTGGAGCTCCCAGCAACTGGGCTGTCTTTGTCATACGGATCTAGTACAAGTCTCTGGGAGAATGCTTCAATATTTCAATCTAAGGGTCTTCCAACTGACACTATTCTCAGACATATGGCCTTAGCTGGCCAAATGTCATCTCTTCTGAATAGGTCAGCCTGCAGCTGCAAAGATCTCTAGAGCTATTGCATCCTGGAGTGGCATGACATTTTGTGGTGCTCTATAGCTAAATAGAATTCTCAGCTGCTTGGACCACAAACTCAGTTATTGACTCGACCAATCCTAGCTTCACAAAAATTAGCAATTTACACTAAAAGGGCTAATGGTGCTACTGAGGATTTAGTAGATCTGAGTTGATTCCCAAGCACTTGAGCTATTTTGCAAAACTGTTCAGAGGGAGATTTTATGAATTTAATAAACATAAACTCTAGGCATAATTTTCTTTGTAATTATAGAGGTATATAATAAAATGTATCTAAGATACATATAAATATATATATATGATTAAAATGACACTGATTTAAACAAACATAACAGAAATTGTCTTTTGAGGTCAATACTTTCTTTTCCTTTTGTAATTCTACATTCCTATTACTTAATACAGTTTTTGAAGGTTTTTTGGGGGGAAATGCTTTTATATTGATTTTTCAGACATTTATAACAATTTTACATTTATACTTTGGTTAAAATTAATTTTATTATTCAGTTATATTCTTTAATTTATTCATTTGTTTATTCTCTTACTTAACAAATCTTAAAAACAAATCTTGATACAGTCTACAATGTACCAGCCCCAAATTTAGCACTAGAATTAATAGAAATCAAGATCAAGATGCTCCTATCCTTATATAGTGATGGGCTCATGAAAACATTGAGAAGGTCTATTTCTAAAATAAATCTCTGTCAGAAGACAATATGGTACAAATGAGAATATTCAGATAAATTTGTCCCTGAAACTAAAACTGATTCCATAAGTAATCCCAGGGAGCAGTTCTCGTTAGGAATATTCAAACATTATACCTTCCCAGGGTAACAATTTTGAGCTTAGTAAATAAAGTCTGGAATTTTTGCTCAAAACAAGTACTACTTCTTTATAGCTGTACTTTACTTTTATACATGCATTATTTCCCTCAATAAACCTGCATAACTTTAAAGCCCAGGCGATCTTTACACAGCCTCCAAGATATAGACCAAAAATGTCACATTTTCTCTACTTATGTGGTAGCATAGTTAAGGGATTTCCCTTAAAAGATAAACACATCACTAATGAAACAAAAAAAAATACAACCTAAATATCCACCTGCAAAATATTCTCATTTTTACACAAGATTTCCAGGTACCTACACATGAAATCGTACTTGAATTCTTCAAGGATTCAGAGACCACAAGTTAGCAGTTATTCCTATTTTAAAGCTATCAGGATTAAAAAATAATAATCATAAAAATAAAAATAAAAATAAATTAAAAAATAAATAAAATAAAATAAAATAAAGATATCAGGCTTTCTGGATAAGCCCAATCTTCATGAATTTGTTAAATGATGTCATAGATAGGTAATCTTCTGTGAGCTATATTGTTTTAAAAAAATGGAAAATAAGACTAATATTTACTGAAAACTAATGGTAAGATATGTAGTTAAGGACAGGTAGCAGTAGGGGAGAAGAGTTGTGAATCTTTGGGAAATAATTCAAATTATACATTCCTGTATAATTCAACCACTTAGGACATCCACTGAACGGGAGCTTTTCATATTTGAATATGCTTGTGAATCTTGGGCACAGGGAATGAGAAGGCAGGTCTTATTAAAATACAAATTCTTATTCTTGGGTGACCTATTGACTTTGTGCTCTCAGTTCACTCTTCTGTATTCTGTGTTTACCCGGTGGTCTATATTATATTTTACCAATAGAACGCATCAGGTAGACTACAGGATGAAGGAAAAAAGAGCTCTTTCTTATCATTTTCCTTTGGGTTTCTTGCCTCCTCTATGAAGGTCAGTCATTTTAACAATACCATTCTACATTGACAGCAGTAATGCCTTTCTGGAGCAGCAACTGAATCCAGTTCAGATTTTCTAACATTTGTTGAACCAGCCTCACTTCACCGCAGGAAGCCGGCACTAATTCATAGAGTTCTCATTCAGAGATGTGGTTTTCAGATTCAAGGGGCCTCTTGTCCCAGCTGAGATGCCAATGTCAGCTGCCCAGTTGCCTCTCCTCAGGACTATGGGTCTCAGCCAATGTGGCCCCTCCTCGTTCAGGGTTACCAGTATGTATCAACTAACCAGAGTGCCATTTTTTTAAAGTAGGTTCCACAATGGGCTTGAATTCATGACCCTGAGATCAAGACCTGAGCTGAGATCAAGACTTGGATAGTTAACCAAATGAGCCACTCAGGGACCCACTGGCATCCCGTTTTAACTGGTGTGGATTTCAGTTCCATGGAACCTCTATGTTCCCAATATTTAATAATTCCAATCAGCCCTGGGACTCAAAGATGCTTTGTACGACTGTTATATCCATCATGTCTCTGTTTTCTTTTTGTTTTTCTAAGTTATCTATGAAAAAACTTTAATTCTAGTTATTTCTTAATATAAAATTCTTCCTGCTTAAATGAAAGGTATGTCCCTTGTCCACTTACTAAACCTTGACTGATACTGTAGGTCTGGGGTGAACCTTGATATTCAGCATGTCTAACAAGCTTTCAGATGTTGCTAATATTTCTGGTCTAGATGTTACACTTTGGCAAAACAATATGGCTGGGAAATTTATGAGAATTCTTAGTGTATGGTATTTACATATAAACTAAATGGTAAATGTAAACATTGAACATTTATAAGTGCAAAGATTTTGTAAATATTAGCGAGTGCCTTCAAATGAAGTAGCTACTCCCAGTGGAAACATTTTGGGATGAGAACAATATGGGCACATTAAGAAACATCTTCAGATCTTGAGAGAAGAGGAATCCAGATAAACTCAGAACCAAATTCACTCTCTGACAAGACACTTGTTTCATATGGAATGTGCATGCAGGTGGGAATGTATTTGTAAGTGAAGCTTTGTTTAGAAAGGGACTTAATTTGAAAACCGGGAAAAAGAAACCACTGATTGCCTAAGTCTTGAGCTGCTGGACTGGACATGATCTGAAACGCCATCAGTATTTATTTATTTATTTATTTATTTATTTATTTATTTATTTATTTATTTTTATTGTAGTTCGATTTGCCAACATATAGTATAACACCCAGTGCTCATCCCGTCAAGTGCCCTCCTCAGTGCCCATCACCCAGTCACCCCAATCCCCCTGCCCACCTCCTCTTCCACTACCCCTTGTTCATTTCCCAGAGTTAAGAGTCTCTCATGTTCTGTCACCCTCACTGATATTTCCCACTCATTTTCTCTCCTTTCCCCTTTATTCCCTTTCACTATTTTTTATATTCTCTGAATGAATGAAACCACATAATGTTTGTCCTCCTCTGATTGACTTACTTTGCTCAGCATAATACCCTTCAGTTCTATCCACGTTGAAGCAAATGGTGGGTAGTTGTTGTTTCTAATGGCTGAATAATAGTCCATCGTATATATAGACCACATTTTCTTTATCCATTCATCTTTTGACCATCAGCATTTAAATGTATATACCTGTAATGTGCTTGGTAGAATCCTTCATAACCAAATACATAGATATTTAATTAATAAAATAGGATTCAAAAATACATACAGTATAATATATTTGAGAAATAAGTGCTCAGTTGATAGGGATAGGACTTAGGAGAGGTTTGAAATCCTGTTCTAAGAGGGATCATCAGATTCCAGAAACACCTACCATTAGCTTCTGATTCACCCCAGCAAATGAACAAATTCAAAGACATTCAAAGAAATGAACAAATGAACAAAAGTACAATTCAATGCCTTGTACTAGTAATAAAAGGCTTAAGTTAATAGAAGGCACGTGGCTCAGTGGTTGAGTGTCTGCCTTTGGCTCAGGTCCTGATCTTGGGGTTCTGGGATTGAGCCCCACATTAGGCTCCTTATGGGGAACCTGCTTCTCCCTCTGCCTATGTCTCTGCCTCTAGCTCTGTGTCTCTCATGAATAAATAAAATATCTTCATAAAAATATGAATGATTCTGTGGCAAAATGTACTCATAATCCAATCTAGTAGATTTGCTGTTATAACCTGATACACCAAGCCATCGGGGCTTCAGACCATCAGGATTGCCAAGTCATCCCAGAGCACCCCAGAAGGGCCATAGAGATATAGAGACCCACCACTCTATGATAAAAGGAATGTTTCGTTTCTTAAAAGAACTCAATAGGAATATCTTCCTGATGAGGTGGTTATAGAGCATGGGGATCTACTTTCTATATGGTTGATGGTGCCTTTACAAAATTACATAGTTAAATCCTTAGGATATACTAAAAGAACTAATATAACTTTTGACTTTTATAATCTTTCCTACATTCAGTTACACTGTGGCAACTCTATAGCATTCTAGAGTGTGGGCATTTCTTCAGTAGATATTGGCAAAAAAAGAAAATCATGATAAAGAAAAGCAATTTAAATATTTACCTCGAGGACCAGATAAGTCACTTTGGAATGTGTGTATCTTAGGAGGGCTGAGAAGTCACTGAACATGCCTTGCCAGTCTTTGAAGATATTGTTTATTCTGTTTACCAAGCCACTGAACCTGGTACCTTGGAAATAGCAAACTTCCAACAATAAGCCTTGAAAAGTAACAAAATATGTATTTAATGAGTTAGGAATCATCCTAGTTCAAGAAATTAGTGTTCTATAAGGTAACTCAATACTGGTATTCTTAGACAGTAAGTACTTTGGAATAATGGAGCCCAGTGAAATAGTTGTGTTGTACCAACTTCCACTGAAATCTGTTAGTGATAGTGACCAGGTTGGAACAGTATGACAATGAAAAAGTAATCTCTCTCTTAGGAAAGAATACAAAGAGACTAAAATGAATAAACAAGACCTTAGAAAAATAATTTCAGTAAGTTAGAGGATGAAGCATTGTATGTTGGACCCCTTGAAGGAATTATACTTGTATTCCAGATAGTTGTCCAGTTTTCCAGAACACTGAAATATGGAATTGATGACTTCATAAAATGGTCCATTTCATCATTGATTGTTTTATATTCTTTGATTTTCCTCACAGAAGTAAAAATATGTCTCCTAGCACTTTTTGGTACTAGTTCAGCTTGCTAAAGCAACTCATAACTCATGCAAGTCATTCACATGGCATCATGTCAATATCTGAATATTGCTATGAAGTTCTCTGAAAACTTCTCTCCTCTCACTGACTCATTGCTGGAATCTTGCTGGAATCTTCTATCAAAGAACATGGTTTCTGAATCTTTCTCTACCTTGGGAAACAAATTTTGCTTGGCTTGTCTGTTTTCAAAGTTTACTGCCTTCCCCAGACTGCTTGGAATGTTGAACCTCTTAGACATATTAACTGAACATTAGATTGATATCTTTCCCCATGACATAATTCTATAATGCTACAACATCCTTGTGTTTATCTTAATTTAGTATGTCATCCAAAATGTGTATTTTGAAAATGAGGATGGAGGAACATTTTGTTTTGTTGTCGTCACACAAGTCTGGAAACTGTTAGGTAAACTGTATTTTTGTGAATTTATGTGCTTGCTTTCATGTAACTCCAATGTTTAACCAATAGATAGTGTTTTACTTGCACTCCAGATCTTCAGCATAATTATTCAAAATAGGGAAAATGGAGAGTTGATTTGAACTCAGATTCCTCTGAAATTTCAAAAGTGAGAATTTTAATAAGAAGCTTTGGGAGAAGGATTGCTAAGAACATTTTTACTATTTAGTCAGTCTTAGCAGTAGAAAATGACAGACATCTTTCTGAATCATGTCTTCATGAATGACAATCATAAGGAAATAGTATAAAAATGTCCCAGAAGCATTGAACATAAAATTAAAATCTCTCTCTAAAGATTTTATTAAAGTTATAATAACCCAATGATGGATAAAGCCTTTCTTAAATTACCAAAAATAATAATAAAAGTGGCCTGTAAGATTTTGTTTATTTTAATTCACTGTCTATTTCAAACATTCCATGATTGTTTAACATTAGGCTTTTATTTAGTAACAATCAGATCCGTCTCTTTTGAACTACATAAAGTGGGAGACCTTTCGAAAGTTCTTACACCTGCCAAATCAATGAGTTTCCCCAAGGTCTTTTTCATGAATTACATCAGTGGTTGCTGTTATGCTTTAGGTGTAACAGTTTGATTTTGAATATGTCTGAACTCAGAAGTCATGACTCTCTCCTTTGTGTAGTTAGAAAATGTCAATGAAGCTGTGAAACCAGTGAATATGTATTTTTTAATATCTTTATATCTGTTCCTTTGTGCCTGGGCTTTTTCTCATTACAGAGGTTTGGAATGCCTTAATGCATTATAATTATCTCATTTGTACTACTGTCACATCTTCAAGTGCTTAGCAAAAAGAGTTAAGGTTCAGGCACAAAATAAGTTACACGAGAAAACAATAATATTAGTGGTTAAAGTCTGACAATCAGAAATGGATCATTTTTCAAACTCATATGAAGCATAATGTTGCAAACAGCATTTTAAGGATTGGTAACATAAATTGATGATAAATCTGAAGAGGACTACGGTCATACACCAACCTAAAAAAGATAAGTCTTCCCATTCTCAAAGCTTTTAAAGGAATTATGAAACTATAGATGATATTTTTGCACTGAATGTAAAATCAAAAACTCAGTTATAGAAGCTTAAACATCCTCTTGGATTCTAGAAAACAGACTTTTTCCTTAGGCTAGCCTCTAAAATAGAGGAATCAAAGTGGTGGTCCACTCCTCCAACTTGGCTCACATGAGTGCATCTTTTTGTATGCCTTGCAGAGAGATTTAAAAAATCTTACATACTTGCAAACATTAAAACACTAGGAAATTTCATATACATATACTAGGATTTTCTTCAAAAATAGGAAGATCTGGCAATATAGAGTACTCCTTCCACATGCAATTATCTTCTAAGGAAGAGTAAGTATCATATACTTTAGAGTGGAAAAACCAGTTAGTTGGCCATTTAATATTCTTTACCTGTTTGTCTTACTTCCCCTTCCATATAGGGTAGGGCAAAGAAGAAGATTGCAGAGTCAATTCCAGCCTATAATTACTATGAGTATAAGGAGGAAGATTTTGTTTTAATTGTTTAGGAGACCAATTTTGGGATGGAACTTTGATACACACTTGATTTAGAGCTATAGATAACCTACATGTCTGGTCTAGAGTAATACTCTTCCAACATGGCTCATCTCACTGCAAGTGTTGCTAGTTTAACTCTAGTTCCACCTAGAAGAACAGAGTGAGCCAGGTGAGAGCATCTCCTGTAGAAAGGGATAGGAGAATCCCGAAGACTTTCCCAAGCAAGGAAAACACTCCAAGTGTGGTTGGAGGCTATGGCCATAGAACATAAATGTACAACTAAGATGAAGTGGGAGCTGAGGTTGCAAAGGAGAAGGTACAGGATAGGAGCAATATAAGTTGATGTAACAGGTATATTATAGCCAACTCAATGATCAAGACAGATGAGAATGAAGGAGTTATGTGAACTGAAGAGTTTGGCTGCAAAGAGAAAGCATTCACTGGTGGCAATTTAGAAGATGCCTGGGTTGGGCTCCAGATGCCCATCTGTATGCTGAGGTACTCTGCCAGCTGAACAGCTGTGCTAACAGACTGAAACTAGACCGATCTCTTGGGTAGATGGGAGAAAAGGCAGACAGTATAGGAAATAAGCCATCTACCTCTCAATATTCACAGTTGCGCTTTTAATTCAATATTGAATCAATTAAAAAGTCAACATTTTTGAAACCGATTAGAACTTTTCTGAAGTGGTGAAAGTCAATCTTAGTTTCCTTTTTTCCCCATAAATGAGTGGAAGTGAATATTCATTTGATTTGGAGAATAATTTTATTTCTGAGATCTACAAACATGAAAAGTACATTATGGACACTTATATTTATGTGGTTGAATTATGGTATGTGGTTGAATAATAGTAAGGGAAACCAAAATGAAATCTGAAAGTAATCATTGCTATAACTGATAATATCTGTAATATAAATAATTGTATATTGTTAATAGGCACATGGCATACATTATATTATTTCATCCTTGCCACAAATCTGCATGTTAAATATATATTATCCATATTTTATAGAGAAGGGAGTAAAAGTTTAGGGGGAGCATTTATAACCTAGTGGAAAAATTAGGATTGTAGTCAAAGATGGTCTGATTCTTTCTACCAGACAAAACACTTTCAAGGAAAGTAAAGAGGGACATCAATAAGACAACTGGGGATGGAAACTTGATTAATCTCAAAGGTTAACTTTCAATTTTCACAGTTTTGTTAATACTATCAGTGTATTGGTATATGCTTGAATGTTGCATGGAGAAAGGACTATCTACACTTTCATGAGTAATTCCATGACTTAGTTATTTGCTAAGTCATTTGTTAAATACCAAGTACAAATGTCACCTCATAAAACATTCTAATAAATAGCCAATAATGGTATTGTTAAAATTATTTTGAAATTAAAATCTATAAGTTATGAGATCTTTTTTTCTTTTTTCCAATTCTTACATCACTTATTTCTTTTTCTTACCCAACTAAGCTGCATTGGACTTCCAATACAATTATGTATAGAAGTGGTTGAAGCAGACACCTGTTTCATTTCTGGTTTCTGAATTGTATTTTCTAACATTTCATCATCAAGCCTAATGTTTGCTGTAGGTTATAATACATGCCTTTAATTAGGTTAATGATGTTCACTTCTATTTATTAATATTTTGCTACAAACTTTTCATAAAAGGATGTCCTATTTTTCTCAAATGCTTTTTGAGAATCTAATAAAATGATTATATAAGGCACTATTTTACTCAGTTAATATATTATTATATACACCTGTAATTCCTAAGATGAAGTACATTGATAATAATCAGTTATATGTTCCCTATATTGCTGCATTTATTTGACCAAAATTTCATTTAAAGTATTTGCATCTATGTCTGTAAGTAAGATTCTCCTGTAATATTTGTTTAGAACTCGTTCTGTTGAGTTTTGCTATCAAAGTTATACAAGTCTGTACAAGTTGGGGTTCTACTATAGAGAAGCAGAACCAATAAGAGATTGTGTATGTGAGTATATATATATCTATATATGTATATGTACATAGATATGATTTATTATAGAGAATTGGCTCACATGATTATGGAGCCCAGGAAGTTCCACAATTCACCCTCTGCAGCTGGAGACCTAAGAAAGTTGGTTATGTAATTGCAAAGGGCTGAGAGAATGAGAGCCTACTGTAGATTCCCAACCAAGCCTGAAGGCCTGAGAACCAGGAGCACTGGAAGCCAGGTCTTACCTCAGGCAGAAAGTCAATTTGAATTTCTTCCACCTTTTTGTTCTGTTGAGGCCCTCCATAGATTGGATGATAGTCAGCTGTCAACGAGGTTTGCAGTTTCTGCCTTTCGGATTCTGGCAGCACATCAGAACTGTTGAGTAAGTGATCTAAATAGCTTAGCATGGGATTTTTCACAATTTTTGAAGGAGCAGAATTACTTCTTCAGATGAAATCTCATAAACATTTCAATCTATAAGACTCATATACGCACAGACCATGTAAGATGTATAGTAGCTGGGTGGCAGCAGGGGCAGCAAAGGGGGTACCCCTGGGTTTTTTTCCTCTTTTTTGTGCTTACTGCAGAGGTACTCTGCAGAAGTTTGGGCTTTGTGAAAACTGCTGCTTGGGTAATCACTCTGACCTGGGAGAGAGTGTGAGGAACAAAATTGAAATACCTGAACAGTGGTAACATCTCAAATGCAATTTATTCAGCCAAATATGATTTATTCTTCTTTGAAGCTCATCAGTTAAGTGACTTTTAAACTTTACACTAAAAGGGATGCTAAAAGGAGAAAAGAATGATGAATTTATTGAGTTACGATCAGTGAATACATTATCCATGTTGAAGGTGAGACTCACATCGTCCAGATGTGTTCATTTCTTCAAGGGTGAAAGTGAGGCAGCTCTCTTGCACTCTGTTTTATGAGAACTCTTTCAAGCATGCTTTGCCATTTGCATTCTTATAACATAGGTACTTTTTTTTGAGAGAGAGAGAGACCACACAGGCAGTGGACGGGGCAGAGAGAGAGGGAGAGAGAGAATCTTAAGCAAACTCCATGCCCACTGCTGAGCCCAATGTGGGGCTCAATCTTACGATGCTGAGATGATGGCCTGAGCCCAAATCAAGAGTCCTATGCTTAACCGACACCCCCCATCTCATATGTTTTTCACAACATCATCTTTGTGTGCCACATGAAAATGAATTACTAGGGAATTCTTGGATTATATCAACCCAAGGTTAAATGACCCACAATGAATATGGCCAGAAAAAGATGATGGATACTTATAATGATAAATCAATTGGCTTTTCTTTAAATATTCAGTGGAAAAAGTATGCACAGTCCTCTCACAAGCATTTTGATAAAAATGATTGTTCACTTTAGGGAAGCTGAAGTTCATTTTATTGTTGGGGAGACTTTCTCTTGCTTTTAGTCTCTAAAAGCAACTGTGTGGGAAATATGCATTTAAAAATCATAAGAGAGGGATGCCTGGGTGGCTCAGTTGGTTAAGCGTCTGCCTTCAGCTCAGGTCATCATCTCAAGGTCCTGGAATCAAGCCCTGTATAGGGCTGTCTGCTCAGCAGGAAGTCCATTTCTTTCTCTCCCTGTGCTGCTCCTCCTATTTGAGTCCTCTCTCTCTCTCTCTCTCTTCCTCTCTTACTCTGTCAAATAAGTAAATAAAATCTTTAAAATGAAATAAAATAAAACAAAATAATAAAAATCATAATAGAAAACAGAATTGCCAAAACAACTGATTGGCTAGCCACTGAAATTTAATTGTACTTTCAGATACTCTAAAATAAATCCCTAATTAATTTTCCTTAATTCACAAAAGCATTAATTTCTATCTACCTTCTTCTATATGGTCTAGGGGAGAGTGATACAGAAAATTTAATTTTCTCTTCTCCAATGATATAAACAAAAGTGCATTTATAATTTTGAGAATGCCTACTAAGTAATTATACCCTCTGTTTAAAATTATTCCAAAAATTTTAATTGCTGGATAAAAATTCCTTAGTATTGCATGAGTCACCACTGTCCAAATGCAATGTCTCAAATATGTATTCAGGAATCTCTATTTTAGGAGAGAGTTGGCATAATGCAAAACATTTCTTATCTTACTTGGCTCTTGTATACCAACAGAAGAGTATATTTTCTAAATGCTTAAATAATCATTAAAGAGAGATTCTTATAACATTTCCACAAAGCATATAATAGCATCCTTGCCTCAGCAGTAAGGAAATAGAAGTGAAATACAAAGGTTTTGTAAGAGGCTGAAGCTGAAATTTTCCAGGGCTCTCCACAAAACTGCATCATCATCTTCATTCACTGGAAAATATATATAGAATGCTAACACATTTGGTAACAATGCTGAATTGAGAATTTGTGTTCTCTTTTTGAGGCTGATGAATTAACTTTCTCAATCACTGGATGGTGTTTGCGTTCTCTGGAAAACTCTACATTTATGCAAATTTAAAGTTAACTCACATCGGAACCAGACCTGAAAGCTATGTAAAGAAAGACATCAAACTGAAACTTGTGGCAATTCAGAGAAGCCCTAGGTCAATGTGGAGAGTTAAAAGGGCTGAAGATTATTACAGTTTTAAAAAAGACATGAAATCAACATTTTTATTTAAAAAGAAAGTATTGTTTTCTCTTCTTTTTTTTAATTTTTTAATGTTTTATTTATTTATGATAGTCACAGAGAGAGAGAGAGAGAGAGGCAGAGACACAGGCAGAGGGAGAAGCAGGCTCCATGCACCGGGAGCCCGACGTGGGATACAATCCCGGGTCTCCAGGATCGCGCCCTGGGCCAAAGGCAGGTGCCAAACGGCTGCGCCACCCAGGGTTCCCTTGTTTTCTCTTCTAAGGAAAAAAAAAGTTGAATCAAAATGTTATCAATCATTGCTTTTGAAATTAGCACTTAATTTAAAATTTACTGCGTGAGTTTCATTGTCAATAGGACTGACTTTACCTATCAAAATACAATAAAATGTTTTTCTCAGCATAATGACACTTTACACTAAAACACAGAATGGAAAGTCTGAATTGATTTTTTTTTTTTTTAGTACATCTTTCAACCCCTGCTTTTACACAGAACCTTGAGCCCATTCCCAAACTTGATTTCTTCTATTAACTTTACCCAGTCCTTCATTATTTTTATTTCATTTGCTTGAACAAATCTCGGATTCACACCTATGTGGAGCATATGAGATCACAAAACATGAGCTGCAAATCCAAGTCTGGATTAGCAAGATTAGCTTAGTGATAAGCAGCAAGGACATTTCCTACTGAAGATAAGAAGCAATGACAGGAGAAAGGATGCCTAAGTAAAAGGGGTCTTCAGCTGAGCCATAGAGCATAATTAGAATTATTCTTTCCTCATAATATCACAAAAACTCTATTAGACACCTTTCCTAAGTAAAAACAGTTTTGCCCACTTATTAGCATCCATTAGCTTATTTGTCTAATAATAATATTGCTATTATAGATAACAATTACTGAGTTCTTACCATGTGCCTCATACCAGATACAAACAACTATGTAGATCATAAGGGCAGTAAAATCAGAAATGAAAGGTAATAGAAGCAGAAGGCCTATTTTTAAAGAATGAGATTTGGACCAAGTCCAGGCAGGAAACCCTTCTTTAATTAACAAAACATACCCAAAAGAGGACAGATGGAGTATCAAAGGATGCTGGCTTTGAGAGTTTTGTGGCAGACTCTGAAGCATGATACAAAGTATCAACACTAGTCAGAAGTTAGAAGTGTGAGGAGAACATAAGAACCAGAAAATAAAAACTTTATATGTATTTCATTAAATCCTAACTCAAAACAACCAACCAAACAAAAAGACAGCAAGTAATATTTCCCATTTTACAGAAGAAAGCTTAAAGCTAACTTCATAAGGGCCGGAGAGAATAGAATTTAAATTTAGCTGAGCTTCATTCCAAAACCCATGTTTGGCTATTAGAATTTTCTCCCTCTGACACCAATTGGAGCAGAGATACTGCTCTAGCCATCCTAAATAATCTGTTCAGCCCAGTCCTACTGCAAATGGGTTCTGGTAAATACCCAAACCTACACTGTAATCACCCATGTTACATTGGACTATAGGAAGGTCATTTTTCTAGTTGCTATGAACTGACTTTGGGTCTTTGGTTGGGATTTACTCAAAAGATTATACAACTGCATGGAGAAAATACTAAAATCAGGTTTTCTAAGTTGATACAAATTTGAACAAAAGAAGTTTATGCTAATTGTCATCAAAGTACAACCTCCTTAATCAGATACAACCTTACCTGGGAATCCAAGTGGATGAACGTTTACCATGAAGTAGTATTTTTCCAGTTACTCAAATCACAAATCTTAGAATCATCCTTGATGATTTTTTTCTCCCACATCCTTTATTAAATCTCTTAGGAAATAATTTTAGATGTATCTTCAAAATATATTCTGAATGTGACCATTTCTCACTGTCTTCATAGCTACCTCCCTGTTTCTTTTTTTTAATTTTTTTTAATTTTTATTTATTTATGATAGTCACACACAGAGAGAGAGAGAGGCAGAGACACAGGCAGAGGGAGAAGCAGGCTCCACGCACCGGGAGCCTGATGTGGGATTCGATCCCGGGTCTCCAGGATCGCGCCCTGGGCCAAAGGCAGGCGCTAAACCGCTGCGCCACCCAGGGATCCCTACCTCCCTGTTTCAAGCCACTATCAATCTCACCTGAATTACTGCAATAGCCTTCTCAATGATCATTCTGTTTCCATTCTTGACCTTTACTTTCTGTTCTTCACACAATATCCAAGTGATTCTTTTAAATCTCAGGTGCTCCTTAGTTAAAACCATTGACATTCCATGTTCCTCAGGGTATATAAGTCAAAATCCTGATAATGGTATATAGGGCCTGACATGATCTCCACCCTCACCTCCTTTACTCTGCAGGCTCATCTCCAACTACTCTCCCCTTTGCTCCCTCCGTTTCAGCCACACTGGTGTCCTTGCTATTCCTCAATAAGTGAACTACACTCCCACATTACCAATTAGGTAAAAGCTGTTTCCTCTACCTGAAATTCTCCTTCCCCTTAGATACCACATGGTTACCTTCCTCATCTCCTTCCTACCTTTCTTCCTGTTACTTTTTCAATAAGGTCTATCCTTTTTAACTTGTAACATCCCTTACAACCCCTCTTATCATGCTCTACTTAGGTATCTTTCGATTATTATCTCAGGTCTCTCTAGGAATGTTTCAGGAGACATCTGAGATAATAATTCATATACTTCAGGGATTTTAAAGAGGAAATTAAAGACAAATCTAACTCTGTTCTACCTGTTCTACCATCCTTTTCTACCCTGTTCTACCATCCTTTTTGGCTGTAACAGATATGTATGCCTTTAAAAAATGGCACCCAAAGTATAATTGTTCCTTATACTGCCATTGGGAAGCCAATGATCTCATTCCTCATGGAATCCAGATAGCTGCCACTCAGTAAATCAATTTTTATTCCAGAACATTCTTGTCAGGAAATGTAAAATGATATTTCCATAAGTGAGTATATTGGCTCATCAATATGATAACATAGCTTTCAAAATAACTTCTCAGAATCAGAAAAAAATTTAATACTTTAAATTCGGTAGGCATTAAGCATGTATCATTGCTCTATGGATTTGTTCAAAGTCCTCTTGGCTGAGAGGGTACATATTTCTTTATATATGCTTATATACATATTTATTTACCATATTCATGTACTGATGTACAGAGAGAAAGAGAAAGAGAGTAAAAAGGCCAAAATCTTTTATCCGATGATAGACATTAAATAAACTTGATCTGGTTGTTTCCAAGAGTTCTGGAAACTTTGTAAGGCAATGCTTAGAGGAAAAGTTGAAGAAATAATAAAAATGAAGGGGATCAGGTAGCTTTTATTCAACTGGACTATATTTTCATTTTGTATAACAATAAGTGAGCTTTTATCTGTGGGTGCTTTTTAAACAGACCTCAATACTGTAAGATAGTTTCACTGATTCTAGGTTTTTGATTATACGAAAAACACTTGAAGTATTTCGTTTCCTCCCTCACTGAATTAAATTTAGGTTGCCCTAGATTTGAAGCTAATAGGGAAAAAAAACTTGCTCACTAAATGTGTTTATTCAGTCGCTGCAGCTCCAACTATGCTTTTTTGCAGTGAAGTGTAGCACAGCAGACCATACACAACTGCGCAAGCACTTTGTCACTCCTGAGAAATAGGCCATTAAGTGGTCACTTCTGTCCCGGAGAAATCAGAATAACCAAGAGTATACTCAGTGCAATGAATAGACTTCAGTCAAGTCAATAGAATTTGGTATTGATTGGTCTCGGGCTCCCATCCTCCATCATAGCCCTTATTCCCAGTCAAGTTTTCACCATTCAGGGAGGTGGCTGAGGGCCTCAGGGATTGGATTCCTCTCCAGGTACTCCATCTCGTCTAGGAATCCACTGCTTCAGCGAGGCTCTTCTCTGGGACACACCTTTTACTCTCAATCTAGTTCTTACCTTTAATTTCACCCTTTAAGACTTGATTTCAACCTGTCCTGAAATTCTTACAATGCCCTCCCCTAAAGTAGACTTTAATTAATCTTGCATCAGGCCTTGCAACTGAAAAATACCCAGGGATCAATTTTTCTTCCTTTATCTCTGTCTCCCCTCCCTCCCTCCCTCCCTCCCTCTCTTCCTCCCTTCCTTCCTTCCTTCCTTCCTTCCTTCTTTCCCTCTTCCTTCCTCTCTCTTTCTCTCTCTCTTCTCTCTTTCTATTTTCTCAACTCAGAATAAACCAGAGTCCCGGGCCCTCAGCTTTCCTTGAAGCAAGGGGAAGGGTACTTAGATTTCAGACTATTGTAGTTAAGATTCAGAGCAAAGGAGAAAGGATTTCTTTAGAAATATCTCATCTTATTTGTGACATAGACTGCGATTGACTTCAGAATTCTGGAGTCAATTCCTTCAGTAATAATTTGGCAGAAACATTTAATTCTTACTAATTAACGATTCATAGTTTATTTTTTTTTGCGTGTTTTTGTTTGGTTTTGTTTTATTTTAGGTTCTAGGCTCCCTGAGCAGTATATAACAAAACGTTTTTCAAGTAGTATCGTTAAGGTTTTATTAGATGTTGTTCTAGGATAGGTTCAGTGGAAAAATATGTTTAAGAAATGCTAGGTTAAACCAAATTAATACCTTAGCTTCAGATTTTTTTATATTTGTTTGTTTTGCTAATATGTTTGATAAATCTATATAAGGTGATACAGTATGTAGTAGTTCTCAAAGTGATTTAAACTAGAGATTATTTTTAAATGAAATGTGAAAAATGATTCTGAAAATACTATCTTAGTGTAATAATGTAAATATCTTCTTTTTGTAAAGAAAAGTACATTTAGTTTTTCTGGAATTCCCTCAGTAAGTGATCTGATTTTAAAAATCATAGTACTATGAAAAATTAGTTTATGACAGCAAGGGTATGGTAATTACATCCAGATGTCAATAACACTATCATTTATCATTAAATAATAATAGTTTCACATAGTCACCAGACTCCAAGCAACATTTTGACAACATTTCCAACGTTAAATATGTTAAATTGACTGAAGCAAGTAAAATTGGAAACAGTTGCCTAGCCATTTGGTTGCTCTCCTCCTATCTTTTAAAAGTAACTTTAAAAAGCACTTTTATTATTATTATTATTATTATTATTATTATTATTAATTATTATTATTACTGTTTCTGTGATAGTTGTGGTAGTAGAAAGAACTTTGAGCTTATGGAAAAAGACAAATCCAAGTACTATTACTTATATCAGCTGTGATAAAGATCAAGTAGTTTCCATTTTATCCTTTAAAAAATAGTAATATAATTCAATGCCACCAGTGGTGATTATTGAGATTTCACAACAGATCAGGCCTCATGCCAGATGCCAGAGATATAAAGGAATAAACCCCAAAGTATACAACAAACCAGTAGGAGAAAACAAACATTATAAAATGGTGAGTGAAAATAGATATATGCACCAAATACAAATATAGTAGAGGAATGAACACCTCTAGGGTTGAAAATAGGGAAAGCTTTATAAGGAAGACCTTGAACTGGTTTTGAGAAATTGATATTTTTAAATTAGGGCACTGAGATGAAAAATAGCTATGACAGAGAGAGAAAGCTTTGAGAAGACATGGTAACATGAAAAAGCATGACAAGTGTTGGAAACCATGGAGGCTCTTTTGCTGTCAGAAAATAAAGAAAATGTGAAGAGAAATGAGTCTGGAAAGATAGGCAGGGGACAGATCATGAAAACTATTATATGTCAAGTCAAGAAACATGGACCTATCT
This sequence comes from Canis lupus dingo, assembly GCF_003254725.2. NCBI lineage: Eukaryota > Metazoa > Chordata > Mammalia > Carnivora > Canidae > Canis > Canis lupus. The sequence goes on from NC_064254.1 coordinate 38,506,734, forward strand.
TCCATAGACTGAAGGGAAGTTTACCTGTAGCCCATCTTTATTTATTAGTAAATTCAAGAGTAAGATACTTAAGAAAGATTTTAATAATTTAACATTTTAAATTCACAAAGAACTCCCAAATCACTTTGCTGAACATATATTTACAAAGAACTTAGGTAGTTTTGTTGTTATTAATAATAGGGTAGCTGGGAGTCTAGATTTTTTTTATAACTGAAAACTATATTAGAAGAGTAATATATTTTTTTATGTCTTCCTAAAGTAGAACTCAGAGAAGTATGGTAAAGTCTAATTGTTGGGTATATGAAAACATTTGTCTAATGAGAACAAGAGAAGAATCAGAAAACACAGAAGGACAAGTGGACAAATAGTTGGTTGCCATTACTTGAATCTCCATGACAAATGGGGCAATCAGAAAAGCATAGTCAGTTTACATGTTTAAAAGTCTAATTCTGTCCACACTCTTCTCCACAGAGGCCTCAAAGTCCCACCTGTAGCCTGGATGCTAATCCACGCTTCTTAGAGAGATGGCTGCTTCTGTCAGACAATGAGGTTAGAGAGATAAAACTTGTTACTTATTTAACAAGTTATTATTCAACGACTTTAGTGCTGCAAATGGATAATAATTCTCAAATCTCAAAGGATCAGAAAAGTGCTAATGAGAATAGAAACCTAACTACTTTCCTATGCCATCTCCTATTTTAGCAGCTACTCACACTGACTTTTATTTTTATCTCCATTTATATTCGTAAGTTAAATATGGCATGCAAAGAAATACAAGATGGATTTGATGGTGCATGCTGAGAACTAGATAAATCTATAATATTGGTAACTATTAGCTCATCTCATCCTGCTTACTTGTTACTTAATTATTTCATTGTGAAGGTCTGCAGTGAGATGTGACAGTAAGCTAGGAAACAAAGATCAAAGTGAGTTTATATAGTAAAGGCAATGGGAAGAGTGTTGTCATAATCAAACAACCTAGGTTTAATTCCCAAAATATAATTTCTGAAGATTCTTCATTGTGTGTTTTTTTACAAAAAAATATTTTATTTATTTATTTGAGTGAGAGAGCACAAGAAGGGGGAGAATCAGAACAAGAAGCAGACTCTCTGCTGAGTGGAAAGCCTGATGCAGGGTCAATCCTGGCTCTCTGAGATCATGACCTGGGCCAAAGGTAGATGCTCAACTACCTGAGCCACGTAGGCATTCCTGTATTGTGTTTTAAAATAATCTACAAATATACAGAATATTTTGTTTGCTTAGTCTCATACCTACTTTATCCTTCTCTACTCTGCTGAATATTCCAGGTATATGGACTACCTCAACAGGCTCCTTGTCACATACCTTTGGTTTGACTCTAACCCATGAAAATCACGAGGGTGAATTTGAAAGGAAAGGAAGGAACAACTTCAAATAAAGACCACGACCCTTCTTTCCAGGTCTTATGTTGGAGGTGGCTGCATTCCTTTGCTAAAGTCTAGAAATCCAGTTTGGATTGCTCACATATTTGAGAAGCACATGAATAACTTCCTTACCCTGTGAGGAATAAGAAAGTGTTAACCTGGACCATAAAGTCTCATAACAATCTTCAGATTATCATATGTAGTTGTATGGTATGATGTACAAGGGGAGGTCAGGGCATTGGTAGAGCAATTGGTTGTGGTATTTAGTCACTATGGTGACAGCAGTTACTAAAAACAGATTTTGACAATGGAAGGCTGCTTCTGATGCCCTGGAAAGCACACAAAGGGAAGATGGCAAACTGATAACCTTAATGGCCAATTCAAAACAAGGGTGGGAAAACAAAAATCTCTACTGCTCTCTTTGAAGAACTCCTTTATGTCCTATAGTGAGCCCAAGGATAGATATGGTTGAGGAGCAATCTTAGGGTCTGATTGTAAGGGTATAATTCTAGAACCAATGTTGTGAATAATGGCCAAGTCTTTTATGGTAAAATAAAACTATTAGAGAGGGAAGAAATGGGAGCCTAACATGTGTGAGAGGGATATTTGAATATACCCCCCAAATTTTGAGAATGTTGAACTCCAAGCTTCTTAACTATGGAAGCAGCCTTTACCTTGCTTTCCCTACATGAATGAACCAGTCTTCCACCAGAAAAAAAACAAAAAAAAAGTCTTTCAATGATTGATTTTACAATTGTTTCACAAAGTGATGGTGTTTCCTTTTAAAACCTCATTGCTTCTAGGCTATAGTGAGAGTTACAGAGTTCAGCGCAGCCCAGAGGGAAAAGCACTTAGTCCAGAAGAAAATAGCTCATAAACTGAAAGAGTTAGAGAAGTACATACTGACTTGTCCTCACTGTTCACAACATTCCTGCTAGTGCCACCATCTAGCAATTTACAAAATTCCTTTTCTATTTCCATGGAAAAATTTTATGACAATATAACATTGCCTCTGACCCAAGGACTCATTTGATAGCAAAGAAAGTGTGTAAAAGGCTCACGTCATGAGATAAAGACTTACATGTGTGTCAGCACCAGAAAGCAGGCACCAGACAGAGTGGGGGAATGATCTAGTGAATGCTACCTTAAAAACCCAGCTGGGGGGCACCTAGATGGCTCAGTTGGTTAAGGGTCTGCTCAGTTCATGATTCAGAGAGTCCTAGGATAGAGCCCCATGTCAGGTTCCCTGCTGGGCAGGGATCCTGGGTCTCCCTCTCCCTCTGCTCCTTCCTCCAGCTTATACTTTCTCAAATAAATAAATAAAATCTTAAAAAAAGAAAAATCCAGCTGGGACACTATACCCTGTACAGCTGGGGGCCATCCTATAAAATATGATATATGCCTTAAATTAACAGTCAGTATATGGTTCTGTCCCCCAAAATAGACAGCAGCAGCTTCCAGTTAAGGGACTTTTTTTTTTTTAAATTTACCATTCCATGTGATTTGAGGCTCAGTTGGTTTGGAGGGCCTTCTTATAAGGAAGGAATTTTTCTACTGGGGACCAAAGCTATTATTTTGTTAATCTGGAAATTGACACTGCCTATTGGCAATTTGTAGCCCTTTGTGTCACTGAAGCAATAGGCAGAGAAGGAGGTAAATGGCCATGGAAATTTATTTGAATCACTAAAAGGAAATTGGGGTTGAAATTATGTGATAGGTACAAGGGGACTATGTCTCAAACATTCTCTTAGGCTCTCTTATACTGTAGTCTTTATCAATACAGAACTGCAGTGACCCAATAAAATAAGAAGCAGCAAAGATTCAGGTCATATAGGAATAAAATATTGGGTCACAACTTGTCCAATTATGGTCCTAGAAAGCTGTGCATAAGGAGACTATAACGTGGGTTTGAAAGAATGGAGTTTTGCTTGTCAAAGAAGGTCTTTTGCATACCTACAATAGTGTGGCCTATTGCAGCTATGGATTATGTTAATTAGTTCCCCCTCCCCCATTTGTGGTCACTGCTTTAAATTTCAGGTATAATTTTAATTGAATTGACTTGACTCTTTTATGCTATGGTAGCTGATAAGATCTTGCCTACTCCCTGAGTTAGAGACACACGTCTTTTCCTCTGGGTGAATGATGAGAATAGAGGCTACAGGACAAAATCAACAGGTTTTGTTTTGTTTTGTTCTTGCATATCCATTCTCCACCTTCTGCACCACATCCTGTCTGTCCTCTGAAATGCAGACCTTTTCAGATAGACCAAGGAGTTATTTTGGCCTCTGGCTTCTGGTTGAGTTGAGTTTATGAGAGTCACCAGCAGAGGATTAGAGAACTGGCAGTGATGGGTGTTTATTTTCCCATCATTTTTCATGATAAGCCTTCAGTTGGCCATTGATACACTTGCCACCAAAGCCCACAACTCTTGTCCAATCACCCCACCCCAGCTACAGCTTGTCCCTCCAAGTGTTTGTAACTTCTCCTTTTTCTTAACCACTCAGAGGTAGGGTGGTGTTGGCTCCCTGCCAGTTCCAGGGTATCTTGTCATCCTTTGTTGATTTTCCTGAACCCTATCAGCTTCTTTTATAAATTGTTCCTTTATTCAACTTTTCTTAAAGATTCCCATTTGAATGTCCCATGTTACTTGTTGGAACAGTTAATCATTTTATTTTTACTTGTAAAATGCATTTCTGTAAAGAAGGAATTGCCTTTAGCTAATATTTCTAATGTTAAAATTTGCTCACTGTTCTTTTATATCAATATAGTTAATTAGAACAATTTTAGTTAGGTCACAGTGAGCTAATTGTCAGATTGATAGGTAAAATTAACCTCCCTTGACAGAGATAGTTTACAACTTTAAGTGAACAATTTCCTTCAGCAAACATTCACACAAATGTGGTTTTCTATAATAAACATATTCCAGTTTAAGGTTTCAAGTCAGTAAGCCTTGAAACCAGTAAAATGAATAATTTTATAATAAAGAATAGCTCTTTATTTTTCAAACAAGTTTAAAAAGCTAACTTTATGAAAATAAAATAAACAGTAAGTACATATTTAATCTAAATTTTATCATATTAAGTATGTAAATGTTTGCTAACCTCTTCTATTTTTTCTAGCAAGATGAAATGGCTAGCTAGGTGTTTATAAGCTCTTAAACTTACATACTCTCATTATTTCCTCTACTTTTCATTAATATCTGAGGCCTATAAATTCTGTAATTTCATTTTGTTTTATCACCAAGACACAAATTAAAGAATATGGGACTTATAACTTTCTGTTTTAACTACCACCATATAAACATTGGAAAATTATTTACCAGTTTGGCTTTAGTGTGTTTCTTTCTTTTTTTTTTTTTTTTTTTTTGAGATTTTATGTATTTACTCATGAGAGACCCAGAGAGAGAGGCAGAGACACAGGCAGAGGGAGAAGCAGGCTCCCTGCAGGGAGCCCATATGGGACTCAATCCCAGGATCTGGGGATCACAATCTGAGCCAAAGGCTGATGCTCAACCACTGAGCCACCCAGGCACCCTAGTGTGTTTCTTTATAAGATAAGAATAATAAAATCTATTTCACAAGAATTAGGGAAGGAATATTTACTTTATATATATTTCATATATATTTATTTTATATATATTTTATATGTACATATTCCCAAAGAAATATATGTGTATATCTCCAAAGAAATCTACAGATTCAATGCAATGCCTGACAAAATTCCTATGGCATTTTTCACAGAAATAGAACAAAAAATCCTAAAATTACTATATAACCACAAAACACCCTGAATAGCCAAAGCAGTCTTGAGAAAGAAACAGACCTAGACACATTGCATTCTGATTTCAAACTCTATTACAAAGCTATAGTAACCCATACAGTATAGTATTGGCATAAAGACAGACACATAGATTGATGGAACAAAATAGAGAGCCTAGAAATAAACCCACACATGTCCAGTCAATTCATTTACAACAAAGGTATCAGGAATATACAAGGGGAAAGGACAGTCTCTTCAACAAATAATGTTGGGAAAACAGGACAGCCACATGTGAAAGAATTAAACTGGATCACTTTCTCCCACTGCACACAAAAAGAAACTCAAACTGGATTCAAAACTTGAATATATGAGCTGAAACCATAAACAAAACAAAACAAAACATAGCAAAAGCAAAAATAAAAAAGTGGGACCACATCAAACTAAAAAAACTATTGCACAGCAGAGGAAATCATCAACAAAATTAAATGGCAACTTATTAAAGGGGAGAAAATAATTGCAATTCATATATCTAATAAGGAGTTAACACCCAAAATATATAAAGAACTGATATAACTCAATAGCAAAACATACAAAAATCCAGTTAAAAAGAGGAGAGAGGATCCAAATAGACATTTTTCCAAATAAGACATACAGATGGACAACAGATACATAAAAAGATGCTCAAATCACTACTCATCAAGAAAATACAAATCAAAAACACAATGAGAGGGGCACTTAGGTAGCTTAGTCAGTTAAGTGTCCAACTCTTGATTTCAGCCCAGGTCACAGTCTTGAGATCTGGGATCAGGCCCCACATTGTGATCTGTACTCAGCAGGGAGTCTCTGTGAGGATTGTCAATCTCTCTCTCCCTCTGCACCCCTCCTACTCTAATAAATAAATAAATAAATAAATAAATAAATAAATAAATAAATAAAAAATAAATAATAAATCTTAAAAAACAAAAACATGGTGAGAAATTACTTCACATGTATTAGAATGATCATTATCAAAAAGACAAGAAAAAAACAAGTGTTGGTGAGAATGTGAAGAAAGGCAAGACTGTGTGCTAGTGGTGAGAATGGAAATTGGTGCAGCCACTATGGAAAATATGGAGGTTCCTCAAAAAAATTAAAAACAGAACTACCATATGATCCAGCAAATTCATTTCTAGGAATTTACTTGAAGAAAATGAAAACACTAATTCAAAAAGATATATGAACCCCATGTTCATTGCAATAACTGAGACATGGAAACAAACTAAGTGTCCTCAACAGATGAATTATAAAGAGAGTATGATGACATATATATAATGAAATATTTTTATTCTGCCATAAGAAAACAAAATATTGCCACTTATTTCAGAGAAATACAAACTATACAATCTCATTTATATATATGGAATTTAATGAAAATGAAACTCAAACTCAGATGAAAGAGAACAGATCAATAGTTACTAGAGGTGGGGAGGAAAGGTAGCCAAAATGGGTGAAGAAGGTCAAAAGGTTGGGGGGATCCCTAGGTGGCACAGCGGTTTAGCGCCTGCCTTTGGCCCAGGACGCCACCCTGGAGACCCGGGATCAAATCCCACGTCGGGTTCCCGGTGCATGGAGCCTGCTTCTCCCTCTACTTCTCCCTCTGCCTATGTCTCTGCCTCTCTCTCTCTCTCTCTGTGTGTGACTATCATAAATAAATTAAAAAAAATTAAAGAAAAAAAAAAAAGAAGGTCAAAAGGTATAAAGTACCAGTTCTAAAATAAAAAGGCCATGGGGAGGTAATGTGAAGCCTGGTGACTCCGATGACTACTATATTACATGTATGAAAGTTGCTAAGACAATAGATTTTAAAAGTCCTCATCACAAGAAAAAAATTGTTTTGTAAGTATGTATGGTGATGAATGTTCACTAGATTTATTGTGGCAATCGTTTCATAACATATATACAACAAACTGAATCATTTTATTATATGTCTGAAATGAATATGTTATATGCCAATTATACCTCAATTAAAAAATACCTTGGAAAATGTTATTCAAATAATGAGTTAATAGTAGAAAAAGTACATTTTTTGTAGTTAAAAAACCAAGATTAGAATCCTAGCCCTTCTACATATTAACCTCTATTTTGTGTTGGACAGTTAGTTACTTCATTTCTCTTCAGCATCTGATAGAGGTGCTGCCTTACTTGACTGTATTTCAAAAGGACGGCTCCCAAGTCTTTGAGAAAGACACTCCTGGGTTGCAAAACCAGCTACAGCCTGGGAGAAAACATCCGCATTTCAAAGAGGCCGAGAAAGAATTAGCAATTACAAGTTTTCTAAATTAACTGCTCTAAGAAAAGGGAGGTCAGGGACCTGGAGTCTGGAAGAAATCAAGTCTTAAATTTAATCAAGCTGATGAGACCATTAAGGCCTTCTGGGTCAATGATTTTAAGTTTGCATACTCAGAGAATTTTTTCTGAAATTGGATTTTTATTAATTGAAAGCAATGTTGTTTTGAGATAAATATTTGTGAAAGGCTTCAGAGAGAAAATCAAGCCTGAGCAGGATTTTATGAATGGGATTTGACCAGCAAGGCAAAGGTATTTATGAGCAGAGGAAACAATGCATGAAAACTCAGAGGCATCAAGACATTATATGAATGAAGGGAAGTTAGTTTTTGTTTGCTTATTTCTTCATCTAAATGTGCATAGGGAATCAACCCCACAGAAGTGGCCTGTGACTTTATAGAACACAAGATCTAGAAACACAAGACAGAGGAGATATTTGTACTTTCCTTCCTGCCAGTTCCTGTTTCCTCTTTTTCCAATAGGTCATGAAGCTTCATCTTTCATCCTTTTTCCTTGCCTGACTTCCTTTGCTTCATTTTATCTATCTATCTATCTAGAGGCAAAATTCTCTTTGCTAGAAGATAGAGCCAGTATCTTCACCTAACTTCGATAATTAGTATCAGTGTGCTTTTATTTATACCCTACAATTGAGATATTTTACTTTCCTATATTGCCACTTGTAGGATATGGCCCCAAACTAAAAGAAAAGAAAATAACAACAAAGCCCAGTTCCAACCCAGTTGCAAGAGTTCAGCTCAGGAAACGGAATTTCAGTGGCCTAGTCTTGGCTCATGAGCCACACTTTCCCTCTGGAAGCTATCTCCTCCCCTCTCCTTACCAGGTTTGACAATGAACATCCTCCGATGGCCCTTCTCCATTGTTCCCCAGAAGCTCTGGGGTGACTGTACATCAGAGATGAAGTGAATATTGTCTTTGCCATCACCCACACTCTACCCTCAATTCTTACTCATCTCTCTTGTTTCCTCTTTGTGTTTACAGAAGTTGCCACCTCCTCTTTTCCTTTATTCAGTTGTTCTAGACCATTTTATTTTCTTCCTTGAGTCTCCTGCTTTATCCTTTTTTTTCTTCCCCTCAAATTCTATCCAGTGAAATGGATTAGAGTTCAACCCTTCAAAACACTAAGAGAGCTCTCATGATATTTTCAAAATACTTTTTCTTCATTTCTTTCTTTAGACAGGAAATGTCTCTTTATAAAATTCTCAAACTTCCTGGTAAATATATAAATTAATTATTCTCAGGTTCTAGAGCCTTCATCAACTCACCTCATCTTCAGGACATTCAGATATTCCATGCTTCTCCTTTGCTACTGGATATGCTTCACTAATTAAAATTTTACCTGTGGCTGCTTTTTCTTTCTATTCTACTCTCCTTCCTGGGCTTTCTACATGACCTACTCTTCATTTCTGTTCATAACTGTTTCCCTCCTATTTGTGAAACCAATCCTACCCTCTGTCTACTTTGAGATGCCAAACTCATGTGAGATGAGTATAACTGGAAATTATCTTATGCCAACAAGCAAATGAGTTCATGTATGGAAAGTGCAAATATATTCGTCAGTTTCATCCAATATATTTTGTAAAAGGGGAAAGAATTTGTGTAATGGTTTTGCCTTATTGAAGTGAAAATCCCCTAAAGACAAAAGCAGATTGTTCTTTTGATATTTCACACTTAATATTATACCAAGGACAGAGTGGGTGTTACATAGTAAATGCTATAGTTTTTTTTAAAGATTTATTTATTTATTTATGATAGAGAGAGAGAGAGAGAGAGAGAGAGAGGCAGAGACACAGGAGGAGGGAGAAGCAGGCTCCATGCCGGGAGCCTGACGTGGGACTCGATCCCGGGACTCCAGGATCACGCCCTGGGCCAAAGGCAGGCGCCAAACCGCTGAGCCACCCAGGGATCCCCAGTAAATGCTATAGTTTATAGGCATTATAAAGCCTTTTGAATTTTAACTTCTAAAATATGGACAGAAAAACAATAAAATATGGACAGAATATTTCCCTTTCATTTTAAAGAATCCAGCCTATTATAAAATTGTACTGTCGACATGTTTATGAACAAAGTGACCATCTAAATTTCAGGTTAGCAAAACTATGTGTCAATCACAAGTATGAATCATTAGCACTTGTGACAAAATTATGCTTATTTGCTATTTACCATAGCTCAGTAGTAGGATATAAAATTATATCTATTGTTGCATGTTGATCATGAATAAACTAGTGAAAATCAATCCCCAAAAGTGAGTTCTAGGTTTCTCCTTTATTTATAGACACAGTGACCTGCTTTTTTCCAAAGTAGAATCTTTCTATACATTATTTCATTTACTCTGTAAATGTTTCTGAGGCATTAAAATATACTAAGCGTTTATCTTATCGAGCTACTTAAAGCCAGGAGAGGAATGAGAGTAAGAGATTTCCTTTAAGATTTGCCCTAGTACAGCTCACTCCTCCATTGTTAACTGGTCCCATATTTTACCCTAAATTATAAAAATTGAAAGCAAATGTTTAAATGTTTCTCTTCAGGTATATTTATTCTCTTTTACACTAAGCTTCTAGGAGGCAAAATATTTCATTACTAATTCTCTCTGCTGACCTAAAATACATGTTCAATAAAATATTGTGGAACTCAACCAAAAATGAATGTATGATCCCACAGTAGTCTCAAATCCATTTTTGGATTATCATGGCCATTCTAAATCAATATAAAAAAGCTGATAATCATATTATAAAGATTGCCTAAACAGAAACTATTGTAATTTAAGTTATGAAAAAAGGTCACAGAGAAATGAAGGCAAGTCTTTGGAGATAATCATTAAGAATATAGTTTCTGGAGCACATAGATATTCTGTGTATCTTAACCTATTGTAAATTAGCTGTGTGATATTGGGTAAAATATTTATGTTCTCACTTGAAAATGTGGAAAGTAGTTCATGCTGCATGAGGTTTTAAGGATTAATTGAAATAGTATATTAAAAACACATATATAGCTGTGACAAATAGTAGCGAAAACTGAGGGTTGTCAGGAATGATACAGAATTTCTAACCCAGTAAAATATTATAGGAGAAACTAAGCTGCCGTTGTAAAATTTCTGGAATGGCTGTAGAGGGAGTAGAAATACAATCATAAAGATAATGAGGGCTGGATGATAGAGAATATTGATAGTTGAGGTAAAAATTTAGACTTCAATAACAAGTAAGGTAATATACCAAGTAGCAATATATATTAAGGTATAAAATTTGGAGATGATCTATTATACAATGTGCTACCTGATGCACTCAGTAAAGAGAGTGATTGAAGGCAGTAGAATGTGCTAGGAAGTCCCTGAAGCAAGCCTTGGGTGAATTAGGAAAGTCTCATGAAGTTTGAAGGCTGCAAAAATGGGGAAACAAGTTTGTATTTAAAACAACAACAACAACAACAACAACAAAAAACACTGCTAAGATGGATCCAGGATGGTTTAATAAACTCTGACAAACCTGGTCTCTGCTCAGAACCATGGATCTCTCTTTTTGAATGCAGTTATCATACTGTGCTGGCAGTACGATACACCAGCCATTACCATAGCTCCACATTGTCTTCAGAAATCAAGAGACTGCTCAAGGAAAGTGCTATTTCCTCTATGTAATATTCCTGTCCATGGAGCCATTATGTCCATATCTGACAGTGGAAATTTGACCAAGCCCTCGCCTATTCTCTTAATAGGACAGAACTTGCTGGAGAAAGAATAGAGCATAACATCTTTTGCAGTTTTTAGGAAATATATGAAAAATCATCAAATGCATGAAGACATACGTGGTAGAATGAAGGTCAACAAAAAGAGAGTTCCAGAAATGGAAAATGTGAAGACAAACTTCATCTAAGTACAAGTTATGATAAACCAATATTGCTCTGCTTTCTTAAAATCACTATATCTGAGAAATGCTATTGGCCTAATGCATCTATTTTAACAAGAATTTTATCAAAGTCTATGAAATTTCTGATATATATGTATCAGGATAGATATAGTTATACATATATACATATAGTACAGAATAGATATAGACATAAATATAGGTATAGATGTGCATATGTACATATATTGATATGAACTGGTGGATGATTGAAAATGAAGGTATAGCTATGTAGGCAAACATACCAGACAACTGTTAATTAAAAGAATCTTGATAACTCAGGAATATTTCCAGTAGTGTAGTATAGACTTTTATATTAGGACATATCCTGCTTAATATTTCTGTATGCAATTAACAAAACAAAAAGAGGCTTACAATGTTTGTGTAGACACAAACATGGGGAAGAGAGATAATATATCTGGTTGAAGTTGAAATTAATTCAATAGGTTAGAGGATAAGCTTAAATATCCATCTTTGTCTATATCTATAATAGTAATACACATTGAATTTTTCTAATTCGTTTCTAAAAAACTATCCTATTAGTACAATTTGGGAACATTCTTTTCATGTGATGAAGGAGACCTAGGAAATGTCTTAATCCATCAAGCATTATGGAATGACTTGATGTAAGTAAAGTCTTACTTTACTGGATTGTAAGTAACCGAAAGGCACTGAAGTTACTTAAGCAAAATAATTAAATGTGTTTGGTGAAACCTTACCTGTTTCATGGAAACTGAAAGCACCTGATCCTTGTAATTATAGATAGCCATGACAGAACTAGTAACTAGAAAGTCATCAGAAACCTCAATAGTCACCCTTCTTCACCTCTTATCTTTTCATCTCTCTATTGTCTGATTCTTTTTTTTTTTTCTTGCATGCTGGTCCACCCCAACTCTTTATGTACATATCAGAAATACTGGCTTCCTGAGTTTACATTTTATTCCTTTTCTTGATCTAAGCAGTTGTTCACAAATCTCTTAGTCTCGATTCTAAGTTCCAGATAGAAAAATCATAAGAATTGTACTATCTGGGAGCAGGTGTCTACACTGTCCAATCAGCTACAGCTAAGGCAGTGAGCAAGGTGATAGAGTCATGACTGTTGGAGTATGCAGCTCTTTCAGATAAAAGCTTTATGAAGACTGAACAAATATGTCACTGTTTTCTAAATCAGGAAGCCAGTTGATTACATGGTCAGCATGAGACAAAGGGAATGCAGCGAAACATTATCCAGATAGAAACAGAGATTGTGGGATCCCTGGGTGGCGCAGCGGTTTGGCGCCTGCCTTTGGCCCAGGGTGCCATCCTGGAGACCCCAGATCGAATCCCACGTCAGGCTCCCGGTGCATGGAGCCTGTTTCTCCCTCTGCCTGTGTCTCTGCCTCTCTCTCTCTCTCTGTGTGACTATCATAAATAAATAAAATTAAAAAAAAAAAAAGAAACAGAGATTGTTTTCCCCACTGATAAAACCACACCTAGAATCCTGACTTATTTTAAGAGGGGCTGACAAATAAGAAAGTACATCAACTCTAGGTCAACAATTATTCTTTAATAATTTCCTTTAAATTCCCACAGAAAAATATGGGTTTAAATTGTTTTATTTATCCGCCAGGGTCGAATGTATAAACAATAATTCAAGTCTCCCTATGAATTTGGTGAATGAATTGATGACAAATGTAATTTCTTAGAGTTAAATTATAAATGAACTGTGTATATGGATTAAAAGATCAATTAAACATTCAATAAGAAAAACATAAACAAAATTTTCATTTGCTCTATTTTTTATATTCAAATACTTTTTTTGTCCTTCAAGACTGAGATAGTTCCACAGGCTAAATATTTCATCACTCTTTACTTTTCTCAGGAAATAAACAGAAGACCAAGGGATCAACTTTTTGCCTTGATTTATATTCTTGGCTTTATGAAGTCAAGGTTGCATATGATATAACATCAGAAGAGGGCACTCATAGGAAAGTAACCTCTCTCTAAATGAAATATTTTATTAGACGAAGCTTGTGTATTGAAACAAAAGTTCAAACAGAAAAGGCAATGTAAATAAATTCCACTGCTTCATTTATATTAGAGTGGTCCAATTAATGAACTTTAAACAGAAGCTAAAAAAATAAAAATTATAAGAAATGTGAATAATGCTGATTTTATGAAATGTTACTTTTCATCACATGACATGCATCTCAAAGCTTCTTCTCACTCTTCTCTGTCCGTTTGACTGACTTATTCTTCAAGATCTACCTTCACTTTGAAGGGAATGCCCAATCTTCAGACAAAACAACTCATCTTTTCTCTGTTCTATCTTCACTAGAAATTTGCACTAACTAAATTTTTGAACTTATACTGTTTTAAATGATCATTTGCATACCAGCAAAGTGTAAAATTTTTAATTATTTGCATACCAAGCAAGTGTGAAGATCCTTACATTACAGACCATATTGATTTCCTTCTATTCCTTTAGCACAGTGTTGGAAACATAGCTAATAGCACCATAATAGATATCTATTACTGTCTCACAATATTACTCCGAATTTAACAGCTTAAAACAATACATTTATAGTTTCACAGTTTCTTTGGATAAAAGGGGAGAAGACACAGCTTAACTGGGTCCTCCACAAGATTACAATCATGGTGTCATCAAGCGCTGAGTTCTCACCTATAAGTTTGACTGTGGAAGGACCCACTTCCATGCTCATGTGGTTGTTGGTAGTATTCAGTTTCTTGATGATTGTTGGATTGAAGGCTTCTGTTTCTTTCTGGCTATCAACCAGAAGCTGCTCTTTGGTTTTTTTAGCCATGTGGACCCCTCCAACATGTCCACTTGTCTCTTAAAGCTAACAAGGGAAAGGGGATTCAGGGGTTTTTAGTGAAGAAGCTATAGGAATTGCAGCATTATATATAGTAATGGTACTTGATTGGTTATCACTACTGGCTGATATCTGCTTACTAGTGTTCTAGTAATTATGGAAATTATTCATGGAAATTAAGTATAATAAGGCTTAAAATTAAAGTAATTATGAAGGGAGGAAAATATAGTTTAATTAGGCCTTTTTGGCTAGAAATTGTAATTGAGGATTTTATTTGAAAGCAGGAGATGGATTTTGGTAATACATTTGGTAAGGCAGTTATTAATCTTATACAAAATAATCACAATAGGGACATTTTGTAACTTTTGCTGTATTTATTGATTACAAACAAGTTACAGGTCCCATTCTCACTCAAAGGGGAATACACAAGGGCAAACATGTAGGTTTTAGACTCTGTTCACCACAACCACAAAAATTTTAGTTTTATTTATTTTATGTTTTGATGGAATGTGGAGGAGTGTTGCAGCTGGATGCTGAAAAGAATGAAGAGAAGATCTCCAGGAGTTGCAAACTTAAGTTTTATGGTCTTTGTCATTCTTCTCTTTTGACTCCTCTTTGAAACCATCTTTGTTGTTCTAGCTGTTGCTCTGCCTTATGGCAAAATCCAAAAGATAATGTCAAGAGTCAGTCATGTAGAAAGTTTTCAAGATAAAATGATTTACTAAATTCAGAATGGAAAATTTCTCAAAGAAACAGTGTGATTATATATACTTTGTCATAGGAAAAAATTAGAAGAATGTAAAAATATTTTTAGCAGGTATTTCTGTAATGTAGAGCCATGGATGATTTTTATTGCTATTGGTGTTATTTTTTCATGTTTTCCATTATATGTATGTATATTTTTTATAACAGAAAAATAAAAGGTGTAATTTATCTACAAGTAAAAGATTTTCTATATTCTATGCTATTAATAATAGTCGGATGAGAAGAGGTATAAATAAACCAGAGTGTCTTTCTTAGTTATACCTTTCTTTTGAAGTAATTGTGCACAACACTTCTTATAATATGCCAGAATTTCTAATGTATTTATGATGGATATTAGTTTTGAACATTAGGCTGTATTCTTGAGGAATATTATTCCAGGATCACTGGCTTTCTGAGGAGATCTATCTATCTATCTATCTATCTCTATATAGAGAGATCTATATCTATATCTAAGTTGGATAGATAGATAGATAGATACCTTCCAAACTTCAGTTAAAAAGAAATGCAACACATAACTTGGGCCCAATGAACCACCTAATAACTGAAAGTTACATTAAAAAGAAATACAGTTAATCAAATAAGTCATGTTAATATAAAGGTGGAAAATATTAAGAGAGTTTTGATTCCTGAAAATTTGTCTAAATTCTCTATAGAAACACATAGAATACTACAATTACTTCTCTAAAGTGGGGAATTATATCTGAAAATAAAAAATATTGATTACAGGCACACTGACAGTCATTTTATAGAAATTTTTCAACCCTGGAATATATCTATAGAATTTATTGTGGCCTTAAGCAACATGAAATGAAACTGTGGCTGTCATGTTCTAACTTCAGAAACGTTGCAGGAAACAAATGTCATAACAAAATATTATTGTTATCCTTTTGGTAGGTCTTGGAAAAAATCAAAAGTGAAAAATTAAAAAATTCTGTGTGGACAATTATTCACTGATTTTTTTAAATTCAAAGAAGATATGCTTACAATAGCAAATATAACTGCTGTTGTATTCATTATCTCAATTTAGTAAGTGGTGAAAGAAATTAAGTCCTAGCATGGGCTTTCCCTCTCTTCAAAAATAGTGACATTTTGATATCAATGAAATTGTGACACCTCTCATATCCTGATGTCACAATTTCATTGATATCAAAATGTCTTTAAAGTTTAAAAGATTTGGTCTTTAATAGAAATAATCATGAGAATTATCTTGGTATATTCTGTACCATTTTGGTTTATAACATCACAGGGCAAAATAATGAGAAAAATATATATTGGTTTCTATGTTTACTCCCCATACCCACTTCCTAAAACCTTTATAATTAAGGGTGCTAGGATAATCTTTATTCTAACATTTAATCTTTGACCCCGGTTTCTGATACAGAGCTTTTAAAACTTTTGTAATTTTTTGAGTGATAGGAGTATTTGACACCAAACTCCTAAATCCCTTGGAATTTCCTGGGTGATAAAAATGTCTGATTCAACCTAAGTGGCTCTCGGTGGGCTCTTAAATGGGGGCTGTTCATTAGAAAGACCAAGCCATGATTAAAACTTGGAACTTTCAGCCTCACCTCCCATACTCCATGAAGAGGAGAGGGGTTGGAGATTAACTTAATGATTACTCATGCCTATATGAGGGAGCCTCCATAAAAATTTTAATAGTACAGGGTTTAGAGAACTTCTAAGAACTTCTAAGAACTTCTAAGTATCCACATACTGAGAGGCTGGTATGCCCACAGAAGTTCCTGTGTTCAAGACCCTTCCAGACCTGAAGGTCTTTGTTTACTTCTATATTTGGCTGTTTACCTGTATCCTTTATCATATCCTTTATTATATTATAAACTGGTAAGCATAAAGTGCTTGCATGAGTTCCATGAGATGTTTAGCAAATGACTGAATACAAGCAGGAGGGTTACAAGAATCTCAAATTTATAGACAATTCAGAGAGAAGTTGTAGGTAACCAGGAAACTTACTACTTGCAACTGGTATTTGAAGTGAGGGAAGGTCTTATGAAACTAGTCCTTAACTTGTAGGGTCTGCACTAGCTGTAGTTTGTGTGAGAATTGAATTGAATTGCAGGACACTCTGCTGATGTCACAGAGAATTGTTTGATGTGGAGGGAAAACACATTTGGTGATCCGGAGTGTCAGAAGTGAAGTTCTGATTAGTAGAGAAGAAATATACAAGGATATTTTTCATATAACAGCCAGTGCTCCACTTTAGAACTTTTTCTTCATTATATTTTATGAACTAATTTGAGCACTGAGCCAACAACATTTCTCTAATTCAATTAAACATTTCTTTAATTGAATCAAATCAGAACTATTTTACCATTTTATGAATTAGGAAGAATGCCTAGAACCTCTGAAATTTTCATGCACCCAAGAAAGATAAAAAGAAAAAAATTATACCAAAATTAAATAAATATATAAATATTACATATTTATATAAGTATAAAATGTATATATAAAATATAATTATATGTAATTTATATTTATATAATGTAAATTATATAATTTTATACATAGTATATGCATGTGTATATATACATGTATCTGTATATGCTTTAAAATACTAAAAGAAAAAGAGTAAAACTGGAATGAATGAGTGTTTAAAAATCTGCAAAATGATTAACATTTTGTCAACTACAATAAGTGGTTAGTATTCATCAAAATCTGCATCACTTGCCATCAGGGAAATACAAATCAAAACCACAATGAGATACCACCTCACACCAGTGAGAATGGGGAAAATTAACAAGGCAGGAAACAACACTCTTACACTGTTGGTGGGAATGTGAACTGGTGCAGCCACTCTGGAAAACTGTGTGGAGGTTCCTCAAACAGTTAAAAATAGACCTGCCCTACGACCCAGCAATTGCACTGTTGGGGATTTACCCCAAAGATACAGATGCAGTGAAACGCCAGGACACCTGCACCCCGATGTTTATAGCAGCAATGGCCACGATAGCCAAACTGTGGAAGGAGCCTCGGTGTACAACGAAAGATGAATGGATAAAGAAGCTGTGGTTTATGTATACAATGGAATATTACTCAGCTATTAGAAATGACAAATACCCACCATTTGCTTCAACGTGGATGGAACTGGAGGGTATTATGCTGAGTGAAGTAAGTCAGTCGGAGAAGGACAAACAGTGTATGTTCTCATTCATTTGGGGAATATAAATAATAGTGAAAGGGAATATAAAGGAAGGGAGAAGAAATGTGTGGGAAATATCAGAAAGGGAGACAGAACGTAAAGACTGCTAACTCTGGGAAACGAACTAGGGGTGGTAGAAGGGGAGGAGGGAGGGGGGTGGGAGTGAATGGGTGACGGGCACTGGGGGTTATTCTGTATGTTAGTAAATTGAACACCAATAAAATGGTAAAGATTGGGAAAAAAAAATCTAATTACACTTGAAAAGAGATCCATTCATTAGAATAGAATAAAGTCTCGATTGCAGAAATTTCTTTTTGTTTCTTTTTTTAAATTTTATTTATTTATTCATGAGAGACACAGAGAGTGAGGCAGAAACATAGACAGAGGGAGAAGCAGGCTCCTCACAGGGAGCCCAACGCAGGACTTGATCCCAGGACCAGGATCATGCCTTGAACTAAAGGCAGAAGCTCAACTGCTGAGCCACCCAGGCATCCTGATTGCAGAGATTTCTGTTTTTTCTATTATCTGATGTAAACCAAGCTTCCTGTACAATATGTGGCACTGAGTAGGATATCAATAAAATTTTGAAATTAATGAATAAATGAATTTGAAGTGATAACTTTTCTTGTTTACATGAATCATTTGTTTAAAAGTATCCCTATCTACTCACAGTGATTCATAGGCAATGATACATTAAAGAGAGAACTTGGAGCCTAACAATTTCTAGACCTAACAAGCAACATGTAAAAAATTGTCCTAAAACATGTTTCAAGATTTCTGGGTAAGATACTGGAGTAGGATGACCCTAAGCTCAACTCATCCCATTAATATAATCATGTAAGCATAAATAACCCAGAAAATGACCCAAAGAGAGCCAGCTAAGTGCAAAGGAGAGGCCCCACGGAAGAGGATAAAAAGGCAGAGACAGATCAGAAGCTAAACAGACCTGTGGGAATATCTGTGGGAGGGAGTGGAGAGAGGAGAGAGAAAACAGCACCACACCAAGCATCCCAAGGATGAGGAAGACAAAATCCCATAACATTTGGCTTTGAAAAATAGATGGGCATCATTTCATGGATTCTTACAATCAGTGGGCCTAACACCTGGAATATTAAAAATCAGCCAGCTCAGGTCTGGGAGTGCTGGGAAGAGGAAACTGAATGCCCACCCTTAAAGAGACAGCACAACAAGGTCCCACTAAGATACAGAAGCAGCAATTTAAAAAACACTTGGGGTATGTGGGAGGGAGATTTGTTTACAAATCTCAGAGCATGTGTTGGAGGTACATGGATCATTGGGAGACTTGTCCAGGAGCAAAAAACCTGGCAGTTGCTTTTTCCCTACTCCACACTCCAGCCTATACACACAAACATCTGTGGAAACCAACATTGCGCCAATACTGGCTATCTAGCTTGCTAACAGTACACCCTGCCCCTGAGTTCTCATGCTAACATGCCCCCTTCAGCCACTCAGATGTGGCCAATATTCTTAACACACTGACTCAGAAATGAGGACACAGAGGAAGATGTTTCAAATGAAAGAATAGGACAAAATCACAGCAATAGAGCTAAATGAAATAGAGATAAGTAGCATGCCTGATCGAGACTTTAAAGTAATGGTCACAAAGATTCCCTGGACTTGAGAAAAGAATGGAAGACCTCAGTGAGACCCTCAACAAAGAGATAGAAAACATAAAAAATAACCAATCATAGATGACAAATTCAATAACCACAATGAAAAATGCACTAGAGGTAATATATTGAAGACTAGAGGAAGCAGAAAAACAGATCAGTGACCTGGAAGACAGAGTAAAAGAAAGTAATCAAGCTGAACAGGAGAGGAAAAAAAATAATAATAATAAAAGAAAATAGACTAAGGGAATTCAGTGGCACTCTCAAGCATAATAACATTCACATTATAGAGATCCAAGAAAAAGAAAGAAAAAGGGGGACAGAAATTGTACTTGAAGAAATAAGAGCTGACCACTTCATCTGAATCTGGGGAAGCAAACAGAAATCCAATCCAGAAGGTACAGAAAACTCCCAACAAAATCAAGCCATGGAGGTCCATACCAAGACACAGTAATTAAAATGGCAAAAAGTAATAATGAAGATAATTTTATTATTTTATTTTTTAAAGATTTTATTTATTTATTTATTTATTTATTTATTTATTTATTTATTTGAGAGAGACAAAGATAGCATGAGAAGTGGGGGAGGGGCAG
Organism: Canis lupus dingo; assembly: GCF_003254725.2. NCBI lineage: Eukaryota > Metazoa > Chordata > Mammalia > Carnivora > Canidae > Canis > Canis lupus. The sequence goes on from NC_064254.1 coordinate 38,527,094, forward strand.
AGGGAGAAGCAGATTCCCCTCTGAGCCCGAAGCCTGATGTGGGACTTGATCCCAAGACTCTGGGATCATGACCTGAGCCAAAGGCAGATGCTTAACCCACTGAGCCACCCAGGTGCTTCGATAAAGAGAATTTTAAAAGCAGCAAGGTAAAAGGAAATCATTAAATACAAAACAAACACCACAAGGCTGTCAGCTGATTTTTTACAGAAACTTTGGAGGCCAGAAAACAGTGGCATGATACATTCAAAGTGCTGGAAAAAAACAAAAGCAATACAAAAACAAAACTTGTAACCAAGAATATTCTCTCCAGCAAGGCTATCATCCAAAATAGAAGAGATAGAGTTTCCCAGATAAACAAAGCTGAAGGAATTCATCAGCACTAAACCAGTCCTACAAGAGATATTAAAGGAGATTCTGAGTGGAAAGGAAAGACCTTAAGTAGGAGTAAGAAAAGTAGAAAGCATAGAAGTAAAATAAAATCTACTATTCTGTATATATAAAAGTCAATCAAAGGATTCATAAAATAAAAGGATGTAAAGTATGACACCATATTCCTAAAACATGGGGTAGAGGGAGTAAAAAATGAGTTCAAATTTAAGTAAGTGACTATCGCCTTTTTTTAAAGATTTTATTTATTTATTCATGAGATACACAAAAATACAGAAAGAGAGAGAGGCAGAGGGAGAAGCAGGCTTCATGCAGGGAGTCTGACTTGGGACTCGATCCCAGGTCTCCAGGATCACGCCCTGGACTGAGGTGGCGCTAAACTGCTGAGCCACCTGGGCTGCCCAAGTGGCTATCACCTTAACACAGACTATATGCAGAAGACATTATATATAAACCTAATGGAAACTACAAATCGAAAACCAGTAACACATATGCAAAAAAATAAATAAATAAATAAATAAAAGAGAAGAGAAAGGAATCCAAGTATATCACTAAAGAAAGCCAGCAAACCATGAGAGAAGAGAGCAAGAGAAGAAACAGAGAAGATCTACAAAAACAATCATAAAACAAATAACGAAATGGCAATAAGTACACGACTCCCATTAATTACTTTGAATTCAAACAGACTAAGCATACCAATCAAAACACATAAAGTGATGGAATGGATAAAAAAGCAAGACCCAACTATATGCTGCCCAGACTTACAGACACATGCAGATTGAAAAGGAAGGAATGCAAAAGCATTTATCATGCAAATGAGGGTGAAAAGAAAGCTGGAATTGTAATATTGGATAAAAAAGACATTAAAACAAAGAAGAAAGAAAGACACTACAAAATCATAAAGAGAATAATCCAACAAGAAGACATAACAACTGTAAATGTTGTAAAAACATTCTTGTGTAAATGTGTAAAACATTCTTGTTGATGTAGGAATGGGTTAGGGGCAGATGGAGCCAGTCAGGGAAAGATAAGGGAAAAGCCCAGAGTCAAGCTCCCAGAAATCTGTGAGCTTCCATAAACCCCAAGGACACCAAAAGGCCCAGAGTCAGGGTCTTACCCATCCCAAGAAAACAGAGATAAAACAGTAAAAACAGAGAAAAATAAGAAACCTGGCTCCCTAACTCCAAAATGTTAGGGAGTATCTTTCTTTAATGACTACTAAATAATTACAGAAACTCACCAGACAACAAAGAAATACATTATCAAGGTACTATCAATGGTCCCTGCTCAAACCAAGACAAGAATCTCAAGGCCATGGGCTTCCTGGCTAGGTTCTCAATAAAAGACTGCCACTAAAAGCTTTCAGTGGCAACTCTGTCGGGACCCCTATCATTTATGAGAGCTTTCTCTGTATCTCTGCTTAATAAACTTTTATCATTTTGCTCACTCTCTATTGTCTGCGAGATTCATTCTTTGACTCCATGAGACAAAAACCGAGCTCTCCCATATCATTGTTATAACAAGAAAATATAACAATTGTAAATGTACCCAACATGGGAGCATCCAAATACATAAGCAGCTAATAACACACATAACAGAAGTAGTCAATAGTAATACAATAATAGTAGGGAACTTTAACACCCCACTTACATCAATGGATAGATTATCTAAAAAAAAAATCAACAAGGAAACAGTGGCTTTGAATGGCACATTAAGCCAGATGGATCTAACAGATATATTCAGAAAATTCCATCCTAAAACAGTAGAATACACATTATTTTCAAGTGCACATGGAAAATTCTCCAAAACAGATCAATGTTAGGCCATAAAACAAGTCTCAACAAATTAGAAAACATGGAAGTCATACCATGCATCTTTTCCAGCCACAATACTGTGAAACTAGAAATCAATCACAGGAAAAAAACCTGGAAAGAATACAAATTCATGGAAGTTAAATAACATGCTACTAAACAAAGAATGAGTCAATCAAAAAATCATACAGATTTACAGATGGCCAACAGACACATAAAAAGATGCTCAACATTACTCATCATCAGAGAAATGCAAATCAAAACCACAGTGAGATATCACCTCACACCCATCAGAATAGCTAAAATCAAAAACACAAGAAACAACAAGTATTGGCATGGAGGTGGAAAAAAAGGAACCCCCTTAGACTTTGGTGGGAAGGCAAACTGATACAGCCACTCTGGAAAACAGTATGGTTCCTCAAAAAATTAAAAGTAGAAATACCATATGATTCAGTAATTCTACTACTGGGTATGAAAGAATATGAAAACACTGATTTGAAAAGATGTGTGCACCTCTATGTTTTTATAGCAGCATTATTTATAATAGGCAAATTATGGAAGAAGCCTATGTCCATCGATTGATGAATGTATAAAGTCGTAGTATATATACACAATGAAATATTACTTATCCATAATAAAGAATGAAATCTTGACATTTGCAACAACGTGGTTGGATACAGAGGATATAATGCTAAGTGAAATCAGTCAGAGAAAGACAAATACCATGTGATTCCACTCATATGTAGAATTCAAGAAACAAAACAAAGAAAAGAGACAAACTAAAAAATAGACTCTCAGCTATAGAGAACAAACTGATGGTTACCAAAGAGAAGGTGGATGATGGGAAGGGTTAAATAACTGAAGGGGATTAAAAATACTTATAATGATAAACAAAGTGTGTACTCTGTATATATACTTATTGTGTGAGCTTCTATAGTAGCTGACTGTACACTTTAACATAACGTTGTATGTTAACTATACTGGAATTAAAATTAAAAAAATAAAATAAGCCTCCAAAAAATATTAAGTAAAAAAAAAGAACCAAAAAATGCCATTTCTTGGAAATAAAATGTGTAAATGATAAAGCCACCTCTAATATTATTATACCTAGACTTGAGGTACATTTCCTGACCCCAGTAGGCCATGTGAGACTATTAGAACAGTGTCCATTAGTTCTGAATGGATTATGTCTTGAATGCAGAAGAAACAGGCTATTTATTTATAATTTGCCCAGAGAGAGACTAGGTCTTATAATTATTTTTGCATAATACAAAACACAGAATTAAATGTGATCTAACAAATGATTTCTGGATACTTCTGGATGCAATGTTCAGCATTGTATAAGCACTACATACTACATCAAAATAGATTAAAGCATACCTTAGTCTTGCATTCCATTGAGAAGATAATAAAACAGCAATTGCTTTTTCTTCTTTGAGGGACTACATGGAGAAACCTTTAAAGGATGTCATCATACAGATGTATCTAATTATCGATGTCTCATATTATATTTAAAAACATAAAATTGAATAAATCCAGCTAACAAATGGTAATTTGTATACACGCTTACAGTGTGAGCTTCTATCGTAGCTGACTGATTGATCTTGCATTAGTGACTGATTTGCCTTCAGTAAGCATGAAAGAACCAAAAAATAAACAAATTTCCTCCCACCTTAACCAGACCTCCACTGAGACAGAAACTAGAAATAAAAATGGCCTCAAGCCAAGCAATTAGTGGAGTTCTCAAGAAAGGAAATTGCAATTTTTGGATGGGTCTTTATTAGCAGCCATTAAGATGTCTCTGGATCAGCAATGGGTCTGCATATTATTCCCTATGGAACTAAAGAAGCACAGTTGACAAATAAAAGGAGATGTGAATTTAAAAAGTCAAGGAGCAAACACTTCTATGCCTAATAATGTGATAGACAAATTTCATTAAGGAGTAAGTATGAATCAGGAAATTAGATCTACAGCTAGAGATTGTAAATATTGGCAAGGGTTCTGGTTTGTTTGACAAGACCAATGACTTTTTTTATGGTTATGACACATTTTCTCTGATCACTATGGGCTTTACCACTTCTTATTGTTTTACATGGATTTGGTTCTGAAGTGTATATTACTTGCCTGGACCTCAAAATATTCTAGGCAGATGCTATGGTCTCTGAGATTTAATGTTCTAAGAAGATGCATGTGTATGTGCATTATTTACCCATTTGATTTATACAATGTCTACCCATTGGAAAACTGGAAAAATATAGAAATATTTTTTCAATCCACGCTGATTGGTACACGTGGCTGTTTGAGAAGATATTTCCTTTTTGTCCCCATGTATAAGAAGAACTGTAATGTGGGACCCAGAGCACCAATATTCTTCCCTATTTCAGGAACTGGATTGCCAAAGAAAACTACCACTGATTTTTCTGCTAAACTACCATACAGCTTTGTCTCATTCCCAAGTCATTATTTGTCACTTGGAAATTTGAAGCCTAAGGTGGAAGCAAACGCAATGAGTTGGGTAGGTTTAAAAAAGGTTCATGGAGAGTCGTACACTGACTGCTAAGGTTGTGTTTTTCAACTTTTCTGTACCTTAGACTCACCTGGGAGGTTTTTGAAAAAAAATACAATTGCTTGGTGCCTTCAAAGGCCTCCTCAAAGACACTAATTTCATTGGTCTGGGTGCAATTCAGGCATTTGTATTAAAATAAAAACAAAACAAAACCTCCCCAAGTAATTCTAATGAGTAATCAGAGAAACCTTTGGGTTTTAAGATGCAACCAAGTGGCACTTGAGACCAAGACATACCTTAAACAGATGCTTCAAGAGCGGAATAAATTGAGTTATAATTCTCCCCCAATTCTCCTTTGAGTCCTATCAGCCCCCAATACTGATATACCCATTCAGATTTGTGTTTTGAAATTAGAGACCTCCAGCCTGCTTTGCACTCACAGCCTACTGACATCCACATGGAGGATACAGATCTCTACAAACAGAATCATGTCCAGAAGTTCTAGAGAGATCTCTTACAGGGTAAAGGGTTGCCTGTAGAGAGGGTAGGTTTGCTATATATACAATCCTGAGAAGAAATTTCTCACTGGAAAATTTGGAAGTGACATTGTTTTAACCTCCTTGTTCCCAATATATAACAAAGAAATATGACCTTCCTTAGAGGCACAGATGTGTGATACTTATCAGAGCCATAATATCTTAGGAAAAAATTATTTAAAAATAAACACCATACAGAGTGAAAAAAAAAAAAAAAGTCTGGCTCTGGGATCACATTGCCTAATGCCCAGTTAATATTTCCCTCTAGGCATCTTACTAGCCACTGAAATTTAATACATTCAATAATGAATTAACTTTCTTTTCCCATTTCTACACTTTCAAGCCTCAGCTACTGGAGATCCATTTCCTCATCTGCAAAATGAGAGGTTTAGGCGAAGGTGCTCTCAAAGGGCCCTTCCAGCTCTGAAGCTATAATCTGCCAGGCAATTCGCAGTTCATGACTAATGCTTGTACACTCCTCTAGAGCTTATTTCTCTGAAATGTACTGCTTTCAAATTATTTAAAATCATTATATTCTTACTGTGTTAATTATATATTGTTCACATTTTTTATCTAACCAAATAAAGCAAATTGAGCATTGTTGTAAATCACTGTAAGATCAGAGAATGAGGAGCGATGAGGCAAGCTCCAGAGGAGGGTTCCCACTCCAGGCCACGTCCAGACCCTGGGCCTTGCTAACCTGCCTGAGTCTGCTGAGACTGGCAACAGTAGCCCACAGACCCCAGCAGCAGAAATGAAGCATCCTTTTAAAACTTTCTACTCCACCTTATGCTTCCTAGAACATTTCTAATTTCACTAGACAGAGTGGTTTCTCAGTTCAGAAGAAAATAGCAGTGGTCACAAGGGGAGTACAGCCCCAGGTTCTGTATTGTATACAGAGAAGGTGGGGCTGTCTAAGGGCAAGGCTGAGCTGGGGAAAAGGAAGAAATCTCGAGCTCCCAACTGTTCAGTGGAAGAGAAGTCTTTGCCACAATCCCCCACTCCTGCTCTCCACGTGATCACAGAGAACCCAAGGTTTTATTTGTGTATCAGAGAAATAAACCTTGAATACAGGTCTAATGGGAAATTGAGAGGAGTTCCAGGACTCTAACATGTTTACTTTTCAAACACCTACCTCTGGGATAGGCATCAAAGTAAGAATCAATAGCTTTTATGTCCTGTTTACTCTTTCCTAGGTAAAGTGCCTCTTTACTACTAGAACATTTTCTCCTTGTCCCTCTAGTTAACACAAGGTATATCAGAATGGATTTCAGGTTCTTTTAGGTGGCTGTCAATTTGTCGTGTTTGTAGCTGTTCCACCCAAATGGTGAAATGTTACTATCTTTTAAGAAGCATAAGTTACAGTTATGTTCATCATTGAACTGTGACTGCCTTGATGTTAGCATGCATGAAGTATGAAATATTCCCAAAGAATTTTTTAAAAAGAGGAAATGTGACTTTACAAAGAGAAATAGAACTGTCAAGAACTATAACTGCCTTATACTGACTTGATCGAAAATCTCTTTTTATAGGTAGCTATTGTGAAACCAAATTAAAAGCATTTTTGATGCTTGTGGAACAAGAATAAATAGAGACACTTGTACATTTGAATTTTTGCATGTTTTGAAAGCTTAATAGCACAGTATTTTCATGCATCATTCTCCATAAAGGATACCAGACCTGCACAACCCACTTACTACTTTGTTCCCTGGATCATTCTTGCTTGGCTATTGTCACCCTGTCTTAGCCTTCTACTTGTATATATTCATGCACCTTTCATCCTTAGAGTGAACCTAATGATCAAAAAACATTTTCTCTTTTGGTAATATTTGTTATTTTATCTCATTCTTTATGCTTATTTTATTCTTTAAGGGAAAAATGATTTTTCCTAATTTCTAAATTTGTAGGCTGCTACCTACTATTCTTATCTTCTGCTCATATTTTACTAATTTTTTATAACTAATATTTGAAATACATAATTAAAACAGTTGTAATGGGTGCACAGCTTATCTCTTCAATCCCAATGGATGGTGGAGACATTTTGTGTTTCCTTGAGTAAAACAAATTCCAGTCCATCTTTTTTTTTCTCAAATAGTCTCTAGTTTTTTATTTTGTTGTTTCTTGTAGCCAAATATGTAATGTGATATATTTTTCCAGAAGATATATCTTATTTTAAAATGTAGAGTCTTAAAAGAACCCTAAAATTTTATGATCCCATTTTGGTGTTAGTCGTGTCCAATATCATATCCTCCTTGACAGATAAATGCACTATGGCAACAGTATTGTTTTTATTCTCATGTCACAATGTATGCTCAGAATACTGATTTATGAGTACAATGGGAGTCTAAGAGTTGTACATTAAATTGTAGGGCAATGAACTGATAAGATAGAGCCTTATTGCTTTATCTGTTCCAATCTCTTCTCCTTATTCCACCTGGTAACCATCCCTGTTTGTTCAGCCATTTTATCTGTATTCATAGTTTTGAACCTCCATCCCCAGCAGAACATGTATTACACAGTGCTCTTTCCATTACTGACCTGATTTTGAGATCCTCAAAGATAATACCCATTTGTTGTCCATTTTTGAATACTCAGTATCCAAATGTTTGTTTTTGAACTGAATTATTTTTACCATTTTATTTAATATCTTCATAACTTAAGCTGAAAATATCCTGCCATTTCTCCTACAGAGGTACTCCAGAGATGACGTTATTTATTTTGTAAGATTCTGATACAGTCTTGATGGATTGCATTAGAATAAACACCATTCTTTGGTTCCGTGGGATCACATATTTCTGGAGCTTGCACATTTCAGCTACAGAGTGGGAATAGGTATGGGCATTATTTTAAATTTTCAATGTCAAATATATCCTGAGCAAAAATGTGAAACTATGTTTAATACAAAACATAACTTAAGCAAAACATTTAAGTTGTCATTGAGACTTTATCAAATACAATTTAAAGTAACTTAAAGTAATTACACTTTACTCAGAGCTATCAATAGGTGAACTTTTCAAAGCAACTATCACTGTAATGTAATTTAGATATGAAGTTTTCTAGTTATTTGCATAATGATGATGGTGTGTGTCTGTGTGTGTGTGTAAGAATCTCTCTTTACCCTGCCTAAAGGTATCCGTTTCAAAATCCTTGTCACCATTTCATGGCTCTGGTTTAGCCATTCCCATTTTCATGAGTATGTGAAACTCTTCCACTAGGATTGACTGACTCCTTGGAGTTATATATAAACTCCACTTTTCCAGCATCCTAACTCGAGACTTGGACAACAAAACCAAAAACCTGAAGTGATGATTCCTTTCTTCTACTAAGAGGTATTTTCTCTTTTAATATTTCTTACTTTTCATCATCAAGTTTGTCATTTATCTTTAGAAATCACTTAATTTACCCAGAACTATAGCCACTCAGTTGTAAATACTATTCAATTTACTACTAATAATACAAAAGATCATGTACAAATTGTTAAGCATTAAAAAGGAAAAGATATAATTCTTTGTAAAAGACACAATTCTCAGAGACTACAATCTTCTTGGGAAGGAAAATAAACAATGAAAGAGTTAAGTTAGGTAGTTCTATCTGAAGAATGCTCTACTGTATCTGAATATATCTGGAAAAATTGTTTGAGATAGTCTCGGTTATGCTGTGGTAACCAATGACTCCAAAATCTTAGTGGCTTATATCAATTAATGTGTATCCTGCTCACATAACACTTCTAATATGTTGTAGGCAAGCTCTGCTATTCATAGTCTTACAGTAATCACACTGATGGAGGCTCCACCTTGATATATGGTTCTAAATTATCAAAGCAATTAAAAAAACACAGTACAGTAAATCACACGGTAACTCTGAAAATCCAGAAATGACATATAATATGTTCTTTGTACAAATTAGGAGGTATGCATGATGATTATCACAAGTTAAAATGGTGGAAATGTGAGAGAAAAACATTGGTTGAAGCAGCAAGATGGGAAAATCCATATCATGTAAATAAATATATTTGCTCAGATGCAAAAACCATAGGGATGTTGGACATCTCCATAGACTTTAGAAGAGTAAGGACTTATATAAACCAGTTCAGGGATCCCTGGGTGGCGCAGCGGTTTAGCGCCTGCCTTTGGCCCAGGGCGCGATCCTGGAGACCTGGGATCGAATCCCATGTCGGGCTCCCGGTGCATGGAGCCTGCTTCTCCCTCTGCCTATGCCTCTGCCTCTCTCTCTCTCTCTCTCTGTGACTATCATAAATAAATAAAAATAAAAAAAAAAAACAGTTCAGGCATTCAACTTTTCGGTTAGTTTATATAATTTAAACTACCTTTTTATAAGGCAGCGTTAATTGCTTAGTCCCTATACTTCACATAATTTCTTGCTATAAAGGATATATTTAAGTAATGTGAGCACATTACCACTCATATGAAAAGCATAGGGATTTGTATATAGTGATGATTTTCTGGAAATGTATGAATAAGCTAAAATTGAAATAATGTTTTTCAAAGTTATGAAAATTGTCATTGATTAATTGCTTATTAAATAAACAAAAGCAAAATGTTAATTTTATGCTTGTCTTCCTTTAAGGGAAGGGAGAACTGTAAGGTTACTCAGGCTTATGTCTCAAACCAAAAGTGAAGTGTCAGTGTCACTGCAAAGGTGCTGGGATGTGTGGCCTTCTCTAAGTCTCAGAAGAAGCAAAGGATTGAATATCAGTGAACATGATTCTACTATACACAAACATTATAGGCTTAACATGGATGGAGGTTGCTGATAAGAAGCAGTATCCTAGGTGAGAGCAGGATATTTTCTGCTTATTCCTAGAAAAGCTTTGCTTTCAGGTCAGGTTTAAATGCCTCTAAAATGAAATTCCCTAATCTTCTTTTGACTTCAGACTATGCTCCAAGCCTTAGTTTTCTTATTTATCAAATGAAAGATTTAAAATACATGCTTACAAAATTCCCTTACAAATACACTATATTGAGGTGTAAAAAACAGTTCCATAGATATGATATGGCTCTACATTTATTTTTATAACAGCTCAGTTTTCCAAGCAGAGCTCCAAAATATAAGGAGAATGTACTGATTGAGTGCCTAGCCATAATAAGGGCTTTTGTAGATGTATTAATGAATGCACAGCCAGCTAACATGAGGGTGCTGTTAAGTTTTTATTGTTTTGCAGTAGGCTGCAATATTAATAGATTATATTTAAATAATTTTAAAAGCAAAATAGATTTTAAATAGCACCCAGCCCAATTCTCTTAGTCTAAAATAAAGAACTTGAGGAATTGGGTAATTAAGGGATTTTTCTAAGGTTATACTAGTGACTTCCTCAGCGTACAGCCTGAGAACAAGGTTCTTCTTTCATGTCTGGAAGATGAGGCCACAAACAACTTTCTCCCCCTGGTAGCAATGCAGTCCACACCACCAATGGTGGCTCTCTCCAGGCTCTCAGGAGCTCTCACTCTTTCTCTTTAATGCTAGATCCTAACTGCAATCAAAAGGTACTTTAAACATCCTTTTTTTTTTTTAAAAAAAAAAAAAAGGTTTTTTAAACATCCCTTATTACACATTATCATAGAATGTTGAAAGTAGATTGTATATATATGTATATATATATGTGTGTGTGCTATAAATTATTATATATATAATATATAGCATATATAATATATATAACATATATAATTATATATTGTATAATATATATAATTGTGTGTATATATATATATATATAATTCTTGGTTCTGCTCTACATAGTTACTTAAAATAATGTTTATTTCTCTTCCACCTGATATACCTTTAAGTTTATAAAGACAATGAGTATATTTTCCATCCCCTGTTAAATGTCTTATTCCAGGCTAACCTTCCTAAATTTCTCTCAAAATGGCACGTTTTTAGAAGCTTTTATTGTTAAAATCACATCATTCTAATCATGCTTCCATTTATTAAGAACCCTTTTTTAACACTGTGCTCAGAACCCAGAGCCATGCTCCAATGTCTTCTGACATGTGCACATAAAATGGCATCACATTTAATCTTCTGAAAACTATGCTGGATTTGTATCAAATGATAAACTCTAGATTTGCATTCATTTTCTAGGTAACCAAGTCCCATTGTCAGCTCACAAGAAATGTTATTAATGCAGATCTCTTCTATTTATTCTTGTGAAGTTGCTTTGTGGCTTTTTTAAAATAACTATTGTTACTGCATATTGTTATTGCTACTATCTCTCTTCAGGTAAAAAAAAAAAAAAGTCTTGAACAGAAGAATTGGTTTGGCATAGCTAATTAACATCATTCCTGATTAGGTAGACTGCACCCTTTGAGTCAGGATCTCAAATATAATCCAATGAATAGTAGTCAGGAAGATGAGGCAGCCCTCTCAGAAAGCATATGATGAAGGAGAAGTCAGAGAGGGTTAACTTTACCTTGCAGGGCAACTATATGTATGACAAACATGTTTTCTCAGCTGGTTGTGGTACAATTGGGTAATCTCTGCAGGTCACAATTCCCCTTCCCTGATGCCTGCTCCACCTCTGACCCACAGTGATGGGCACCAAGTTCACACTGGGATTCATAACCATCATGCTTTTAGTCTTTGTAACCATATTCACTCAACTGTAGTTGATTGGTTAAGCTTTGTATATCCAACACCAGTGGGCCAATCAGAATCCCTCTTCTGGGAATCTGGAATTGGATTGAAAAGAAAAATTTAATCTCCCACTATGTAACTAGATTTGTAATATCTAAAATTGAAAGCTAATGATGGCCATACTTTCTTGCTTTATCATAAGAACTGAGAAACAGAGAAAGCTGGTGGATCCAAGAACAGAGATTGAAGGAAATGCAATGAAAAAATAAGGATTAGGGGCAGAGAAAAAAATCCTCATGTCATTTAAGTTCCTGATGCAGTCTTCTGTATGAATTTGGCCACATTTCTGTCCCTGAAGATACAATTATGTAGCTGTACAATTAATCTCTTCCCTTTTTTTTCTAGAGCTAAGTCCAGTTGACTTTCATTACAACAACCAAAACAGATATAAACATAATAGACATTTTCCTGTCTTGTTAAGTTTTTTTTTTAAGATTTTATTTATTTATTCATGAGAGACAGACAGAGAGAGAGAGAGAGGCAGAGACACAGGCAGAGGGAGAAACAGGTTCCATGCAGGAAGCCTGAGGCAGACTCAATCCTGGGTCTCCAGGATCACACCCTGGGCTGAAGGCGGACCTAAACCGCTGAGCCACCCAGGCTACCCTGTGTTTTAAGTTTTGTCTTTCTGAAAATATATTACAAGTATCATATTACTGTTTTACATTTATCTTTCATTATTTTCTTCTTTCCAGTTCTTATACTTTTAAAAATTTGATAGCACATGGGTGGTTCACTCAGTTAAACATCCAACTCTTGATTTTGGATCAGGTCATGATCTCAAGATCATGGGATCAAGCCCTACATCTAGCTTCTCCCTCAGCAGATTCTCTCTCTCTTCTTCTGCCCCTTCCTCTCATACTCTCTCTCACACACAAATAAATAAATATCTCTTAAAAATAATTGATCTCAACAAAAGGGCTTTTATACTACCATTGTCCTTCTGCTATTTTAATCCTTCTTTAGAATTGTTATTAAATGGTCAGTTTCATTCTTTTTGTTCTTTCTTTTGTTATCTCAATCCTTATGAATTATCACCATTTTATCTTTCCTTAATTATAAAATGACTCTCATTTTTTGGAGCATTTGTGATATTCCTAGTGTCTACAATATGAGTGATTGTGTTTATCTCTCCTAGGCTACTTAAGGCTCTAAGATGAAGTTATGGCTCCAGTATTAATCAATCTTTTCATGTGTATGAGGAGAATCTATTTCCTTCACTTCTTCTTATTGCTTCTAGTAGGTGAGTAAATTCCCTTATTATATTTTAATGATACATTTTTGGATAAAGGGAATAGTTCAGGGAATAATCACTTTAGAACTAATTCATACAAAGAAGCAAGACATCTTCAAAATTATGTCAATTGAAAAATAAAATTCAATTTTTATTTAATTGACATGAATTATAAAATTTGTATAGATGCTTCCAATAAATATTTGTAACTATATGCTGAAGAGGGATGTGGAAGGAAGGAAGGAAGGAAGGAAGGAAGGAAGGAAGGAAGGAAGGAAGGAAGGAAGGAAAGAAGGAAGGAAGGAAGGAAGGAAGGAAGGAAGGAAGGAAGGAAGGAAGGAAGGAAGGAAGTTAGTTCTCATACATTTATTTTTTAAACTTATTTTGTCACTCACTGCCCCTTACAATTTGTTTTTATGCACCATCTGTATGTCATCTTTGGATAAATGTCTGTTCATGTCTTCTGCCCATTTTTAAATTGGATTATTTGTTTTTTTTTTTTTTTTTTGGTGTGGAGTCATATAAATTCTTTATATGTTTTGAATTCTAACCCTTTATCAGACATGTTGTTTGGAAATACAGAATAGGTGATTACCAAAAGGGAGGTGGTTGGGGCATGGAAGAAATACGTGAAAAGGATTAAGAATCCAAGTATCTTCATGAACACTGAGTAATATGTGGAATTGTTGAATCACTATATTGTACAACTAAAACTAATATAACACTGTATGTCAAGTACACTGGAATTAAAATAAAATAAAATAAAAGTGAATAAGACATTTTAAAAAGTTATTCTTGTGGAGTAATCTTCACCTATAATTGGATAAAAATTCCAACAGAGTTATGACTTTTGTCTTTTAAGCAACGAACATGCATATTGTCAATTGGTTGCAAATACAAATCCAATTCAGAAATTAAAATTTCTGATCCAATCCATTCATCAATCTTTAATCTTGTTCTAAAGGCTAATCACAGCACCATTACCTTATATTGTGTCCACAGACAACATTGGTTTTCTTTCTTACTAGTCTTCTCAATATCCCAAATACAGAAATCATATTTCATATTTTTTAATGTGTCACAAAGCCACCTCCATTACAAGGCTTATATAGTACACCTGCTCACACTTACTTTTACTTTCCTGAGGAATAAAGACACAGTGCAGCAACACCTTTTCCAGAGAAATTTTGTAACCACTCTCTTCAGTCTCTAGAGTCTCTTCAGCCAGCATAACTAACACATTCACATCCTTTATCTGGCTGAAGGAACCAAGGGCCATGAAAATGTCTTTGCACATATAAGTTGTGTTAAAGTCATTTTGATCTCTGTTATCCACTGTATTGCTACTGAAGTAAAGATAGAAGAGAAACAATGCTTTTTGCCATTTGACTTTACAATCACTCTAATTTTAAAAATAAAAAGAATCAAAAAATAATTTTAAAAAGTATTTTTATTTAAACACTTGATTTGAAGAATAGTTTATAATATATTGAGTTAATTATTCACTGGTTCCTAAATATGTTTATTTGCAAAGGCTGATATTGGTCCTTATTCTCCTTTGCTTATCTTGTTTCTTTGGTAGACCAATCCTATTTACCACCCACCAACTGGTTAGGTTACTTATACTAGAAAAGAGTGATTAGTCCTCACATCAGATTTAATTCCATTTCTATTAGCTCAGCTACGGCCTTTATTTGATCAAATTTTGAAGAACATTTCCCTAATAATAACTTTTTCTTTCCAAGCAACAATAAAGATGACATTAATGATTTATGTGACACTTCATATTAGTTTTTAGTAATTCTCAGATTTTTTTTCTGTACTTTGACTTAATATCTAATGTAATTATTTATAGAAGGTAGGTTTGGGTTGTGCACTACGTTTCCTAGAAAGACTAAAATTTGTGAGACAGGATGACCTCAACTTTGGATTGCAGAACCGAAAAAGAGAGTCATGATGTTTTGTTCACTCATGCTGTATTTTACCTGTAATTCTTTACTTTATGTTGATTCAAGTGCACACTAGAAGCTTTAAGACAAATTGATTTCCCTTCAAAAGCTTAAAACTCAAAATAAGAAGCCTTAATACCTTAAACCTCACCTAATGAGACTAAAGAACAGTGTCTGGAACTATTAGCATCCCATGCCCTTTGACTTTAGCCAAGCAAAGATTGAGAAATCTGGTATTTAGCTGACAGATTATGCTTCATAGGAATACAATTTTTATTCAAATGACATGATCATCTATGTAAAACGACCTGAAGAATTTACAAAAGTAAAAATAGCCCACTTGGAACTAAGAAACAAATATAGCAAGGTCATAGTATATAAAGTCAATGTGCAAAGTCCATTACTTTCATCTATAGCAGCCATGACCAATTGGAATTTTTAAAAAATTTAAACATATCATTTACTATAGCATCCAAGAAAATGAAATATTTAGGGATAAATCTTAAAAATATATACAGCACCTTTATGTGGAAAACTACAAAACACTGAGGAAAAACTCAAAGATGTAAATAATTGGAGAGATTGTGTTCATAGCTTCACTATTGTTAAAATGTCAATTGTTCCCAACCTGATTAATAGATACAAAGATACAACACAATTCCAAATAAAACTCCTACTGGGTTTTTTGTAGATATCAACACACTGATTCTAAACCTTATATGGAAACACAAAGAATATAGAATAGCCCACATATACTGGAAAAGAACAATGCTAGAAAGCCAGACCAGAATTACCTAATATTAATTCTTTCTATAGACCTTCATTATTCAAAAGATAGTGGTATTGGTGAAAGAATAAACACATAGATCAATGAAAAATATAGATGGCCCAGAAATAGACTCACACGAATATAGTCAACTTATTTTGACAAACATATGAAGACAATTCAATAGAGAAAGCATAGTCTTTTCAATAAATGGTGTTGAAATTATTAAATGTCTATATGCAGAAAATTGAACTTAGACACAGAGCTTATATTTTACACAAAATTAACTCAAAATGGATCATAGGCTTAATTGTAAAATGCAAACTACAAAATTTCCTGATGGAAGTCTCAGAGAAAGTCCATGTGAATTGGGGAAAATTGATAAACACATCCATACAATGAGACACTATGAAAAGAAATGAGCTATGAAGTCATGCAAACACCTGGATTGATCTTAAATGAATAATTCTTAGGAAAGAAGCCATGCTGAAAATGTTATATATTGTATTCCATTTATATGAGATTCCAAAAAAGGAAAAACTTTAGACACGGTAAATAGGTCAGTGGTTGCCAGAGATCTGGGGAGAGAGAAGGTTTGAATTGGTTAAGAACAGGTTATATTTTAGGGTGACAAAACTATTTTATATGATACTGTGATGGTGGATATGTCACTATGCATTTATCAAAATGCTTAGAATGTCTACATCATACAGAGTAAATTTTAGTGTATGCAAACTTTAAAAAATCACTGAGGCAATCAGGATCCCAGGATGAAATACAGATGGTAGCAAAAGAATCTAACTGTACTTTAAATGTATGAAATAAACTTACTAATGAGAGTGAAGGAAAAGTTGCTGACTTAAGTAATTTTGGAAATGAGTAGAAACTATATGGCCAGTGACTAAAGGAACTTCACATTATAATTGTACTCTGGTTGATAAACTATTTCCCTCAGGAGTATGGATTAAAATTATAATACTGCTATACATCTCTAATGGTATTGGACAATTAAGTAAATGGATGGAGGATAGTTGGAGTCAGCTTTCTCACTGTTGGAGTATGAATTTACAGATAAGAAAGGGGAGAAAGCTTGAATTCTTCATAAGGTAATGAACTACATTTGAAGATATTTATGTGAATTATTGTTAAGCTTAATATAAATATAGATGGATACATATAGAAATATTTATAGATATGTGTATATACCTGTGTTAGTTTACACACCTGTATGCCCCTGCTCTGATAGCTGAGACAGCCTAGGAGTAAATGTATACCCAGTACCCAGATCTTACTTTCTGATACTCTTCTCCAATAAAATTGACTAAGAAATGGTTGATTCTAGGGCGGAGGCAAAAAATATACAAGATGAACATAGACCATTGTATTACACCAGAAATTAAGGAGATGCTTAGCACAAACACATGCACACACCCACATACATATGAGAGTATAGTAGTACTAAGTTGTAACCCATAGAATGAATAGCCATGTGTCCATATTGATATAACTAGATGATTGAAAAAAATAAAAAATTGGGAGATTAAGCAAATTTCACATGCAGTAAAATTCCAAGGAATTTACTACATGAATTATGTAAATTATATAATTAAATATACATTAATTATAATATATAATAACTATTATATATTTATATAATATATTTATATAATTATATATTTATATAATATATTTATATGATTATATATTTATATAACATATTTATATGATTATATGATTATATATTTATATAATTATTTATATAATTATATATTTATATAATTATTTATATGATTACATGTTTATATAATTATTTATATAATTACATATTATAAATTATATAATTTATGATGGAGTATAATTTCTCCTCAATTTTTTTTCTCTTTAATTTTTATGTTGCACGTAGATACTTCTTTCCAAAAGCTACCAATGAAAAGGAGGGGGAAATAAAGTAATTTTACACTTACAAAAGAGTAACTTAACTCACCAAACAAAGAGAAACTGTACAGAAATCTGACAAACACTATTTCAGCCAAGTTAGCAAGGTTAGCATCAGTGGTGGGCATTCACATAGATAGCATGTACTCCTGACATAATGTGATGAGAAGGTCAGTTTACCTCTATGTTCTTCATCCCCAAAGTCCATGACCCCAATATACTCATGAAAAAAAACAAACCCCAGTTAACAGATATTCTACAAGATGTCTAACCAGTATGCCTCAAAACTGAGGAACTGCCACTCTCTATAGAAGCCTAAGATAAGAAGATATGACTAAATATAATGTGATATTCAGGATGAGATTCTGGAAGAGAAAGAGGATATTAGGTAAAAACTAAGACAATTTGAATAATATATGTAATTTGTTCATCATAATGTACCCCTATTATTCATTACTTGGACAAATATACCATACATACTAATGTAAAATAAGAGAAACAATAGGAAAAACTGATTATAAGTGGGAACTCTTTGCTCTACCATTGCAACTTTCCTGTAAATCTAAAAGTATATTTAAAAACAAACAAAAAGAGTGCTTATGCCAGAAATATGCTTCTTAGGAGTAAAGCCACTTAACAGTCATTTGGCCTTGAGCAATTAAATTTTTCTAATTGTGGTTTTTTTTAATTTTTTATTTATTTATGATAGTCACAGAGAGAGAGAGAGATAGAGAGAGAGAGGCAGAGACACAGGCAGAGGGAGAAGCAGGCTCCATGCACCGGGAGCCCAATGTGGGATTCGATCCTGGGTCTCCAGGATCGTGCCCTGGGCCAAAGGCAGGCTCCAAACTGCTGCGCCACCCAGGGATCCCTGCAATTAAATTTTTATTCCTGTTTCCCCATCTGTAAAATGCAGAGAATAACACACAACTAATATCCTTGTAGAGAATGTTACATAATATAGGCAAAAGGCTTATAGCAATGCCTAGCACATAGTTAGCATTACATACATTAGTTATTGTTTTGTTCTGTTCCTATCATTACTCTATGCCATTTCTGCTCTACCATTCTGCTGCTCTGGACACATATTCCCTAATATTTTCTCTAGTGGGAACTAAGTAAAGCTAAAGCACAGTGGTTCCTAACTAAGGGCAATTTTGTACCCACCTCACATTTGGAAATGACTAGATACAACTTTGGTTGTCATGCCTGGGTAGAAATAAACTGCTGGCCTGTAGAAGCCAGGACTGCTGCTAAACATTCAACAATGTTTAAGATAGGCTATCAATGACAAGTAATTGTCACTCCAAATTGTCAACAGGGCAGAAGCTGTGAAACACCCACTGGTATCTTGCTTCCCATACCACTCTTTTGGGTGGGTACAGAAAATGGAAAGATGCTCATTTATACACTTTAATGATAGCCTCAGTCTTCTATCACAGGTCTGTTTTCTTTTTAAAAGATTTGTTTATTCATTCTAGAGAAAGAAAGAGGGCAATAGCACGAGTATGTGCAAGTGTGTATGGAGGAGGGCAGAGGATGAGGGAGAGAATCTCAAGCAGACTCTCAACTAAGCATGGAGCCCAAGGCAGGGCTCATCCCAGGACCCTGAGATCATGACTTCATCTGAAATTAAGAGTCAGACACTTAACTTACTAGGCCACACAGGTGCCCCACAGGTCATATGTTTTCTATAAATCAGGAGACCTAAGACTCTAAGATACATGTTAAAAGCCTCTTAAAGCAATAACCAAATTAGCACATCTATAGTAAAACTACAGACACATTAAATTAACTGCAGCGTCCTTGTTCTTTTTGAAGTTTTCACATATCTGCTGAGCCAGGAATTGTTGATCTATAGTAAGCTTTTTCCCCATAAAGACACCATAAGCATTAATAAATTTTATTCAAAATAATTTAGGATATTAAAACCACATAGTGAAGAACATAGACATAGCTATAATTCCATTAATTTGTGAACAATTTATTCCAATTTTAAATGGGAAAATATCCTGCTTTTAGAAAGTATTAATAAAGAAAAAGTCCTTATGTTTTTTTTTTGTTTTTTTTTTTGTTTTTTTTTTTTTTAAAGTCCTTATGTTAAGCATCAAATGCTAGGATATTAAATACAACTGTCTTAAAAGACATTTAAAAACTATTTGTTTTTTTGTTTGTTTGTTTGTTTTTTGGTTAAAAATTATTTGTAACCAGAATGTTCCATACTGTCTGACTCAACTTGCATTAACTCAGCCAGACTAAAAAGAGTGCAGATATAATGGGAGGTTTTAGAAAATACTAACTCCTTGATATGGAAAAAAATACTAACTTTAGTTGCTTATAGGAAAAAAAATAATTTCTATTATTTAGTGTTTACCTACATATAAATGTGTAATATGTTTGTTTCATATTAAATATTTATGCAGACCAAGATACCTTGACAAGTTCCTTCTCTCTACCTTTCTCTTCCAAAAGTACTATGTCATTCTATGGTTATAAATTTAAAAATGTATATATAAATAAAGGCATGATATACAATGAAATATATGTCATGTTTTTAATAAAGAATGTTGTATTTGAAGTTTTCATCAATATCTTATTGACCAATTTCAGAGATTGATAATTAATACCAGAAATTTAGAGCTGTGTATCTTAACTATATACTGTTGCCAGAGCAGTTCTGTGGAAAATTGTGGAGAAGGAAATCTAAGATATATGAAGAGTTTTAAAGACTTTTTTAGTCAATTTCTGGAGTGCTTTATGAACTTTCAAAATCCTTGTCAGACATGGAATGCTGTATCTCTCCAGTTGTCAGCAACTTTCATGAAAACATAAGTTCTTTGAAAGCAAAAATTGTTATTTTTGCCCAAAACTAGATTCTCAGAAACTAATTCATTTTTGTAATAAATATTTTAGGATAATGAAATGACTATGGTTCTGGTTCCGGCTGTGACAAACTTACCCCCCATTCTGAAGTACCTAAAATAAGATGAACAAAATAAAAAAAGATGTAAAAATTTATAAATAAATAACTCTCTGTGGGCACTATACAGTAACCAACACTAAGCTACAATTCTTGAGGGAAGGAAAGCATACCAGTATATTTACACTAGTTCTCTGCCAGAGGGTACTTTCTGAATTGTAGTGCTTCAATACTGATTCACTTCAATACTACTGAGGCAGGAAAAATGGGGGAGGGAGCAGGGCACCAGGAAGAAAGCATTTGCAGCATAGAAGCTGAAAGTATTTACAGAAAAGAAGCTCTAAAAACCTTTGAAAACAAATAAAACAAAAACCTGAAATATTTCCATTAGGTCTTTGGCCAACTCCTAAACTATGTAAAGATTGAGACTATTGGAGATGAGATAAAGGAAAGATACCGAGGCAGAGACAGAGAGGAAATGTAGTTAAATGGAGCCTGAGAGCTACTCAGGTATTTGATAGGTCATAAATGTTGGAGAAATGCTGAGGTTCGGGTCCAGCCGTAGCGGAGGAATCTTGTTGCGAACATTTACCATTGAGCTGGGATCCCAGAAAATATGTGCCCTACATACCGTACCTATAAAGCAGAGAAAAAAGGACTGGAAAAAAGAAAAACAAATAGACCTACCCTAATTAATAAAAAAAACACGCTTCAATAGATAGGATCATCAAGATCATCACACAATGTAATTGCAGACGAATATAACTCATCACCTTGAGAGGAAAATATCATCCAGAAATGCTATATTATATCAACCTTAGTGCACTTAATAAATAAAACAATTGCTAGATATGGTGAGGAGCAGGAAAATTTCACTTATAAAGAAGAGTTAAAGCAGCCAAGAGGAATAAAACCAGAGGTGATCCTGATATGGTGATTAGAAACAATAACCTAACTAAATTGAATATGTGAAAGGAGATAGAACTATATGTGGATAAATTGGATGAATTGGTAGAGTATTTCAATTGAAAATTAGAATCTAGAAAAACAATCTAGGGACCATTTTTAAGATACAGAAATCAATATATTCTTCTTCATTTCAAAGAATGTATTGTATTGCTTTAACAGTAGTCTGGACACAGTGAAAGAAATGCTTAACAATCTAAAGGTCAGAAAATGTCCAGAATGAAATTGAGAAAAAAAAAAAAAGAAAGAAAAAAACAAGGATATAACAGAGATGTCAGACATAGTTGAAGATATGTCATATAAGCAATTTGTATCAGAAAAGGCAAGGCAAGAGATAGACATATTATAGAAGATAATAAAATGTTAACATAAAGTAAATTATTTAAAAAAAAGATTTTATTTATTTACTTCAGAGAGAAAGCATACGCAGTGGAAGGGGAGAGGGAAAGAGAGAAGGGAAAATAAATAGTGGAAATAAATAAATAAAGGGAATATTTTAAATATATATTCATTGAGAACAAAAGAAGTCAGGAAAAGTAAAATAAGTAACAAAAATGAAGTGAAAAAGAAATTACAAACTAATGTTACTCTTGACAAAATCATTGTCAAAAATTAGCAAAACAAATCTAGCAATGTGTTAAAAAAGTACAATAATACAAGGTTGGCTCAAGGTTAAATAATCAATTCATGTAACTTATTCTATTAACAGATTAAATGTGTGTGTATAAATTTCAGCAGATGTAGAAAAAGCTTTGGATATTCATTCATAATTTTAAAATCTTAGCAAACTGGTACCAGGTAAGAGTTTTCTTCATCCGATAAAGAGCATCCCACTGAAAAAATACACCTACATACTTAATCTTGAAATAATAAGATTAGGAATAATACAGGTTGTCTAATCTTACTACTTTTATCCACAATTATATTAAAAATCTTAGTCTGTGCATTAAAGCAAGGCAAATTTCACAAAAATTTAGAAGGAAAAATATTTTGTCTGTAATTAGCATAAATGTATAAGTAATAATTATAAAGAAATCTACATAGATGTGGACACATGAGTAAGCGACTATGGGCACTCAAGTTAAAGTGATTTCAGCTTCTTCATCCAAGAAAATTGAGATATTAATATAGTTCAGAACAAAACTATGAAACATTTAAAAAGAAAGGGCCTGGGAGTCTTATACTATCTTTTCATAACCCCACCAAAAACAAAGCTCAATTTTCTTATGATTTCTGTCAATTGATATATTTCCCTATAAGAAAAGCAATGCATGAAGATTAATCTCAAGATTTTCTACAAACTTGATTTATGAAAAATATAATTTGTTGAGTTCATTTCATTTGACAGTTATTTTGCCACATGTTGTATTGATTAGATGTGAGAGAAACACAACTTATATTAGGAAAGTTAGCAAACTTTTTTTTTTTTTTTTGCAATAATAGAGCACCAAACTATTACCCATAGCTAAGACTTCTTTTATCATTAAACCCTTGTTTGGTTAAGTGTCTAACAGTTTAAAACAATGATTTTATTTTCTTTTTTTAACTAAAATGCAAATGAGTTGTGTTTAGTCTGCTTGTCAAGGATTCTTTCTTAATGATACTTATTATTTAATCTGATAGAAGTTTTCTCCTTTTCACTAAAACTACTTTGTATTTTCTTCAGTACCAGAAATATTTTATAAATGTTGGTATATTACTCCTTATAATGTAAAGGAGTTCTAAAAAATTAATTGCCCATATATTCGAAGACTCAAAGTCAATCAGCTAAATAAAACTGTAAGTTTTTCTCTATTACATCTTCCCTATTTTATTATGTTCCTCTCCAATAATAATTTTTCTCTGTCAATTTTTTTTTCTTAAAGTGTACCCCTTTCAACACAAACCTTCTCGGCCTACTCAATGGGATTACATTATGTTGATCATTACAGGAATTATAGAGAACTCTCATAGGTGTCTATTCCACAACAGTGATCTTCCCTACCTATCCTGTCTGTGTTGCTTAGATGATTTTTTATTATGATTTTTTACTGAATGGATTTATAAACTACATATGCTATATACATCATGATAACTAATAAGATGATTCTGGAGGTAGACTACTAGAATTTGAATTCTAGCATCTATCAATACTAGTTGTGTGATCTTGCTGCTTCGAGTTCCAATGCCTTTGTTTTCCAAGTTATAAAATGAGAGTAATAATAGCCATATCTTATAGAAAAATTTGACACTGAATGAGATAATGCATGCAAAAAAAAAAGACACACGCATAGCACTTAGAAAAAAATTGAATATTCTGGGCACCCAAGAAATGTTGATTGCTATTACTACACTAGTGCTACAACAAATGCTATCAAAAATTTGAGCCTAGAGTCCTTTAAGAAGAATTTTGTCTAATTTATCTTTGTATCTCTGGTAGAAAAGTGCCTCACATTTTATGTATGCAAATAATCATTTATCGAATAAGAAAATGAATGCATGAGAGAATGTGATTACAGGATCTATTTATATTTTGTGTCTGTATCTTTTTTTGGCCTTTTTCGATAGTATTTTTATCATCATCATCATCAACATTGTTTCAAGTATACCTCCTTAAATGCAATAACCCATTATTTTCTAGTTTCCGTATACTGGCTGTTAGGTGCTTTTATAGTATGTAAATAAAATAAGATACACAAAGCAAGGTTTTTTGAAGATGTTGGAAACATACATGTTTATCTCTCCTGTCTTCTAAGTCCTTACTTACCAAAAGTATTCAAAAAATAAAATAAACCAGGGACACCTGAGTGGCTCAATGGTTGAGTGTCTGCCTTCAGTTCAGGTTGTGATCCCAGGATCCTGGGATCCAGTACTGCCTCAGGCTCCCACCAGGGAGCCTGCTTCTCCTTCTGTCTATGTCTCTACCTCTCATGAATAAATAAATAAAACCTTAAAAATATAAACTAAATGGGTGGATGGGGAAATCTTGGTGCTTTATAAACCATAATGTCCCAGAGGAAAATTGTCTGGGATGCCTGGATAATTCAAAGGCTCCCAACTTTCCAGTAGAATCTCAAGGAAAGTCCAGAGAAATTCTCAGCTATTGTAGGTGTCAGATCATTGCTTTGATGGTGTGAAGGGAGTGCTGGGACCTGCAAGTCCTATAGGTACACTGCTGTAGGGCTCTCTATGTCTGATTGAATTAATGATGGAAATACTGAAAAGGACCAGTTCAGGTGAACTTAAACGTCTCATTGTGTTTTACAGGACCACACCATCTTTCTTTGTACATGAAGAAACCTGGAGGCAGAGAAACCACCCATTCTCCCCAGGTCATCCAGTGGTCCGCCAGAGGAGTTCATGACCTACAACTGATTTATCATTTTCTGCTAGTGGCCACTACATGACATACCTGGACAACTTACCTAGGAAACAATGTCCATGAAGATAAAAGTAAGTATGGTAGTTGAGAGGAAGGCAAACCATAAGAGATGCTGAACTCTGTGAAACAAATTGTGGATTCCTGAAGGGGAGGTGGGTGGAGGAAGGGATAATTGGGTGATGGACATTAAGGAGGGCACTTTGATGTAATGAGCACTGGGTGTTATATGCAATTGATGAATCACTAAATTCTACCTCTGAAACTAATAATAAAAAAGTAAGTATGCCCATTTAAAAGAATTTGTGAATAGGGAGGCAAATAAAACCCAATATTAAAATTGTTAGCTTCTATTGAGGCAGTAGAAAACATCCATGAATAATATTAAGAACTCTCAAAGAGAGAAACGTAGAACACACACACACACACACACACACACAAAAGTAAAGAAATAAGATAACTTCTAACCTTAAAATTTCAATAGGTTGCTGGGGGGAAAAAAATCTTGATAGGCATGTCCTAAAAATAATCAAACTTCTAAAAATTCCCATAACTCACAACAACAAAAATATATAAATAATAAGTAAAAATATTAGAACATTTAAGAATAGTTTCAAAAGCACTAACATGAAAGTTATATTTTTCCTAGAAGAGAAACAGTAAAAGATATGGTAATTAAGGAAATGATAGAAGAAATCTTCCCCAAACAGAGATGATAGTTCTCCTAGTGGAAAATATACAGGGAACAAATGATGTTCATAGTGATACATGATATGGAGAATAATTAAGCAGGCAAAGGAATAAAGGCCTGGAGTAAAGGGCTTTCTATATGTCACTAAGATGATATTTGAGCTGGTGTCTGAAGGCAATAAAAAAAAGTAAGCCAAGTGAATACATGGGGAAAACATGTTGCAGACTGAAATGAAGACAAAACAGTATTAAATGAATTTAAGACAGAATTGTGTTTGGCATGTTTGAGAGACAGCAAAGAACTCGAGGTGGCTTCTGAGTGTGGGAGTATGGGGGAGAGGATTGGCAGGAGAAGTTAGAAAGGATACAAAGATAAGAATATTCCAGATCGAAGGCAATGTCAAGAACTTAGAATTTGAATTGAGTGAGATGTTATGCCACTGAAAGATTTGAGGAGAAATGACATCACCTAACATATTTTTAAAGTTTTACTGTAGCTACTGTGTTGAAAATAAACATGAGAGAGGAGGTGGAGGCAAGGGTAGAAAGAGGGAGACAAGTGAGGAAGGTATTAGAATAATTCTGGAGCTAGAAAATATGAGTTAGGACCAAATAGAAATGGAGATGATAGACAGTTGGAAGCTAGATATATTCTGGAGGTAAAGCCAATTATATTTACTAAGAGAGTCAACTGTGAAGAATAGTATGCATGGATTTTTAAAAGTTTATTTAGCAATGTTTTTTTATTAGACAATTTATTAGATTTATTCAATGTTTAACAAGATGCAAAAAAATGTGAATTGTTTGACTCAATGGCATATCAATGAAGCCTAGCATATTACCTGACTTGTAGCAAATACTCAATGAATATTTTTTAAATTAATGAATGCAAGTTAGGAAACTGTATATTGTTTATTTCAGAATGTGAGTAGAATTAGGCAACCTAATATTGAAATTTTTTAAAAGCTCCTTCAGATATTAAAGAATGGTATCTAAACTAGGCCTTAATAATACCTTGTCAACATATTGAGATATAGCCAGGGTAGATAAGATAATCAAGATATCCTGTCTTGGAATAAAACTGGAACTGAGACAGTGATACTTGGATAAGTCTCGCAATCTAGTCTTACATGAAAGTTTCTATGCATTTTGTTTTCTGTCTTAGAATGTTGGTCATTAATATCATGTTTGTATTCCTCACAGAATGATATATTTTTTCAGAATTAAAATACATATGAATTTATATATATATATATATATAAAATATGGTATATTTTCTCCATATAGATAGTGTTATCTTCTTCTCAAATGAGTTGTATATTAACAGTGATGAATTTAAATAACTGGCAGTATTAATTTTCCCAGACTTATCAAAAAATTTCAAAAAGTAAAAATTTCAAATACATTTGTTTACTTTTTAATCTTTGGTTAGTGCTATCTAATTCACCTCCCAAATCTTCTGATCATACAGGATTTTGTGATTAGATGAAAATAGAATTAACGATTGCATTTTTTTTAAAGTTCTAACACAGTATGAGCTAGCTATGTATCATACATTGCAAAATTTTTCTGTAGTTTTTTGCTTTTGTAATTACATTCCTTCTGTTCAGGTCCCTACATGCATATACTCCAACCTATACACTGTTACACATCTTGATTTGGTAAAACATAGGTTTTGAAATCTAACTGATTTATTAGTCTAAAAGTTAGGCTCTTATTCCAACTGGCTAGATGCATGTCTTCTAGTCCCTCTGAGTTTCAGTCTCTTCATCTGAAATACAAAGATTATAAAATATATCCTCAAAGCATTTTATTCATGTATTTAAAATATCTATTAAAGTGCCTTCATATCTAATGAGCAATAAATATTAATCTTTCCCTTTCATTTGAAGTATATATAAACACATGCATATACAATTACTATGTTACATATATACATTTGTATATATATAAAACTTACTCATTGTGTAATTATTCTATTAAAATATATATTTGCTCAAATTACATATGTAATGTTAACACTAGCATAATATTAAAATGTCTTATCCATTTGACCAGGAATCTCATCTGAAGTAGAGCTTTTGTGTAGTAAATGGTTAGTTTAGACTTTTTTTTTAACATTAGGAATAATACTATGTGGTTGTTACAGTAACTGTTTCCTATTAGATAAGTATTTAATATGCACATTCCATTTAGTCCTAACTATAACTCTTCAAATCCTATGAAATAAGTATTATTACTGTTTTACAAGTGAAAAAATTAAGGTTTAGGGAAACTAACTTATTTGACCAAAGCCACATAACTATATAATGGTGATACTAAATTTAAACCAAGTGATTCAAACTCTATAATATTATAATAATGTTATTAATATTACATTACATATAATATATATGTATGTATAATTTAGCAATTAAAATTTCCGTGGGAAACAAACATGTCTTCTAACGAAGGTCAACCCAGAAAGAGTTGTTCTATAAGGCACAGGGTTGAAGAAGTCAAAGCAAAATTTTCAGTTTCAAATAACTGAAAGTTTTTAGTTTCATATAACTTTGGGTATTAAAATTCTCAAGCTCCAAGTCAGGAATGCTTGGCTGATTTCAGATAGCACTTAGACTTTAGAAAGAAGGTAAATTTCTAAGCCATCTGGTTTCCCCACACATATAGATTTAAGAAGATCAATAAAATTATTTGAAGGGGCAAAACCAGATTATGCTAACATATCTAATTGACAGTTCATTTTGTTTTATATTATTTTATGATTAAATGATTAATGTCTCATAGGGATGGCTTATTGCTTTTTTCATCAGAATACTAAATGAATAAGATTATGACATACTAGTCACAATGCTGGAGAAAAGTACTAATCATTATTAAATATAATAATATATTAATAAAAGTGATAATTTTAGATTCTTTCATAATTAATTTAAGAAAGAAACAAAGAATTCTGTAATCTAATCCATGTCAGCAAAATGTGGAGAAAGAATAAAATTAAAACTAAGAAGCTTTTTTTATTTTTCTTTTTATTGTCATGGTTTTAAAATAGTAGCATTGACATGGATGATTTCTTTTATTACTATTAAAGTTCTCTTTATTGAATGGAATCAGTAAAGTTTAGCAGAACTTAAAATAAACTTTAAAAATTAAAATAATATATACCTGGAAGTATTCATCTTAGTAATACAGAAAAGCCTTTTATGTAAAAATCTTCCTCCTTTCTCTAAATACTATACACTGAAATTAATTAAATTATTAAATTAAGGTTTCTCCATTGCAGAATGGAGGAGTGTGTTAAGAAGAGAGAAAGACTTTAATGGTAAATTTAGCAAATTTTATGCAATTTCTCATCAAAATGTCATGTTAATCTGTCTAGACCTAGTTTAGAAGCACACACAGCATAAAAGTTAAGCAAACTTCTAGAAAAGAGACAAAGTTTGCAGAAAAATCATGCATCCCAACACGCACGTACATATTTCTTCTTCTTTAACCCTCACAGGCAACACTCATAGAATTGAGAACAGAACAAATTTAAACTGAAGCACAATATGACCTGTTTTAATCGGATTTTGGAAATTTCAAGTTATTATAATATGAATCACTCTAATTTTAATATGCAGTTTAAAATGCATACTAATAAGGTAAGTAATTTTAATCATACTTGAAGTCCACAGACCCTAAATACTTGTATACTTTTATACATTTAAAACACGCACATACACACAGACACACACACAGGATTTAGGTTTTTAATCTCCTCACTTAGGAACTGTTTCAGTGATCTCCATGAAGGGTATTTGAAAACTCTTTATTCATATGCGCTGGTTAGAGAAATGTGCCTATAGGCAAAAATATACATTTAAAAAGAGTGTTTACTTCTACAAAGCACTAAGCTACAACAGAGATACTATTTTATCACAGCACAAACAGCATCATTAATAAAGACCTCATAGGAAAATATTCTCCATGGTTTGACAGTATGAGAAAACAAATAGACTGTAGCATCCAACAGATCTAAGCTTATATACCAGCTCTCACACATTCAATGTGTAAGAGTTATCTAATACCTCTGTGTCCTTGGGCAGTTCATGCAATGTTTTTAAGTCCTCAGTTTCCTCTTCTGTAAAATAAGGGTAATGATTTCTACTTCACTGGATGTGAAAGACTGATAACAACATAGCATGAAAAGTACTAAGCACAGTGTCTGCAAAATAAATTTCTAATTCTAGTTTCCTTCCTGCTGGTTTCCTAGTAGCATAAATATTACACTCAAACCTCCTGTTTCTACTACTTCAGATAAATCATTGCATTTTCTTACTTCTCCCAGCCTGCAAAATAAAACTTCAGCTTTTATCTAAGGACTGTGGCTTATCCAGAGTTGAAAGCAAAAACACTTCCTATGAGAAAGTAAGATATCTGTAAGAGTGTGTGCAAGTTTGTGTGTGTCGGGCTTTAAGTGAGGTGGTGGAGGAACAGAAGTTAGCATTAAAAAGTATTATATGGCATAAAAAAAGGAAGTTTCTATTGAAGCTACCCAGGAAAATTAAGGAGAATCATCAGGAAAGAAGGGACAGTAAAAATAGCCTGATGACAAGAGTCTGGAGGAATTCCTTAATTCTAATATGAATAATGACGAAAAACCAGTCACAGTCAATCTGGGTTTTGATGCCTCATGTAATGTCTAAGAGCTTCTATAGTTACTTTAGAGTTTCAAACCAAATATACTACTTTTTTCTAAATATTAAAAATAAACAACTCATGCACATCATATTACCTAGGTACATAAGCATATTTGTGTGTTTTACAGAGAGACTGAGATTGAGTTGCAAATTAAAACAATGAGAAATTTTCATTAAATGATGGAACAAGGGGTGCTGAACATAAAGCTGGATAACAGCATTTATTAATGTGGAGCATTCTCCCATAACACATGATTTAACACACTGTCAAGGACCCAAGAAGATAGTGCTAATACACTGCTTGGATGACAATTAGAAAGTTTGAAAAAGTGATGGCCCATGCAAGTGAAGTGGAAAGACCAGTGTTGTGTGACAGAGGAGGAAGGTATGAAATGACTTCAAGAAATGGGCATACTACAGTGATATATTTAAGAGCAAAAAAGCTACCAGAAAGCTACAGACTGAGAGAGCCAGAAACACAGTTCATTCACTAGAGCACTAAGGATTACACTAGTGAAAAAGGCACTAGCATCACTCAGAAATGTGATGTACTTCTCCTCTGTAGGTTGGGGCTGACTATAGATGCTGAGACAGAACTGGTCTCTCTGACAGTGCTAATAAGCATGAGCATATCTTAAGATAAAAGAGGTCAGGTAGTGACACTTTACTGTCAAAGCAAGATGGGCATGTTTAACACATTGAACATCATGGTGAAAGTGGCAGGCAGAGGAAGGCCTGACCTGTAACGATCTACAGAGATGGTTAATGTAACACAGGACTTCCAGTGATAATTTACTGGGAACCTAACCAAAGTATGGCTTAATTTCTACAATCAAAAGAAATCAAAGATGAATGATCAGGAGAATTAATGCAACCACACCAATAAAATGTTATATCCCTTTCCCAGTTTTCAGACCTGAGTCAGGTGTCAGATCTAGAATCCATTGATGGAACGTGAGTTTAGTCACCAAAATGAGGGACCAGGTAACACCATAACAAGAGCCTCTGAAACTATCTACTCTTCTGGAAAATAATAGTAGATAAAAAAAAAAAAAACAATCAGTAACACATTTTTTTAAGGAATGGATTATTTAGTATCACCCTCAAATATTTGAAGGTGACGGATGTAGTAGTCCTCACCAGATCCCCATATAATAAAGCAGTCTTAGCCCCTAAAAACAATTAAATAGGTTATTATGGATGACAGTAGCTTAATAGAAATAGCTAGGTAGTAGCTCCAATTATAGATGAGCCAACTGTGGTTTATTTGAAAGAGAAGATTAATTGAACCTGAAACATGGAAGTACTGATTTACCTAACAGTATTTTTCACGTATATTCGGAATGATCATGAGAAATAATTAACATCACAACAGTATACATTTATGTTTTTGTTATGAGCTATGTTAACTTTCCAAGGCAATTTGACCTGGAAATTCCTCAGATCATCAGTTGGGTCCAGTATAGTGTTTATATCTTGCTGATAGGTGAACAATAAGTTAGAAATAAATTCAAGGAAGAGTCAAGAATCTGCTACCTAAATGCAATTTTATGGATCCAGAAATCCAGGTCATACTGCAATATCCAATCTAAAGTATAAAACAAATCATTAGATCTTACATATCCCACAAGTAAGAAACACAGTACTTGGTAAGACTCCTTGGGTTTTGGATGTAGCATATTCTTTTTGAAAAAAATAGCAGTCTTTATGTTCTGTCTCCCTTTCTGATATTTCCCACACATTTCTTCTCCCTTCCCTTATATTCCCTTTCACTATTATTTATATTCCCCACATGAATGAGAACATATAATGTTTGTCCTTCTCCGACTGACTTACTTCACTCAGCATAATACCCTCCAGTTCCATCCACGTTGAAGCAAATGGTGGGTATTTGTCATTTCTAATAGCTGAGTAAATTCATTTAGAGCAATTTTAGGTTCACAACAAAACTAAGCAAAATGTACAGGGATGTCCTATATACCTCCCATTCCCACTCCTGCATAGCCTCCTCTAGTCTCACCATCCCCCACCAGAAAGATATGTTTGTTACAATTGATGAATCTACACTGATACATCATTATCATCCAAGTCCACAGTTTACATTTCAGTTCATTCTGGGTGCTGTACATTCTATGGGTATGGACAAATGCATAATGACGTGTATCTACCATTTTAGTATCACATAAAGTAGTTTCACTGCCCTAAAAATCTTCTGTGCTCCACAAATTCATCCTTCCCTTCCCTTAATCTCTGGGAAGTTATTGATCTTTCTACTGTCTCCATAGTTTTGCTTTTTCTAGAAATCCATATGGTTGGAATCATACAGTGTGTAAATCTTTCAGATTGGCTTTTTCCACTTAATAATATGCATTTACATTTCATCCATGTCTTTCATGCTTTGATAGCTCATTTCTTTTTCAAACCTTTTTTTTTTTAAAGATTTTATTTGTTTATTCATGAGACACAGAGAAAGAGGCAGAGACATAGGCAGAGGGAGAAGCAGGCTCCTCAGAGGGAGCCTGACTCAAGACTCAATCCCTGGACCGGGATCTCGCCTTCAGCCAAAGGCCAATGCTCAACTGCTGAGCCACCCAGGCGTCTTGATAGCTCATTTATTTTTGGTGCTGAATAATATTACATTGGCTGAATGTACCACAGTCTATTTATCCATTCACCTACTAAAGGACATCTTGGTTGCTTTCAAGTTTTGGCAATTAAGAATAAAGCTACTTATAAATACCATTTTTGGGTTTTTGTGTGGACATTAAGTTTTCAACTTCTTTGGGGAAATACTAAGAACCATGGTTGCCAGATCATATGGTAAGAGCACAGTTAGTTTTGTAAGAAACTGCAAAATTGCCTTCCAAAGTGTCTATCATTTTTCACTCTCATTAAGATTGCATCAGAGTTCTGTTGCTTCACATCCTCAGTATTTGATCTTGTCAGTGTTCTGTATTTTTCCAATTCTAATAGGTATATAGTGGCATCCCATTATTGTTTTAACTTTCATTTCTCTGATTACATATGATATATCTTTTCATAGGCTATTTTCTGTGTGTATATTT
The DNA here is from genome assembly GCF_003254725.2 of Canis lupus dingo. NCBI lineage: Eukaryota > Metazoa > Chordata > Mammalia > Carnivora > Canidae > Canis > Canis lupus. The sequence goes on from NC_064254.1 coordinate 38,560,547, forward strand.
TCTTTGCATATTTTGAGTAACAGTCCTTTATCAGAAATGCCTTTTGCAAGTATTTTCTCCCAATCTGTTACTTTTCTTCACATAGAAAGCAGTATATTCTTAACTTAGGAAAATTATAGTCCAAATCAATTTCTTCAATGCCATGAAAGACTTTCAGCTTTGAATGAGACCTAAAGCAGGAAAGAGCTCAAGAGTCCAACCAGTGGTGAAAGAAAACATGCCACTTAGGTCCTATGATGTGGAAGACCTTATAGTTCATCATTTTTAAAATAAAACTTTCACAGTGATGAAATTGTTTCATGTTTTCACTATATAATAGAGTAGTCACTGGTTGTAAGTGACTACTAAACACTCAAAATGTGGCTAATGCATCTAAATAACTGTATTTTTAATTTTATGTAACTTAACTTAAATTTAAGTAATCACATGTGGCTAGTGGCTACCATATTGGGTAGTACAATGGATGTATTTGTTGATGGAAAGATATCAAGTAGAGTTAATGATAGGCATACTAGTGAATCTCCATGTAGACCATTGTGGTTCTAGAACAAGGTCATGACATCTACAGAGAACCAGACACTATGCCAAAAATAGTTCTTATCATACTATTCAACTCCATAGAGATGGAACAACAGACTGTGAACTACTGGGATCACCTGGCCAAAGCTTCCTATCATTCACCAGATTATGTCAGATCCAACATATCATAAAGTTTGGTGTGTCCAACAGCAATCTATCATAAGATGAAAGTGACACATCTGGGATCGTGCGATGAGCAGGGCCAGAATCACTACACAAGGTATACAAGTAGGTTGCTCATTAGGTCATCCCCCATTGTTGCACCAGTTCCTCATGCTTAACTCACACTTAGGATAATATGATAGAATATCAATGGCCAGTTAATGGAGGAAGAAAAAAGATGATTTTGTTTGTCTATGAATGGATTGGTTCAGTGGATCTATGTGAGCTATTAATGGACTGCAAGTGCATTATAGCCCCAGCATCATGGCCCTGAATGACACCAGTGAGAAAGAATCTTTCAACGGAAAGAACTCTGGATGATGCATTTGGTCATTAACTTTGGGTGAGAAAATGGCCTGAGCAAAGAATCTTTGTAGGTGCATAGGCAGGGTGAATTGCCTGGCTGGATGGTCTGGGACCTGAAGAAAAAAATTGGAGAGTTGAAGTTTTAGGGAGAAGAATGCAGCTGTCTATATAAGAATAGGTACAAAATGTGAAGATTTCTGAAGTATGTTAACATCCTTCAAGAGCATCCACTTTAAGTTTGGACTGCTCTGAAGAATCATCTTAACTCAGGGCATCTTAAAGATTGGATGAGGTCTCACTTGCAATTATGAGTCAATATCTCTCTCCAATTCTTCCTTATTTACTTCCTTACACATTTATCTCTCAGGAGAACTTTCCAAGAAATGTTTTGTTGTAAGTCTTTAAGTCTATTTCCAGGAAATTCAAACTTATTCTTATTAGGAAAAAGGAACAAAATAAAAATATTATAACGACAATCCTAAAACATTGATAAAAGAAACTGTATAGAGGAGATATAAATAAATGGAAAAGTACTTCATGTTCAAATTGAAAACTTCAATATTAAAATATCAGCTCTTTCCAACTTGATGTATAGATTCAGTGTAATCCCAATCAAAATCCCAGTAAAGTATTTTGCTGATATTGACAAACTGATTATAAAATTTATATGGAAAGGTAAGTTTGGAGGAACTTTAATAAAATATTTATATTTATATTTTTTACTCAGAGAAACTTTGTATGGTATATATTTGAATGCCACTTTTCTTTCCTCTTTTAAGAATTCCAAAAACATGTAGTTTTTATCTTCTTTGCTGTCTTCCATATTCAGCATAGTCTCTATAACAATTTAAGTGTTTTCACTACAGAATTTCTTTTTTGTGGGACTTGTTTATTTCTTTTTTTTTTACTTTTTTTAATTTTTTTTTGACTTGCTTATTTCTATTCCTTATGTCTCTGTTTATGTTTTCAGTCATTTTTTAAATTTAATTTTTATTGCTTTTAATATTGCTGTCTGGCTAGAAGTTTTGTTTTTGTTTCCATTCATTTCTTGAGCTCTTATTTGTTGCCTTCTAACTTTCAACAACACTATCTCTCTGTCTCTCGATTTATTTATTTTGAGATTTTTTGAAGGAGGTATATTATTCTTCTATTACTGTTATAACAAACTGCCACAGGCTAAAATAAGAGAAATCTATTCCTTTGTAACTCTGGAGGACAGAAGTTTGAAATCAAGATTTCTCTGTTGCCTTGTGGGGAGAATGCCTCTTTGCTGTTTCTAGTCTCTGGTGGCTGCTGGCCTGCCTTGGCTTCCTTAGTCTTGCAATTTCATCCCTGCAATTTCTGACTCCATCTTCACTTCTTTATTCTGTTTTCATTATTCCTTCTGCCTCTCTCTTATGAAGATGCATCTGATTGCATGTAGGACCCACCTTGGTAAGCTAGGTTAAATTCTTCCTCTCAAGATCCTTACCTTGATCCCATCTTTTGCTATATAAAACCATAATCACAGATTCCAAGGTTAGAACATAGAAATATCTTTTTGGGAGAGGGCACTATTCAACTTACTACAAAGATTTCCGCTATGTGCCAACTCTTATGAAGCTCAGTGATGGGTTGAGATACAAGAAAGACCACAAATGAGCAAATAAAAAAAATATATAATCTAGTGACAACTGCATGAGATGATTAAAACAAAAGTATGTTATAGAGAGTCATTAGCTATTGTATATTAGTTGTTCTAGAAGGACATCTCTGAGTTATAATAACTCAACAATAATAAAAATGACAAGAAAAAAATCAGAAGTTCAAATAATGAGAGGATGAGCATCCAGGCAAAGGGAAGAGTTAGGGTAAAGGCTCCACAGATAGAACAGGTTAGCCATACTAAGATAATAGAAAAATAAAACCCTATACCTAGAACTTTTTATGGATTAGTAATATCCTATTGTATAAATGTATAACATATCTTCTTCACCCATTCATCTATCAGTGAACACTTGGGTTGCTCCTATAATTTGGCTATTGTAAATAATGCTGCAAAAACATAGGGGTGCACATATCTTTTCAAATTATTATCTTCATATTCTTTGGGTATATATCCAGTAGTGAAGTTACTGGATCTTATGGTAATTCTATTTTAATCTTTTGAGGAACCTCCATACTATTTTCCAGAGTGGTTGCATAAGTTTACATTCCCATCACTAGTGCATGAGGGTTCCTTTTCCTCCACATCCTTGTCAACACTTGTAGTTTCTTCTGTGTTTGATTTTAGCCATCCTGACAGGTGTGAGGTGATATATCACTGTGGTTTTGATTTGCACTTCCATGATGATGAATGTTGTTGAGTATCTTTCCATTTGTCTGTTGACCATCTGTATGTTTTCTTTAGAAAAATGTCTGTTCATGTCTAATGTCCATTTTAAACTTTTTTTGGTGTTGAGTTGTATAAGTTCTTTACATATTTTGGATATTAACACTTTATTAAATATGTCATTGCAAATATCTTCTCCCATTCAGTAGGTTGTATTTTAATTTTGTTGATTATTTCTTTTGCTGTGCAGAAGCTCTTTACTTTCATGTAGTCACAATAGTTTATTTTTGCTTTTTGTTGAGAATGTTTGCTGACAGAATTTGTGTGCCAAGATTAGGAGTCTTAGTAAAGAGCAGAAAGTTGCTAAGGTTTAGGGAGCTAGAGGGAACAATATTGAATTTTTTTTTTGAAAAATAAAGAATCTAAAGAGGCTGTTGTGTGTGCTTTAGATAAAGAAGGAAACTCAAAGGTAGTGAAACATCAGTGTTATTAAAATAGTCTATGAACACAGAATGCAGACATGAATTAGAAAAGTAGTGGTAGGAATAAAAAGAAAAGCGATATCTTCAGATTTATAGGACCAGAAGACTAAATGATGAAAAAGGAGGACTACAGGATACCTAAATATTTAATACTTAGTTGTCTATGGGAATGATGATGTAATTAATAAAAGTAATAATCAGAAAATAATAGCATGCACTTCTACGTGTTAATTTTATCCCTTCATATAATAGAGCTTCTGTTTTTCTCTCTAGCTGTGTATATATTTCTTTCCTCCTTAGCATGCCCCAAATATACATAATATATGTTCACTTCTGCCTCATGACCTTTGCACATGTTGTTTCCTCTGCCACAATCTCTTTTTCCTCATCAACCCATAACCCTCATTCTATTTATATTAGTCTGATTATTTTTATGATCTTGGATAACATGTTACTTTCTTGAAAAAGTTTTCTCTGATTCCTTAATTCAGTCAATAAATATTTATTCTGTTCTGGAAAGACTTAGAGGAGTTGAGACAGGGATGACAGCAATTGCAAAAGCTTTGTTGGAGGAATGTGCTTGCCATGCTGGAAAAATGACAAGGACTGAGGAGGAGAAAGTAAGGTAGAGAAGGATATCAAAGGGATGATGGAGCAAGAAAGCTTATTGATGGTTTTATACGAACTCCAATAAAAAAAATATACAAAAAAAATAGAAACCTTGTATTACTTGGCTCTGGAAACGTGGGAAAGAGGTCAGAAGCAGGAGAGATTAATTAAAAGGTGTCTCAGTTTATCAAGTAAAATATAATGATGGCTTGGAGTTAGCAAGATGGAATTACATCCTGAATATATTTTCAAACAAAGCTAACATGATCTTCTGATGGATTATAATGGGGAGTAAAAGAGAAGTTGAGAATGGATTCAAAGTTTTTGTCTTGAAAAACAAGAATGAAGAGATTCTTCACTAAGATGGAGAAGAATGTGGGAGAAGCAAGCTTTGTGGGAAAATAAGTAGTTCAGTTTCGAGCATGTTATGGTCATGATCTTTATTAGACATTCAAGCATGAATCCTGAGTAGGCAGTTAGATAAACAAGTCTGGAGTTCAGGGTAAAATTCTGTACTGAAAATATAAATGTACGTGCCTATGACAGATGAGAGCTGTTAAGTTCTTGTCTCTCGGCTCCAATTCAAACTTCTAACCTCTCTGTGATTCTGTAGCTGAGACTCCATAAACTTCATTCCACCTTTGACAGCTGAATCTCTGATACTTTCTATAAATAATTGAGTTCATCCTTGTACATCTGAGTACGATTTATTTCCTGTAAGTTCCAGGTGTGTGAAACTTTAAAGAGCTGAATTATGTTGCCTCATGTTCTTTCCACATTTATGTCACTGCCAGTTTCTGGCTCAACATATTTTCACCTCTAGCATCTGGCACATGTGCTCAGAGTGTACCCCTTGCCACTCTTGTGCGCCCAGAGAATCAGACCTCTGTGCTCTCCCACTTGCTTAAGGAAATTATGAGTAGCTTAGGCCTTTGGTGGTCCTCTTTCCCTCCTTGAGACTAGAGAGGGCATGGACCTGACTCTATTTTGGTCCAGAGTACTCCAACTGTCATGCTGGTGACTTTCAGGGAAGGCCTTGCTTTTTATTGCTTCCATATGATGCTGTTGATGAATTTTTCTGGTCTCCAATTTGACAAACACTGCCTGCCTCATAGCACACTGGTTTGTGTGATAATAAAGGCCTTTTTTGTTTAAGACACAAAAAAAAAGAAAGAAGAAAGAAAGAAAGAAAGAAAGAAAGAAAGAAAGAAAGAAAGAAAGAAAGAAAGAAAGAAAGAAAGAAAGAAAGAAAAAAGAGAAAGAAGAAAGAAAGAAGAAAGAAAGAAAGAAAGAAAGAAAGAAAGAAAGAAAGAAAGAAAGAAAGAAAGAAAGAAAGAAAGAAAGAAAGAGCATGCTAGTGGGTCACTGGAAGGTAGGAGTATGGGAAAGGAGCTTAGACTTTTCTAGTTTGTGACTGATGTCTCTGTCAGCCCCCTCCTCCAAAACCAGCAATTGCTCTTCACTCCAAAGACATTGGTTCATTTCAGTAGCAAGTAGTTTCAGATTATCCTTTTTTCTTCACTCACAGAAACATCTTCATTATACCTCTTTTGAGGTTAAAACACCAAAAATAAAGCAGTGGCCTCCTCCTGCCAGAAGCCCAAGTCCAAGCACCACAGGTCCAAGCTTCAGGCTTCTTGAGGTCTATCCCTCCACCTTTGTATTCTAGACACCTAGCCAATTGCCTGGTACAGAGATGAAATAAATCAATGAATGAATAGGAATGGATGTGAAATCTGCATTAAATACCATGTATCTTAGCCAAATGATAGGAAGAGCTATTAAATTCATATATTCTTTTCTTTGTTTTTCTATTCTCACCAAATGATCCCACCATGTAAGTAATTCCTTGAGGCAGAAACTTGAGAGTCAGTTTTAATTCTTTATGTTCCCTAATAACTCACAGCCAGTCCATTTGCAGATTTTGCAGATTCAGCCTGCAGGTAATTATCAAATCAGTCAACTTATTTCCACTCCCACCATAGAGCACTATTGACTCTAGTCTGGAAAGATATAATTTAACTTCTTAGTGATCTCTTTGCTTCCATCCTGTCCTCCATTCTGACGGTTGATTTTTCACTATGGTTTTGCATCTTGTCACCTCTCTTCAATGTCTCCCCATACATGTCTTTCTTACTTCCTAGAATAGTATTCTCCTTTCCATCTCTTGATATTTTCATAAGCTGCTCTCCCTCTTCTGTTCTCATACCATTCTGTGTCCCTAACACTTACTGATGTTTCATATCTTAGGTGAAAAGTCACTTTCTCTTTAGACTTTTTATTCTCTGACCAAGTATTGCTATTATATTCTCTTATATAATTACAATTCTTCTTCATAGCATCTACTTCAATTTAAATTCATTAGTTTTGTAATTATGTGCCTATTGTCATACTATGCCTTTTTACCCTCCTTTCTAAAATCACAATAATATTAGTACCCACTAATTAAGTTTTGAGAAAATTTAATATAATACATGTAAATCACGTAAGATCATGTCTTATTCATTGCAAACACTAAATAATGTTGGCTATCATTATTTTTATCATCATAATTATTTTTAGGCTTTAAGTTCCTTGAGGGATTTTTTTAATAATAAATGTATTTTTTATTGGTGTTCAATTTGCCAACATACAGAATAACACCCAGTGCTCATCCCATCAAGTGTCCCCCTCAGTGCCCGTCACCCATTCACCCCCACCCCCACCCTCCTCCCCTTCCACCAGCCCTAGTTCATTTCCCAGAGTTAGGAGTTTTCATGTTCTGTCTCCCTTTCTGATATTTCCTACCCATTTCTTCTCCCTTCCCTTCTATTCCCTTTCACTATTATTTATATTCCCCAAATGAATGAGAACATATAATGTTTGTACTTCTCCGATTGACTTATTTCACTCAGCATAATACCCTCCAGTTCCAACCACGTTGAAGCAAATGGTGGGTATTTGTCGTTTCTAATGGCTGAGTAATATTCCATTGTATACATAGACCACATCTTCTTTATCCATTCATCTTTCGATGGACAGCGAGGCTCCTTCCACAGTTTGGCTATTGTGGACATTGCTGCTAGAAACATCGGGGTGCAGGTGTCCTGGCGTTTCATTGCATCTGCATCTTTGGGGTAAATCCCCAGCAGTGCAATTGCTGGATCATAGGGCAGGTCTATTTTTAACTCTTTGAGGAACCTCCACACAATTTTCCAGAATGGCTGCACCAGTTCACATTCCCACCAACAGGGCAAGAGGGTTCCCTTTTCTCCGCATCATCTCCAACATTTGTGGTTTCCTGCCTTGTTAATTTTCCCCGTTCTCACTGGTGTGAGGTGGTATCTCATTGTGGTTTTGATTTGTATTTCCCTGATGGCAAGTGATGCAGAGCATTTTCTCATGTGCGTGTTGGCCATGTCTATGTCTTCCTCTGTGAGATTTCTGTTCCTGTCTTTTGCCCATTTCATGATTGGATTGTTTGTTTCTTTGGTGTTGAGTTTAAGAAGTTCTTTATAGATCGTGGAAACTAGCCCTTTATCTGATACATCATTTGCAAATATCTTCTCCCATTCTGTAGGTTGTCTTTTAGTTTTGTTGACTGTATCCTTTGCTGTCCAAAAGCTTCCTATCTTGATGAAGTCCCAATAGTTCAGTTTTGCTTTTGTTTCTCTTGCCTTCATGGATGTATCTTGCAAGAAGTTACTGTGGCCGAGTTCAAAAAGGGTGTTGCCTGTGTTCTCCTCTGGGATTTTGATGGAATCTTGTCTCACATTTAGATCTTTCATCCATTTTGAGTTTATCTTTGTGTATGATGAAAGAGAGTGGTCTAGTTTCATTCTTCTGCATGTGGATATCCATTTTTCCCAGCACCATTTATTGAAGAGACTGTCTTTCTTCCAGTAGATAGTCTTTACTCCTTTATCGAATATTAGTTGACCATAAAGTTGAGGGTCCACTTCTGGATTCTCTATTCTGTTCCATTAATCTATGTGTCTGTTTTTGTGCCAGTACCACACTGTCTTGATGACCACAGCTTTGTAGTACAACCTGAAATCGGGCATTGTGATGCCCCCAGCTATGGTTTGCTTTTTCAAAATTCCCCTGGCTATTCGGGGTCTTTTCTGATTCCACACAAATCTTAAAATAATTTGTTCTAACTCTCTGAAGAAAGTCCATGGTATTTTGATAGGGATTGCATTAAACATGTATATTGCCCTGGATAACATTGACATTTTCACAATATTAATTCTGCCAATCCATGAGCATGGAATATTTTTCCATCTCTTTGTGTCTTCCTCAATTTCTTTCAGAAGTGTTCTATAGTTTTGAGGGTATAGATCCTTTACATCTTTGGTGAGGTTTATTCCTAGGTATCTTATGCTTTTGGGTGCAATTGTAAATGGGAATGACTCCTTAATTTCTCTTTCTTCAGTCTCATTGTTAGTGTATAGAAATGCCACTGATTTCTGGGCATTGATTTTGTATCCTGCCACGCTACCGAATTGCTGTATGAGTTCTAGCAATCTTGGGGTGGAGACTTTTGGGTTTTCTATGTAGAGTATCATGTCATCGGCGAAGAGGGAGAGTTTGACTTCTTCTTTGCCAATTTGAATGCCTTTAATGTCTTTTTGTTGTCTGATTGCTGAGGCTAGGACTTCCAGTACTATGTTGAACAGCAGTGGTGAGAGTGGACATCCCTGTCTTGTTCCTGATCTTAGGGGAAAGGCTCCCAGTGCTTCCCCATTGAGAATGATATTTGCTGTGGGCTTTTCATAGATGGTTTTTAAGATGTCGAGGAATGTTCCCTCTATCCCTACACTCTGAAGAGTTTTAATCAGGAATGGATGCTGTATATGTCAAATGCTTTCTCTGCATCTATTGAGAAGATCATATGGTTCTTGGTTTTTCTCTTGCTGATATGATGAATCACATTGATTGTTTTATGAGTGTTGAACCAGCCTTGTGTCCCGGGAATAAATCCTACTTGGTCATGGTGAATTTTCTTAACGTATTGTTGGATCCTATTGGCTAGTATCTTGTTGAGAATTTTTGCATCCATGTTCATCAGGGATATTGGTCTGTAATTCTCCTTTTTGGTGGGGTCTTTGTCTGGTTTTGGAATTAAGGTGATGAATGAATAGAATGAATTTGGAAGTACTCCATCTCTTTCTATCTTTCCAAACAGCTTTAGGAGAATAGGTATGGTTTCTTCTTTAAACGTTTGATAGTATTCCCCAGGGAAGCCATCTGGCCCTGGACTTTTATGTCTTCAGAGGTTTTTGATGACTGCTTCAATTTCCTTCCTGGTTATTGGCCTGTTCAGGTTTTCTATTTCTTCCTGTTCCAGTTTTGGTAGTTTGTGGCTTTCCAGAAATGCGTCCATTTCTTCTAGATTGCCTAATTTATTGGCGTATAGCTGTTCATAATGTGTTTTTAAAATCGTTTGTATTTCCTTGGTGTTGGTAGTGATCTCTCCTTTCTCATTCATGATTTTATTAATTTGAGTCTTCTCTCTCTTCTTTTTAATATGGCTGGCTAATGGTTTATCTATCTTATTCATTCTTTCAAAGAACCAACTCCTGGTTTTGTTGATCTGTTCCACAGTTCTTCTGGTCTCAATTTCATTGAGTTCTGCTCAAATCTTTATTAACTCTCTTCTTCTGCTGGTGTAGGATCTATTTGCTGTTTTTTCCTAGCTTCTTTAGGTGTAATGTTAGCTTTTGTATTTGAGTTCTTTCCAGTTTTTGGATGGATGCTTGTATTGTGATGTATTTCCCCCTCAGGACTGCTTTTGCTGTATCCCAAAGATTTTGAATGGTTGCATCTTCATTCTCATTAGTTTCCATGAATCTTTTTATTCTTCCTTAATTTCCTGGTTGACCCTTTCATCTTTTAGCAAGATGGTCCTTAACCTCCATGTGTTTGAAGTCCTTCCAAACTTCTTGTTGTGATTTAGTTATAATTTCAAGGCATTATGGTCTGAGAATATGCAGGGGACGATCCCAATCTTTTGGTATCGGTTAAGACCTGATTTGTGACCCAGTATGTGGTCTATTCTGGAGAAAGTTCCATGTGCACTTGAGAAGAATGTGTATTCAGTTGCATTTGGATGTAAAGTTCTGTAGATATCAGTGAAATCCATCTGGTCCAGTGTATCATTTAAAGCTCTCGTTTCTTTGGAGATGTTGTTTTTAGAAGACCTATTGAGTGTAGAAAGTGCTAGATTGAAGTCACCAAGTATAAGTGTATTATTATCTAAGTATGTCTTAATTTTGGTTATTAATTGATTGATATATTTGGCAGTTCCCACATTCGGGGCATATATATTGAGGATTGTTAAGTCCTCTTGTTGGATAGATCCTTTAAGTATGATGTAGTGTCCCTCTTCATCTCTCACTACAGTCTTCGGGGTAAATTTTAGTTTATCTGATATAAGGATGGCTACCCCTGCTTTCTTTTGAGGACCATTTGAATGGTAAATTTATTTTATTTTCAGGATGTAGGTGTCCTTAGGTCTAAAATGAGTCTCTTGTAGACAGCAAATAGATGGGTCCTGCTTTTTATCCAGTCTGACACCCTGTGCCTTTTGATGGGGTCATTAAGCCCATACAGGTTCAGAGTTACTATTGAAAGATATGAGTTTAGTGTCATCATGATATCTATTCAGTCCCTGTCTTTGTGGATTGTTCCACTGAACTTCTTCTTAAAGGGGAATTTTAAGAGTCCCCCTTAAAATTTCTTGCAGAGCTGGTTTGGAGGTCACATATTCTTTTAGTTGCTGCCTGTCTTGGAAGCTCTTTATCTCTCCTTCCATTCTGAGTGAGAGCCTTGCTGGATAAAGTATTCTTGGTTGCATGTTCTTCTCATTTAGGACCCTGAATATATCCTGCCAGCCCTTTCTGGCCTGCCAGGTCTCTGTGGAGAGGTCTGCTGTTACCCTAATACTCCTCCCCATAAAAGTCAGGGATTTCTTGTCTCTTGCTGCTTTAAGCAGCAAGAGACTTTCTTGCTCTTGCTTTAAGACTTTCTTGCTTTAAGGATCTTCTCTTTATCTTTGGAATTTGCAAGCTTCACTATTAAATGTCAAGGTGTTGAACGGTTTTGATTGATTTTAGGGGGGGATCTCTCTATTTCCTGGATCTGAATGCCTGTTTCCCTTCCCAGATTAGGAACTTTTTCAGCTATGATTTGTTCAAATACATATTTTGGCCCTCTGTCCCTTTCGGCGCCCTCAGGAACCCCAATTAAACGTAGGTTTTTCTTCCTCTGGCCGTCATTTATTTCCCTTAATCTGTCTTCATGGTCTTTTAATTGTCTGTCTCTTTTTTCCTCAGTTTCCCTCTTTGCCATCAACTTGTCTTCTATGTCACTCACTCGTTCTTCCACCTCGTTAACCCTCGTCGTTAGGACTTCTAGTTTGGATTGTATCTCATTCAATTGATTGTTAATTTCTTCCTGATTGGATCTAAATTCTGCAGTCATAGAGTCTCTTGAGTCCTTTATGCTTTTTTCTAGAGCCACCAGTAGCTGTATAATAGTGCTTCTGAATTGGCTTTCTGACATTGAATTGTAATCCAGATTTTGTAACTCTGTGGGAGAGAGGACTGTTTCTGGTTCTTTCTTTTGAGGTGAGGTTTTCTTCTAGTCATTTTGCTCAGTGCAGAGTGGACAAAAACAAGTTGTATTGGGAAAAGGAGAAAAAGAGAGGAGAGAAAGAAGGAAAGAAAAGAGAAAAAGAAAAAAGGAAGAAAAAAAGACAGAAGAAAAGGAGAAAGAAAAAGAAAGAAAGGAAAAAAAGGGTGGGGGAAGCAAACAGAAATCAAAAAGCAAAACAAAACAAAACAAAACACAAAAACAAAAAAAAAACAAACAAACAGGGGGGAGTATTCTCTGATTCTGTGTACTGTAAGTCCCTTGACTTCCCCTGGAACTTTCCAGTGCTGCTTGGTCAATAATTTGTTTTCCCCGTCGGTCTAGCTGGTCTTCTGGGGGAGGGGCCTGTTCTGCTGATTTTCAGGTGTTAGCACTTGGAGGAGCTGCTGTGCCCCCTCCCTGGTGCAGGGCTCAGTGGGGGTTGTATACCCGGTGAGGCCCCAGGAGGAAGAACCCCAGTGGCGGGGCCAGCTCTGCAGCCCTGGATTCAGCCCCCACAGGAGCTCCAGAGCTCTTGGTCTGCAGGGCCTGGAGGCTCCGGGGCAGGGCCGCTGATCTGCTCAGCTGGGGCAGGAGCGTCCTCACTGTCCTGGGCCCTCCCGGCCTCTGCCTGTCCCGGGGGGAGGCTGGATCCTGGGCTGTGTCCCCGCGCCCTGTGCTCCCGGTCTGCGCTGTTGGATTCGCTCCCGGCCGCGCAGCCCCCTCCGCGGAGCCCCCCCGAGCCCCCCCGAGCTGCTCCGGGTCCCGCCGTGCGCGCTGCAGCCCTTAGGGAGCTCGGCGCACTCTCCGGGGCGCAGGTGTCTGTTAGTGTCCCCGGGAGCCCGAGGGCATCCCCGCCCTCCTGGGTCCTGCTCCAACTCCCCGTGAGCCCCTTTCTGCCCGGGAAGGTCGGTGCAGCTCCTGCTCCTCCGGGGCGGGGCTCTCCTGTCCTGGGGACACTCGCCCCGGCCTCAGCCCGGCTCCTCGCGGGGCCCCTCCCCCTTGGAGGCCTTTTGTGTCTTTATTTCTTTTCCCCCCGTCTTCCTACCTGGATAGAAGCGCGAACTCTTCTCACTGTAGCATTCCAGCTGGTCTCTCTTTAATTCTCAGGCCGAATTCGTAGATTTTCAGGATGATTTGAAGGTTATCGAGGTAATTTGGTGGGGACAGGTGACGTGGGGACCCTACTCTTCTGCCATCCTGCCCCTCCTCCTCTGCCTCTCCTTGAGGGATTTGAGTAATTTAAGGAGCTTATGAATTTGGTGGGGGGCAAATATAGTGCATAGCATTCTGGCATTGGCCCTTAAAATTCAGGTCCTTCTTACTTGCAAAATGTACTCAATTTTTCCATCTCAAGAACGCTAAAAGTCTCAACTCATTCCAGCATCAACTCTAAAGTTTAAAGCCCAATTTCTCATCTGAATCAGATTTAGTGCATGGAAACAATCCCCACATGGCTTCTGCAAGGGTCGTGTCTATGCAGCTCTGCTATGTGAAGGTCCTGCTCTTTGAAACATCTCAACACACACCTGCCACTCACATCCACATTCTATGAACTTGGGGCCCATGGTGGGAGTAGCAGCCCTAATAATCTCTGAATCACCTTTGGGGTATTCCTTCCCTTTTCCTGAAGGAAAATACATGTTCACAGTCTTCATTTCATCCTGTTTTGTTTCTTTTAGTCCCCATTGGTAGCATTACTGCTGGTATAACCCCATCTCTATTCCTGGCTTCTGTGGATATAGCTGATAGAGTCCATAGTATATGCCCACCCAAATCTCTGGATCTAATGCTTGGTACCCACACTATCAGTGTTCTCTGCTGAATGCTCTTTCTCATTTTTGCAATATGAGCAGGCTGAGAATATTCCATATCTGTAAATTCTGGTTATCTTTTATTTAACAATTTCTTCTTCAATCCACCTCTCTTCTAGCATTTTGCTACAAGTAGTCAGGAGGCACCAGGCTGTTCTTTCAGTACTACTAAAAATCTACTTGGCTATATATTCAATTTCATCACTCAAAAGTTCTAGCTTCAGCAAAATACTAGAACACAGTCCAGCCAAATGCTTTGCTACTTTATAATATAGATAGTCTTTTCTCCAGTTTTAGATAGCATATTCCTCATATTTGTTTGAGACCTCACCAGAATGGCCATATTTCTAGTATGTACTTCAAAATTCTTTTTTTTTTTAAATTTTTATTTATTTATGATAGTCACAGAGAGAGAGAGAGAGAGAGAGAGAGAGAGAGACAGAGACATAGGCAGAAGGAGAAGCAGGCTCCATGCACCGGGAGCCCGACGTGGGATTCAATCCCGGGTCTCCAGGATCGCGCCCTGGGCCAAAGGCAGGCGCCAAACCGCTGCGCCACCCAGGGATCCCCAAAATTCTTTTACTCTCCACCCATTACCCAGTTTCAAAGCCATTTCCACATGTTTAGGTACTTGTTACAGCATCACTCCTACTTTTTAGTACCAAAGTTTGTCTTAGCTTGAGCTGCCGTAAGAAAATATCACAGTCTGAGTGACTTAAACAATGTATTTATTACTGTTCTGTAGCCAAGACCAAGGTGCCAGCTGGGTTGTTGTCTGGTGAGCACTCTCTCCTTGGATCACAAATGGCCACTTTCTTACTGCCCTGCATGGAATTTCTTTGCCATGCGGGGAGAAAAAGAGAGGAAGCAAGATCTCTGATGTCTCTTCTTATAAGGGTGTTAATCTCTTCATAAAGGCACTACCCTCGGGACCTCACATAAACCTAATTACACCCATAGGCCTGATCTCTAGACACCATCACACTTTAGGTCAGGGCCCCAATATATGAATTTTAGGGAAACACAATTCAGTCCAGGGCCATACATCTGACTTATTTAAGGTGGTATTTCAGCATCTAGCACAGTGCTTAGAACATTTTAGTAATAAACAAATATGTGTTGAAAGAACAAAAGTACAAATGAGTGAGTAAATTGGTGAATTGCTATTGCTATCAAAGAGAAAGAGAAAGAGGGGAAAGGCTCAAGGATGGAATGCTGAAGAACACTTATGCTAAGAGAAAAATAAAAAGAAAAAAAGCCAGAGAAAAGAAAGGTCAGGAAGGGAGAAAGCAAGACCATGAAATGTCTTGGAAAATAAGACATGGAGAGGTTTAAGAGAGGGTCACTCAACTGTGTTATAACACAAATAGACTGACATTAGCATTTCTCACTAATTCTTATAAAAATGGTATCAATTCAAATTAGCAAAAGGCCAGGGCTTTGATGCTCAAAATAAATGATCTTAGCAATCAGGTTATCAGTAAACAATCATTTTAATTAAAATGGAAAGCAAATCATAGCATAAGTAATATATTTTGTCAGGATACTAACACCCACTGACACCAAAGGCATTGTCATTATGATAATAGCATGTGCTTTCTTAACCATTTTATCTGCTTGTGAAAGAGAAATTTTTACCAATTGTAGGGTTAAATTCACAAGAACTATATAGAACTTGTTAAAGAAGATTGGCTAAACTGATTTGTAACTTGCTCTGGTTCATTTAACAACATATAGGTATGTTGTTTATGTTATCCAGTTTTTCACATCATTTTCAATAATGGCATCACAATGAATTTTAAACATGAAATAAATATTATTAGTCATTTTTTGGTAAACATGTTTCAAATGAATTGCAATTACAAACCTTTCTGAGCCTAACATGATAAAGATTTATAAATACCATGATTATGTTCTTAGATTTATTTTTTTTAGAGAGAGGGTGAGAAAGGGTGGTGGGAAGGCCAGAGAGAGAGGGAAAGAGAGAATCTTAAGCAGGCCCCATGCCCAGCACAGAGCCCAGAACCTGCTTGATCTCATGTCTTGAGATCATGACCTGAGCCGAAATCAGGAGTTAAATGCTTAGCTAAGCCATATTCTCAGAATTTTTTTTTTAAGATTCTATTTATTTATTCATGAGAGACACAGAGAGAGAGGCAGAAACACAGGAAGAGAGAGAAGCAGGCTCCATGCAGGAGCCCTATGTGGGACTCGATCCCGGGACTCCAGGACCACGCCCTGGGCCAAAGGCAGACAGGCACTAAACCACTGAGCCATCCAGGGATCCCCCAGAATTTTTTTTAAGTACAATATTTGGGTCAATAGAAAATCATATTTTTAAAGCATTTGACAACTTCTTCAAATAGTGAAAAAGAATACAAGTATTCCTACATCTTCATCAACATGGGTGTTATCATTCTTTTTCTTTCTTCTTTTCTTAATACTATTACAGGCAAATTTGTCATTGTGTGGTTTCAATTTTCATTTACATAACCAATGACGAGTTAATATTAAACAGCATTAGAATGACAATATATAATCCAATTTAGAATTCATTGGGTAGAGAAGAGTAAATATGTTCATTGAATCATGTATTCATTAATTATTTACTAAACTTGTCTTATGCTTCAAATTCTGTTTTTAGATACAAAGATAAGTAAACAAAACTGACCAAAGTCTTTGCTGTCAAGAAACTTATGTTGTAGTGGATAAAAAACAATAATAGAAAAAATAATTAAGTTTAAAAGTCAACAATCCTAAGAAGAAAAGTAAACCAGAACAGGAGGCATAGATAATTTGAGAAGACAGTTTTAGGTATTCAGAGATGACCTCACCAAGGTGACATTATTTACATAAAGACACAAAGCAGGTGAGAGATGTGGCTTTGTATATAAGAAAGAAAAGCGTGTTGCAGGCAGAGGGAATGAGAATTACAAAGAGTGCAAGGCAGATCTGCTGTCCTGTGGCTTCATTTCTAATGTTCTAGAACTAGCACTGAAACCACTGTGGCTGGGACAGAGGAAGTGAGGGGAGCAGTGGAAATCAAGGTCAGAAAGGTTTCAGGAGTCTAAAATCAGACTATAATCTCTCAAACTATTCTAGGAACTTTGGCTTCTTATACAATCAGATGGGAATAAACAGGAAGTTTTGAGACAAGGAATAAGATCAACTATCAACTAACTGGGATTTAAACCAATCATTCTGGTTGCTCTGTGAATGGAATGGAAGATGAGAGTTCAATAAGGGACTGTTGCAGTTATCGCCATGAGAGATGATGGTGGCAGGAGGGATGGTGAATAGGAGTAAAATTCTTGGATATATTTTGAAACGATTTTCTGGAGGATTTGCTGTGTGTTGTGAGACAGAGAATTCAGGAGTAACTTCAGAATTTCCAGATTGAGGATGAGATTAACTGAGATGGAGAAGACTGTGGGAGTGGCAGATTTGGTGGTGGGGAAAGATCAGGAATTTGCTTTTGGAGACATTAAGTGTGAAATGCCTGATAGACACTCAAAGTGTGAAGGAGGATATACAAGTGTGTTGGATATACAAGTGGGCAGTTGTACAAATTCAGGGTGGAGATATATATCTGGGAGGTCAGAAGTCTGAACGGTAAGCCTAAAATGAATCTAAAATTGAGAAAGTAGGAGATAGATAAACCTTCAAGACCTGCAAATAGTTTTTCAGTTTAAACTAGAAAACAGTAATTCTAAGGATAATCACAACATGAAAAAATACTACAGAATTTTTCATTCACATTAACATATATTTAACATTATTATAAATAGAGCACCCTGTAATTGTTTAAAAAATAATAAATGTATCCAGATACATAGAAATGTTCAGAGTAGTGCTTAAAAACATAATTCCATAGGATATTACATAGGCATACATATCAAGAAAATATTTAGAATTAATGAAACTTGGTTAAATAGGGAGTGAAAGTAATTCATAATTATGATGCCATGTACAGAAGTTTCTGGGAATGCTTTTGAAAATTATTTAGAGGTCAGATTCAAATTTTTAAAATATCTCTCTTATAAAGTAAATCTGCTTACTGAGAAATTTAGAATACTATGTAGTAATTTAAAAAGATGATTTAGATCTAAATGTGCTAACATTCAAGGATAACCAAGGAATGTCAGGTTTAAAGATTTTTTAAATTTATTCATTTATGAAAGACAGAGAGAGAGAGACAGGCAGAAACACAGGCAGAGACACAGGCAGAGGGAGAAGCAGGCCCCAGGCAGGAGCCCGACATGGGACTCAATCTCAGGTCTCCAGGATCATGCCCTGGGCCCAAAGCAGGCGCTAAACCGCTGAGCCACCCTGGGATCCCTGAATGCCAGGTTTAAAGAAGTTATGTTGTAGAACAGATTTATATTATAGACCAGTTTATATTAACATACCTTCCTATGTGTATAAATAGAAAAAACGATCTAAAGATTACTCACCAAATAATAAAATAAAATTGGGTAAGACAAGAGAGAAGGGTAGGGGGCGATGGTAAATAGAGGAATGAAAAGGAAGTATAGATTTTTTTAACCAATATTCTTCAGTAATTTTTTATTTTTATTTTTTCAAAGATTTTATTTATTTATTCATGAGAGACACACACACACAGAGAGAGAGAGAGAGGCAGAGAGGAGAAGCAAGCTCCATGCAGGAAGCCAGATGCAGGACTCGATCCCAGGACTGGATCCAGGACCACGCCCTGGGAGGAAGGCAGGCCCTAAACTGCTGAACCACCAAGAAGTCCCTCTACAGTATTTTTAAAAATGTATTTATTTTTAGTAATCTCTATCCTCAACGTGGAGCTCAAATTCATGACCTTGTGATCAAGAGCATACACTCTTCTGCTTGAGCCAGCCAGGTGCCCCTGGTATTGTATTTCTATACGAACATATGTTCACATATAATATGTATAATAAAAATAAATGGTTTCATTTTTGTTTTAAAAAATTTTTAGGCAAACATTCTTTTTTATGATTTTATTTATTTATTGACAGACAAGGAGCGCACACAAGTGGGCAGAGTGGCAGGTAGAGGGAGAAGCAGGCCCTCCACTGAGAAGAATGCACAGACCTCTGGGATCAGGACCTGAGCCAAAGGCAGATGCTTAATGGACTGAACCACCCAGGCACCCCAATGCTAAACATTTTTATTATATTGTTACTTTTTAAAGTATAATATCAAGTACATAATTTAATATATAAATAAAAGTGGAAACATTAGCAACAACTGTCTTTGAGTGGTATGATCATAAAAGTTTTCTATCTACCTATTTTCCCAAATTTTGCATTTTTATGACATTAGAATAATGCATATTTTAAAGTAGGTCTCTTTATTGAAATATATAATAAATAAGCATAATGAAAATTAATTAATTAATTAGATGCTCCTTCCCAGAGTTGTGACAAAGAGCTGATTTTCATATTTTAAGAATAATATTTTGAACTTTTAAAAAAGATTTTATTTACTTATTCATGAGACACACAGAGAGAGAGAGAGAGTCAGAGACACAGGAGGAAGAAGAAGCAGGCTCCATGCGGGGAGCCTGATGTGGGACTTGATCCCGAGACTCCAGGATCACACCCTGGGCCGAACGCAGGCACTAAACCACTGTACCACCCAGGGATCCCTGAAATTTTTTTAAAATGTATTTTTAAACTTCTTGGCAGAAATTCATCATAATTCAGGTATTCTGATTAAAGAGCAGGACTTCACAATCAATGGCATTTGCTCAGGATAAAACAATTCCACATGATATATAGATTCCTATGGTAAAGTTCCACGTATCCTATTAAAAGGTTTATTATGTAATACAATCAACTAGACATACAAAATGAAAAACTATTTGTTAAATTAAAATATTCATTCTTGATTTTAAAACTCAACATCAATGAGAATATTTGCTAATAAGAAAATTAATATTTCTGTATATTAGGCATTCAAAATCATAGTTAAAATGGTGAAATATTATAGACATTCATAGTAAAATGCCACAATATTAACTCTGATTATTTGTCTTTATTCCCAAAAAGTCTTGACTAAAAAAATAAGAATGGAAATAAAAAAAAAATGTAAAAAATGTACATCCTTTTAAAAGTTGGGGAACAAAAAATAAAAAAAAACCTTCTAGACAATATAATTGCAAGCCTACAAAGCACAAAATCAGATTATATACTATTGGAATAGAATGGTGTAATAAATGTATTAAATATCATATCAATGCGTGAAAATGAATAGCATCATTATATGTACTAGCAATAACCATTTGGAAAACAAAAAGGAGAAAAGATACCTTTCATAAAAGCAATGTAGCTGTGAGACACCTGGCAGTAGCCTGTTCACATATTCTGACAGTACTTTATGAAGAAAAGTATAAAAGAACATGTGTAGAAAAAAAAGAAGACACAATAAATTGAAAAACCTACATGCTCCTAAATAGAAAGAATGACTATTTCAAAGATGTCAGTTCTTTCCAAATGAACTTATAGATTTAGCAGCATTTGGAAGAACAATATTCTGAAATCCATGTGGAAATAATAATGTTTGAAAATAGCTAAGACATTTTTGAAGAAAAATAGATTGATATTAGAAACTGACTCTATAATAAAATTAAAGCTTATTATAAAACCAGAACAATTGTATCAGTGTTCTTCATAATAGAGATGCTGATGAATAATGTGGAGTGAAGCACCAAAATTTTTCTTAGTAACAGTAATGTCATGGGTAGAATTATCCCCCAAACTCCTCAAAAAAAAGTATGTTGAAGTTATCAACCCCCAATACCTCAAAATGAGACCTTGTTTTGAAATAAGATCTTTATAGAATAATCAAGTTAAAATTAGGTCATTTGGGCGAGTCCTAATCCAATAAGTAAGTATTAAGTAAGTAAAAATTTGTAGGCAGACACAGACAAATAAAGAAGGTGATGTGGAGACAGGGATAGCACCATCTGAAGATTGGATCGGATTGGAAGATTGAAGCAAGATATCCATAAACCAAGAAACACCAGAGTGCAGGCAAAACATCAAAAGTCAGGAAAGGGCAAGGAATGATCCTAGAATCCTAAGAGTTTTCAGAAGAAGCCTAGTTTCTTTTCTTTTCTTTCTTTTTTTTTTTTTTTAAGTATCATTATTAGCTAGCTTGTAGTAAAATAACCATTTATAAGGAAAATAAAAGTATAAATTATAGAATATTCAAATGACAATTCAAAAATCTGCATAAAAAGGGATGCCTGGTGGTGCAGCAGTTGAGCATCTGCCTTCAGTTCAGGGTGTGATCTCAGGGTCCTGGGATCCAGTCTACATCAGACTTCCTGCAGGGAGCCTGCTTCTCCCTCTGCCTATGTCTCTGCCTCTCTCTCTCTCTCTCTGTGCTTCTCATGAATAAATAAAATATTTATAAAAATCTGCATAAATTGCCTATAAAATTTGCTAATGAAGTTACTGATAGCTATTCATACTGTCAAAAAGAAATGTTTCCAGTTTTTCATATCATTAACCCTAGAATTTTTTGCTAATAATTAATCTCATGGATATAAAACCTGATGAATAAATGACTTCTTTGTAAACAGGCTACTTACTGACTTATTTATTATAATAGATCATTGTCCAACCAGAGATTTAAGCAAAGTGAGGCATATTTATGAAATGGAATATTATGCAGCCAATGAATTTAATTGTTCTTTCAAGAAATTTTTATTATCTGTTATTCACCGGGCCCTGTTCTTCATTTTGTTAATTGAGCAATTGAACAAAACAAAGACTGTCCTTGTAGAGTTTTGTGGTGTGTGTGAGAGAGAGAGAGAGAGACAGAGAGAAAGAGAGAGAGAGAGGTGAGGGAGAAATAGACAATAAGAAAATAAATATATAAGACAAGAAATATGGGATGCTAGAGTGATGGAGTGAGGCTTTATTTCAATATGCTGGTCAGGGATGTCCTTTCCTATGAGGTGAATTAAAACAGACCCTTGCATGATTGGAGAAGGAAACCATACACACACTAAAAGAAAAGTGCTGTGGACAGAAGGATGGCAAAAACAAAGACCCCACAATGGGGATATGCTTAGCATGTCTGGGGAAGAGTAAGGAGGCCTGTGTGGCTAGAGTGGAACTACCAGGGTACAGTGTGGGAAGATGAGCCAAAGTGAGCTAAGATTGTTTAGCCCAAGGCAAGTAAGATGAAAATCCACTGGTGAATAATTTTCAGTCATAGGAGTAATGCAATACTAAGGGAAAACCTTGAAGATATAAAACCAAATGTAAAAAAATAATCAAAATATATACAAAGAAAAGTATCATAATTATGTGTATGTATATAGAATAGAGCCTTGAAGTAAATGTGCTAAAAGTATCAGGAGTTTTGACTGGTGAAGATAAAATGGGTGCTTTTTTTAATATGTTGCTAAATTTTCCAAAAATTTATGTAAAGAAAGCAAAATTGTTAAAGAAAATGCTTTAAAAAGAAATGTACATTCATGTATAGTAAATAACTTTTATAATGTTTAGAGGAAATTTTGTCAACTTGAATCTTCGATTATTTATGTCTCAATCCTCAAAAGTCTTTTCTTATAGATTGCCACATATTATTTTCATTTTCTTTCTTATATTTACATTTTTCTTATTTTTTTAAGATTTATTTATTTATTCATGAGAGACAGAGAGAGAGAGAGAGAGATAGGCAGTGGGGGAAGCAGGCCCCTCACAGGGAGCCCGATGTGGGACTCAATCCCAGAATTCAGGATCGTGTCCTGAGCCAAAGGTAGACGCTCAACCGCTTAGCCACTCAGAAGTCCCACATTTTTCTTATTTTTATGTATTTTTACCTTTACTCCTTAACAGCTTCTGTGCGTGGCTTAATAAAGTCAGATCACAGTAAATGATGTAGAGCTTAAGAGTAGATTTGTATCTGAACCATGTGAAAATGTTAATGGAGTCGCTGTTTATCAATATAGATTCCTTGTTTTGAGGCTCCAAAATATGAATTGCAATCCCAGTTAGTACACAGCTTCATCATATCAGATATATTCTAATAACTAAAATTTAAGTGTTCTTTTTAGACATTGTGTAACCAATCCTACACAATTTGTTAATAGACCTATTGATCATAACCCATACAATGAAAGGAAAAATCATTCACATTTGTTTGTATCTAGGATTGAAAAGTGTCTGGAAGGTGGAGACCAGGGCTGTGTCCTTTGGAATACTTCAGTAGAATACCATTCCTAATCTTTGGCTCCTATATTAAAGAACTTTGATGATGAAAACTGTCTAGAATAGACTATATTCTGGATAATTTTAATGCAGTAATTAAGCAAATTTCAAGAATCTATACAAAACAAACATTAAGTATGCAACTTTGGTGTAAGCAAGGGCACCCATAATCTTTATAATCAAAGTACTTAAACTTCTTGCTTGAATTTTAGAAAATAAAGCATAAAATACAAAATGCAAAATCTGCATCTTACAAGGTCTACTCCACAAATATGCCTATTACATTTCCACTCAATGCTTTCATCTGATGGGAAGACATGAGCTTACTCTGAATGGAGATTGTGAATTTATTCTCTATCGGGGCCATAGGATGACATGGGCACAAGGCAGGAAGACAGAGAAAAAAAGGAAGCAGAGGGATTCATATACTTAGTAGGAATAATTCCAGGTCCCTTAAGAATGGGTTTATCAAAATATCATGTTGTTCATGTTGTACACCTTAAACTTACACAATGTTATATATCAACCATATCTCAATAAAGCTGGAAAAAATCCCAATGGATTCAGAAGCTAAAATAAAAGTTTACTTTTTTATGACTGAAGACTTGTCTATAGCCAGTTCTTACATCTTTTCCTTTCTCTTACATTCATAAAAGGACTCAATTATTCTCTCTATAATTGTAGATGTAAGCCTCCCACACAGCTCTCTTATGTCATTATTTTTATCTATACTTACTAATAGCTCCTTAAACACTTTTTCTATATATTTTTTTAATTCATCCATGAGAACATGTCAGTACAACTCTAAAGGGCTTTGCAGACATAAAAATTCATTTGTATTTAATCTCTAGCTTTCTTTAATGTTCATCGAAGCTCAGCTAAAAACCTATCCTTCCATAGGAAACCTGCTCTTGATCACTAATGAGTCAAATTCGGAGCCCTGCAGTATGATCGCTTCCCTGCAGCTAGCAAAATGTATGAAGTTATCTTTATCATTATCTAATGAAGCACCTCTACTGGTTACTAAAACTAGCAGAGCCCCTCTCATGAAAGCCGCATTATGAAATGGAAATGCCAGCCTTGAGAAATGGCAACTACTCTGCACCTCAAAAGGACCCTTTATGAGTAGTGTTCACAAGAAAAAAAAAAAAACATGAAAACTTATGCAAAAGTAACTTTTTAAAAAATTATTATTTTATTTTTTATTTTTTTTATTAGAGTTCAATTTGCCAACATATAGAATATCACCCAGTGCTCATCCCATCAAGTGCCCCACTCAGTGCCCATAGCCCAGTCACCCCAACCCCCGCCCACCTCCCCTTCCACTACCCCTTGTTTGTTTCCCAGAGTTAGGAGTCTCTCATGTTCTGTTACCCTCACTGATGTTTTCACTCATTTTCTCTGCTTTCCCCTTTATTCCCTTTCACAATTTTTATATTCCCCAAATCTTTATTAACTCTCTTCTTTGCTGGGTGTAAGTTTTATTTGCTGTTCTTTCTCCAGTTCCTTTAGGTGCAAGGTTAGCTTGTGTATTTGGGTTCTTTCCAGTTTTTTGAGGGATGCTTGAATTGCGATGCATTTCCCTCTCAGGACTGCTTTTGCTGTATCCCAAAGATTTTGAACAGTTGTATTTTCATTCTCATTAGTTTCCATGAATCTTTTTAATTCTTCTCTAATTTCCTGGTTGACCCTTTCATCTTTTAGCAGGACGGTCTTTAACCTCCACGAGTTTAAATTTCTTCCAAATTTCTTCTTGTGATTGAGTTCTAGTTTCAAAGCATTATGGTCTTAAAATATGCAGGGGACAATCCTAATCTTTTGGTATTGGTTAAGACCTGATTTGTGACCCAGTATGTGGTCTATTCTGGAGAAAGTTCCATGCGCACTTGAGAAGAATGTGTATTCAGTTGCATTTGGATGTAAAGTTCTTTCTTTTTTTAATAATAAATTTATTTTTTATTGGTGTTCAATTTGCCAACATACAGAATAACAACCAGTGCTTATCCTGTCAAGTGCCCCCTCAGTGCCTGTCACCCATTCACCCCCACCCCCCACCCTGGATGTAAAGTTCTATAAATAACTGTGAAATCCATCTGGTCCAGTGTATCATTTAAAGCTCTTGTTTCTTTGGAGATGTTGTGCTTAGAAAATCTGTCAATTACAGAAAGCACCATGTTGAAGTCTCCCAGTATAAGTGTATTATTATCTAAGTATGTCTTAACTTTGGTTATTAATTGATTGATATACTTGGCAGTTCCCACATTAGGGGCATAAATATTCATGATTGTTAGGTCCCCTTGTTGGATAGATCCTTTAAGTCTGATATAGTGTCCCTCTTCATCTCTTACTACAGTCTTTGGGATAAACTTTAATTTATCAGATGTAAGGATTGCTACCCCTGCTTTCTTTTGAGGAACATTTGAAAGGTAAATGGTTCTCCAACCTTTTATTTTCAAGCTTTAGGTGTTCTTGTAGACAGCAAATAGATGGGTCTTGCTTTTTTAGCCAGTCTGAAACCCTGCGCCTTTTGATGGGATCATTAAGCCCATTCACGTTCAGAGTTACTATTGAAACCTATGTTTCAATTATTATTGAAAGATATGAATTTAGTGTCATCATAATACCTATTCAGTCCCTGTTTTTGCAGATTATTTCTTTGGATTTCCTCTTTCTTTTACAGAGTCCCCCTTAATATTTCTTGCAGAGCTGGTTTGGTGGTCACATATTCTTTCAGTTTCTGCCTATCTTGGAAGCTCTTTATCTCTCCATCTATTCTGAATGAGAGCCTTGCTGGATAAAGTATTCTTGGCTGAATGTTCTTCTCATTTAGGACCCTGAATATATCCTGCCAGCCCTGGCCTGCCAGGTCTCTGTGGAGAGGTCTGCTGTTAACCTAATACTTCTCCCCATGTAATTTAGGGATCTCTTGTCTCTTGCTACTTTAAGGATCTTCTCTTTATCTTCGGAATTTGCAAGTTTCAGTATTAAATGTCGAGGTGTTGAATGGTTTTTATTAATTTTAAGGGGGATCTCTCTACATCCTGGATATGAATGCCTGTTTCCCTCCCCAAGTTAGGGAAGTTCTCAGCTGTGATATGTTATGTTCAAATACATGTTCTGGTCCTCTTTCCCTTTTGGCACTCTTTGGAACCCCAATTAAATGTAGATTTTTTCCTCCTGAGGCTGTCATTTATTTCCCTTAACCTTTCCTCATGATCTTTTAATTATTTTCTTTTTTTTTTTTCCCTCAGCTTCCTTCCTTGCCATCAACTTGTCTTCTATGTCACTCACTCGTTCTTCTACCTTACTAACCCTCGTCATTAGGACCTCCAGTTTGGATTGTATCTCATTTAACTGATTTTTAATTTTGGTCTGATTAGATCTAAATTCTGCAGTCATGAAGTCTCTTGAATCCTTTATGCTTTTTTTCAGGGCCACCAGTAGCTTTATAATTGTGCTTCTGAATTGGCTTTCTGACATCAAATTGTAATCCAAATTCTGTAACTCTGTGGGAGAGAGTACTGTTTCTGATTCTTTTGTGGTGAGTTCTTCTTTCTAGTTATTTTGTCAGTGCAGAGTGGCTAAAAACAAGTTGTACTGGAAAAAGGAAGGAAAAAACAAACAAACAAAAAGGAACAAACAGACAAAAAAAAAAAAAAAAACAAGGAGGGGTATCCTCTGGTTCTATATACTGTAAATCCCTCGACTTCCCCTGGGGCTTTCCAGGGTGGCTCGGTCAAGAACTTGCTCTTCCCCTGTCCTTCCAGCTGGTCTTCTGGGGGAGGGGCCTGCTGTGCTGATTCTCAGGTGTGTGCACCTGGGGGAGCTGCCCAGCCCACTGTCAGGTGCACGGCTCAGTGGGAGCTGTTTATCCTGTGGGGCCCCAGTTCCCGGGAGGCCCTATCCTCCCGGGAACAGGGCGACACCAGGAGGGACAACCACACTGGCGGTGGCCAGCTCCCCAGCCCTGGAGTCAGCTCCCGCAGTATCTACCACAGCTCCCAGTCTGCACTGGCCTGGGTGCTCCAGGGGCGGGGGCGCGGATCTGCACAGCTCAGGGGTGCCCAGCGGCAGGAGTGTCCTCGCTGTCCTGTGCCCTCCCCACCTCCGCCTGTCCCGGAGGGAGCGCCGGATGCTGGGCTGTGCCCCCCGGCGCCCTGGGCTCTGGGGCCTTTGCCACTGGAATCGCGCTCCCCGGGCAGCGGAGCCCCCTCCGTGGGGAGCCTCTGCCCGAGCTGCTCCCGGGGCCCCGCGGGGCGCACTCCCGCCCTTTGGGGAGCTCGGCCCGCACCTCCTCTGTTAGTGCCCCTGGGAGCCTGCAGGCTCCACTGCCCCTCCTGGGATCCTGCCCGAGCTCCCTGCTGAGCGCCTTTCTGCCGGGGAAGATTGGTGAAGCTCCTGCTTCTCTGGGGCTGGGCCTTCCCGTCCTGGGGACACTGGCTGCGGACCTTAGCCCAGCTCCTCGCGGGGCCCCTCCCCCACTGGATTCTTTTTCTTTTTTCTTTTTTCTTTTTTCCATCTTCCTACCTTGTTAAAAGTGCGAACTCTTCTCTCTGGAGCATTCCAGCTGTCCTCTCTTTAAATCTCAGGCTGAATTCGTAGGTTTTCAGGATGATTTGAAACTTACCTAGGTAGGTTGGTGGGGACAGGTGACTTGGGGACCCTACTTCTCCGCCATCTTGCCCCGTCTCCCCCTCCAAAAATAAATTTCAATATCAACCAACCAACCAACAGATCAAAGTTTATTAAGATCGTGAAAAAAAACAATGCAGAAGAAATGACAGCATGTCAATGAAAGACTCAAATGGAACGTATTCCCATTTCCTTCACTTTTACATAATAAAATGTTAATACTTTGATAAACTTAAATTTTAGAGCACAAATAATTTTCAAAATAAAACCATTTGCTTTCCCAAAAAATGACAGTGTGTGATTTCTTTGCTACAGCAATCTGCTTTTTCTTCTTTTCCCCTAAACCCCTTGCCGGGATGGTTGAGGTGAGAAAAGAAAGAAGATGGAATCCTCTCTCACTGCTGAGAGCAGAATGAAGCATAGGCTTTCTTCCTCTCTGGAACACAAGGAGCTAGACAAGAAAGCCTTGTCTTGCTGAGGAGTGCAGTGCTCTAGAGGGGCAGGCGGAGAAGACCGTGATAAAGATTATCCAGGAATATAAGCAGAGAGTACATACTACTCTACAGAGGAGTCACCAATTTAATGAATGCATTCTATTAAGACATAGTAGAAAGAGAGGTGTTAAATAGGTCACAAAATGTTGCCACAAACCCCTCCCCAATCCATGGTGACTTACGCTGCTGCTTAATTCTATATGCTCTGCCTGTCAAGCCCAAAGTATTTCCTTGATATTCTGTTTAACTTGCTGACCCAGACAGTTAGTGCCAGTCATTCAGACTGATTTGTATCGGGAAACTTACTCGACATTACACAGATGTAAGAGTTAGAAGACCTAGTTTCAGTATCAGACAGACCTGAGTTAGCATTGAGTCTTCGGCAGTACCCAGGTGGCTCGGTCAGTTAAGCGTCTGCCTTCCTTCTGCTTTCTCAGGTCATGATCCCAGTCCTGGGATAGAGCCCTTCTTCAGGCTCTCTGCTCAGTGGGGAGCCTGCCTCTCCCTCTCCTCCCTACTTGTGCTATCTCAGTCATTGTCTCCATCTCCCTCTCTCTCAACTAAATGAAATATTTTTTAAAAATTGGGTCTTCACAGTGTACTAGCTCCATGGTCTTGGGCAAGTCACTTAACCTCAATTTGCTACCTTAAATATGGGGGTAATAGTATCTTCTTCAAAAACTGTCGTCACAACAAAAACAAAAAAAAAAAAAAAAAAACTGTCGTCAGGATTTGATCAGTTAATTTCAGGAAAGAGCCTTGTGCACAGCAAATACCAAAGAAATTATGGCTATTATTATTTCTTTATAATAGACTTTCTTCTGGTATACAAAATATTATTTATGTTATACATACCATTCTTCAGGAACTGGTTAGTCTTTAGTTACATATTGATACATTAACTGTTTCAGAAGTGGTGCTAAACAGAGGGAAGTTATTAGAATTTTTCTCCTAGAGTTTCTATACTCTTGTGCCTTTTAGGTCAATCAACTGATCAGTGCCTATTTTTTGGTGTTAGTAATAGCCTTATTAGCCAAATCAACAGATATTTGGGGAAAATGACCATTTCTTCATTCATAAGCAATATAAAAACTGTACACACACACACACACATACAGGATAATACCATTATGAAGAACTATATTTTCTATCTATGTCCCAATTGAGGGAGGGGGAGAAAAAGTGGGAGAGGGGTAGAGAGACATACTAAAATACTGCCATTTTGTGAGGCTAGTAGAACTTTCATTCAAATCCTGGATATAGACCATCCAAAAAAAAAGAAAAAAAATTAATACTCTTCCATGTATGATTATAGAGGTACATATTTCAAAGAAATATTGGGCACCTGAAGCCATCTGATTGTAATATATGGTTATAATACATCATAATCAAGTATTGTTTATCCAAAGAATGCAAGGATGACTGAATATCAGAAAATATATCAGTGTAATTGGCTACAGACAAAACTAGCAAACTGGTGATTACTTTACAGGTGCAGGAAATCATCTGCTATAAATCAGCATGTAGTATAAGAGAAAAAAAGATTATAAACATAAGAGAATTTCCTTAACCTGGAAAATTTCTAATCAAAAACTGACATCAAATGTTTTACTTACAAATGATATTTGGATATAGTCCTTTGTTAAAATAAAGAGCAAGACAAGGATACCTATTATAAATTTTCTTATTTAACAGAGTACTGAGATCCTGGAAAAATAGAAAAAAAATACAAGTAAGATGTATATGTTTTTTAAAATGAAGACATAAACTATTATTTAAAGAAGATAAAATAATTTCCTTCGAAAAGCCAACAGCATTAATAACATATTGGAATTAAACTCCGTATATTTTCTGGATCAAGATTAACATATAAAAATAAATACTGTTTCCATACACCGGCAATAACAAATAGGTAATGTACCCAAAAGCAAGATATAATTTATAATAGTAGTAAAAATAAATGAAGTGCCTAAGAATTAGCAAAAAATATACCAAAAACATGAAACATAATCTAAAACTCTATTTAGTAATATAAAAGAGCTCCCAAATTAATGAAGGCAAAATCTATGCTCTTCTACAGGAAAATTCCAATATTCATAATATGAACATTGCAAGTGTCACAAAATTATTACAGGAAGTCCTAATCATAAATTTGGCTGAACTCTCTTTAATGTATATATTGTTTCATTCATATGAATCTAGAATGGAAATATTTAATGATTTAATTTCATAATATTAAAAAATTTTTCTTCAATGAAAAACAATGAGCAAGTTAACTTAACAGACTGGGAACATATTGAGAATAAACACTTTAGTGTCTAAAACTGACAAAGAAATAATATCTGAAGTATACTTGAATACCTTTAAATCAACCAGACAGAGAAACACGATTCCAGAATATATCAACAAAAAATACAAATTTACAGAAGAGCTAGTCCAAAGGTCCAATTGGTATATGAAGAGATCCTGAAATTCAGTGCTTAGAAATAAAAAGATAATGAGTTCTCTATTTATACTAATGTGTTTGGTATATATTTGGCAGAGATGTGATAATATAAGATCTCCCTTATTCCTGTTGTTACTCTTGAGAATATTCTAATAATTACTCACTTTAAAATTACATATATTCTAAGACCTAGTAATCCAACTGTTAAAAAAATGTTTCAATCATATCTAAGAGAATATATATTTAAGAATATACAGTAGTCTCCCATTACTTGAGAGGGTATTTTTCAAGATCGTTAATGAGTGCGTAAGACAGCAGATAGTACTGAACCTTATATACTACTTTTTTTTCCCAATATACATACCTATAATAAAATTTTATTTATAAATTAGGCACAGTAAGAGATTAACAACAAAAACTAATAATAAAGTAAAACAATTATAACAATATATTGTAACAAAGGTTATGTGAATATGCACTTTCTCTCCAAGTCTCAAATATTTTATTACTGTACTCCTGCCTCTTTTTATGGTGATGTGAAATGACAAAATTCCTATGTAATGAGATGAAGTGGATGAATGATTTAGGCATTGTGATAAAGTGCTAGGCTACTAATGACCTTCAGATGATACCTCAGAAAGAGGATCTTTTTGCTTGCAGACTGTAGTTGACTACCATGGCTAACTGAAACTACAGAAAATGAAGCTACAGTTGAGGGGGGCTACTGTACTTTGCAGCCATCTTTGTATTTACTCAAAGCTGTGGGTAATATAGGAATCCATAAATAACATGCAGAGGAGGCACACCATAAATGCCATAGAGTTCTTAAAAGCAACAGATTTGATGTACACCTTACAAAGTTGAATATATATATAAAAATGATTTGTTAAAATATTTTATTATATATATATATAAATGATTTGTTAAAATATTTTATTTATTTATTCATGAAAGACACAGAGAGAGGCAGATACATAGGCAGAGGGAGAAGCAGGCTCCCTATGGGAAGCACAGTGCAGGATCCCAGGATCCTGGGATCACCACCTTAGCTGAAGGCAGATGCTCAACCACTGAGCCACCCAGGTGCCCTATATATGTGTTTTAAATACAATGATTAGAGAAAAGAGGAAGAAACATTTTTAAAAGTGCATTTTTATACTATCTATATTTTTCAATGACAATATAAAGAAAAATTATGTCACAGATACCTGAAAATGTTACCTTTGGATAAGGAAATGAAAGTGGAACTTGGAAAATGATGGTGGCATACCATGAACAAAAGTCCATTACTAGCGCAATCCTCTGTATCTAGGAGTCAATCAGAAAGAAGAATAAATAATATTATATTAAAAGTAAACAAATAAATGCCATCTACAACGTAAGAAAATAATAATTATAGTAAGATATTATAAATTAAGTAATAGACTTTTTAAGTGCTCTACAAAAGCATAGATAGGTGAGACAATATATGAGGAGACCAAAACAAAGTTTTCTGAAGGATATAAACTTATCTGGTGTTCAGGATTGAGTAGGAGTTCACTAAGCTAAAATGGAGGAGGAGAACATTCAGGATGAAGGAAAAAAATTCACTTAAAGGATAAAAAATGTATAAGAACCATATATATTTTTTCTAAAGACTCATCTATTTATTTTAGAGAGAGAGAGTAGGGGGAGGGTCAGAGGGAGAGACAGAATCTCAAGCAGACTCTGGCCTGAGCCTGGAGCCCAGCCTGGGGCTCAATCCCAGGACCCTGAGATCATAACCGGAGCCAAAGCCAAGCGTCAGATGCGTAACCAACTGAGCCACCTGGGCGCCCTAACAATGAAAATGTTTATAATTAGCCATGATAAATAATACTTTTGTTACTTTTTCAGTACATAATATTTTTTCTCAGAACATGGTAAAGTGAAATTTTAATTTATATGAAGTTATTTTTCATTTATCTTCACAAATTTTGGCCGATCATTTTACAAAAGATAATAAGCAAACTCACACGTATTTAGCTAATTTAATTCCAACATTTAATTCTAAAGTCATATTCGTTGTAATATACCAAATTACCACTCCACTAATTTTTCACAATAAAAGTTGTCTTTCACACCTCATGATGCCATCTTGAATAGCAGATGCTTTCAAAGATTGAAAAATATCACCACCTGTGAATCATCATTCTCCACTTCATCCATTCACTTAAAAAATTTATACCACAACGTTTAGATCAGATAAATTAAAAATGACTTGTATTTGCTTCCCTGGCATATGAATGTTCTTAATATTTCCCTGCATTTGTACTTTATACTCTCACCCTTTTTACTTCCATAGCCCTTCTCCTTATACCTTTTCTGACTCTCAAATCCATACATCCATCCAGACCTCTCCTCTGAGCCTCAGATCCCAAGTTCTTTTCTATGTTTCTTTACCTACCAAAATCCTGAGTATCTCAAACTCAACATGCTTACAACTGCATGGATCATGTATCACCCTAAAACTTTCCCTGATTGTATTTTCTATCATAGATAACTTTAAATGGTCATGTAAGTTAAAACCTTAAAGTCATCTTTCATTCTTTTTCTCTCATATTTCGCAATTAACCACACATTCTACTTATTTCAGCTGCAAATTATTTCTTGATCCAGTGTCTTCCTTTCTATCTTTATTAACATTCCTTCCAGACTAAACCCTTATTATCCATTACTTAGAGGAAGAGTTTGCTAACTGCTCACCCTACTTTTTGCTGTCCCCCTCCAACCTGTATTCCAGTGATTCTTCTGAATAACGCTCTGAGAAACAATCTGACCTTATCATTCCCATGCTTAAAGCCCTTCAGCTGACCTTCAATTCCTAAGGAATATCATCCAGGATCCCTGTCAAATTATCCAGTCTCTCACCTATGGAATAATTCAGGATCTTTACATTTGTATGTTACATGGCCCAATTAGCAAATGTTTTAAACACACCCTCATGGTATACGATTCATTTATAATTATATTCTTATACTTGCTAATATGTTTGCGCATTACAAAATATTCACCAAAATATGAGAAGTTCCAATATTTTTCTGACACTGACCTCATAGATCCTATTGTGTATTCCTAAGGAGTTTGTATACCTACTTTGGTGAACACTGGACTAAACAGTGTTGTTAATAAAGTTAGGAGCACAGCTCTGATAGCTCTTTCTTCCAGTTAATACCTTTCTATGTATAGTAAGAGACTGTGTCCTTCATCCAAATCAGTCATATTTAAAAATGTGCCCTTTAAACAGAATTATGTTGGGAGCTGAAAGGACTTTAATGGTCAACCATATTACCTTCAAGAAGCAGTATGAAAAATCATATGGAAGATCAGTGTAAATTTATCTCCACAGCGCAAACTAGATAATTCATAGTGCCTCAGAAATGCATGCATCATCTTCATATATAAACCATTACCCTATAGCTCAAGACCATCTTTGTACTTTTATCTCTTCCTTCTAACACTTTCCCCTCTAGCTAGCTATTAACTTACTGTTTTTCTAATACTTTATAACTTTTTTATATATATACTTTATAACATTTTTCCTGACTTCAAACTTTTCCTTGAGCCAATTTTCCTACCTATCTCTTCTCTTTTTTTTCTGACTAGAATAGCACTGAAATATCATCATACTTCTTCTTCTTTCGTTACTTCACTCAGCCCTCTTGCTTATACTCAGTCCTCTCTTAAGAATTTTAGTATGGTCTGCTCAAGTCACTAGTGGACAATGTTACCTTGTCTTATATCAGGCTGTCATAACAAAATACCAATGACGGAGTAGCTTAACAATGCCACTTTATTTTCCCACAGTTCTGGAGGCTGCAAGTCTAAAATTGGGGCTTCAGCATGATTGAGTCTTATGAGGTTTCATTTTCTGTCTTAAAAATGGTGGCCTTTTCAGTGTGCCCTCACATGGCAGAGAGAGGCAACATGCGCAAGTTCTCTTATGTCTCTTCTCTAAAGTCCTAAATCCCAATTTGAGAGTTAGGGCTTCAATTTTTGAATTTTGAGGAAACACAGTTCAGTCCAAATAATTCCAGCTCCCCCCAAATGCATGTCTTTTTCACATGCAAAATACACTCATTCTATTCCAACAGCGCTGAGAGTCTTAATTTGTTCTAGCATCAACTCTAAAGCTTAAAATCAAAACATCTTGTCTGTATGTCTTCTAAATCAGATATAGGTGAGACGCAAGGTACACTTTGTCCTGAGGCAAAATCCCTCTCCAGCTATGAAATCATATAAGTTATGTGCTTCCAAAGTGCAGTGGTGGGACTGACATAGGATAGGCATTCCCATTCCAAAAGGGAGAAATCAGAAGGAAGGAAGGGGTGACAGGTACCAAGCAAGCCCAAAATCTAGCAATGAGAATTCCATTAGATCTTAAGGCTCAATGTCTTGCCTTCCAGGTCCACTGGAGTGGAAGTAATATCCTTAAGTCTCTGCCTGGCAGTCCCAGCCCCATAGTTCAGTAAGGTAGTGCCATTTCTAAGATGTCAGGTGGTGGCCACTGAGCCTATTGAAATTAGGAATGACCATGATGATCTCTGATTCATCTTCAATTTCATGTTCTCTTCTTGAAGAATTCCATATGTTCATAGGTGAATAACTTTAGGGTTCTGTCCTGTTGAATCCAAGTCTGTCAGCCTTTTTATACTTTTCTAGTCTCAACAACTTCAATGTTCCTGTTCATGTAATCCCATAAAATCTTTGTTGAGTGATAATCTAGCCACATCCTTGATGCTCTTTTCAAAATATGCTTTCTCACTTTTTATACTATAGATAGGCTGAGAATTTTCCAGCTCTTTGAGTTATTGTTCTTTTTTTGCTTAGCAATTCCTTCTGCAATCCATCTCTCTCATCTTAATGTGGGAAGCAAATGCAAAAGAAAAACTGAATTTCCTTAATACTTATAGCCTATTAATAGGTTCTTGAAATAGGTAGAGTGGCATTCCTCTAGGATCTCAGCTGCCTCAATATTAATATTTTGCTGACTTCCCATCCCTGGGATCCTGTAAATCTATTTTAACACATAAAAATTTCTTGGGGTGCCTGGGTGGCTCAGCCAGTTAAGTGTCTGCCTTCAGCTTGGGTCATGATCTCAGGGTCTTGGGATCGAGTCTTGCATTCATCCAGCTCCTTATTCAGTGCAGAGTCTGCTTCTTTCTCTCCCTCTCCCTCTGCCTCTCCCCACCTGCATTCATGCTCTCTCTCCCTCCTTCCTATCTCTCAAGTGAATTTAAGAAAATTAAAAATAAAAATTCCTTTGGAAACTTCCTTTATCTCTACCCCCCAAGATATTTGTTAGTAATCATCCTAGAAGCATATGGCCCATCTGAAGGGTCTCATGACTGAGTGTTTACTAAACAATAATAAACAACCTTTTCCTAACAATAATTAGATCCCTCAAGATCCTTGAAACCTTGCTTCCAAATTTCCTTAGAGACTTATGCGATCCTTAATCCCCTCCCCACTTGAAAGCATATAATCAGCCACTCCTCATGATTCCAGTGCAGCTCTTTCTGCCCATGGGTCTTGCCCTGTGCTTTAATAAAACCACCTTTTTGCACCAAAGACATCTCAAGAATTTTTTCGTGGTCATTGGCTCTGAATCCTACCATGTCAAATCACATCAAGCTTGCATTTTACTATAAGCAGTCAAGAGAAACCAAGGCGTTTCATCAACACTTGGCTTAGAAACCAAATATCAGATTTCATTCCTCATAAGTTTACCTTTAGTTAAAACACTAGAGCCAGTTAAGCCAAGTTTTTGCCACCCTTATATCAAGAATCATTTCTTTTCCAGTTTCTAATAACATAGTCTTCATTTTTATCTGAGACCTCTCCAAATGCCCATATTTCTAGCATTTCCTTTGGAGTTTTTCTAGTCTCCACTCATTCTAGTCTCTACTCAGTTCCAAAGCCATTTCCACATGTTTAAGTATTTGTTATAGCAGCATCCTACTTCTTGGTACCAAAACCTGTATTTCTCAGTGATCACTTGACAAACAGACCAACAGAATGTGTGTGTGTGTGTGTGTGTGTGTGTGTGTGTGTGTGTGTGTGTGGTTGTCCAGTACATGTCAACCCAGGAGAGCCAATGTATAGTTTGAGTACAAGTCAGAAGGCCATAAAGGATCAATGCCCCAGCTCAAGCAAACAAGCAAGTCAATGGATTTTCCATTCACTCAGAATTTGTTATATTCAAGTCCTCAGTTGATTAAGTGAGACCCTTTCACAGTAGAGACAGCAATCTAATCAGTCTATCAATTCAAATGTGAATTTCATTCCTAAATACACTCACACACACACATAGAATATGTTTGACTAAATGTCTAAGCACTCCACAGTCCAGTCATGCTGACAAACAAAATTAACCATCACATATCTGATGCCACAAGTGACTGGTGACTGGGCACATTTGTCCCGATTAGAAAGTCATAGTTTCTGTTGAAAACTGATGAAAAAATACAGTGCATGAGGCTCCTGAATCTTTAGATTGCAGTAATGGGTGGAGTAATGGAATCATGGATTGCAGTAATGCCTTTCATGCAGCCTTATTATATTGGCCATTTGTTCAAATTCTAACATGTCTCGTCTATTGTCATTCTCAGTCTCCTTCCTTAAAAGCTCAGCTTCAGCATTTTCCCTCTCCCTTCCTTTAGCAAGCCCAGAACTGGCACCTGGTTTAGGCCCATATTGCCCCGTCCTTGATGAAACTCCTGCCTGGTAATCACCGGCCCCCTCACAATCATACTGTAGGATCAGCACACTGTACCTGGTCGCACCTGCCCATCTACAAGAAACAGTATTGAACAGTATTGCATTGTTAGAAGATTTGGCTCTTTTATTGATCTGTTACTTTTTCTTCATAGCATTATAAGGATTGTCATATTTTTATGCCTTTCCCTATCAGCTACATTATAGTGTGGGGGTATATAAAATGCCAGATAGGGTAGCCCGGGCAGCTCAGCTGTTTAGCACTGCCTTTGGCCCAGGGCGTGATCCTGGAAACCCAGGATCGAGCCCCAGTCGTGCTCCTTGGATGGAGCCTGCTTCTCCCTCTGCCTGTGTCTCTGCCTCTCTGTCTGTGTGTGTCTCTCATGAATAAATAAATAAAATCTTTAAAATAAAAAAAGAAAAAAATGCCAAATAGAAGTTCATTGATTTTATATCTCAAGTATTTTTTTTTTTTTACTATGTACATTATTTGCCACCTTCTCCATCACTGCTATAATTCAGTCTTTTAATATCTGGGAAGCCCCCTCCAAAGGAACACCTCAGTTGGATAATTATTTCTGAGATCTCATTATCAATTGTGAATGACCAGAAATTCTGTTTTAACAAGTATAGAGAATTAATCAGTCTCTTTGGGACAGAGTCAAGCTAAGCAAGCTCAAAGGACTGATGTATAAAATTGGAATTACCATTTATTCATTTATAATTTAAAAAAAACTCTTTCAAGTAGA
Source organism: Canis lupus dingo (assembly GCF_003254725.2). Lineage (NCBI taxonomy): Eukaryota > Metazoa > Chordata > Mammalia > Carnivora > Canidae > Canis > Canis lupus. The sequence continues at coordinate 38,598,701 of NC_064254.1, forward strand.
CTAAATGTCTACATTTAATGGTTAGCATATTCTGTCCCAGTGGAAAAGCTACATGGGTAGTCAAATTAAAATATGAAGATTGCTTGATGAGTGTAATATCAGAACACCAGGAAACAGACAATATAGCAGTGTCCTTGGCAGAGGTAATTAGAGGCTTTCTCTCCTGCTTTGGTGATTTACCTTCCTTGGAGAGCAAACAGTTATGTTTTTTAGGGAGAATACATTTTCACATGAACAATAATATTGTAGACTAACCAAATAGCCTCTTGGAAATATGTTTTGTTTTCTTATAAATATCTTCTTTTATTCATATATTTTTAAAAATTAATACAATAAGTTACACTATAATTTTTATTTATTTATTTATTATTTATTTATTCATGAGAGACATAGAGAGAGATTTTTTTTTAATTAATTGAATGAGACCCCCTCATTTTACAGTAATCTATTTGTCTCTAAAGTTGAAATATCACTAAAAATAGAGGGCGGGGTGCTTTAAAAGATAAAAGAAAAATCACAGTAAAACAAGTCTCTGGGGGCACCTGGGTGGCTCAGTGGTTGAGCGCCTGCCTTTGGCTCAGGTCATGATTCTGGGGTCCTGGGTTTTGGGTTTCACATTGGGCTCCCCATGGGGAGCCTGCTTCTCCCTCTCCCTATCTCTCTGCCTCTCTCTCTGTGTCTCTCATGAATAAATAAAATCTTTAAAAAAAATAAAACAAACGTCTCTGGACCACCTCTTGTTTTACAGGTGGGATTATATATAGTTTGTTTTTATTTACACTCAAAACTTACTTCAATTAACTAAGCAGCTTGTATTTATTTTGTCTAGCAACACATTATTCATAATTAACTCTAAAGGAAAGCAAATATACTTTAAAAACCAAGTCAGATAACAAGTCAGAAATTCTCTTAAAATTTTGTTCGCTCATATGAAGGTCTCACTTGAATAGACAACTATCTTCATAAGGAAGACTGTAGATATTCCTATAGATTGGACCAATACTTTCCTTTGAACGTTGATCTTCTGCTCCAGGATATAGAGTATGAATTATTAGGGACCTTAAAGTTCCACAGACATAAAATGTGCAAGTATTAATTTTAGCATACGTAGAATGGCAGTTCAATAAAATAACTTAAACATTATCCATAAAATAGCCAACCTTAAGAAATGGAGTTTTTCTGTGAGCATTCCTGTAAAAAAAAAAAAATCTGTCATGAAATATATTCCTAAATTATATCCAATGTTTTAAACCAATGCAATTTTGGAAGACATTTGCCAAAAATAATAATTTAAACTATTTAAAACTTCTTGAGCCATTCTTTCTGAAGTTAGAAAACAGGTTAAATTATATATTTAACTGGCTCCCATGCTTGAGAATCGGTATAAACAAATTAATAAAACTATTTTTATTTCCTGAGGAGTAGAGAGGAAAAGATCAGAGCATTGAGATTTGGGAAGGTTGGAGGGAGAAGAGGCATCCACCCAAATCATTTATGAAAGTTTTCAGACACTTAAAATCCTGCTAGGATTTGGAAATGTCCCCAGAGCACAATTCTAATTATAGGCCATGCAATGATCATGTAATGTGTAAAGGCTTTTTGACAAAGCTTGACCCTGAACCCATTTGAAAGGAATCTAACCCAAAGAGGTAACAAAAAGAAACTAATTGATTGGGATTTAAGCTTTCATATAATAACAATTCTTATATTATCATAATGGCAAAGAAACTTCCATAAGATATTTACTTAATTAATTAATTTTATTTAATTGCACTATAGTAGAATTCTTTGGACAAAATGAAAAGGGATCACTAGACTAAAATATGCAGGATATGTATCCTTCAATTATTACCTCTTATGTAACAGAAATTTACTTGTAATAGACACTTCTCTTATCTTGAACATAGGAAAGATATAATTATTATTAATAGAAAATTATTTTTTATCCTGACACATAGTAAGTAAATTTTTGAACAAATAAAATCACTATTTTTGACACTCTACTATACTCACCTATGTATAGGCCCTCAAGAGTGAGGTCACATTCACTAAACATGGAAAGAAAAAGTTAAAGGTTACCAATGCAAGCATACCTCATTTTATTGATCTTCACAGACATTGCATTATTTACAAAATGATGTAAATCATTTTACAAAATGATTTTTACAAAATACATTTTACAAAATACATTTTTATAAAATGATGTAAAAACAGGTTTGTGACAACCCTGTGTCAAGCAAGTTTTTCTGCATTTGCTCACTTCATGTCTGTGTCACATTTTGGTAATTCGCACAGTATTTCAAACTTTTTTTCATTGCTAGTATATTTGTTATGGTGACCTGTGATCAGAGATTATGACTTGTCGAAAGCTCAAATGATAGTTAGCATTTTTTTAACAATAAAGTATTTTTTAAATTAAGGTATGCACATTGTATTTTTTAGACATAATTTACACTAAATAGACTAAGTATAATGTAAACATACTTTTCATATGCACTGGGGACCAAATATTTTATTTGACTCACTTTATTGTGGTATTTGCATTATTCTGGTGGTCTGGAACTAAACCCACAATACCTCCAAAGTGTGCCTGTTATCAATTAATAGGAAATTATAAAAAAACTTCTCTCAGGACTTCTGAGATGCAGTTTCAAAAGCTTCCTTAAATTGTTTCCTATGCTTTAAATTATAGCTTATATATTTTTTAAAGATTTTTTTTTTTTTTTTTTTTTGAGAGTGAGAGACAGTGCACAAGTCGGGGGAGGTACAGAGAGAGAGAATCCTCAAACAGATTCCCTGCTGGGTTTGGAGCCAGAGGCAGGGCTCTGTCCCAGGACCCTGAAATTGTGACCTGAACCAAACTCAAGAGTCAATGCCTAACCAACTGAATCACCCAGGTACCCCATAGTTTATATACTTATTGTCTCAATAATCAAAATTAGTTCTTTTTTTTTTTTTTTTTTTTTTTTTTTTTTTTTTTTTTTTTTAAATTTTATTTATTTATGATAGTCACACAGAGAGAGAGAGAGAGAGAGAGAGGCAGAGACACAGGCAGAGGGAGAAGCAGGCTCCATGCACCAGGAGCCCGACGTGGGATTCGATCCCGGGTCTCCAGGATCGCGCCCTGGGCCAAAGGCAGGCGCCAAACCGCTGCGCCACCCAGGGATCCCCAAAATTAGTTCTTTTTAAAGAATTAATCACTCCTCTCCATCTTTCCTCTCCCCTGCCCTCATCAATAATGTCCAGGAATTTCCCTTGTTACTGCATTATGTGTGCTGTCAGCTACCCCGTCGACCCTTCTCTGCTTTCATGCCTTGCCATCACAGTGCTGACACTGCTGCTATCTCCATGGAAATGGACACAACTGCCTCTAGTGATGACAACTCCTGATGTCCCACTTCTGCTTCTTTGTGGGTTGCCCTGAGGCTAGCTAGAGTCCCACACCGCCACCTCTGACTGAAGTGCTCAAGGAATTAACTGTTTCTTATGCTTTGTGAACCTTCAGAAAGTGGAGGCTTGGTGAGGTATGCAGTCCATACCTGCCTTCTCCTGGACAGGTGCAGCCTTTTGGTCTAATTACATCAGCACAGCCCATTGCAAGGAAATGCCTCTAATCCTCCAAGTTCCTAGAGGAGGAAGCCAGCCTTGTGCAATCTAAAGGTCACATTTTCCTGTCTCAGCATCAACTACTCATCATGATACAGTGGCTCCAATAAAACAATCATAATGTAGTATGGTTGGCACAGTCTTTTCGTAAAGGCTTAACGATTCAAAGTGAAGGTTCACAGACGTTCATACGTGAATGCCCACTGTTTAACTTCTTAAAACTATAGTTTTAAGTTGTAAGCTAAATAAATGATGCAATACTTCACAAAAATTTTCTCTATGACTTGATTTCTAAATAGAGATTCCCGCAGAATACACATATGTATATGCTGCCAAAACTGAACAGCACATTGAAAAGCAATCTTCCCATACTTCAACAGCTTCAAACCCACCTCCACTGGCCCTTTGCTTTTGGCATCCAAGAATACAGAAATAATTATCACCAATGTCAGAAACTGAAAGTAAATAAATAGCAAAGGGCTACTGAAATATGATTAAATGGATAATTAATCAAACTGTCTGTTTTGTTAAGAATAGAACTTGTTAGAAAAACATATTAAAATGCTTTGCTGTTCTAAGAATGTAATAGCAAGCCCCCTTGGGGACTGCATTCATAGTGATAAGCCTGATGTGCTAACTCACACCAATATTTTTTCTCTCATAATTACAGGATGGAAAAGCTCTAAAATCTTGAATTTAGGTGAAATATGTTTTCAAATTTCACACCTTTTGTGGATACATGAATTTAAAACATAAGGAAATCTTATGCTTTAAGAGAACAAGCTTATTATTGAGGCGTCAACGTTACTTAGCAGTTTGGTGATAGCAAAAAATGCTATTGCAAATGGCTCAACCAGAAATTACCAAATCTAGCTTAGTTGCATTAATATAAGAATGCAAGTATATATCAAGGTAATTTGTGATTATTTCAAGCCATCTACTGGATTTAGAGACCAAATCATCAGCAGGGCTCACCTATGCACCAGCCAGATGTGACTTCCTACACACAGCTACAGAAGAAATGAAGTTGGATCATGGCAGTAGCCTGAGAATCCAGATGCTCACCCAGAGCAAAAATGGTGAGAATAACTCCTGAAGTATCAATAGAAATGTGATTGTTCAACATGGACAAGGGAAGAATTGTTTTAATATAAGATTGAACTTCTAAAGGGTAGACTGTGGGACTATTATAGGCAAAGAATAGATACAATGAAGACACATTATCATGATGACCTAGTCCTGCCATTTGGTCAGAAAGCCTCCAAAGAATCTATATTTACAAAGAAGCATCATTTACGATGACAGATGGATGAAGGATAGAGAACGTGAAGGGTAGGGGACAATTTCCTGGGTAGCATTGTGTGATAAATTCGTATCTGGGTGGAATGCCAGTGTTCTCTTCCAATCACCTCTGAACTGCCTCTCCTCTGAGTCCCAATATTTGCAGTGTTAAGAAACTATGGCTGGATATCACTTTAGCAGACATTCATTATGTGCCTATTATGTCTTATCTTAGACGGAAAATGGATAGCAATTCACTTAATATCTGTTTTGCTTTACTTATGCCTGCTCAATTTTTATTGAAGAATTCAGGAGCAACAATGTTATGTATATATTTCTTTGCCAGAGTAATTTATTTGTATGTGCCTATGTATCTTTGGTATTTCTTTTTTTTTTTAAAGCAGTTAAAACTTAGAATGAAATTGTAGAAACCGAATTCTCATTTCACTTTCTGTTCCTTAAATAAGCAAAAGCATAAAAATCATTATTCTGTGGTTTTCTTTAAACACTTTATATTTTTTATTTTGATACATGATACTTTAGTCTCAACATGATTGAGAACCTATTGTATGGCACCAAGAAATTTGTTTTTTATTTATTCATTTATTTATATTAAATAAGAGGCTTGACTGACTTAATGGAAATTTTCATACCTTGCATGAGTGTGTATATGGGAATAGGATAGGGAATGCCTCATATATTTTTTATAAGCCTAAACACATATTTTTGCCTTTCTTTATTTAAAAAACAGATATGTTTTTATTTCTTTAAAGCAAAATTGTGCTGCATCACTTATATATGCATCATCACTTTAGCAGTTTATAAATTATGAGAAGAAAGATCTACAGTATTTATGCTAGTCCTCCAGCAGAAGATAAGAACTCCTGGACCTGCATAGCCCCTGCAGCCTGATCACTCAACAGTGGGATGGTGGTAGTTTGAGATTAAAAAAAATCCAAGCCAAACTTTTCCATGACAGACTTAACTAGAAAAAAAAAATTAAATTGATGATCTAGATAATTATACAATTTCTCACCTTTCACCTATAGCCATGGCCTTGTCAAATTTATAGAATAAATGGGGGGAAAATTAAAAGTTTGGCATACTTTGGCCTATTAGAACTCACTTTTTTCCTTAATATTAATATGCTGGATGCAGTCTTCATTTATTCTTTGTCTTCAAAAAACGAGTGCACCAAGACCTCATAGAGTGATAAGAACAAGGCAAAAAAAAGGTATGACTAATGGATAAGATTCTTAACACATCCAATTTCCTTTCACTGTCTCCCTCTTTTTCTCTCTGCACTAGCCATCTGAGTACAAGAGTTGCTATATTTAATAATCACACTTTGGGAAAAATGATGACGGTTGTGCTGTCATTTTTTAAAAACTTGAATACATGAGTTATTTAAAAATGAAAGGAGAACTTCAGTGTTTGAGGGAATTTAGGCACCCAGGAGATGGTGAAAGTAAGCAGACTGGTGAGGTAAAGAATACCATTTAAATCATTGACTGAGATCATTTTAACTTTCTAACCTGGAAGCTATGAGGCAAAGTCCTGTGTTTATCCATTCAGAAAGGTAATGGGGCTTTGAGGCACCTAAAACAACCCACGAGGGAACTAAACAGTAACCAGATGTGGCCTCAGTTAGCAGATCCTTTTTACAGTAGCATATTGAATTCCTGCTGTTGCTGGAAAACAATTATTTTTTTTTTAAATAAGAAGCTAGAGTTCACTTTACTCCATTGCCTCCAGTCAGTAAAACTGAGCTATCAGCTGGTAGAGTCCCAATCCAAACTAAACCATATTTTAAAATTAAAATATCACAAAATAAGAGAAAAAAGTGCCTATCACACACCTTCAGAGTATGTTAGGAAAATACATTCCCATATGATTTTCCAAGCACTGTACTTCCTTCCGTATTATAAAAGCAACATATACCTCAGTTTGTGTTGGTCAGCTGGTGTTTTATGGGCATGGATGCCTTTGTTGCATATTACAGTAGAGCATTACACTTCAAGGGTTAGAAGGCCTAATTCAAAAGCCTTCTCCATACTTCTGCTGAAGTACAATAAAAGACTAGTTTACTGAAAACTAAGTCAACATAGGAACATACAAATAGCAAAGAGAAGGAGAAAGAGTGGGAAAAAGAGAGGAGAAAATTGAGAGGTAAGACCATGAGGTCTATACTGTTGAACCCACTGGTTTTTTTTTTTTTTCTAGGAAAGGGTGATATTGCTAAAAAGCTATTTTTGTGAACAATGACACAGCCTAGTATCTTTACTACACCTTCTTCCTTCTTTCCTTTAGGTTAAATACAAAGATAAGTAAAAGACAGGCTATCTCTACATTTTTGCTGTTCTATTTGGTTTATTGTGGTTCAAATAGGACAAATCCCTGCTGTTTTAAGCAATATGCTATAGATTTTCCCAAATTTAATTAGCAAGCACATAGCAGACAACTGAAAATAAAAATAGAAAAATTCTTTGCAGTGGCAAGTATTTCTCACTTCAAAGCATTAAAAAACATATACCCCAATCAATCGACTAATCCTCACTGCCATGGTTTAGAGACCAAATAAGACACTGACCTAACACTGTCTCAGATTAATCAAGCCTTCAAACTTCCAAGTTTGGGCATCTCGATTGCAGGGCAATAAACCGGAAACCAAAGTAGAATTTGAAGATGGCAGTTGTAGTTCTTCAAGCTAGTTATTGTGCTTATGGCCCCAAATGGCATGGTTTAAGTAGGTGGTTCTCCAAGTGTGATCCCTGGGCTATAAGAATCAGTATTACCAGGAGCTTGTTAGAAATGTAAATTCTTATGTCTCAACCTAGCTCTACTAAATTAAAAACTCTGGGTTTTAACAAACCTCCAAGTGATTCTGATGCATGCTGAAATGTGAGAACCACAGGCCTAAAGCAAACAAGATTGATAATTCATAACTTTTATCATATGAAAGACAACAGTACTTCTGTGGCTCAAAAATGGACTTTAAACACAGTCTCAAAAGAGAAGTTTTTTAAAAATGACATGAGCAATGTGCAAATTGAGGCCTGTATCACAGACATTTAGTTTGGAGTACAAATGGCGAAGAGAGGTTATCAAAGGAGAAATGAAAGAGAGAAACAAGATAACAATAGGGACCACTCAACACCATTGGGAAGAAAAGAAAACAAATGAAAATAAGATAAAAATGAATATTGATTTTCCTTTCTTCCTAGTTAAATCCTGGAAGCTTATGGGAGCTTCAGGTGGAGTGCCTGTCTACTCATGGCCTGTGGATACGATGCAGTTGGAGGCCAAAAATGATACTTCAAGCTAAGACACATTTGAAAGTTTGCTTGCCTTTTTCTGAGACTTTGTGTGTGTTATATGGCCAGACTAGATGATTCTCATAGAGGCCAAGGCCTTGAAGAAATTTCCAGAAGAAATAAGCTGAATGCCTTGAACTGAAAGGTAAGTATGTGTACCTCATAAACTTCCAGACCAGGCTAGGCCAGGACTGGATGGAGCATCTGTTGGTTGTAGGCGACGTAAAGAGTTTTTAAACATGGGGCTTCCAAGGACTAATCAACACCTGTACACAAGCCATGAAATCTTTAGCAAGTATGTTAGTGTTAGATAGAATTCTCTCTTAATTAAACACTTCATGTGAATCCAGGGTGAGTGGGTCCCCAACATATTCAGTGTTTCTGGAAGGATTTGTAAAGCAGAATGTATCAACTTCACAAAATTATCTGAAAATCATTACTTGTAAGAAATTTCTGTAGCATGTACAAGCATTTAATAAATATCATGGAAATAAAAACAGTGTGACTACCTCAATATATACAATATTTACTTGGACATCTGTGCGTCAGTATGTTTGTTGCATATTTACTTCTTTACCTTTCACTCTACAGATTCTCTACTTTTCAGAATCTTTTTCTATGAAATATAAACCTAATCACAAACTTCTTCTAAAAATATTAGGAAAGTTTCTTTCCAGCCAGAATTTCTAACCAAATATTTAAAAGTATAAAACATCATTGAGGAGTGAAATAATACAGCTTTCTATGAGAGAAGGTAAGACAACTAAAATAATTATAGTACTTACTATGAATTAAATACTTCAGAATCCACTCAACTGGTAGGCATTGTTGGCCCTGTTTTTACAGATGAGAAAATATGAACTCATGAGGTGAAGCCACTTGCCCAGGACAATGAAACCATAAAGTACCAAAGCAGCATTAGAACTCAGGAAAGTAGGTGTGAAACCAAAGCACATGCTTTTTCTACTACACCAAAAATATTAAGATCAATAAAACTAATAATCAATAAACAAAAGGAATGAAATATTCATCACTTATAGTTTTGTTGTTTTTAATGCTGTAATTCACTTTTGTCCAATGGGAATATGATGTGAGCTACATATGTACTTGTAAACATTCTAGTAGCCCTATTTAAAAAATAAAAACAATAAATAAAAAGGAAATAAAAAAGAAAATAAAAAGGAAATAAAATAAATAAAAAGAAAATGTGACATTTGTTTCAAAATATATTTTATTTAATACACTATATCCAAAATAGTATCATTTCAATATGTAATCAATACAAAAAGTATTAATGAGATATTTTCCTTTTTTGTATATTAAATCTTTGAAATCAGTGTGTATATATACTTTGCGTATACCACACTTGAGTTTGAATTAACTACATGGGCAAGTGGTGATACTAGATAGCGCAGTTCTATTTATTGAATACCTAACATCTATGTAACATAGAATTAGGTTTTACAGTGGACAGATAAGAAAACAGTTTCTATCTTCATGGTTCCTTTAATATTCTTGGAAAAAAATAGGTCTACCCATTTCCTAAGACAAAAAGATAAAAAAACTAATGAGCTGCCATGGACTGATTTCTTTTGTGAGGAATTTTAATTTACTAACAAAAGACATATGACTTCTGTACAGTTAATGAGGTCCCGATTGAGAAAAATGAAAGAAAAAATAATAATACCGACAAAATAAAAGTGGGGACAAAAAGATGTGATGGATTTCCAATACCCAAAGGTTAAAATGTTGCAGGTTTAAGAAAAACCTGCAAAAACATTATGCTAAGATTGATACTCAGTTAATGAACTATGAAAACTCCCTTAGCCAAGGAAATGAAAGAAGTAATGGTGTTAAAAGAGTTCCTAGCGGCCTGACCAGAGGGCTTCACATAGTGGTTAATTGCCAGACTCCAGAGGGGAGTAAAACAGGCAGCTCAATTGGCTGCTAGAAGGATGAGCAGTTGGCTTCTAGCCTTCAGAAAGAATGTAAGGTTGGTTTAAAAAAATAATAAAAATAAAGAAATCATGAAAGGGGAAAAAAAAAAGAAAGAAAAAGCAGTTCATCTTTCCTTGGAATTGTAATGTGTATTGAACACAGCATCACTTATAAAGGTATAAAATATATTCATATTTCATAATAAGGTCAGGATCATCAAAAGACCATTGACTCCAGCTATCTATCAAGCTGTTACTGGTGACTATGGTCTAGTATCCGAACCAAGGCTCATTCCCAGATGAATATGTACTTTCCTGTACTGAGAAGTACCCCACGAGCCTCAAGTCAATAGAAATTTATTTATTGAGTATATAGTGGGAGCTGGGCACTGTGCTGGGTCATAAGGGGTCACAAATGAATATGAGTAAGCACAAAAAAATCTGAGAAGAAACAATGAGGACTGTTTCTGCCAGAGCCTGAGAGTATAATGGTATCCAGGAAGGTTTCATAGAAAAAAAGAAGTATGAGGTGGGCCTTGAAGCATTGGTTTTCTTTGGGCAGAAGGGTAGACGTCGGTGAAGTGGGGAAAGACTGTTATACAGAGAAGCTTCTGCCCTGAATTTCCCATCCTGTATTACACACCATTAAAATAACTATGCACCTTGATTTTTCCTAGGAAAAATCCAAGTTTATTCCTATCTTAATAGGATTATTCATTTTTCCTTTATTCTCAAAGTGCCTCATTTGAACAGTAAACTTCACAAGTATCAGACTTTACAAGTCTGTCAAGTATCAGATCCCTTGTTGAGAAATAAACTTTTTCATCAAATTGTAAATGAAGACATATGATTAACTACTATTGATACTATTGATATATGTAACTTGATCAAATGCACGTACAAAGCATGTTTTTACAATCTCATATAGATGTCAGAGGAAGTGACCTAGAAGTGACTGTGCATGTATGCATTGTACATAGTTAACTAAGTATGTATATTATGTCTTGTGTTAAGTGTGATGGAAATAATTTTAAAAAGTCATAAAGAGGACAAGGTTACAGTTGGGGGAATAAATGCTATTCTATATATGATAGTCAGTGAAGGCCTTTCTCAAAAGGTACAGTTTAACGAGAAATGTGGATGACATGATGCAGCAAACTTGGGAACTTGGAGAAGTGGCCAGGGCAGAGGAAACATTAAGTGCAAGAGCCTCAAGATGAGAAAAGTCTTGGCATGTTTGATGAATAGCAAGGTGGCCAGCATGACTGGAGAGAAGAAAATGTGGAGGACAGTGATTATAAATGAAGTCAGAGATATTGCAAAGGGCCAGGTTACAGAAGGTCCCCTAAGTCACAGTGAGCAAATCTGGGTATAGTTTTGGAAAATGTGGAAATGTACTGGAAGAATTCTGAGCAGTGGAATAGCAAAATCGGACTTGGATTTTAGAGGAACCAGTCTAGCTGACTTAAATAAAAAGGGATGGGGATGCTTAGTATGCCCCAGCATTTTTGGTTAAAGTTTATTAACTTGGAGATTAGCTTAGAATCATACTTCATTATTTTCTCTGACATCACTGCTTTATTTCAATATTCTTTTCATTTAAAAAAGTGTTAGCCCATTCCAGTGTAATTATTTCCTGCCTTTCCAAAGCATAAACTGACAATAGAACTTTTACCATTCATACTCTAGAGTCAGCGAGACTGAACATAATAAGCTCTCCCATGTCCTCATGCTAGGGAATTAAAAGACATTAGATTCTTAACTTGAAGGAATAAAATGGGTCATTTTCTCACCCTCCCTCCATCCTTTTCTGAAAACCTTCTCTCCTTACAATACTTGCCGTTGAATTTCCAATGTCCCTCACTTTCTATACCTTTCCTGAGTCCAGAGTAACCCATGTTAGCCTATTCTCATTAGATTATTCTATATTCTAAGTCTATCATTTGCGTCACTTTCTGATCACAATGTATCTCCTTTATGGCCTGTCAACACCATAAAAGGTCTGTGATACTATCATACTTGCAAATAACAAGCCTGCTTCAGTTTCATGTACGCTCCTAGAAAATATGAGAGAAAAAAAAAAAAAGAAAATATGAGAGTACCGGGTCAGAGATGAAAGGCTTTATTACAACATAGCAAGGAGCCTGAGCTTAATGGTCACATTAGTTCCCCTTGATCCTCAAGTCAAATGGAAATGATACCCAGAAGCCTAGGTGGATGCTGTTCACACAGTGGGCTTTTGATGAGAAACTCCAAGCTTAAGAAACCTCAGTCTTTTATATTGGGCTGAAAGCAAACCTAGAGGACCTTTGCTATGATGGAATATAGTATCTTTTTTGTAGTGAACAGAAAGCAAACCCCTGCTCTGGAACAACACTCTATCTTTATCTTCCAAGGCAGTTTACTGTACAAACATTCTTGAAAAGATCATCCAGAACAAAAGGCAGTTAGCCTCTTTTCTTTCAAGACATGAAGAAACATGAGAGACCCAGGGACATTGTTTCTCCAAATGGCCTGAAAAGCCCAGCTAGATGAATGCAATTAATGCCAAGTCCAATGCTATGACTATTACTTGGGGTACCTATATTTTATTTAGCAAAGGATTCTTAGATGTCTAAGGGAATGGAATGTGGTAAAATAAATCTCTGGTGCTAGGAATTAAGTGAAAGTGTAAGGGGAAAGAGGCCTTTTTCAGTACACTTTGATCTGGAAGATGCAGATTTGTCACCTCATCAGCCAAAAAGTATTAAGAAATCTTGCCTTCTACCAGGAATCTCATTATGTGAAAATATCACATTAATATCCAGGAAGCAAAAGTTTCCATAATGCTATTCATTTTAAATAAATGATTATTATGTTAGTTAACTGGTATATAATTCAATAGCAACTTTCCTCAATTTGTAAATTTTCATGTACACAATATTATTGAAAATAATTTCCTAGTTTACGTTTATTTTTTAAGTGTGCAAATGTTGGCTCTGTGTTACTTAACTTCTAATGTAGGTTTCATTTTACTTAATATTTACGAATAATTCTTGCATTACATAAATGTTTTTCTGCTTTATTAATAAATACGTCATTTTCAGATAATGATTATCTTTTTAAAAATTTTTTTAATTTTTTATTTATTTATGATAGTCACACACACACACACACACACAGAGAGAGAGAGAGAGGCAGAGACACGGGCAGAGGGAGAAGCAGGCTCCATGCACCGGGAGTCCCATGTGGGATTCGATTCCGGGTCTCCAGGATCGCGTCCTGGGCCAAAGACAGGCGCTAAACCGCTGCGCCACCCAGGGATCCCAGATAATGATTGTCTTAAAGAAAAAGTTCAGCAGCACTAATCTCATGCTCTTAAAAGAGTCACTGGGTTAAAAGATACTATTTACAAGTTGGTTGAGGAAAATTCTGACATAATTTCATAGTTGTCTAACCTTAAACAAGTGGTACAAATCAAGAACTATGTATCAAAGAGATTGAAAGGAGTCTTTTAAGATTCCATCTATGGAGACTGAATGCTATTTACTATATTTTATAAATGATGATTTACCAAAAAGAGCAAACTTTGGAAATATTCTTTTTTTGGAAATATTCTGCTATTAAAGTGTCTTTAAAAATTATCATTAATTAACTCTTGTTATTTCCTTCACCCTTTTGTGATATGCCCTAAACTCTTAAAAGTGACAAGCTAGTATGCACATAGAGACACTACAAAAAGAAAACAAATTAGAATATCATACTATTTACTCTGGTATATAACTTGCCATGTGATATATACAGTAAATAAATATTTTATGCATTATATCATTTAATCATTTAAGTAAACCTGAAAAATATTTTGTTTATGATTAACAGAGCTCAGAAAGTTGTTTCTTTCTCAAGGAAATGCAGCTAGATGGTCAAGGAGCTTGGACCCAAATCTTTCCTTATCTAGATGATCAAGTTTGATCAAGTAGCCATCATTCTAAATTATAAGGTCACAAAAAGAAAACCAGGAATTATATTGTACTAAATTCCTTGGGACTTTTTTGATAATCTTTTATTTTCAAATCTCTGTTTTTCACTTATTTGTTAACAGGAAAACAAATAGGGATGCATTTGCATTAAGATATAAAAGAGAAAAGAAAGGGGCTTTCTTTTCCTTCTTCATCAGAATTCAGAGCAGAACCTGGCACTTCAGATTAAGGACAGCCATCACTTAAGTTGAAGTTAATTGGACGCTCTGTATCTGGTTCTCAAAATACATCAATTAGAAACAATTAAGACAGTATTAATAGAGATTAGAAATAGTTACCTATTTCAGGACTGTTTCTATATAAAAATGCCCTTACATTTAATTCCACATCAGCAAAAGATAGATGAATGTGTAATTGATGGCTGTGACACATCCAAGCTCAAAAAGCCCACATGGATTTTGGGTGCTTAGCAGAGTTAGAGGGCTTCTATTTTTAAAGTAAAGTAGCAAGAATCATGAGTTTTATGCCAAAAGCAGCCTGGTTTGTAATCTATGAAAACATCAACCGCACAGGTTTTGTCATTATGAAGTCATATAAGGATAATAATACTGAGAGATAAATGTCAGCTGAAGGAGGTCAGCATAATGGCGCATTCCTCCTTTACCACAGGAATGGAAATAGAGCAATACAATTATTCCATCCAGGGGAGAATTAAAGCCTCTTTTTGCTGAACTCCAGAAGTTCTTTCAGCTAGGACCCCTTATATCACTGTAGGCGATGTGCAAGAGCCCAGGCTTGTGATGGGAAATTCCATTACTTAATTATTTCTTGGGACTAGACAATGAAGAATATAAAATGTTTGTAGAAGATCAAGGTCAAATTATTTTTTTTTCCATAATGGGGAGACAAGAAAGAAAGAAAGAAAAAGAAAGAAGAAAGAAAGAAAGAAAGAAAGAAAAGAAAGAAAGAAAGAAAGAAAGAAAGAAAGAAAGAAAGAAAGAAAGAAAGAAAGAAAGAAAGAGAGAGAGAGAGAAGAGAGAGAGAGAGGGAGGGAGGGAGGGAGGGAGGAAGGGAGGAAGGGAAAGAAGGAATGTGGGAGGAAAGGGGAGAGGGAGAGAGGATATGTGCTTCTCTCATCAATACAAAAAGGTAGTTGAGCTGACACCGAGGATATGCTTAATATGTATCTGTGGTAGGGAAGGTATGGCATTCAGATATTGCGAGTTGTGATATTCACACTCCTCATTGCACAGCCAGTTCTCATCATGAGTCCATGCAACCTTCTCCCTGTTGTTTTATTTTATATTTTTCCCACTCTCATTACCTATCCGTATTCCCCTCTATACCTATAAGAATCCAGGGATCCCTGGGTGGCGCAGCGGTTTGGCGCCTGCCTTTGGCCCAGGGCGCGATCCTGGAGACCCGGGATCGAATCCCACGTTGGGCTCCCGGTGCATGGAGCCTGCTTCTCCCTCTGCCTCTCTCTCTCTCTCGACTATCACAAATAAATAAAAAATTAAAAAAAAAATCCACATTGTAGCTTGATATTTCCCTACATATGCATATATCTTTGTATGATAAGTAGCACTGTTCTATTTTGAATGATATTATACTACAAATTTCATTTTATTTATTTTTTCACTTATCACTAGAAATCTAGTCATGTTTTGGATGAGATTGGACATCTCTGTTCTACTGGGTGAGCCCATCAATAATAATGGCATATGTCTCCAGTTATCCTGATTTTATATTATTCGAACTTTAATAAAGCCTTTTATCATATTACCAATGCTATTTTGCTTATATTCTATTGACTACTAATTTACCACTTTTAGAGAAGAATACTATACCAAGATTCACTAAAGTTGTGTATTAGCATAAACCATCTTACTGTCTCCTCTAAGATACATTAATACCCTAAAGTACATAATTCTGATAAAACATTTGAATATATTTGAATTATTATATTTATTATCCATACTTTTCACTTGTGAAAGAAGTACTGGAAAGGGACTAAATTATTTAGAAAAGCAAGTAGTTTGCCTGGAAAGAAGTGTTGCCAGAGAGTCCAGGCTTCAAAGAAATTGATCTCCAAATTAAAAAGAGAAAGAAAAAGAAAAGTTAAAAAAGCAAACCCCCATAACATAACAAAGATTACCTTACAGTTAGTCAATTTATGTTAAAAGTAATTTTCTTGAAATGCATTTGCAAGTGTTTTCCTATATTTAGACATCACCACGGTGAAAGTCAGGGATGAAGTTGTTTTTTTTAGGAAGTCAGTCAGTAACTTTCAAGAAAGTCTCAAAGTTTAATTTATTTGGGGAACTAAAACTACACAGGTTTGACCTGCTTTTTGGGGGGGGGGACATATGTATTTCAATTTGAAAAGTTCCTTTTTTACCACACCCACCCAGACTATTGTATGTGATGTACACATTAATTTAGGACAAAGGCAAGATAGGGTGTCAGATTTACAGCCATACTAACAGCCATGAACTTAGGGAACAGGCAATCAATTCTAAACAAGTCATTAATAATTGCAGATTTTTCTTAAACCTGACTAGCCCCTTTTTTATTTCCAGAGTAGCATTAATTTTAAATCGTTATGATTGTAAAATAATGCATTTTTCAGAGGTCTTTTTTTTTCCCCAGAGGTCTTCTTAGGTACCCTGAAATAATTTAGCTGATTTAAGCCAGATAGACCTCTTTACCTGAATCCACATTTGTCTGAATTGACACCTCACAACCCCAAAACAAAATTCCCAGGAATCTTGCGAGTTTCTAATTATATGTGCATTCCAGTAGGACACAAAAACCCATACCCTATGGATAGCAATCATTTATTAATTTATTTGACAAGTATTAAATCAGTGCCTACAGGTCTGTGGCACTATTTTAGGCATTGGAGATTCATCTTTATGAAGAACCAATCTGTATCTGGTCTGAAGAACTGGAGAGTAATGCAAAATAAAGGAATAACTCAAGTCATTAAAACCAATGATATTTAATTTCTTTGTTTACTTGTTATCTTTCTAAACCTTCAAACCAGATCATACTGACATCTAAGAACAGGGTGAGAAATTATTCTTAAGGAAAGCACAAGTCTAAAATTCAAAATAAACAAACAGTAATTGTGTCATCCCGTATCATCAATCCTTTTGTCTGTCTAGGTCAACCCAACTCCAAGAATTTCTCCCATTGATGGGTTTGCTTTCTGGTGAAATTCATTTTCCTTATTCATAGACCAAATCAATCTGTGTTTCTGGCTGTTCCCTTTCTATCCCTTCTCCATTGAATAAAATTAATCAGGATAACCATAAATTTCCTTTACATTAATCAATGAGATCAATATGTTATAGCTAAGTATAGATGATTAAGGTCCAAAAGTTCAGGGATAAATATTGACATGGAAACTTGTTTGATCCTAAGTCCTGAAGGCAAATGAATGCCTCTTCTTAGATTCATAATATTTATTATATTTCTTGGTGTCTAAATTTAGAGCAAATACAAAGGTTCTAATTTTTTAGCTAGATTGAGTAGAGATATAGCTATAAACGTAAAGCCCGAAATTCTCAGAGTTCTTTTAGTTGTATTTTTTCACTTGTAGGCATGTAAATCTTTATATTGTCTAAGTTATTTTACTCAACTATACAGTTCTAACAAAATCACTAATTATTGTGTGTCTTTACAAGATCTCCTTGACTAAAAATCAGCAACTCAACCTACTTTTAAATCTGAGGTAATAAAATTGACTTCTCTTTAATGCTCTGTGGCAGAAGTTTCGAAAACATTTTTCATCTTAACCTCAAAAGAGTGTTATCCAAAAAACCCCAGTGTTATTGAGTGGATATCATCACGATTTTCTTAAAGCCATGGCAGATAAAATTAAATAATTTAGATATTTTGCCTAAATTCATACAGCTAGCATATAGTTTAGCAAGTTTGAGACAAAATTATTGATTTCAAACATCATGATCTTGAATAAAATTCTGGAAAGTTTCTTGGCTTGAAAAGTGTTTAGAATTTAGACGCTGTGTTAAATGCCAGGTCACAATTCTTTTTTTTTCCCCAGGTCACAATTCTTAATCAAAAGTTTGCATTAATTAATTTTCCAAGCTCTTGGGATGGGAAAATTAATATTTCAAAATTATCAGTCAGCCTATTAGTCCTTTAGAGTTATATGACAATTTAATTCTTAATAAATTGAAGAACTGGATTATTCAAGTAAATGCCTTAGATGGGAAGCAGGAGAAGTTAGTGTACCCTAAGGTGTATCAGTTATGACCAGGTCACAGATCTGGTTGTATATTCATATCCAGACTTAAAAAAAAATTGTATCTACTTCTAAGGATAGAGGACAGAACAAGTACCCATATTTTTTAAGCAAAATGCCCTGACTTTATTACCATTTTACCAAACACTTAGTCCAGAAGAAGAAGAAAGTGGTCTTTGTAGCAAGGCATCTCCAAAATTTTCATGTGTTGTCAGTATGCACTAAAGTACAGAAGAGAATATAGAAGCTCATCCCAGCATATGGTTCCAATGTGATGCTGAATCAGCTACTTCCAGTCAGCATTTCCAACTTTGGGTACTAGCAATGACAGTAGTTAGTACGGCTGCAAGATAGACTGCTGTATTGAGTCACAAAGAAGAGGAGCCTCAAGGTACACATTTTTATAAGGCTGTGTGCAACTGGTATACCTCTCAGTGACTCTAGTACAACCAGCTAATGCTTTGGCTCACAGTCCAAGTAACCCCAACACTTAGTTACAGTAATTCAAAATTTAGACCAATGTTAGCAATGAATGACATGCATGAGACAAACTTTTTTTTTTTTTTTCTCATTAAACTTTTGTTTTAATGGGTCTCAAAATTCTGTGACAGATTTTTGGTCAAGTTGTTTCCATTAAAAAGTACTGATTTTAAAAACTAATAACTTAAAACTGCCACACACGCACACACACACAAAAAACAAATGGTCCACAAAACATTCTCCTTTCCTTCTGAAGGTTTTACGATGCATTGTTATCATTAACCAGTCTTTTACTATTAAACTTAAATGGCCAATTGACACAAACAGTTCTGAGACCGTTCTTCCACCACTGATTAAGACTGGGGTGGCAGGTATTGGGGATAATATTCATTTAGCCTTCTGAGCTTTCTGGGAAGACTGGTGACTTTGCCAGCTCCAGCTGCCTTCTTGTCCACTGCTTTGATGACACCCACAACAACCGTCTGTCTCAAACCTTTTACAGATGGTGAAGGGAACTCCAGCTGCTTCTACCCATTTGACCAATAGTGTGATAATCAACTTCTAGGAAGTCACTGAAGATGGATAATTAAATCTGAAGACCTCAGAAAGGAATTATTCCAGGATAAGGCAGGTTAACAAGTCCTTTGAACCTATATTTACCAAACCACATCAATCACTGTGCTACTATTATCTCCTCTACTTTGAAATATACCAAAAATATATAATATACATGTAAGTTATATACCAAAAAAATAAATCAATATTTAAAATAACTCAATTTAAGAACACAAATTTACTAACACCCCTAAAACAGTTATACTCTTTTATAACTCATAATGGAGGCAGTGGAGAGTATGTCATTGATACTATTTGAGCCAAATGATATGAATCATTTAAAGGTGAACCACACCAATAGTATGGATTCCTTCATGGACCATTAATGTGTCTTTGGGCTTTTATTAGAATTTTGGCTTTCACAGGAGTGCATTTATATTTGGCATAGCTATTTAGTACTTGCTATGAGAGATATATATTTTTTAAATTGCATGTTATTTATTTTTAAATAGCTCCTTAGAGCTCCACCTGTACCAAGAAGCAGGAAACATGGAATGGTCATTCATTCAACACATACTTCCCAAGTGCATACTTATCTAGGCAATGGGGACATAGCAGTGCACAAGTTAGACAATGACCTTCCTTTAAAGAAGCGCATATTCTGTTTGTTTGTTGGGGAGGTGGAGCTAAGCTTACAAATCATTTAAATTGATACATAAGCAATATCATTTAAGATGATATGAAGAAGTGCCATGAGGTGGTGTGCTAAGGAATGATTAAGGCTATTTTAGATGGGAAGAGAAAGCCTCTGTAAAAATTGATTGACTAGAGGAGGTGTCTTTGTGAAGAGCTAGTGGCAGATCTGAGGCACAGCAGTCCAGGTAGAGAACAAAGTCAGGAAGGGAGCTTCAGTGTAATAAAATCAATAAAAGAAGGCCAATGTGTCTGGAACAGTAGGCTGTGGTGGACAACCAAAATGAAGTCAGGGGGAGGGAAGGGTGGACAATGACTTTGATGTGACAGGAGATGAAACACAATACCAAAGGCTCTCAAGTGTATGCTCAGGAGCAAGTCCTTGGACTCTGGCTGCTTTTTATCCATGTGCATCAGCCTGTTCTGAGGTAGTGCCGCATTTCTCTACCACTGCCTAACTTCCTAGTTGCTGAATGAGTTGTTCTCTAGAAACATCACTTTCATTGTCAACTGTACTGTGAGTAGGTGGCAGTGTCATTATGTCAGCCTTCATGAAAAAGAAATTATGAAAGGCACAGAGGGTGGGCTCTGGGAAATTCCTGGTTTATTAGCCCAGGAAGAGGGAAGCAAGGAGCCTGAGCTGGTTTTTGCTTACTGCTAAGGTTCAGATAAGACCCAAAGCCCAGGGTTCTAACCCCTTCCCTTCTGGTGTGGCCCTAGGAATGCTGGAGATCCGAAGAATATGGCTCCTGCTCAGGTGCAGACCAGGACAGTGATGACACAAATTTCTGTTTGAAACTATCATAGGACTCACATTTGAGATGCAAATCATCTGCCATTTGAGTTGCATCCACCAAAATGTTTCCTTGGTAGCATTTTGGGAAAATGATGGGAATCAAATTGTGAGTGCAATGAAGTGAGACAGAAAATGTCTTTCGAGGTGGAGTTGTCTTTTTTTTTTTTTCCTCTTGCCCAACCTTATAAGACAGAGACAGAGATAGAGGCAAACATTTACTGCATAGATGTTTCCCTTAATCAATGCTTCATGTATACTGCACAAAACACTCTTCAAACAGCATGCGTGTTACAGCAAACTCCACAAGGAAAAATACATATATTTTACTTTTACAGGTATCTTTTATGCTCTGCTGCTTGCTGTTTGTATTCAACTAAACAGTTTGAAGGGAACTCTCATTTTTTTAAAAAAAATCAAGGGATACACTTTATACATAGCATCAGAAGTCTGATTACCTATTTTTTAGTTATTCTAACAAAGAAAGCAACTGGACCTCTCATAATGTGAGATAAATTCCCTTGTTTTTCAAAGAAAACAAAAAAGTAAGAAACCAATGGTTGGAATCAAATGATTGTGACAGGCGCGAGCACAAACACAATGCCAGAACTCAACAGAAGCAGGGGGAAAGCTTTTGCAGTGTATCTGCCCCAGAACAAATGCTGGAAGTCTACAATCCAAGAAACTGAAGAGGGAGTTACCTAAAGCAAAAGGTATACTTGATTACTGAAGGAACCCAGTTGAAAACATGTTAGCTCTATCTCTGTTACAATCAACTTATCTCCTTTGTATACTTTCTTCCTCAGAGACTCCTCAGCCTAATGCATGGTTTTTGAACTCATCAGAGTAGAGCTATCCATTAGTTTCTAGGGTAATTGTTTTTTATCCAACATAAAACTTTACAAATTATAAAAGTCATACAAGAGTTCACAGTTATTATTCATTATGTCTGTAGCTCTCATGAGTTATAAAGTACTTTATAATTGCTTTTTGTTAATTATGATATTAACTTTTTAAAATGAAAGAACAAAGGCAAAATAACCTGGACTACCTTTGACAAATACTAAAATGTAAAACTATTTAGAGTGTTTTAAACATTTAGAAGATAATAACCTATAAATTTGTAATGCTAAGGACCAAATCTGATGAACATTTACCTTCTGATCATTAAGAATCTATAAGCTATTTCACTTTTTATTTTGATTATAACACATGTATAAATTAGTTCCCTTTCAATTGGAAATGCTGCAAGAGATAAAGTCAAATCCTAAGCTTGATTTATTTTCCTCCTATAGTAAATTCTCAAAATGTGCTTCAATAAAGATAGCAAATAAAGTTACATATTCTTATACTGACTGGAAAGACAGAGATAAAACTACATGGTTCTTTAATCTACCTGAATCCCTCAATAAAAACAAACAGCAACTAGAAGAGGAAAGGCAAAAACCAAAGGAGCATATCTAAAATGATACTAGGTACAAGGGAAAAAGAGCCTACAATTTAATTTTAATATTGAACATCAAAGTGAACCAATATAATAACCAAAAAAGAGGAAACTAAAAATAATATAAGGATACAACCATAAAGGTAACAGTTGAAACAAAACTACAATCCATCTTAAAAAAGAAAAAAAGAAGAAAAACAACTAGATAAATCAAACAAAAATAGAAAACTTAGGGAATGAGTGTATTATGTACTTAAGAGGATAAAATATGTGTGTGTATACACATACACACTAGATTATATATACATATATATATATATATATATAGTTTAAAAATGAAAGGATAAACCATAATGTATGTTTTAATGGTTTTCTGTAGAGGAATTCAGGGAACAGATTGGAAGGGACAAGGGTAGTAACTATGCTTCATTAGTTATTTTTTTAATTGACTTTAAAAACTTATGTATACACAGAAAATTAAATTTTAAAAAACATCCCTAAAAGTATAAAATGAAATAAATCAACTCAAATATTTCTCTGACAAGTAGCATGACCACAGAGAAAGCACTTTTTTTTCATGTGATGTTAAGACAAAATGATTTGGCAAGTCATTTTTAGAGGGATATATCCTAAAGACAAGAGGAAGTATTAAAAAATGGCCTTATTCAATTATCATATTTTTGCCGGTAGCTTTGGCATCATTATTCCAATAATAATGGAATACAGTGTGTATGGTGTAACATAAAATAAATGAGTATATGATACTCAAATTCAATCATTCACAGAGTGGTTGTCAGGATTCTTGTGGGAGAAAGGAGAAAAATATGCAAAATAGAAAAAAATAATTAAAATTCCATAATATGCATTTTAATATAAATTATCAATATTTATTTTTTAGTATTTCATCTTTAAAAAAAAGCCAAATATTTAGTTCCCTTCCTCTGTCCACTGAAAAAGTCCAGAATATTTAGTTCCCTTCCTCTGTCCACTGAAAAAGTCCAGAAATAGTAGTGGGCTAATAGCCATGAACATTCCTAGGTTGTAGGTATAGATTAGGCTTTTTAAACATCATTTCTTACTAAAACAAATAAGGTTTTTTGGAGTAATTGCTAATTCCAATGCTGAGATATAGTTCAAAACACTTGTTACATCAAGCAACAGGGAATCCATCAAAATCTAATAGGGCTGTATCTAAAGCAATTTGAAGTTTCCCACTGACCAAAGTTGGGATACTGTGAATAATAATAATAATAATAATAATAATAATAATAATAGATATGTAATAACAATGCCAAAGATGTGTAAACTTATTAGTTCATTATTATACAAAGAAGAGAAAAGATTATTGTTGATGGATATGGATGAACTAACTTATTTTGAAAACTGGTAAGTAAAGGAAACGAATTAGGCATTTTTTGCTGACTTCCCTATACCAATTGTTTCACTTGGTAAACAAATAGCAAAAGGAAATTTCTCCTGATAAAAATATTTTACGTAACAAAAGAAAGAATTAGTTTTAGAATGTCATTTTTATACTAATACATGAATTGATCTAGAAACTAAAAACTAAGATTTGCTGACATCCCAAAAGCAGAGATAATCAGACATTATTTATTTCAAGATCAAACTATCATTTTTAAAAAGATTTTATTTATTTATTCATGAGACACACAGAGAGAGAGGCAGAGATTCAGACAGAGGGAGAAGCAGGCTCCCTGAAAGGAGCCTGATGCAGAACTCGATCCCAGGACCCTGGGATCATGACCTGAGCCAAAGGCCGATGCTCAACCACTGAGCCACCCAGGCGCCCCAAACCATCATTTTTTAAAAAGTTTTGCCAACAATGTTAAACCTAAATCCTATTATTTCCTTGTATCAAACCAGCAATTTACAAGACATACAGAGGACAGAAGAAACGGCAATATGAAACCATAGGAATGTAGTCAGCAAAATCCAGACTTTGCAAAGCTCTAACAGCAAATGATGAGGGTTCTTTAACAATAGATTACAAGGGGAGACAGTATAGAAGAGACCTGTAATATAGAAGGAAATTAAATATCACATTAACTAATTTCAATGTGTAACTTATTTGTGTCTTGATTTAAAGATAAAAACAAAAAAATAAAGATAAAAACAAAATGTTATGCAGTAATTGGAAATACAAACATTACAATTAAGAAATTATTGTAAAATTTTTAGCATGATACTTGTTTTGTGATCTAGTTAAAATTTTAATTCAGTACCATTATTTTAGATATATATGCAAATACTTGGATATTAATTCATATTTACTTCAAAACAATAAGAAGGGTAGGGGTGTATAGACCAGACAAGATTGGCCAAGAGTTGAACATTATTGAAGCAGGGTTCACCATGCTATTCTATTTCTTTTCCTTCTTTGAATGTTTGATATTTTCCATCAAAAAGATTAAAAATACAATGACATAATAAGTTTAAAAGAAACAATAAAGTACATTTTTCTAATTATTTAGAGATAATTAACTACTTATACTATATAAAATATATGACAACAATGTGAACAATGGCAACCAATTCACTTGCAGTTTTGCAGGGAAAAGAAAATGAAAATAGAAGATAAAAGTTGTGATATTTACGCTATAGGATAGAAAATAGGTGGGAAGTTTCTTAAATAAATTTTGCTCAGTTGTGTAATTTATCTGCCTGATATATTATCTCACTATGACCTAGCCTAGTGAGAGCCATGTATTGAAATCTTAATAAATATTTGTTAAATTATGCAGCTGACTTGATCCTAAACAAACAAAAATAATAGAAATCCTAACAAAAATAATTTGATGAACCTGAAGGGCATCAGACATAATTATACTAATACTGTTTGTAATACTACCGGTAAGGACATTCAAACAGTCTCAGTGGAAATGTACTTAAGAATCAGAAATAGAGGGCAGCCAGGTGGTTCAGCGGTTTAGCGCCACCTTTAGCCCAGGGCCTGATCCTGGAGAACCGGGATTTGAGTCCCACATCTGGCTTCCTGCATGGAGCCTGCCTCTCTCTGCCTGTGCCTCTGCTTCTCTCTCTCTCTCTCTCTCTCTGTGTGTGTCTCTCATGAATAAATAAATAAAATCTTTAAGAAAAATAAAAAAGAATCAGAAATAGATTTGCAAGTATGTTAAGAGGTTATGTTGCAACATTTCAGATGTTTAGTGTATTTTCACTCTCACTATTACTTATCAATTAGAGACTTCAACCTGCGGCAGAGAAGTTCAAGCTTCTCCTATATACATAAGCACAGAAATTACAAGAAAATTAGGAAGATAAACATTCACATTGAAGATTAAATATATCTTTACTGCATATGATTGTTAAAAATGAACATATTAATTTCAAGTTTGCCCATCATTTTCTATAGTGCTAAAATTCCATAATTCATTCATTTATTCATGCCTTGGTTAACATACATGTATTGCCCTATGTATCAAGAGAATGGTTTCAGTTGTAGAGATTCAACAATTAATAAGTCACATACTTTATTTGGAATAAATTGTACTAAACAGGAGAGGGCAAATAAGCAAGTAATTACAGAACGATGTGGTAAATTTATGATAGAGATATGCAGATAGTAGCTTATCGTGGAAAGGAGAAAAAGAACCCCTCTCAGTAATAAATGAAGGGAAAATATAAAGTGTTCCAGCATAGAAATACAAGGAGGAAAAGGTCTGGGATGGAGATGAGGGAGAGTGGCTAGAGAGATGCTCAGGAATAATGATTGATATTGTCAAATAATTATTTTGTCAACAGAACACAAAATATGCTACAAGTAATCTTATCCAATCTACAGTCATCATATCAATGTTAGAAATTTAGATCATTTCCACTAGACTATAAATTCTCCATGAGGAGAATTTAGATCATTTCCACTAGACTATATAAGGAGAGTCCTAGCTTTGCTCACCATTATAGCCCCAACATCTAACACATTTTCCAGCCCCTAATATGCGATGGATGAAAAGTTGTTGAATAGAGGAATGGATGGATAAACAGATGAATGAATGAGTGGATTACCTTCAAAAAAGACTGCAGTCAGCATTTATGATCATTAAAGTCTGTTCTTCTTTATTATTCCTTACCACAGAGCCCTTGAAGTGAGATTTGAGTTTAAATATTGGGCTGGCCTTTGAAATATTAGCAGACATTTCAAGAATAGCCAAATAGTTGAGGAGATGGACTTCATGAATCCTTCAACAAGGCTTGTCTCTGCAGAGCCCTGATCTTGCTAGTAGACAAACTCTCCAGGTAAACTTTCATGCACGCATTTATCCATTCAGTCAACAAATATCTGTTTAGTGCCTACTACATGCTGGCACTAAACACTAGAGACACAGAAACACACAATCACAATCACACATACACACACACAAATGTGCATACGTACACCTGCCCTCATGGAGCTTAAATTCAAGTCAGGGGAGACAAATTATTAACAAAACATATAGTATTTCATCTAGTGATGAATGGTATGAAGAAAAATAAGGAAGATAAAGGGCAAGGAGAGTAGTGGTAGACTATATGGCCTCACTATCCATCAAACTGCATTGGAAGGAGGATCCCTCTGGAGGAAGAGATGGTCTGGGAGGCCAATGCATCTTGAATAATGACATTAAACAGGAATTAGGAACCTGAGATGACACCTAGGTTCTAGATAGCTGGTGATGGTTAGGCTGTGGGAATTTTCTTCTGGTGGGAGAAGTGAAGGTATAGAGAGAAGGTAGAGAGTGAAGGTTTGCTGGGACCACACAGTGTCGTTCACTCCGGGTGTTGAAGAGAGATGTAGTCCCATATGGAGCACTGACATTTCCTGGATCACCTCCTGACTCTTTCTATGCCAGTGTAGAGGGCTGGGTCATCTGATTGTCTCTAGATACTTGTCTACTTAATAATTATAGAAAACAATACTCTCATCATATCTCCTTCCTCAAATTATTATGACTTGTCTATGTATCCAAAGAAAATACTGTTAGCAACAACTATTTGGAGACACACTACCCTGGACCACTCTCTTTCAGCCCATGAATTAGTTATATTGATTGAAAACTTACAGTCCAAATTTATTTTTATTAGCCCAAAGCTCTAATAGTTGATTAGCTTGACATTCATGATTCTTTCTGATTCTCTAATATCCCTTTACAAGTTTTAGAGTAAATATAACATCTTTATTGGAAGAAGATACAAATTTGTGCTTTGGGCCTGTGAGTCAATGCAGGACCAAAGATAAAGCAAAAAGTAACTTGGCAGGCTCCCCAAAGATGCCAGGATGCGGGAGACATCAACTTTTATATGGACACTGTGGAAGCTAATTAAGCAACAAATCAGAGTGTGCTTCTGAACCTTCCTTATCCTTTGCCACATAGGCAGTCAAAATGGGGTTTATAAAAACAAACCTCAGACTAAATCAAGCACTCATTTCAAAAACTATAAATGCTGAGAAACATCTTTCTATAAGACAGAGTGGCACCCTGAAATTTATAGTATGGATTAGAAGAAGACAAAAGTGTACCATATGGCAAATTTAATAGCATTGCTAAACGATCTCAGACTTGCCCCTTCACATACCGCATGGTAAGTGTGAAATGAGAAATATGGGCAACTCAAGTATGAGTTTACAGATGAGGAAGAGCTCAGTTAGGCTGAAGAAGTTTAGAGTGGGTTTGGGAAGAACTTAGATCTTCGATGAACAGATAGAAATAGGGAGGGAATTCCAAAAAGGGTGAACAGCGTAAGAAAAAAAATAGGAAAGTGAAAAAGTGAACAGCTTATTTCAAATTTATTCTTTTAAACTTGGGAGAATCAGAGAGCTTACAGCAAGAAGGCAGTGGGGTAGGTACAAAGCACTAGGTTTGGATAAGGATACAGAACTCTCAGTGATCTTAAACATAGAAAGGAAACATTCCATCCCCAAAATAGGTTTGTTTCTTTCTTTTTTGCAACACAACCAAATCAAACTTTAGTGCAAGTAAGAAACAGAATGTTCTCTGCTGCATTTTGGAAAGTCAATACACTTTCCATGCTTTGTGACTTTAAATACAACCAGAAGAAAGTATCATTCTCCCAGATCTTGTTAACAGGCCACTTTATAAGACATACACGGTCTTTCAGGAGCTTTAGAAGTGCTGAGCCTGTGAAGTATTCAGGGCCTGTTCCTTTCTCCCAGCACCCTGCTTCTGAATGAGGGGGAAGTTTGGCTCACACACTATACTTGTTTTCACTCCTCCAAGAGAGAAGGTGAGGTCTTAAAGAACAATTAAACACACAGAACTTAGTCATTCCTCCAGGAAAATGAGAAAAGGCAGGCTGTGCTCTGCCTTAGCAAATATGTTTTGAAGACTCTAAAATCCTCTGAGGGGGAAGAACATGAACCGAAACTGTAGCGTTATTCATACTTCTCCTTTGTTCGGGTTTTATGTAACAACTAGGAGCCCCCACAAAATTCTGGATGCATCTTGTGCAAGGTATATTTCGGTGAACATAATGAAAATCACATTTTCAAAGGGTATTTTGAGTGTTTCAGAAAATGTCAACTTGTTTGGTAATTAAAACACATGCTTATTAGAAATTGCAAGAAGTATGTCTGGGTAGGTGAGAATTTACTGGGCAGACAATGGTCAAGCTGGTCTTCATTAAAAACAACAAAGGATTGAGAATACTAATACCAGCACTTGCCGTGTACAAAGAGTTTGAATATATTACTTCACTTAAAGGACACAACACCTACTGTTGGAAGGGAGGATTATTAGAAGGGTGATATTAGAAGGGAAGGTGAGTCTCCAAGAGGCTTAAGTAACTTGCCCAATGACACCAGGGCTGAGCAGTGGCAGAGGCAAATCCCAAATGTAGCACCCTTCCCCACTAAATTCCACTGTCTTCTTGTCTGCTAATAGTTCTGAAGTGAGTGGGCCAAGTTACTAATTCCCTTAATTTCTTGTCCTTTCTGCTTGTTCTATTATCAAGTGATATTAATATTTACCTGCTTGAGATAACTGAATGGAACAGGTCACCATAAAAGATCGCAGAAGCAATCCCCAGAGCTAACGCCAGGAGTTCTTTCTGGAGGACCCAGAGTGTGGAGATGGAGAGCTCTGTGCTCAGGACCTACCCAGCACATGTGCAGACTATCTCTCAAGGCCTCCAGCTGGCATCGGATACAGACCTTTAAAACAGGAGGAAGAGGACACCTGGATGGCTCAGTTTGTTAAGCAGCTGCCTTTGGCCTGGGTTGTGATCTCAGGGTTCTGGGATCGAGCCCTCTATCGGGCTCCCTGTTCAGCACGGAGTCTGCTTCTCTCTCTCTTTGCCCCAACACCCCTCCTGCCAATTTTTTTCTCCTTTCTCTCTCTCAAATAAATAAATAAAATCTTTAAAAAGCATTAAAATATAAAACAAGAGGAAGATGTTTCCAAGGCTGCATTGAGTTAAATAACTTGGAGACAAGGGACCATAAGGAAGGCTATCATAGAATTCCTCCCAGTCCCTAAACCTCATGCATGAGCCTTAGCAAAGACTTGAAAACATTTACTGGATGCTTAAAATAACAGCATTAGTCTTGAACAAACTATGTCTCTCTTTCCCCTCCCCAAATAGACATCATAAATAAGAAATAAACTCAGTGCTGCTCTATGCTCTTGAAGCAGGAATCTTCAAACATAATCCTGATGTAATCAGAAGAACTGAAGATAACAATAGGGAAAAAATTTAAAGGGACTCATAAGAGTACTTTTAATTTTTCTGTGTGTGCTAGTATTAGTAGAGTTGATGTTCAGATATAAAATCATATAGAACAAATAGATGAGAAGGAAATTGTTGATTCTTTCCACAAATTAATATTTATTGAGCACCTCTTGGATATCTACTGTTATAATTTGTATCATAAAAGTAAGAGGAAAGTAGATCCATTGACTACTGCCTTAAAATAATTGAAGCTTCCCACATAAAATGACACTTATCAAGGGGAATAGCTACATATTTTTTTTCATGTCCATTTTGGTAATTGCACAGAAGTTGCACAGAGTCTGACATCACTGTAGGTCATAAAGCATAAGAAGCATATGTAATTTCTATTATTTCTTCATCAACTTTTAGTTTCCTTCCATCAGT
The DNA here is from genome assembly GCF_003254725.2 of Canis lupus dingo. NCBI lineage: Eukaryota > Metazoa > Chordata > Mammalia > Carnivora > Canidae > Canis > Canis lupus. The sequence goes on from NC_064254.1 coordinate 38,629,166, forward strand.
GAATAAATATCAGGCCAATTACATTGAAAGCAACGATTCACCTTTCCCTAGGTAATGCACTAGCGTTTATAAATCTTTGAAACAGTTAAATTCATAGGCACTTTATTAACGGATACATAATCAATTTTTTTGTTCCCTCTGCTCTATGGTTTGTCTTTGTATGATCATCTCTGCTACCTCAGTGTGATGAATCTTTCCATCTTGTTAGATAGATATATTTTACAGTGAAGAAACTTAAAAATCTTGATGACTCTTTTTTCTCATCTTTCTCAAGATTCTCCTGTACACCTTAATAAACCTGTAATTAAAGCAATTGAATTTAATAAATAATCCTGAAGGCTGAAACACTATCATTTTTAATAGAACAGCTCTTATTGTCCAGAGAGATACTATAAATAACATCAAATATTTTAAGATTAATATTAGTAAATAATAATGAATATTAATAAAGATATAAATATTAATAAATACAATATTAATAAACAAAAATAATGTTGACTGTAACATGATAATTGTGTCAGAGTGATCACCAGCTCAGTCCCAAGATTGGTCAAATATGCAGATTGAATAGACAACTGCTTGCACTACAATGACAAAAGGGTCAGCAAGTATCTGATGCCTCCATCAATACATTCTATAATTACTGTCATTTACATGAAATTCAACCAAGGAGATTTCTTTTCTTTTTTCTTTTGAATAAAGTTTAGATGTCCATCCCTACCAAAAATGTTTAAAAATTAAGTTGTATAAACAAAACTTAATATTTAATGTGCTTCCTTCAAAGCACATTTTAGATTCAGAAATTGTAAAATAAAAGTGAAAGGAAGGACCATAAGGGAAATGGACACCCAAAGCGAGCAGAAAGAGCATGCCTCTAAGGGTCAATGTACTGAAGGCCAAACACAAACTTCTGCCAACTCAGAGGTATACTCAAGGCTAACTATACTACAACAAAAGTGAAATATATTCTAAATAATATCTTTTCACAGAACTGATTTTTATCTGCATATTCTAGTGCACTATATATGTCTCAATGCCTATGACTTAATAACTTTCCAAAATTTTGCTCACTTATTCAACAAACATTTATGAAGTGTCTAAAATGCATCACCGGATATTCTAAATGCTGGGGTAACAACTGTTAACAAGATCGACAAAAATCATTCAAGGGATTTATATCTAGCTTTAAAATATGTCCTTTACATTGAACTTCATCACACTATTTCTTATAGTGTAGATCTATCATAGATAGACCTAAAAGCCACAGGGAAGTTTTGCTTACAGATTCCAAGTAGCCTCTATCTAGTGAAATAAATAAAATCTTTTATCATTTACAAATATATCTTTGCTCTGAATGAACAAACAAATTCTTTCTCTGTGCCAGGGTGTCTTCTTCTCTTGTTAAAAATGCTCAGCCCAGTCTATCTGCATGATGCTACTCCCCAAAATAAACATTTAATGACTTTAAGCAAAGAATATTATTCTGGGATCCTGGAAATTAAGCAGAAACATTAGTGTTATTCCTCTCATTTTTTTTTCTCTTTAGTGCCCCATATTGTATCCAAAACAGATTAGTTTGTTGGAATAGCCAGAACTGATGCTTAGTTTTCAATGTGAACAAACTGGGAGATAGGGAAGAATTTTTGGTTCCATCCAAGGTTATAGTGAAGATGGAATGCTAAGCAGGCAGGTTTTCTTAATCAAGGTAGTCTATACACAAGGAGTAGAGGTAAAGCTCAATTTCCACCTCTCCATTTACTATGCCCTGGTGCAATTTATATAATATTTCTAAGTCCTAGTTTCTTCATCTGTAAAATGAACACAGTAAATATACTTACTTTGTTGTGGATGTCAGAGGAACCATTGTCCTATCCTTCCATTTGAATTTTGGTTGATCCCTGTTACATCAAGAAAGGACAGTATGGCAACGTGGATGGAACTGGAGGGTATTATGCTGAGTGAAGTAAGTCAGTCGGAGAAGGACAAACATTATATGTTCTCATTCATTTGGGGAATATAAATAATAGTGAAAGGGAATATAAGGGAAGGGAGAAGAAATGTGTGGGAAATATCAGAAAGGGAGACAGAACGTAAAGACTGCTAACTCGGGCACTGGGGGTTATTCTGTATGTTAGTAAATTGAACACCAATAAAAAATAAATTAAAAATAAATAAATAAAGAAAGAAAGAAAAAAAAGACTGCTAACTCTGGGAAACAAACTAGGGGTGGTAGAAGGGGAGGAGGGCGGGGGGTGGGAGTGAATGGGTGACGGGCACTGGGGGTTATTCTGTATGTTAGTAAATTGAACACCAATAAAAAATAAATTAAAAAAAAAAAGAAAGGACAGTATGGAATATTCCAACCTCTTTAACACTTTTTTCCTTTGTTCATCTATACAGAGAAATAACATGCCACTGAATATGGGGAAAGTCTGATATATACTGTCACATTAACCCTGAGTGGTATCATTACATTAAAAAAAGAGAAATTGGGCCTGATTTTATCTCTCTTCAGCTACTATAATCTCTAAGGAGGGCTTTTATCATGCTAACACAGGTAGCAAACCAGACACCTTTTGAAGATCTACCTGGAGGCCTACCTGAATGTCTACTCTCTTTTCTTTTTCTCTGGATCTATCCATTATTTAGGACATTATATTTGTATGAAGTCATGCGGCTTCTTTGTGTATAAAGGTTATCTCTGTATGCTAACTTTTTGGACAGATGTCTCAAGATCCAGCTTTGGGGAAAGAGAGAAGCCTCCTTTTCAATGAAATCATAGCCGTAGCCTTCAATACAACCACAAGAATTAGTACTGATGCTATTTTTCACTTTCATTTGGCAGTATACATTGAATTTTTAACTTGTTAAAGAACATAGGATGTAGGATTCCTAAATTTCCATCAAGTGAGAGTGTATAAAATGTATGTATATGAGTTCAAAGGCAAAAGTCTAGTCCCTACAAGAACTGTTGAGAGCAGGTGGGACATCAATCCTGGAACTATTGCAAAGGCAGAAGGCCAGGAAGAAAAGCTTGTTACTTAAATGGAGCTACAAGCTGTGGTCTTGGCATCAGAAACAAGGCAAAATCTGAGCTCTTGGAACTTAGGATGGAAAGGAAGAGCAGAATTAGCTGTAAAATTGAGATGCTGGATGAGAGCCCTTTCTGAGGAGGATAACACTTGGCTCAGATCATGAAAAAGTACTGATATCTTAGTGAGGAATTTTTTGACCCTTACTGTAGCCATTTGGAGGTCAGAAAAAGAGGAAGATCATAAGTAACACCATAAATTTAACAGAGAATCAATGATATTACTGTCTCAAATTGATTCCAATTTAAAATTTCTCTTGCTCCATTAATATAACTTATAACTGCTTAACTCATGCAATAGTTTTATGTAAGCAATCATTATATATCCTATAAAAAAAATCCCTCTGTGTAGATCAGGGTTCTGATATCACATATCCCAAGGGGCCATTCATGAGATGCAAATGGACAAATGCAGTCAGATGCAGGAAATCTAATAAGGAGTGTTGAGTGAAGAGAAGGGTAGAGCTGTAGACCACACAGGACATTGCTACCGTGCCAGGAATAAAAGCCTCTCCAGGATGTGGTTTCTCAAGAAGAGCCAGAAATCCAGGTTTGGAGAGTTTTTAAAGTATGACACTAAATAATTTTTAATGTTAGCAACTCAATCTAGTTTTAAAAATCGTTTTAGTGAGATTATCAGTGACACCAGAGTGAAGCACTAGGGTTGTTATAGGACTGAGGAAACATTGTTCAACTTATTGTCTACTAATCAACTAAGATGAAAATCAAATGTAACTTGGCTTACCATTTTCTTACAGATAGAATTTTAACTAAGTGACTTCATCAACCTTTTATTTTTTTTAATTTATTTTTTATTGATGTTCAATTTACCAACATACAGAATAATCCCCAGTGCCCGTCAACCTTTTAATTAATAAGAATGGATATGCCACTTAAGTAATTTCAAATATACTTTATACATTATATTATAATCAACAATTAAAATAGTAACGAAAAAGGGGGAGGTAGATACAGGAGAATAAGCAGAAAAAGCAGGTTTGAATATTAGAAAAAGAAAGAGGAGGTGAGAGAGTAAAAAGTCAGAGGAGACAAATTATGCTGAAAAGAATCACATCATGGAAAAGGGAAGAAATTCACACAATAGAAAGCATGCAAAGAGAAGTTAAAGAAATTTTGAACTAATATTGAGTTTCACTTTCTTATGTACCTCATTTATTTATTATCTAATTAAGTCAAGTTAATAAAAATATATTGAGTGTCTTCAGATGCCCAATACAGTCTAACTGAAGCAGATGTAGCAGCAAAGAAAACCAGGCCCATCCACCCACAGAGATTACATTCTATGGGAAAACAGATGAGCAGAAGAAGAAATGAATATATAATATGTCAACTGAGAGTAAATGATATAGAAGGAAAATATCAAGGCAGGATAGGGAGAGTTCACAGAGAGGATGCGGAGAAAAGGGAACCCTCTTACACTGTTGGTGGGAATGTGAACTGGTGCAGCCACTCTGGAAAACTGTGTGGAGGTTCCTCAAACAGTTAAAAATATACCTGCCCTACGACCCAGCAATTGCACTGTTGGGGATTTACCCCAAAGATACAAATGCAATGAAACGCCGGGACACCTGCACCCCGATGTTTCTAGCAGCAATGGCCACTATAGCCAAACTGTGGAAGGAGCCTCGGTGTCCAACGAAAGATGAATGGATAAAGAAGATGTGGTTTATGTATACAATGGAATATTACTCAGCTATTAGAAATGACAAATACCCACCATTTGCTTCAACGTGGATGGAACTGGAGGGTATTATGCTGAGTGAAGTAAGTCAGTCGGAGAAGGACAAACATTATATGTTCTCATTCATTTGGGGAATATAAATAATAGTGAAAGGGAAAATAAGGGAAGGGAGAAGAAATGTGTGGGAAATATCAGAAAGGGAGACAGAACGTAAAGACTGCTAACTCTGGGAAACGAACTAGGGGTGGTAGAAGGGGAGGAGGGCGGGGGGTGGGAGTGAATGGGTGATGGGCACTGGGTGTTATTCTGTATGTTAGTAAATTGAACACCAATAAAAAAAAATAAAATAAAATAAAATAAAATAAAATAAAATAAAATAAAATAAAAAGGAGATTATTTCTTTAGGGAGGTCACCAAGGAAGACCTCTGATAACATTTTAGCAGCAATCTTATGGAAGTAAGAAAGTTGTACATGAAGTTAACACTGTATACTTTAAAACACCTCCATGAAGGCAAGAACTGGGTCTGCTTTGTTTATCATAAATTCCATGTTGTTTAATACAGAATGATGCATTCTGGGAGGAATAACCAAAATAGCCTTCATGGTAGATAATTAGCCTCTGGACAGTAGGAGCAGGAGATATAGCACATTACCCTGAAAAGCTCATCATTTTACCCCAGTAGGGCTGCCATAACAACACATGAACTATGTGGCTTAAAAAAATAGAAATTATTTTCTCACAGTTGTGGAAACTATAAGTCCCAGATCAAGGTAATATCACTGTTGGTTTCTCATAAGGTCTCTCTGACTTAGACAACAGACTTCTCACTATGTCCTCACATGGCCTTTCCTCTATGTATGTGCCGAGAGAAAGAGAGAAAGAGAGAGATCTGGTGTTGCTTCTTTTTCTTATAAGAACACCAATCCTGTTGGATTAGGGACTCTTCCTTATGACTCATTTAACCTTAGATGAGATTATACATCCTTAGCAGACCTATCTCCAAATATAGTCAAATTGGGGCTTAGGACTTCAAACATACTGATTTTGAAGGAACATGATCCAGTCTATAACAGTCAATATATCTTGGGAGATTGATTAGGGTTCTTTAATCACAAGAAATACTGGCCATAACTAATTTAGATAAAAAAGAATGTGTGGGCAAGATATGAGGGACAAGGCTGCCTTACTTATTATGCCTTGGTACCCACTAGTGTTAGGCAATGCAAAACCTATATGATCATAGTCCATGGCCTTATCCCATAACCTGGGAGAACTAAAGGAAGTGATGAAGAACTACATTTTGGAAGGCCAAAAGTCAAAGAAGCTCCAGAGACCTTAAATTTGGAGTATGGTATCTTTTCAGGGTACCACCCTCAAGGTGAATGAACTCCAATCATTTTTAGTCAACCTCCAATCGAGATAAAAATTGGGGGAAGAGAGAGATTGATTGTTCTCAAGTCATGCACATCTCTCTGTAAAAACTGGTCAAGAAAATAGATAGACATCTCTACTGAGTCTTTCTTCAGTAGCTCTGGGATGATGCCCAACACTAAATCAAGGCACTGTTACCATAAATAGGATCGGTCTATGGACAGGCAAAGTCATAACTGGTAAAAATTCTAGTTGGGAAGAAAATGAACTCTGGTGCCAATGTGATTGATGGGAATCCCAACTCTGCCCTGAGTTTGCTGACTCTGTGACTTTGACCAAGTTATTTAACTGATCTGTACCTCAGATTCCTCATGTGTAAATGAAAGAAAAACCTTAAAACAGTACCTGACACTATATAAGTACCCAAAAACATTAACTAATATTATTTTATTGGGGACTGAAAGTCCTTATTCATGATCTAAAGTTTATTCTGGGGATACCTGGGTGGCTCAGTGGTTGAGCTTTTGCCTTCAGCTCAGGGCATGATGTTGGGGTCCTGGGATGGAGTCCCACATGGGGCTCCCTGCAGCAAGCCTGCTTCTCCCTCTGCCTATGTCTCTGCCTCTCTCTCTCTCTGTCTCTCATGAATAAATAAATAATCTTTAAAAATAAAAGAATAAAGTATATTCTGCTTTAGAAAATAATTTCCCTTGAGATCATTTTATTATGCAATTATTACTAAACATAAGTCATTCAATTTGATTCAGATTTACTTGGCTGAATCTCTCCCTCAATCTCTCTTATACACACACACACACACACACACAAACACACATATACACAGGCACACACATATGCACTGATGTAGGTCTTATAAGTTTTTTCCTAAGTATGTTATTGGAAAATATGCTTATAAAATTGTCTTTGGTAAAAAAATAAAATAAAATTGTCTTTAATAAAATCATAGTTGGAAAGGTTCAAACTGGCTCAAAGTCCAGAGATCAAAACAAATAATAAATGTAGTTTTTAACAGGCTACGAGGAAGCCACAGAATGAGAGTGAGTGCTAGCAATTGTTGCATCAAATTTTTTTTATTCAACATTAGGCAGAGGAATAAATACCAAGTTAATGAAATTTTTACATGATATAAAATTAGGAGGCAATGCAAATGTTGGAAAAGCCTAAGAACTGATAGCAATGAAGCCATAAAGGGAAGAATAAAGAAAATTAAATTCAACTAAACAACAACACAATAGCATGATGAAATGAAATTAAATTGAGACAATAGACTCCTAAATTATAACACTTACTATAGTGTGCTTTGCAAAATTATTTGCATAATCATCTCCATGCTCATCCAAAGCACTCTAAGACATTAACTCATTTAATTAAAAGAATTTTGAGTATCAACTATGTACCAGATATAGTTGTATTCAGTGAGTTGCACCCAGGAGCAAGTCCCTTTCCAGCTAGTGACTGTACAGATTCAAACTTATCCATTTTTATACCCCTAGTATGTAAGTTACAAGCGTGAAAAATTGATCAAATAAAGAACCAGAGGCCATTTTCAAGTGATATGCAGCTAAATAAAAGAGGAATACCTATAGTTAAATGTATCTAAAAGGAATATTAATAACATATTGATTAAAACTAGAAATGTGCTATACATTGCTTTAATAAGTGGCCTACATTCTCATTCAATCCTCAAGTAGATTATGGCACATTACCCCACATTATAGTTGAGGAAATTATGGGTGAGTAAGTCTTTCAAGATCACATAGTGAGTCATGAGGCGAGATTCAAACCAAGTCTGTCTGATTTGGTACTTTTAAATCCTCATAAATAATTTTAATTTGTAGGAGGTAGAATACATCTAAGAGGAGCTTTATTTAAATCTGTGAATCTCATGCATTTTTACTGAGGATGCAGAAGGTTCTCATGTATACATGGTTGAAAAAACTGTAAAAGAAATTTTCAACCAGTGGTCAGCATTAGTGATTATTTCATCATTTACACTTCTTGTCAAGATTTGAGTTAGATTATATCGAACATGGTCACTACTTTTTTATTCTGAGATAAATGCATCGTTGTGAAATATTTATATCCATTATCTCAGTTGGTTCTTACAAGAATTGTAATATAAGTGGTAGATAAGGAAATGAAGTTATGTCTTTTTTTTTTCTTTTTTTTTTTTTTTTTTTTACCCCTCTTCTTTTTTACAATTTGCAAGCTGCGATTTAAGAATGTTGATTGACTTGTCCAAGGGCACACAAGGAAACAAAAGACTTTTTGGTGATCACCATCTCCACCCAGATTATCTAATACATTTTCTAATTTTGTTTGTCCCCAGAATTTACTCCTTCCAGAGAGGTTTACTTTCCTGTGACTTGTTCACATACATTTGTAAAATGCAAAGAAGGAATTCAAAGATGTTGTGAGATGTTTCTTAGAGTGTGTATATAAGAACGTGAATGTTAAAATCTGAAGTACTCCATAAATGTCGAAGAGAACAGGCAAGAATAGACCTCTGGAAAATAGTCTGAAATCAATGAGCAGAATTGCCCTAGAAATCAATATCACCAAAGGAGACAAACGGCTGAAAACTGAGGACAAATTAGAATTGCACACACAATGTAATATAGCACCCAAACAGGCAGTGATTTTCAAGGCTGCATATAAAGAGACATTTGATCTAGGATGGGAAAATAATAGCCTTTTTCTACAAAGCTCTGGGGAGACCACATCTGATAACAGTGTCTGAGGTAATATAACCCTATCAATAGGGAGGTAGGCAACAGAAATGACTGGGGAGAGGAAGCATCGATTTCCAAGTTAGGCTTAAGAAGCTTAATATGTGTAGATCGGTGATGTAATGACAAAGAGGCCCATGATTTTTCAGCAGTAATACCACTTCTCAAAAGATAGATAGATATTATCGGTCTAATTTATGTGAGCTTATGAAAACAAACCAACTACCCACTGAGATTTAGGGATAAAGAAAACTAAAGAAGTATCTCCATTCCTCTAAAAAATGATGTTCAAAATAGTGGAAAAAAATGCAAGTAAGCCTTAGTGGCTAAAATTTTTATTCATTTATTCACTCATTCATTGAAGTTTTATTAAATAATTACCCTTGTATTTGGGGTCAGGTAGAAAAATGAGTAAGACTTAAGACCTCGGGATCCCTGGGTGGCGCAGCGGTTTGGCGCCTGCCTTTGGCCCAGGGCGCGATCCTGGAGACCCGGGATCGAATCCCACGTCAGGCTCCCGGTGCATGGAGCCTGCTTCTCCCTCTGCCTGTGTCTCTGCCTCTCTCTCTCTCTCTGTGACTATCATAAATAAATAAAATTAAAAAAAAAAAAAAAAGTTAAAAAAAAAAAAGACTTAAGACCTCATTTTTAATTCAAAATGCAATTGTAAACAAATGCTTTATTAAAAAGTGATGTGTGTTGGGATGCCTGGGTGGCTCAGCAGTTGAGTGTCTGCTTTTGGCTCAGGGCATGATCCCGGAATCCTGGAATCGAGCCCCACATTGGGTTCCCTGCATGGAGCCTGCTTCTCCTCCCTCTTCTTCTGTCTCTGCCTCTCTCTCTGTGTCTCTCATAAATAAATAAATAAAATCCTTTTTTTTAAAGTAGTATGTGTCTTAACATGCACTTATCTGTGTTGTAATGAAAATAGGTACTATGATAAGGTCTTTTTTAATGGGGTAGAAAGAAAGAAATTATGTAAAAATTTTCATCTTTTCTTCATTTAACTTTATAACTAATGTTCCCATGTCATTATACACTCTTCAGGAAAATGTTAATGACTACAAAATGTGTCATGGAATGAAAGTACTCATACCCTACTGACAGAGAGAGTATAGAATAGGGGACTGGGTGGTGAGAGTAAGACAGGCCACTCTGTGTGGGATGCCCCTAGAATGTCAACCTCTCCAGTGAAGAGCTTCACTTTCTTCCAGAAGGTAAGAAGAAGTCTGAGTCCATATTTGAACTCTCATCAAATCCATGGTTTGGCATCATTGGAAGACAGTCAGAATTTGCCTCTATATCATGCATTAGGGGTACTGGATCACTCCTATAGCCTAGCTTTGAGACAGTGGCTCATATGAAGTAAAGATGAAGCATGTGTTCATAGATGTGGACAGAGAAGATCCTTCTGCTGGGATCTGTGTGTATTTCCCTGACGCTGGTATCATTCCACTATTTCTTTTAGCACCTCAAATCCAGTGTATTCACTGCCTATAAACCCTATCAATTGCCATGATCTTTCCTCATGAATCTTGAAGAGGGTAGTAAAGTTAATATTGCTAATAATATCAAAGCATCTCTTTAATAGTAAGTAACACATATATCACTCCCTGTTCTATTTTTATGCACTAGTTCATTTCATCCTCAGAATAACTTTAAGTAAAATATTATTATCCCCCTCATTATAGATGAGGAAATTTAAGGTTTAAGATTAATTAGGATTGCTTTGGTAATCTGCCTCAGATCACTCAGCAAGGATGTAAAGGAACCAGTCTGGGAATCCAGTCTTATGTGTGGAGCCTACCTGCTTTACCACTAAGTTACCTGCCCATCAGGACTATGCTTATTTGATTAACCCAGTGAGCGGCATGGAACCAGATTCCCACTAATGGAGTGTATGCATCATTGGAGCCAAAGGTTCACCTTTAGTACAAGTTCATTAAGTCAACAATCCCCTTCACCGGAGCCTTGTGCTTTTATCAGAAAAGGAAATAAGGAGTTCCAGCTCTGACAAAGCCACTGTGACCTCAAAGCAGAAATAATCTCTGGCCCTCACCTGTTCTCAGTAATGTTTTCTCTATTGGACCAGCTGAAAGCCAAGTGCTCCAGGTATCTGAGGTAAACAAATTACACAGTGAAGAAACAATTGAGAAGAAGTGGCGTAAATGGAAGGAATGTGGGAACTGTGCAAAAGCTGCTGGGGCAGTGCTGTCATACCTTAAGAAGACACTATACACAACCTCCAGACAAATTCTTGCTCCTTTTCTCACCAGTGTAATGATTGTGCAGGATTCCTTTGTGCCTCCTCTCCTTTGGACACTATATGTGTAATAATATATCTAATATTAATATTCATATGTATTAATCCCATCAATGATCCTATAAGGTATTAGTATTATCTCCAACTTAAAATGAGGAAACATATGCCTAAAGTAATGAAAAAATATTTCTGAGTTCACTCAGGGGATATGTAACACAGCCAGGATTCAAAACTAGGTGGTTTGGTTCCAATCATTAACTATCACATTGCATTCCCTTTCAATGGCTAGTTAGAATAGATCAATTGTGTTTGTCCAGAACCATTTAATTGATACATTTTGGTGTCTGGTACATATGACAAAAGGAAAATGATTTGTCTGCTTACTACAGATCTAGTATGGAACATTGTATCATCCCTTATGAAAAACACAGCTTTTTCAATTTTGAAAATTGATTTATTTTATGTTTAATAATATATGACTTGGCTTTTTTAAGTCATGTTTTTTGAGATAATAAAAACACAACATTAAAAAAAAAAAAAAACGCAACATTAGTGATGTCTAGGTGACTCAGCAGTTTAGCACCTGCCTGCGGCCCAGGGCATGATCCTGGAGTCCAAGAGTTGAGTCCCACATCAGGCTCCCTGCATGGAGCCTGTTTCTTCTCCCTCTGCCTATGTTTCTGCCTCTCTCTGTCTCTCTGTGTCTCTTATGAGTAAATAAATAAAATATTTTTAAAAATACAACATTATATGGTTATCTTATGGTCTTTTCACACATGAACTTTAATACATCTGCAATCCAGTCACTGGTCTGTATTAGAAGGATCTGAGGTCACTCTCTAACATATTAAGCAGCACTATGGGGCTTATGTAAATAGACCTAGTTATGTGAAAATATTCCCCTTAGAGAGCTTATTTAAGCATGGTACTCCCAGGTATCTATACAAAAAAAATAGAAGACTTATGCCTAGATCTGTTCGAGATTATTAGCATTAAATTTCACCACTATTTACTGAAATGATGCAAATTTATTCTGACTTTCATTGCTTTCAGCTTCCCTGAGGAACTTAAATCTGTTCTTCATATCAAACTTGTATATACAACTCCACAACTTTAAACAAGTGGTTGGCCTACCCCATCAAAATGGCAACCAAAGTTGATTCCATGGATAGGATATAGGCCAAGAGAAGTCTCAAGATCTTTGACTTGATAATATAAAATTATGTTATCTTTCTTAATTCCATATTTTAAGCACACAGCCATTACAAAAATGACCCCAGCATACTCTTAGTAGTTATTCAATCACCCCAAATTCTCTTCATTTGTCTTCAACACAGTCCTCTCTTAGAGCCCAGTCCCCAAGCTTCCCTCCCTTGCAGGGCTCCAAAAGTAAGGAATTTAAACATCCTTACTTGAGGAAATAAATTATTCCAAGCTACAAAATGTTAAAGACAGCTTTGAAGGTAAATACTTCTCAAGACATATAAGGCAAAGGCTTGCAAAAATTATCAGAAAAATAGGTAATTTTGGCTGCAGAATGTCATCATGTTTATTCATGTGAGTAACTCCTCAGCCCAGTGCCAGAAGATTATAACATTCTCATTGAAATTTCAAGTGTGCATGGTTATACTCTGCAAGGGACACAAAGGCCTTGGATTTTTAAAAGGATGTGACCCATAATCACTTGGAATAAAGTTATCAAAACTGTGCAGCAATTCATATTACCCTACTCAGGTAATCTTCATTGTCCACATTACAGCAAAGCTTAGGATTTGTGTCATATACAGAACAGTCACTAAAGAATCTCCTGGGATATAGGAGGATTTACAGCATTGCCACAGACATGAATATAAGATAAAACTTGATTTTGTTATGGTTTGCCAATCATCAGTAAAGATATTTACCTAAATATGTCTTCATGAGGTTTTTTTTTTAACAACATGGCTGAAGTACTCTGAATACTTTAAGATGTAGTTATAGTTAAGTAGACATTACTGAACATTATGTTATGAGTCTAAAGTGTGGCTTCTTCACAGAGATTTTCCACTTATACTCATTTGGAGGTAGCACAATTGACTCTTGAAAGAACTTGAACCTATCACCATGGAACTGATTCCCAAGGTAAGAATGTGTTAACGGATTTCCCAGGGATCCTTTCCACAAGAACCAGGGTGCTTACAATATCATTCCAGTTAATGTTACTTAAAAATAAAAAAAGTATTTTTCACTCCAAAAATTGTAGAGTTAGTATTAACTGAATATGCCATTTTTAAGCTATGTATAGGAACTCAAAGTAACTTATACCAAATGAACACATTCTAAGACAAAGCCTAGATGGCCAGGAATTTAAAAAAAAAAAAAAAGCATGCTCACATACTATTGCTTTTAAAGATGGCTCTAGGAATATGGGTATGTTTAAGCCCCCCAAAAGTCAAAGGTTGATGAAACAAGGTCTCAAAGAGCCACACCTCACCATCCCCCACCTCAAAAGCCAGGATCCAAGGAACTGAGAAGTGCCCTCTGAGAATGACATAGGGAGAAAATAGCAAGAAAAATTAGGAAATCCTTCTTGTTCGATCAGTTAGGAGATTATGCTAAATATGGATGGCATTAAGAAGTGAAGATCAAGATTTCACCAAAGAATATTTCAGACCTTATTAGCTGAGTTTCATAGTGATTCCAGGTATGAAAAGCCTGAGTATATGACAGGAGAAAGATAACAAGGAAAATAAGACATGATAAAAAGAATAGAAATGCTATAATGTATCAAATTTAGGCCTGGGTTACATAGGAAGTTGAGAGGATTTTTCCTGGGGTATAACCTGGCTGAAGATGGTCAGGAAGCTTCTAATATAACATAAGCTACTTAGATTTATCTCTCTCTGTGGGGCACTCTACAGCAAGAATTGGTAAGATTTTTTTAGGAAAACAAATATTTAAGTCTGAAATCAAAGAGAAAAAAAAAAAGGCATGAAAGGCATAAACTAGTTTACCTACACATTGTAGGAGTAGAAAGGCACAGACAGCTTTAAGGCAGGCAGCCTTTTACCAGAGCTCTAAGTGAGCTAGTAACAGAGCTCTATTTTCTAATCTGCTTTGTTCTCTAACTTTTCAATCCTCCCAGAAACTTCATGTGGAGAAAAAAGGTTTTTTTTATAGCCTTGATTATAATATTATCTGATGCTGTTAAAACCCTACCCTAATGTCCAACAGAAATCACAGAACAGGCCAAAATTTTGAATGTCCCTAGATTTATTTCACCACAATAAGCAAAATGTCATGACACAGAATAATGGAGAAAGGGGTCTCAGTCATTGGATTTCTCATCAGTGCAAGTTTTCCAATTCTGTTCTAGAACATTGTGATTTCATAAGCTTTTCAATAGAAACTTTATCTTACAGTATTCATTCTGGACATAAGATAAAAATGTCTTTTACACTAAAGCATCAATATCTTTTGGAAATGTTTAATAAAGTTCAATTTTTATCTTTTTTAAAATTTATTTTCTGGATTTACTGAGATATCATTGACTGATAAATCATATAAATTTAAGACATACAACCTGTAGATGTAATACATTTATATATTACAAAATGATCAACACCTTAGCACTAGCTAACAGCTCCATTTTGTCACATAATTACCATTTCATTTTCTTTAAATATTTTATTTATTTATTTGGGACAGAAACAGTGTGTGAGAGAGACCATGAGCAGGGGGTAGGGGCAAAGGGAGAGGGAGAGGCAGACTCCTCACTGAGCAGGGAGCCCTATGAGGCACTTGATCTCAGGACCCTGAGATCATGACCTGAGCTGAAGGCAGATACTTAACTGACTGAACCACCCAGGCACCCCCATAATTAGCATTTTCTTTTTGCTGTGAGAACATTTAATATCTACTCTCTTAGCAACATTCAAATATAAAAGTATTACCTATAATAACCATGTTGTACATTATATCCAAAGAATTTGGTAATTTTATAACTGGAAGTCTATACCCTTGGAAAAATACCCTCCTTTTTCCCTATCCAAGCCCCTGGTAAGTACGACCTTACTATATTTCTCTGAGTTTGGCTTTTTTAGATTCCATATATAAATTATATAGTATTTGACTTTCTATGTATGACTTATTTCACTTAGCATAATGCCTTCAAAGTTCACCCAAGTTGTCACAAATGGCAAGATTTCCTTCTTTCTTGTGGTTGAATTTTACATGTACATTAAAATATAAATATATATATATATATAATCTTTATAGAGTCATCTGTTGATGGACACCTAAGTTAGTCACATATCTTGGCAGTTGTGAATGATATTATTACAAGCATGTGAGCACAGATACCTCTATGATCCTGATTTCAATTCCTTTGGATGTATACCCAGAAGTGAGATATTGCTAGATGATATGGTATGTCTGTTGTTAATTTTTTGAGGAAACTCCATACTGTTTTCCATAATGGATCTACCAATTTTCACTCCCACCATAGAAGTGTTCAATACATCCTTGTAAACACTTGCTATCTTTTGTCTTTTTTGGTAATAGCCATTAAACAGGTGTAAGGCAATTTATCTCATTGTTGATTTGATTTTCATTTCCCTGATGATTGCTGATGTTGAGCACTTTTTCATTACTTGCTGGCTATTTGTATGTCTCTGGAAAGCAATCTATTCAGTTCTTTGGCCCATTTTTCAAATGGGTTGTTTTTTTTGTTTTTTTTTTTTTCTATGAAGTTGCATGAGGTCTTTATGCTGAATAAGGATCCTTTATAAGCTATATGATTTGCAAATGTTTTCTTCCATTCTGTAGGTTGATTGTTTCATTTGTAGATTGTTTCTTTTGCTGTTTAGCATTTTAATTTGATGTTGTCTACTTGACTTTTGCTTTTGCTGCTTGTGCTTTTTGTGTCATATCCTGGAAATCACTGCCAAGACCAATATCAAGGAGCTATTTCCCTATGTTTTCTTATAGAAGTTTTTCATTTTCAAGTCTTCAAACTTTTTAACCCATTTTAAGTACATTTTTGTGTATCATATAAGTGCAGGTTCCACTTCATTCTTCTGCATGTGGTTATTCAGTTTTACTAGCACCATTATTGAAAATACTATTCTTTCCTCATTGTGTATTCTTAGCTTTTTTGTTAAAGATTAATTGAACATAAATGTAGGCTTTGCTTCTGGGCTTTCTATTGTGTTCATTGGTCTATCTATTTTTGTGCCAATAGCATATTATTCATTTCTAGAACTTTGTAGAATAGTTTGAAATTAAGTGTGCTGCCTTCAACTTTGTTCTTTTTTCTCGGAATTGCTTTGGCTATTCAGGGTTGTTTTGTGGCTCCATACACATTTTAGAGATATTTTTTCTATTTCTGTGAAAAAAATGCCATTGGAATTTTGAGAGAGATTGCCTTTAATCTACAGGTGACTTTCGTAGTATAAATATTTTAACAATATTAAGTCTTCCAAACCATGCCAGACGACATCCTTTCATTTGTTTTTGTGTTCTTCAATTTCTTTCATTGAAGTCTTATACTTTTCAGTGTACACATCTTTACTTGTTTGATTAAATTTTTTCCTAAGTATTGTGTTTTATGCTATTGTAAATGGGATTATCTTCTTTATGTCTTTCTTAGGTTATTTTGTTGTTTGTGTATAAAACATAACTCTTATCTGTATGTTGATTTTACATCTGGCAACATTACTGAATTCTTCGATGAGTTAGTTTTAGTGGGTTTTTTGGTGGAGTTTTAAAATTCACTATATATGTGATCATATCATCTGTAAACAGAAATGATTTTACTTCTTCCTGTTTGGATGCTTTTTTTCTCTTGTCTCATTGGTCTAGATAGAACTACTAGTACTGTGAATAATAGTGGTAAGAGTAGGCACTTATGTCTTGTTCTTGATCTTAGCAGAAGAGTTTTCAACCTCTTATCATTGAGTGTATTGTTAGCTATGAGTTTATGATATAAGGCGTTTATTGTGCTGAAGTATTGTTCCTTCCACATTCAATTTGTTAAGAGTTTATATCATGAAAGAATTTTGTATTTGATCAGATGCTTTTTCTGCATCTATTGAGATGGCCATGTAATTTTTCTTTCATTATCTGAATGTGGTATATCACATTTATTGATTTGCATATGTTGAGCTATCCTAGAGATAGATTCCACTTACCACAACGAGAAATCCTTTTAATGTGCTGATAATAATTAAGTTTGATAATATTTTGTTGAGAACTTTCTCATCTATATTCAGGGGTATTGGTCTCTAATTCTTTTCTCATAGTATTTTTAACTTGTTTTTTTTTTTTTTTTAAATTTTTATTTATTTATGATAGTCACAGAGAGAGAGAGAGAGAGGCAGAGACACAGGCAGAGGGAGAAGCAGGCTCCATGCACCGGGAGCCCGACGTGGGATTCGATCCCGGGTCTCCAGGATCGCGCCCTGGGCCAAAGGCAGGCGCTAAACCGCTGCACCACCCAGGGATCCCTTTATCTTGTTTTAATATCAAGGTAATGTTGGCCTCATCAAAGAATTTAGGAATAGTACCTCTTCTTCAGTTTTTTAGGAAGAGTTTGAGAAGAATTGGCATTAATTCTTCAGATGTTTGACAGACTTGACCAGTGAAATCATCTGGTCCTGAACTTTTGTGTTAGGAAGTTTTTGATTACTGATTCAAATCTCTGCTAATTATTGTTATGTTCAGATTTTCTATTTCTTTTTGATTCAGCCTTGTATATTTTTAGAAAATTATCCATTTCTTCTATCAGTTTGTTGGCAGAGAATCATTCATAGTAGTCTCTAATTATTCTTTGTATTTCTGTGATATCACTTGTAATGTCTCTTCTTTCATTTCTAACTTTATTTGAGTTGTCTCTCTTTTTTCCTGAGGTAGTCTAGCTAAAGGTTTGTCGACTTTATTTATCTTTTCAGTGAAACTCTTAGCTTCATTCATTTTTTATATTGTTTTTCTAGTCTCTATTTCATTTATTTCTGCTATAATCTTTGTTGTTTCTTCCCTCTGCTAACTTTAGGCTTGGTTTGTTCTTTTTTCTAGTTCCTTGAGGTGTAAAGTGAAATCATTGATTTGAGATCTT
Source organism: Canis lupus dingo (assembly GCF_003254725.2). Classification (NCBI taxonomy): domain Eukaryota; kingdom Metazoa; phylum Chordata; class Mammalia; order Carnivora; family Canidae; genus Canis; species Canis lupus. Next base: position 38,647,438 of record NC_064254.1, read on the forward strand.
TCTTTTTTCTCAATCTAGGTGTTTATTGCCATAAACTTTCCTCTTAGAATTGCTTTTACAGCTTCCCATAGGCTTTGATATATTGTGCTTCCTTTTATGTTTGTTTCAAGGTATTTCTTCATTTCCCTTTTCGTTTCTTCTGGACCCATAATTGTTCAGTAGCATGTTTCCTAATTTCCACGAATTTGTGGATTTTCCAGCTTTTTTCCTGTTATTAATTTTTAGTTTTACACCACTGTGGTCAGAAAAGATACTTGATATGATTTCAGTCTTTTAAATTTTGCTGAGATTTGTTTTGTGGCCTATAATTTGATCTGTTCTGGAGAATGTTCTGTGTATACTTGAGAAAAATATGTATTCTACTGCTGTTGAATGGAATGTTCTATTTATATCTTTGACTAAATTATGGTTCAAATCCAATGTTTCCTTGTTGATTTTCTGTCTGAATGACCTATCCCTTCACTTTGAGCCTATGTATCCTTAAACCTGGAGTGAGTCTTTTAGAGGTAACACATAGTTAGGACTTTTTTTTTTTTAATTTTTTTTAAATTTTTATTTATTTATGATAGTCACAGAGAGAGAGAGAGAGGCGCAGAGACACAGGCAGAGGGAGAAGCAGGCTCCATGCACCGGGAGCCCGATGTGGGACTCAATCTGGGGTCTCCAGGATCGCGCCCTAGGCCAAAGGCAGGCGCCAAACCGCTGTGCCACCCAGGGATCCCAGGACTTGTTTTTCTATCCATCCTGTCACTGTACGTTCTTTGATTAGAGGATTCAATCCATTAACATTTAAAGTAGTTGGGTAAAGATTTACTAATGCTATCTTACTGTTATCTGGCTGTTTTGTAGTTCCATTTTACTTTTCTTCCTTTCTTGCTGTCTTCCTTGGTAAGTTGACAATTGTTCATAGTGGAATGCTGTGATTCATTTCTTTATCTTTTGTGTGGCTATGGTAGATTTTTTTTTTGGGGGGGGGTTCTCCTGAGGCTGACCCAAAACATCTTATATGTATCTTATATATTTAATAGACTATTTTTTGCTGACAATTTATCATACATTGCACACAAAAAAACTCTATTTTTTAATTCCCTTTTATGTTTCTGATGTCTCCATTTACATCCTTTAATATTCTGTATCCATTAACAATTTGTTGAAGCTATAGCTATTTTTAATATTTTTCTCCTTTAACTTTTATACTAGAGTTAAGTAGTCGATTAACATATCACCATATCACTGTATTAGAGTATTCTGAATCTCACTATATGCTTACCTTTACCAGTGTGTGTTATATATTTTTGTGTTTTTATGTTACTATTAGCATCCTTTTGCTTCAGCTTGAAAAACTCTTTTCAGCATTTCTTGTAAGGTAGGTTTACTGGCAATAAATTTCCTCAACTTTTATTTATTAGTGAAAGTTTTTATTTAGTTTTCAATTTTGAAAGACAACTTTCCTGTGTTTCCTTATTTTAGCACTCTGAAAGCATCACACCATTCTCTCCTGGCCTCTGCTGAGAAATCCTCTAATAGCCTTATGGGGGTTCCCTTTCAAGAGAACTTTTTTCTCTTGCTTCTTTTAAAATTCTGTTTGTCTTTGGTTTTAAACAGCTTTTTTTATAATGTGCTTTGAAGACAATCATTTTGGATTGAAATTTTGAGGTGACCTATTAATTTCAATGAACATGAATTTCTAAATCTATCCCCAGGTTAGAGAATTTCTCAGCCATAATTATTTAAATAAGCTTTCTATCCTTCTTTTCTTTTTCTGTTTCTTTTCTTTTCTTTTCTTTTCTTTCTTTTCTTTTCTTTTCTTTCTTTTCTTTTCTTTTCTTTTCTTTTCTTTTTCTTTTCTTTTCTTTTCTTTTCTTTTCTTTTCTTTTCTTTCTTTTCTTTTTTTTCCTGATGTCGCATAATTCCCATATGCTTTTCTCTATTTAGTTAGTTAGTTAGTTAGTTGTTAGTTATTTTGCTCTTCTGATTAGATCATTTCAATTAATCTGTCTTTTGGGTAATTGGTTCTATCTTCTACTTTTTCAAGTCTGTTATTGAAACTGTCTATTGGGGCAGCCCTGGCGGTGCAGTGGTTTAGCGCCGCCTGCAGCCCAGGGTGTGATCCTGGAGACCCGGGATAGAGTCTCACATCGGGCTCCCTGCACGGAGCCTGCTTCTCCCTCTGTCTGTTTCTCTGCCTCTGTGTGTGTGTGTGTGTGTGTGCATCTCTCATGAATAAATAAATAAAATCTTAAAAAAAAAAAAAAGAAACTATTGAACTCTTCAGTTCAGTCATTGTATTTTTGGGATCCAAAATTATGTTTGGTTTTCTTTCTCTTTGTTGAACTTTTGTTTTTGTGCTGTTTTCCTCCTATTGCTATACTGTTTATTTTTATTCTCTTGTAACACTCAGAGTATCGGTACGACAATTATTTTGAATTCTTTGTTGGGCAATTTCTGGATCTCCATTTCCTTGTGTCCAGTTACTAGAGGTTTACTGTATTTCTTTTGTAAAAACATGTTTCCCTGATTCTTCATGATCTCTGTAGTCTTCTGTAGTTTTCTGTGCACTTGAAAGAAGCATCCATCTTTTCCAAATTTTATGGACTGACTTTGGTAAGGGAAGCCTTTCACCTCCCAGTGGGGTCATGCTAAATTGTGCTTTGACCCTAGGTCTAGTGATGCAAGATGCCAATTGTGGAGACACGTGGTGGCAGTGGGCCCAAGAGGACATAATTTTCTTTAGCTCAAGTCTCTGGAGTCCAATGTATCAACAACAGTGTGGTGCTTGACAAGCACTGTGGGGGTCCTCAGTGGCTACAAGAACTTTTGGGGTGCTAAAATGGCACTTTTGGTCTAGTAACAAGGGATCAGAGCAGGCAGCAATAGTGACTGGAGCCAGTGGTGTGCACACATTCAGCTAGGGAGGCCACCTGCAGGTTCCAATGTAGTTGAAGGGACCAAATGTAGACATCCCTGTAGTGATGGGGCCCAGGGTAAATAACCAGGACCAGGACCAATCAATCATAGGCTCACTGGCAGCTGCAAAGACCCTGACTTTCAGCCTGCTCTCCTGTGGCTGCACCCTCTCTACCTAGGTAGCACACGTCCATGGAGTCTGGTGATAGAGTTAGGCTGTGGGATGCAGGTGCACTAGTGCAGGTGGGCACTAATGCTAACTAGTGACAGAAGGCAAGGCCTGATCCAGACTCACAAGCAGCTGTGGGTGCCTGGCTGTTGTGACTTCACATGGCTTCCCATTCTCCCCTGTGGGCATGTAAAACACAAATGTCTTAATCACTCAAGAACAATGTTGTCTACACCTCTAAAGGAATCCATGATGAGGAATACATTACTAATATATTTCAAAAAACATCTCTAGTGATGTACATTTTTTAGTATGTACTAGTATATTCATTGCAAATGCATGATATCTGACTTCAACTGAGACCTCAAAATTTTTCTGTTGACTTCTCTTTTCATTCTTATTATTTAGTAAGATCTTCACAATTGTGATTCAAAATCTCCCTCTCTTTAAACCTTGAGTGAGTCCTTCAGCCACTGTTCTGAAAGAAAAAAGATTATCCCATTCTCTTTTTATTGTCATTCTGCATTCCAAGGTTAACCTGTATATCTGTGACCAGAATATCACCCTCTCCCACTTCCAGTAGGATATTTAAGATAAGCAAAATCAAATGCTTGATTAAATTCCTTTCCAGATGTTTCTTTCCCAATTTTCATCATCCCAAAAAATTGCATTATTATGCAACCAGCTCCTCAGGCTACAAATCAAGGAATAATGTCTCAATATTCTCTCAAAACCCAACCTCTAATATATTATCATTTCTTACTGATTCTATCTCAAAAATATGTCCCCAATTCATTTACTTGTCTCTATCTCCATAGCCTCCAACTTTGTGCAAGCTAACAATTATTCTTGATTAAAGCAAAGTCTTCCCAACTGATATTTCTGCTTCCAACCTTGTTCTAGCCAATACATTTTTACTTGGCAATTGGAGAAATGTGTATTTCTTATTGTAAATTTTATATGTTAATAAATAGTGCTTTCCTTCAGCATTTAGAATAAAATCTTAATCCTTTATCATGGCTTTCAGAGTCCCATATAATTTTCCCAGGTTACCTTGAGATCTTTCCACTCTTTCCCTCATTCAGATCTTCCCACTCTTTCTTTGGAAATCTCCAATTTCATTGATCTTCCTTTGGTTCTTCAGCATGCTGAGAAGTTTCTTTCCTTACACATTTGGGTGTCTACAATCCTACTCTTTGGTCTCATTTATTTATGTCTAATCATCACACCCTATTTGTCATCATTTAGAATCATTCTTCTTATCTTTTTGTCAATTGTTTTATGTTTCCTCCATTAGACTTGTATTCCATGAAGGCAGGAGCTATATTGGACTAATTCACATACACTATCATCAATCAAATGTGTAATAATGGTCAATCAGAAAGATTAAATTAAAGCATATATTGCCAAACACTACCACCAAAGTCATTTAAACATAATAGGGTAGTACATCGAATTTTACATTTAATAATAAGAGAATTTATTCAGTATTTTTCAGAGTGAAATGTTGCTTAAAAAACTCTATGACCTTGTATACTACAGTTTGTTATTTTTTGTTCATTTGTTTGTTTTGAGGAAAAGAAAAAGCATAGACCTTCAGAAATATAAAAAGAAATCTTCCAAGTCCTATGCCATTGACATTGAAACAAGTGTTTTTATGAAGAAAAAAAAAGTGCTACAAAAATGCAGTTCTCAGTATTGTTTGATCCAAAAATCAACACCTAGAATAATTGATGAGCTTGTTTAAATAATAAATTTTTGTAACACTTTATAATTCAGCAAGATATCACAGTTTGGCTGGAATAGAGCACATTCATTATGCCCATCTCTATTTTGCTTATACAGAGATTTTATGCAGGTGAATATAATCGAAATAAAATATTTTCAAAAATACTTGACACAATACAACAAAGATGCTCTGAAGTGTTTTTGTCAGTCTTTAAGACCCCATCACATTAATTTGTAACAAAACATTGACTTCTGAGTTGATGGAACAAAAGCAATACCAAAAACAATTGCTCCAGGAACCGATTCTCTTATATAAAGTGAAGATTTATTGTGTTATTGTGTTAAAGATGTCATTCTATGTTGCCCAGAAAAGCACAGGTTATAAAGATGTCAAGACCTTTCAAGCAGTATTGGTAAATGTCTTGTATTGAAGAATTTTATTAGAGAATGGTCTTAAAAAACAGATGTTTGAGTTTTCATTTTTTTAATTTTTAAAAATAATTTAAAAATTAATGAAAAGTTACAAAAATAGAAACAGGGACTCTACACATTTTAATCATGTTCACTGATTTTTAATATTTTTCTACATTTTAACATTCTTTCTATAACTATATCCATATTTAGATATTTAATATTTCCGAAGGTTTTCCTACAAGAGTGAAGACTTCAGTGCCATAGCATAAGATCACAAGATCCTATCTCTCTCACTAGTTACAACTATAAAACCTCAAAGAATATAAAATGCAACTATCCGAGAAGGTAAATAACAGGCAGATAAAAGAGAATCAAATTTGAGGAATAATGAACACCAGTATATTTCTGATATTTTTTCTCTCCTTCCTTTTCCAGCTTTGATCCAAGGAAAATCTAGTAGCTAGAATTACAGAATTGTGCAGAGGATGTAAACAGCAAAAACTTTAAGGGAACATCCTCTTTCTGGCCAGAAGGCCAAAAAAAGTTGAGAATTTGGGGTGAATTTCTTTTCTTTTATGTCTTTTTTTCCTTCTCTAGCCCTGCTGCAGGGTAAAATCATTGCAGAGATGTATGGCTGCTGCAGTTTGGGAGATGGAGTTGAGGGCATGTAAAATCTCAAAGTCAGACTTTTATCCCTGGCCAGATGAATCAGAAAAAAATGGGTCGCTGTTGTTAAGAAAAAAAAATATATGTTATGGAATTCCTAATATTTTTTTTTTCTGTGCCCTCGCAGTTTTGCCCTAAAGAAGACACCTACTCAGTCAAATATAAATGCTCAGGAAGTTAAGCTCTGGGAAAAAGTCCAAATTTCAAGTCAGAGGAATCTAGAAAGGGGGCCAGTACTATCCTGAAATTGTAGGTGAAGTCTTAGAGAAGTTACAACTGGGGAGAAAATTCCATAATTTTGTGTATGAGCCAATACAAGTGCTGGGCTCACCTTCGATCTGGACAAGTGTAGAGCAGGCTCACAAAAGCATAGGAAAGGCTGAGAACCACTGCCAAGTCCCAGAAAACTATGAGTGGCTTAGATGGATCAGATCTAATTACCACAGAAAATGCTTTGAAAAATTAGCCAACAACCCAGTCCAGGACTGGGATGGGGAAGGCAAGAGAGGCAGGCATCCTGGGGCCACAGCTGGCCCCTGCCATCATCCTTCCCTCAGGTGCTGAGGTGGAAAAAAAAAAAAAAAAAAGAAAAGAAAAAAGAAAAAGAAAAACTAGATGACAAAGGAATCACTGCTGGCAGAAGGCAAGAAAGAACTTGTTTTTTTTTTTTGTTTGTTTTGTTTTAAAGATTTTATTTATTTTTTTATGAGAAAGAGAGGCAGAGACACAGGCGGAGGGAGAAGCAGGCTCCATTCAGGGAGCCTGACATGGGACTCGATCCCTGGTCCCCAGGATCACGCCCCGGCGGAAGGTGGCGCTAAACCGCTGCGCCACCAGGGCTGGCCAAGAACGAACTTGTTGAACCTACACAAGTCCATTGCCTGGCAAAACAGCAAGAGCAACAGCAGCAAATCAACGTTCTCCAGAGAATTTGTATAGAATCCCAATTCTCTTAACAAATTAGTCTATGTGTCCAGCATGCATTCCAAAACTATTTGACATTAAAAAACTCAAGAGAATATGATATACGAACATGACTAACAGTCATTGGAAAAGACAATCAAAAGCTGAAAATCCTGAAATGGCTCACATAGGAAATATAACACAAAGACTTTAAAACACCCTAGTCCCTATGTGAGGAGCTTGGAAGTTACACCCTTTTCAGACAAGAAGCAACAAGTAGACAAACTAAAAAATCAACAATTTTTCTCAGACCCCTAAAAGAGAAGAATGCAAGGCAAACTACTGTTTCCAAGATTGGAAAGTCCAATAAATGAATACACGGAATCATGGTTTAGGGGAGCAGAGACTCAAGAGGGGAAATTTGTATTTTGTAACGTCAGTGGCTTGAAGATACTGGCCAATTACTTTATAAAGTGTTCTTCAGTTTTGTTCTGCCTGATATCTCTTCATGAGGAAGATGCAAACCATGCATTCTCAGATGCTGGAATACTGCATAAACCATATTGTGACCTTTAGAGGCTGTCCCATTTAGGGGCCCACCATGTCTACTGCTTCTTATTGGCGATGTTGACTTCAATAACTCAATCAGAGTGTCCTCTAGATTTCACACTAAATAGTTATTATTTCTATTCTGTAACTAGTAAGCAATATGTAGGCCGAAACTTTGAGATTAATGCAGATATTCTGATCTTCATCAAACTTTTTTTTTTATTTAAGCAATTTATTGTAAACAGGATTACCAAGCAATCTACCATAACGGCTGGACCCCTAGACTTAATACTCACTCGTGAATCTTGAAATATTTAGAATTATAATTGCAAAATAATATTTTAACTCTGCCTCTTCTTCAATATTTATCAATCAGTATTATATTGTAAGAACAGACATTTATCTAATCTACCTACGTAGCTAGCTACCTAATTTCTATTGTGGACTCATAGATTTCTATTTTATTTCTAGATACACATATACATACATACATACTTATCCAGTAATCTAGACTTAAAATGGCAGGCTCATTAAATCATTCCTACTGATACCTAAAAGAAGTAATTCTCCTGAAACTGAAACTAGAAAGTGACTACTAAATAATCCTGTGTATAAATCTTCATTAATTACATTTTGCAAAAGGTTTTGACAAAGGTACGATAATAAAATATTTGAAAAACATACTTGATTAACAAAATATCTATTTTGGAGTCATGACAGATCTCTTTTAAAACTTTACTTTGTTAGGTCTCCCCTCTCCCCAGAGAACATTGAATCTCCATTGCTATAATTGTAGACTATTTAACTGGTTAGATCCACTGAACGTATCATCTAAAATATTTTCTTAATATTTATGTGAAACTAAACCAGAATCCTTGTGAAAATTAAATACATAGCTTTTATTTTTGTTTCTGTGATCTACTGGTCTTGTCAGTCACTCAATTACACATTAAACAAAAGTCCCCTATTTATGTATTTTATACAATTGTCTCAGGAATAAAAACAATTTTTTTAAAAATGGAGTTCATATTAGTATACAAACATTAACAAAACTCTTTTTTTCCTTCTCGGTGTGAACTTGCATAAAGTTGACTTTTTTGCAAACAAGAAATATTAGTGTTGTAAACACTAATATTTAGTGTTTACAACTTTTAACATATCCTCATATAACCAAATAAAAGGCACATGTTCTTCTTAACCTCTCCTGGGTAGCCACATTAGCAGGCTCCAGGTATGGAAGAAATGAATCCTTGGAAACACTTTATTCTGTGAATATATTTAGCATTTGGGTCCCTAATTTACCAGAATCCCTGAAGTATAAAAGACAGCATAAGAAGGACTCTGAGAGAGTTTAAAAACAAACAAGAATCTGAAATTTCAATTTACTCCTACTTTCCTAGTCTGTGGGGAAACCCAGAATGGAGAAGAACCAGTGATGGAAGTCAGGGCAAGAAGAAATTAGACATTGCAAATGACAGACATTGGCACCATCACTGAAATTTTTCCCTCCTATAGTGATATATTTTCTGGTTCTTCATTTTGCTTCATACATACTCCTTTCTCCCTAAAAACAAACAAATGAAAAGCACCACAAACGGTCAAAATGTACATGTTTGTTGTCCCTGATATCTACATTTCTTTTTTTCCTGTCCCTAAGAAATGAAGTAAAAATGGGAGGTACACCCCATTCTCTTGAAAGAGTAGACAATTCTTTTAGACTGCCACTTTGCAACAGAATGTTACCAAGATGTTTCTGCTTTCTAAGCAGCATTTGGAAATGAAATGGAGGATAGGAAGTGAGATATTTTCAGACTCTCTCCTAAATGTGTTCAGGTTCCCAAAGGATTCTAACTCACCTGAATGCTGTGAGCATGTCTTCTTTGATTAAGGAGATCCAGAGCCACACTTATTAAAAAGCCTCTCCTTTCCCCTGCTGAGTATTGTTCTTCCTCCACCATCAGTTTAGGGACCGTGTGTTTCTTATCCCCAAAGACTGTGTTTTAGGGATATCAAATGTTTCCTTTTGTTCTCTTACACTTACCCCTTTAGAGTGTTTTCAGCAAAACATATTCAAGCTTTTGATTATAATATTAAAGAATGTTTACCTTCAATATGGGAAGATCTGTGATTACAGTGTTTAATAAGAAAACTGAACACAGAATTCCCTAACTGAATGGGTATCATATGTTACTTATTTCCTATCAAAGTACACAAGGATCTAGTCAGCTGTCACAGATGCTCATTTTCCCCTCTGAATCTCAACGTTACATTAGGTTGTTTAAACTCTGTAGAATTCTCTTGTCTCTTTTCCTTATTCTTTTTTTCTTCCCCTTTAGCATTACTGTTTCAGAGGAAGCAATATTATTTCTGACCAGATTCCCAGGTTAATACTAAGTCAAATTTCCTTTTTGTCTTGTTCAGGAGGATGTGAAATATATAGAATGAGTTTTTGTTTTGTTTTGTTTTTATTTTACCAAAAACATCCGTATTCTGTATCATTTGTTACCAGAAAATTCTCAGCTTGGATTTTAAAAATGTGACTTTTACATTATAAGTAATGCAACTAGAATAAAACATGAAGCTGATGAAAATAAAGAGTAGAATCAGTTGTATTGACCAAATACTAACCAAAAGCTAGTTGCATTGGGCAAAATACAATTCAAAGGGAAAGCTGTTAATAGGAACCCAGAAAAACATATATTAATAAAAATAAGCAAATATGATATAAAGTATGCACTATACATTTCTTAGACTACAAAGAAATCTTAACATTTCTTTCAAATTAGTACCACAGAGTCCATGTTCACTGACCATAATTAAGTGAAATTAAAACTCAAAACCAAATATTGGCTAAAATATATTTGGAAGCTACAAAAATTCAATTTTAAGCAATTCATAACCTAAGGTGGAAATTGGAAAAAAAATTACAAAATATGTAGGCCTGAAATAAAACAGAATTACAATACATCAAAACTCCTGAGTGTAAAAAAGGTATATAGGAGAAAAATGTAAATGCTAAAATGCATTTGATAAGCAAAGTTTTTAATTCTAGGAACTAGACCTATAATCAGCAATCAATTACATTCACAATCACAATAAGGAAATAATTATTTTTTAAAATAGGCATCATAAACTAGTAAAAAGCAATATAGTCTGCACAAAAAAATTTAAATGGAGCAAAAAATCTATCACTCTAAGACCCCTGGCAAATCTGATTAGAAGAGTCAATGCTTTTGACTTTGTAGAACCTACATTCTAAAGCAAGTAAAATAAAGTGTCTAATAAATAAGATGTTGGTTTACTTGCACTCTTTACTCAACCCACAGTTGTTGCACAGGGAGAGGTAGAAGAGAAGGCAGTTGCTTTTGTATCTAATCAGTTTTGTCTGAAGTTTATTGGATATTATTTTATGACAAGTAATTGTGTTGAAAAATGATTGCTTCTTTAATTCTTTCTACTTGTATTTCAGAGAGCAGAGTTGGCATGCAGAGCCATGATCCATCACATGACCCCAGGCTCTGCAGTTCTCTGTTGGAATAACCAGACTCCTGAGAGTTCCCAGATCACTCCACACTCTTTCAAATAACAGGGTGCTTTTAGTGCAGCACTATCTAGTGTGTGTTCTGCAACTGGTGCCCTCCAGGAAACTTGCTACCATGCTGCAACAGAGAAGTATAGAAGTGGAGAGGATGCTTATATACAGCATCCTTACAGCAATCTTACAAAGTGATTTAAGGTTGCAGGAACTAGTGATACTTTTTAAATTTGGTCTTGTGATAAATAAATGATAGATGATAGATAGATAGATAGATAGATAGATAGATAGATAGATAGATGATAGATAGATAGATGATACTTCCTCTATCCTCTTCTTCTGTTTCACCTACTCTGTTAATTCACTTTTATTATATTTTATGGCCCACAATGGAATGCAAACAAAACCAAACCAAACTGGCCCTTCACCACAGATACTTTGAGAAGCACTGCTTCAGTAAATTTGACGACTTTCCCAGCAACATTTCTAGCTACTTTTAAGACTCCAGTAGAAATAGCTGCCCAGCAACTACTAAGTAAAACAGCAGTTCCAAGTCCAAACACTTGCGACACCCCTAAAATATGTTTTGGTACCTTTTCTACTCTCAGTGACACTTCTTCGCAGCCTTCATCCTCCACATGTGCCTTAATTCCAACAACAGATAAGCTGCTCAGGCACCATGCTGGGCATGTGAGCAAGGCAGTGAGCAAGGCAGATGTCACTCTTGCCCTCAGGGAGTCTATACTTCAGTGGTGACCTTACCTCTTCAACATTACTGTTGTTTAGAGTCTCAAGCCCTCCTAGTTTCCAAAACATGCTGTCAGAAAGGAAGCCGATATTGATCTTAGTGCTCAAAATTATCAGTTAAATACAGTATTAATCTACTCAAGGGTAGCTCATGTAAAATATTACTTCTAATTGTAGGGTGAAAAGTTCAAGTGTTTGTTAGGTGAGGGAGGTTCAGTATGATATAGGGATAGTGCCTTGCTCAAGGGAAATTATCACACACTTCTAACACTGATTTATCTGGACCAAGCCCAGATTCACTTTCTAATATGTCTTCTATCATCCACATCAAACTCAAGGACCATGGTCTATTTCTATCAGTTAACAGTTAAATTAGTGGTTGGCCTTTACCAGATCTCTTACGTCTCAGATTTTTCTCAGACCTAGAACATTCTAACTCAAAACTTCAGAGACTATCAAAAACAGAAATCCCTAAATTTCTCATTTGTTCTTTTCAATTGCAAGAAAAAAGTCATGTTTGTTCCCAGTCATTGTCGGCTTCTTTCTCCCTAACTCTCTGGGAAGATCTTTTGCTAATAACATACCAGGAAATATACTGCCCAGGAAAGCTTTGTTCTTTTGTGGCTACTGAAGGATCTCTTAGCTAAGAAAATAAAGTGGATGACTAAGTGCAAAACATTCATTAAAGTACTCTCCGAACATGTTTTATATGAAAGAATGATTTGGCTACAGAGAATGATTGGTATGTCAAGAATTTCATTTCAGGCAACAATTTTGTTATTAGAACAAGCTTCAGTTGTCTACACGTTGGTTTTGTTCAGGAGATATAATGTAAGATAAATAAAGAGAACGTCGAATACTGTTATCTGCCATGCAGTACTTCTATTGTAAGTACAGATAATAACAGTTCTAATATTTTTTTCATTTCCTTGGGTACCAAATCTCCCTCTCACCGCACATGATGCCCTTCACACTGCAGCCGGCTGCTGTGGCCACTGCTGCTCCAGCTGCTCAAGAGACCTGAACAAATAATCCAACACTTTGTCTCTTGTGAAGAGGAAACAAACTCTTATCTTTAAACTCAATCTCTTCCATGTCTTACAAGGAGAAGTGAAGTGTTTCTTATAGTCCAGGATACCTCAAGAATGAAAGTAATTTAAAATAGAGGTATTTTACACTGTGACCAATTCCCTGAGTAGCTGATAAAAAAAGGAAATAAGGGATTATGAAAGCTAAATTGATGCATATGCCCAACATACTTGCTGTCCCTAGCTAGACTGGTCTGATTTCAAAAGATGCTACTGCAGCCTCACAAGATAAATGTCATTTCTGCATTCAGATTACTGTCTTACAAGAAGTTTTACAGGCAAAGGATTTCTTGCTCTCATTACATAATTGCCAAGCATCACTTTAGAAAATGTCTAAGCATCTGAAATACATAATTTCCATGACAGAGGGAACTTATCACTATAGCCACACAATATGGTAAAATATACTCCAGTTCAAAGGTAAAGAGATCAGAATGTTGGTTGCAGATTTGCTGGAGCCTCTCAGGTTTCTCAACTATAAAGCAGATTTTGCAACTGACTGCCCCTATGGGTATTACAAAGATACAGGGAGCGGATATTGGGGAAGGCACTTTAGAAAATACAGAGTGCTACATTTCAGTAGTTCTCAAACTCTAGCATTCCTCAGGATTTGTTAAAATACAGACATCTGGGCTCCATTTCCTGGGTCTCTGATTCAGTAGGCACAGGATAGTGCTGGAGATTTTGCATTTTTGAGCTTTCAGGGAATAGGATGCTGCAGGTCTGGGTAGCACACTTTGAGAGTAACTGACATAAATTAATTGCTCTCCAACTACAGTTAGAGCTTCCCTCCCACCCATCTCTGCTTCAGACGAACAGCTAGGCATGTTTTTTTTTAATATATTTGCCAATATTGGGATTATGGGTAATACTTCATTTGAAAGAAGGGTTAAAACTGTCACTTTAAAAAAGTATCAAGATGGTAAAACACTGAACTGTACATCTTCCATATCTTAGCAAAAGTGAAATGGAGTTTATATATCTACTTTAATCAGATGGAAAATCTAAACTAAATATGATTTCAAAATCTGGAAATTTAAAGGGCTTGTATTATTCATCTTTGTTGACCTGGGTTCTTAGAAAATTCCCTATGTAGGACTACTAAGGCACTCGGTTTTAAATCTGAAAGAAACTGTAAGGAGAACCAGCTTTTAGTGTGGTCATATCATTAATACGGTAATATAAAACTACCTGCCAATTTTTTAAAATACTTCATCCTTTCTGGGGTTTTTATGGGATATTAAGAGAATTAAATGAGTTTAAACTGAAAGACATTATACAATTCAAACTTGTGATCAATTCTTAATTATCATAGTTCATGAAATAAAAATAAACATTAATCAATCAAATGCTTTTCTCCAAATTCCACCAATGACCAAACAATACTTATTCATTCTGAAAGATATATGATGGGATTTTCTTAGTACGTATTTAATTACTAATTTAATTGCCTCAATTAATATGAGAAATTAAAAATGAAGTGGCATTGCACCTAGGTTTTAGTTTCTATCACTAATTCCTATGGACAGAAACAAGTCTTCTTGCAGAAATGAGTATTTCCATTTTTATGGTAAGAAATATACAAAATGAGCCGATAACATCTTTTGCCAGAAAGAAAGGAAGTTTTCACATAACTAATGAAGTCATGACACAAAATATAACAGCTAACTTGAAGGGGTTCCCACTAAGCAAGCGTGATGTAATTTGATCATCAGAGAAAACATTCACTGCAATTGATTAACATATTTTATATAAAAAATCCTGTGTTTATATTGATAAATTCTCATTGGCCAATAATGCTGGCTGGCTCCTATGGCACCAACTCATTATGTTGAGAAAAAGTAAGGGAAAATGATTAAGCATTTATCCTGTAATTCATGAATAGTGGCATTTCAAAATAGCCAATAGTAAATGAGGAAAATTATTCTTTATAGAAAATGTTCAGCTTTAAAAAGTGCAGAAAGAATAACAGAATAAGGAAATCACCCAAATTGAAATAATAAATCTAAGAAACAATTATTAAATGGATTCTAAAGCTATTGACTGAAGTGATAATGAAGAACTTTATCATGAAGAAATCAGGGTGACCACACCTGAACCCACTGATTAACTTTATTATTCATAAAAAGCATAACAAAACACTTTGAGTTTTAAGAGGTACTTCAGAAGGAAGTTGAAAGCATCCATCTAGGAAGCATTCTTGCTAAATAATATGTCTGAATCTAATCGTACCTACATATTTAAGTACCAGCTTATGAAGAATAAAGGAAAAGTGAATAACATCAAATGAAGCAATCAGCCAAACGTGGAAATTGAAACATTCTGTTGGACAAGAGAACTGGCTTCTCCAACATAGCATACAGAGCTGATTTCTCCAATATTTCAATCATTGACAACATGGGGACAAGGGGGTGGGGAGATGACACAGTTAGTGTTAAAAAGGAGACATAACCCATAAAATGAGTAGACTTTAACTCCTAAATAGATTCTAACTTGTTTTGTCTAACTTGACAAAACAACTAAATATACAATCACATATTTCTTAAACAATTGGGGATATTTTTAGACAAGATGTTGGGTGATATTAAGGGAATATTACTGATTTTATTAAGAATATTTATATGCCTTTTTCTTAGAACTTTAAAATGCAAGTATATGAATACAATGTGTGTATTTGTGTGTATATACACATTTTATCAACTTATATACATACTGAAGTCTTTCCTGGTAATGCTATAGTATCTGAGATTTGCTTTTAAAACACTTAAACAAAATAGAATATCAATGGAAAGAAGAAATAGTTGAAACAACATTGGCAAAATGTTCATAATTATTGAAACTGGATATTGATATATAATTATGTCATATAATCGTATAGTTAACATATAATATAATATATATTACTACAAATAATTCATAACTATTAACATATACTATTATACTTACCTATGTGTAGGTTTGAAATTTTCATCCCCAAATTTGTAAGATATTAGGAAGCAGATAGAGATGATCCCAGATTGACATAGAACACCAGAAGAATCTAACCCAGGTTTCCCAAATACCTTGATTGCAAAAGCACTTTGTACTCTTAAAAATTATTGAGTACTCCAAAGAACTTTTGTTTATGTGGGTTATATCTATTGATATTTGCCACTAGAAATTAAAACATAAATTTTAAAATATTTATGTATAAATTCTATATGTCAATGATAAAGTCTTTATATGTTAACATAAATAACATAGTTTTGTTAATAAAATTACTTTCGAAAAATTAGAAGAATGGGATTTTTAAAATATTTGTGAATTTCTTTAATCTTTGGCTACTAGAAGAAACCTGAGTTCTCCTATTTGCTTTTTCCTTCGATCTATTGTAGTACCTTGTGTTGTGTGAAATATTTGAAGAAAATGCAGCCTCATAAAAACATATAATTGGAAAAGGAAAGAGTATTTAATAACCTTTTTCAGATAACTTTGAATATTCTTCTGTGAAGTTACAGCAAAATTTGGTGTTTCTCCTTAAACATTAGTTGCAGTATAGAATCTAAAAACATATCAAAAAACTTTTCATACTTTATTACAATAAAATCCATTGGTCCACCTTGCACTTTTTTGTAAAAGATTGATTGATTGATTGATTGATTGATTGATTTTAGAGAGAGTATGTGGTGTGCGAGTTGGGGTAGGGACAGAGGGAAAGGGAGAGAGACTCCCGGTTGAACAAGAGCCCAATGTGGGGCTCTATTTCAGGACCCTGAGATCATGACATGAGGTGAAACCAAGAGTCGGATTAACTGAGCAAGCCACCTGGGCGTCCTCTATCTTGCACTGTAAATGGATATTTTATTCATACATAATGTCAGGCATTTGTCATTTGAAATATCTTGGTTCACTTGGTTCAGTCACTAGACTGCCCAAATGTTTTCATGTTTCATTACATAAAAGTTCAAAAAATCACATTTTCAAATGTTACCACAGATATCAGATTTTTTTTTTTTTTTTTTTTTTTTTAAGTATTGGGAAACTGTCAAGCTCACGATGGTGGATAGTATTTCAAAATTCTAAATTTTTTTTGAAAGTTCAAATTTTATCATCGGCAACAAATATGTCTTTTTTTTAATGGGCTCACTTGTTCATTTTCAAGAAAATATTAGCCTAATATCGAAGTCCGGATAACTGTATTTATCTAAATGTGTGCACCATTAAAAATCAAAACAAACCAAAAACAAATAAAACAAAACCTACTATTTCAGCTCACATCTCAAACAATTGCACAAATGCTTTCTTTTGAAACAACCATTCTACCTTGCTAACCAACAGAAGTGTTTTACTCATATATCCTACTTTCTCACACAGAATATTAAAGATTTTTTTAAATTAATTTATGATAGACAAAGAAAGAGAGAGAGAGAGGCAGAGGGAGAAGCAGGCTCCATGCCGGAGCCCGACGCAGGACTCGATTCCGGGACTCCAGCATCGCACCCTGGGCCAAAGGCAGGTGCCAAACTTCTGAGCCACCCAGGGATCCCCTCTCACAGAATATTAAAGAGTGCTATACTCAAGGTTAGAGACTTAATGAAATTAATAAAATCCCCTGCTCCATTAAGAACCCTTTAAGTGAAAGTATTCATGTATTTTTTTTTAATTTTTTAACTATGAGCGCATGAGAGTAAACAAGAACTCCTGGTTCAGTTTCATGCCATTGCTTGGATTCTGGGCCAGGCCATCTGGAGTTCTGCTTATTGACTTTTCTGTACCATCAGTGAAAATGTCAACACCTGTGAAAAAAGGCAAATAATACCTTACTATTATTATGAAAGTAGTTTTGACCTTACGATCCCCCTGAAAAAAAATCTTATAAAACTCCCATAGGTTATCTACAAAGTATGTAAATAACAGAATCATCAGTAGAAAATGCTAGTGTAATCAGAAGGGTGATTTACTAATCAACCCTTTCCTCTAAATAGTTTTTAAAAAGTGTTTAGGCTTATATAGAAATGTTTTAAACAGAATTTTGACCTAGAATTTTAAAATTGAAAAGAACTTAAAATTTTATTTCTTGATCAACATACATAACCTGAAAAAATTATTATTATGGAGAGGGGCTCTTTGATAAAAAGAATAAAACTGTTTCTTCATACTTATAGGTTGCATATTTCTGATACAGCACATTATATACCAAGAAAAGCTCTGATATTCTCATAACGTGTAGGTCATGACCTGAGTTTTATCTCAGGAATATGCAGGGCTAGAACAAAAAGTAAACTGGATCTCAATGGCAGTATGTGGAGAAAGTGGGCGTTTGTAGATACGGAAGAGTTTCTTTCTTCCTTTGGGTTCCCTTTCATCTTTGGAGAGAACATCTCCGGAGCTTTCCTCAAACTGTTCACTGATGGTTTTGAATTTTCCTCTCTCTACCAACTTTCTTACCAAATCTCTAGACTCAAATCTAAATATGAATCTTGTATTCTCATTTCTTCTATTATTCCAAATATGGGCCTTTTTTAAACTCCTCTTTTAAAATTTTATATCAAAAGAAAAATTGTTGAAGAAACATGCTAATTGAATAAATGATTATTTTAAAGAATTAGAGATAGGAGTCCTCTGAAAATCCAATTTCTTTTTTTGTCCCCCCTCTAACAGTGTCACAAAATAAACAGACAAAAGAACGAGTAAGGTGTGAACAGATGTGCAAGGTATAAAACAAACAGCCCATGGGGTGCCTGGGTGGCTCAGTTGGTTAGACCTCGACTCTTATTTCAGCTCATCTCATGATCTTGGGATACCGAGATCAAGCCCACCCTTGGGTTCCTCTGTGGAGTCTGTTTGAGATTATCTGTCTCCTTCTCCCACTGACCCTCCTCCACTTCTTCCTTCTCCCCCTTGGCAAATGCAGGTGCTCTCTCTCTGTCTCTAAAAAACAAAACAAAAACAAAATCAAAACTAAACACCCCAAGGTCAAGTATTTACAAGGAGTTATATATTTTATATGTACTTAATTAAATGAAAGAGCTGCTTTTCAAAAGTACACATATTGAACAAGACACTCTTCCAGTCTAAATCCAAATTCCCTGTTGCTTACTTTGTTTCATTCACTTATTCACTTTGAACAGATTTTCTACACAAAGCTTTATGGTTTCCTTAGTAATAATAAAATTAACCTCGTAAACATAATGCATTTCTATTACAAACTGAAATGTATTTTCCTGTATACTAATTAAGGGTTCATTTACTATTTCTAATCAAAACAGAAAGAAGAAAGATTTGGGCTCTCGGACCCCACACCATCTGCATTTCTAATGACAACAGAAATCAAATTGGCACATTTAGAAATGTGTTTAGAAATGCGTTCTTTAAAAACATATTTCTCCTTTAAAACTGTAATTTTACCAAGCAGCAATGTTATTAAATATAACATTCAAAAGTATATGTGACTTTGCAAAAGTATTTTATTCTAACATAATTTATAAAGGCATAAAAAACTGTATAGTTAATATAAGTGCATTGTTTAGTCAATATCTTTTGTTCCTTCTTAACTTAGATAGAATTAAGCATAAACCCAAGTAAGGTTTTCAGTTGGATCATATCATCTAATAAGAATTCGCTACTTCTCCTGGTTAGATGATTAGCAAAACATCCTGGGGATAATTTTTTCCTAGCATTTTTCAGGTGGTTACAGATCCTTAACAGTCTCTGTATTTTTTTCTTTTCTTTCCTAGGATCTTCATAAAGAAAAAGAACAATTCAAATACACCAGTTAGTATCACCTACTACCTTTTCCTTAACCTTTTCAAAATCACATGATGTCAAAAAAAATCACATGATGTCCAATAGAATCCTTTAGTCATTTTTCCAAATTATCCAAATCCATGAACAAGGGGAAGTATCCTTCTATTTGTTCTACTAGTTCACTGATCTCAGATATCAACCACTTCTAAAGTTTCATTCACAGTGAGAAGCACCACTAACCAGTCAGAAATCATCTTTTACTTGGGGCACTGAGTGTTGCTTCTTCTCTTCTTATTGATTAATGTAGTTAATCACTTTAGGTCTATCTTTGTCTTACTTTATGTCAAATTATTACTATTGTGGAGTCATATGGACTACATGACTTTCTAATAAGGATTTTAATATTACAACAGTTCTTAGGTAGATGTGAGCATCACAATTACTTAGAGATGTTTGCAGAACAGTCTCTAGGAGTGAGACATAGGTATTTCCAAGATATCCCCAGGTGATTCTAAAGGACACCCCTGCTTAAGAAACAATATGTTTATTCTTCAATGAAATATATTCAATACTTTTTTTGACTCATATTTAACTAGGAAAAATTCTTCATGAAAATTTTCAGGAAAATCTAGAATTATTAATTTGAAAAGTTCACTTAGTTTTTTAGGCAAATCATATCTGATTGTGTTTTTAAAATAACATTTCTTTCTTATTGAGGTATAATTGATCTACAGTATCCCATTAGTTTCAGGTGTACAGCATAGTGATTCAATATATTTATACATAATGAAATGATTCCCATGATAAGTCTAGCTACCATCTGTCACCAAACAAAGTTATTATGTTATTATTGACTATATTCCCTATGCTGCACATTAAATCCCCATGACTTACCTATTTTATAACTGGAAGTTTGTACCTCTTAATCCTCTTCACCTATTTTGCCTGTCCTCTAATTCCCCTTCCCTCTGGCAACCACAGTTTGTTCTCTGTATTTATGAGTATTTATGTTTTGTTTTGTTTGTTCATTTGTTTTGTTTTTTAGATTCCACAGGTAAGTGAAATCGTATGGTATTTGTCTTTCTATGCCCAATTTATTTCACTTAACATAGTATCCTCCAGGTCCATTCATTTTGTTGCAGATGACAAGACTTCATTCTCTTTTATGGCTGAAAAATAATATATCATTGTATATATTTACACTTATTTTATCCAGTCATCTATCAATGGACACTTAGATTGCTTACATGTCTTGGCTATTGTAAATAATGCTGCAATAAACAAAGGAGCAGATATCTCTTTGAATTGGTGTTTTCATTTTCTTCAGATATATGCCCACAAGTGGAATTACTGGGTCATTCACTAGTTCTATAGTCAATTTTTTGAGAAACTTCCACACTATTTTTCATAGTGGCTGACTATTTACATTTCTACCAACAATGTATTTTCTCTGCATCCTAATACTGGTTATTTTTTGTCTTTTTTGATAATAGTTAATGTGATGGAGGTGATATTTCATTGAGTTTTGATTTTCATTCCCCTGATTATTACTAATGTTGAGCATCTTTTCATGTGCCTGTTGGCCATCTATATATCTTCTTTGGAAAAATATCTGTATAACATTTTAATATTCACTTTGGATGTCTATCGTTAATTGTTACTACACATGAGATGATACGATCTGTAAGAGTAGAAAATGGGTTTGTCTTCCTAATTATTGTATTCACATTCTTTAGCCCAATGTCAAACATATAGAAGGTGCTCAATAAATGCTTCTTGAATGATACAGCATAAGCTTTTGTGTTACAGACCATTTGCCTTTGGTAAGAAAAAGTTTTAATCCACAATAAAATTTAAAAACTGTTTCTAAAACATATTCCAAACTTTATGATTTGCACAACAGCTTGTGATTTGCACAAATGACATCCATTTGTAAATATTCAAATGGTCCTTGAAGTAGTTACCAGACTTGTTGAACCTGTACAAAAAATTCAGTTTATATAACAAATTATAGATAAGACAAGACTCAGTCACTCATTAAATCCTTTAGAAAATTATCTCACTAATATTTTTGTGAAGTTTGAGCCATACTATTCCTGCCATTATGGATGCTCACATGAAATAAATGTCTTGCAAATAGATTTAAGAACCACCAAGAAACTGCCTTGAAATTTTCATCATCTATCATCATTCCTGAGAAAGTATTGAAATGGTTAATATACTTTCTTATCTGTAGGGTATTTTTTAAAATATATTCTTCAGGGTTCTGAAAATAAAATCAAATATCTGTTGTTGTAATGCTTTTAATTGTAAAACTAATAATTGATGCTTATTTTTTAGGGTAGTTAGCAAGAGTATCACTTTCACTTTTTAAATGTGCTTTTATTATGGACTTCAGTATAAATAAAAAGATTTTCTTTGTTGGAAAGTCATAGATTTCTTTCTTCTTAAAGTTGTTTTCTTGATGAGGTTCCCAAGTTCTATATAAGCCTCTTTATATTTATACTGTGTCAAAGTAATGCACAAACTCAGGTATATATCTATGATGAGTTTGGACATTACCTCTATTTTTTTATATTTAAAGTTTTAATTTAAATTCTAGTTAGTTAGCATATAGTGTAACATTAGTTTCAGGAGTAGAATTTAGTGATTCATCACTTACATATAACACCCAGTTATCAACACAACAAATCCCCTTCTTAATAACCATCACTCGTTTAGCCTATCCCCTCCAGCAACCTTCAGTTTGTTTTCTACAGTTAAGAATCTCTTTTATGGTTTGCCTCTCTCTCTCTCTCTCTTCTTTTTCCTTTCTCCTATGTTCATCTGTTTTGTATGTTTAATTTCATTCTTTTTTATGGATGAGTAATATTTCAGTAATATTCCTGTGTGTGTGTGTGTATACTGAAGACATGTTTAGTGAAGGAAATATTAAAGCTAAAAGACAACCTTCAGAATGGGAGAAGATATTAGCAAATGACCTGATAAAAGGTTAGTATCAAGTCTATAAAGAACTAATCAAATTCAACACCCAAAAATCAAATAATATGGTTAAAAATGGGCAGAAGACATGAATAGACATTTTTCCAATGAAGACATCCAGATGGCTAACATACACATGAAAAAATGGACATTACTCTTAAAATGGAGCATGACAAGGACTTCTAGTTTCTGGTTCTACATGTAGGTACCTTAGAAGCTGCCACTCTATCTGAACAAGTGAAAAGCTGAACAAACTGAAAAAACAACAATTCTTCCTGGAACTAGGGAGAGGAGAGGACACAAGGCAAACCACCTTATCCAAGACTGGAGAGTCAGACAAGTGAATACAGACAGTAGAGGCTTACTGGAATGGACACTCTTTGGGCAGAAACTGCCTGGAGGACCTGTGCCAGGGGTAGGAAACTTCAACTGTAATTGAAAAATTAACACAGATTGAAGCTCAACAAAGCCAAGTCTGAGAGTTAAAAACTCAAGAGAAATACAATCATAGAGAACCTACAATTCTACACTCTACAAAATTAGCCTTCAAAAATGAGAAACAAAGACTTTTCCAGACAAACAAAGCTGAAGGGCTTTATTATCAGTAGGCATGCTTTGCAAGAAATGTTAAAAGAAGTTCTTTAGAGAGATGAAAATAATATAAGTCTGAAGTTTGGAACTACAGAAAAAAAGGAAAAACTCAAAGAAAGAATAAGTAAAGATAAAATAAAAACATTTATTTTTTATATTCTTAATTGATCTAAAATGTGTTCAAAATAATAACAATGATGAACCCAATTATGCATGCATATATAATATGCATATACATATTAGTATATGTGCAATTATAAATATTCATATATATATTCCTTTCTCCTGTCCCTTATATTATATATATATATATATATATATATATATGCTTATGTAGTATGTTTATATAAAAATAAAATGAATGGCAGCAATGATACAAGGGACAGGAGAAAGGATTTAGGATTATTCCATTATTATAAGGTAATCACACTATCTTTGAAGTGGTGTTGTGTCGTTTGAAAGCGGACTTGGATTATTTGTAAATGTGTATTGAATTGTAGGGAAATGACCAAAAAAACATTTTAAAAATTAAGTAAAATATATGTTAAGAGAAGAAAAGATGCAATCATATAAAATGCTCACTTAAAACCACAAGAGGACAAGAATAGAAAACAAAAATAGAAACAAACAAGGGCAAGAAATAGAAACAGTAACAAATATGGCAAATATTAAACAAGCTATAAAATAATCATTTTGAATGCAATAGTCTAAATGCACCATTTAAAAGAGATTGTCAGGGCAGCCCGGATGTTTCAGCGGTTTAGCGCCACCTTCAGCCCAGGGCCTGATGATAGAGACCCGGGATCAAGTCCCACATCAGGCTCCCTGCATGGAGCCTGCTTCTCCCTCTGCCTGTGTCTCTGCCTTGCTCTCTCTCTCTCTCTCACTTTCTGTGAGTCTCTCATGAATAAATAAATTTTTAAAAAATAATAATAATTAAAGAGATTGTCAGAATGGATCAAAGAACAAGATCCAACTATATTTGTCTGTAAGAAACTTACTTTAAATAAAAAGACACATATAGACACATATAGATTAATAGTAAATGCATTTGCTAATCAAAAGAAAGCAGGAATACCTATGTTAGTTTCAGACAGAGAAACATCAAAGTAAGGAAAGTTACCAGGAATAAAGGAAAGCATTACATAATGATAAAAAAGCCAATTCTCCAAGAAGGCATAAAAATTCTTAATATGTATGACACTAATAAGAGAGTCACATAAGTCAAAAACTTATAGAACTGCAAGGATAGATAGATAATAATAGATAGATGATAGATGATAGATAGATAGATGATAGATAGATAAATAGATAGATGATAGATGATAGATAGATAGATAGATATAGATAGATAGATAGATGATAGAGATAATAGATAGATAAAATCCACTATCATATTTGGAGACTATAATACCACCCACTCAGACGTGGATTAATCCAACAGGCAGAAAATCAGTAAAAACATAGTTGAACTCAACAACATAATCAAAACTGTGTATAATTGACACCTATAAACTATTTTATCCAACAACAGCAGAATACACTTTTTTATTCTCATGTGGAATATTAACCAAGATAGACTGCAGTCTAGGCCATAAAACACATCTTAACAAATGTTAAACAATAGAAATTATGCAATGTCTGCTCTCAGATCATAATGCAATTAAACTACAACTCAATAACAAAAAGATAAATGAAAAATCGCAACATGTGGAGATTAAACAATACACTTCTAAATTACACATGGGTCAGAGAAGAAACTCCAAGAGATATTTAAAAATACTTTAAACTTCTTGAAAATTGAAAATTTAGCAAAATTGGTGGGATGCAGCATAGTTTAAAAGGAATACTATACTGGGGCACTTGAGTGGTTCAGTTGGTTAAGCATCTGACTCTTGATTTTGCTCAGTTCATATCTCAGGGTCATAAGACTGAGCCCTGCATCAGGCTCCATGGTGGAGGTATAGAGCCTGTTTAAGATTCTCTCTCTCTCCCTCTCCCTCTCCTTTTCCCCTCTCCTCTCTCTTTCTCTCTCTCTCTCTCTCTCTCTCTCTCTCTCAAAAAAAATAAATTAATTAAAAATAATAGGAAAACTATATATTAGAAAAGAATACAGACATAATAAATACTGTTTTTACCTTAAGAAATGAGAAAAAAGAAGAGCAAATTAAATCCAAAGTAAGCAGAGAAATAGAATAATAAGAATTAGAGCAGAAATCAGTAAAATTGAAAAAAAGAAATCAATAGAGAAT
Source organism: Canis lupus dingo (assembly GCF_003254725.2). Taxonomy (NCBI): domain Eukaryota; kingdom Metazoa; phylum Chordata; class Mammalia; order Carnivora; family Canidae; genus Canis; species Canis lupus. The sequence goes on from NC_064254.1 coordinate 38,672,695, forward strand.
GTCTATTAAAGAAATTGAATCAATAATTAATATTTTTCCAAAACAGAAAGTACCACACCAAGATGGGTTCCTTGGTAAATTCTACCAAACCTTTAAGGAAGAAATTATATCTGTTCTTTAAAATATCTTTCTGAAACATAGGGAATACTTCCTTGCTTATTCTGTTAGACAACACCCCCATGCCCTACAGTCATTAATCTAATACCAAAAAAGAAAACTACAAACCAGTACCTCTCATGAACATAGATGCAACAAGTCTCAGACATCTGAGTTATTTGAAAATTAGTTACCCAAAAGTCGTGCATTCATATTTGACCAATTAGAAGTAGCTGGTTCTTTGATTTAACTGTCTCACTGTCTTTGTTTTTGTGTCTCATCAGCACAGTGATGGTATTCCACCACAAATATCATGTTTTGGGGGGATTAAAATCTAGAGAATAAGAAACATGAACATAATCTCTTTTTGGCCCTGCACACAGACTAAGGTCCTCGACCCTCACAGTACCACCCACTTTAAGACTAGTTTATTCTGGGGATAATGGCCATCAGTGTGCTGCTGCTAAAGAGATATTAATAGGCATCATGCCACTGCAGGGTTTATTCCAGGATTTTGAGAAGATTTAATATAAAAGGCTTTAGCTAGAATTCAAGTTTACATATAATTTTTAAAAAGTTAAACTTCAATAAGCTAGGAACACAAGCAAAATTTCTTACTCTATAAAAGGTAGAACCAAAACAGTACACTAAGCTTCATATATGATGGTCAAAACAGAAATATTCTTACCAAAGGCAGTAGGGATGAAGCAACACTACCTGATATCATTGCCACTAGTCAATATTTCACTGGAGATAAGCTATGCAAAGATAAATTTTAGAAAAAGACACACACCTGTAACTATTTGAAGTGATTAGTATTGCCTTCTTACAAAATCAAAGCAAATCAAATAAAAATTTAAATTCATAGGAGTATCTATTATTAAAGTAGTCAAATAAAGATAAACATGTAAAGTAAGTAGAACTTCCCTGATTAAATATATTTCAGTATTTATAAGGGAATAAAGAAAAATAATCTCATTAAATACTGCAAGAAAACCAACAAAATACATAGGAATAATCCTTAAAAAGTGTACTTTCATGATAAAAATTATAAAATTTTTGAGTGACATGCAAAATCAATCAATCAATCCTTAAAGAAGAGACTTAGCATTAAATGTCAATTTTATGACTTCACTGACACTTCTATTCAGGATCCAAGAAAGATTTTTATAAAATTTGACTAATTTTCAAATTAATTTGGAAGGAAAAATTGCAAAATAATTTCAATATTTTGAAAATCAAAAGCAGGAACAATCTGTGTTGATCTGTATTATCATATATTTAAACATACTTAAAAGCAATAGTAATTTAAAAGATTATATTGGGAAAAAAAGACAAATAGAGAACCAAATTTAAATAATATCCAAAATAAATATTTATATCTATAAAATTTAGTTTATGATATAGTTCAGATAGCATTTTAAATTATGGTTTTAAGATGGTCATGGAAAATAAATGATTTAATAAATAGCATTGTGAAAATGAGTTATCTAGGAAAAAAAACAGGTCCAATCACCCTCTTGCTTGTTTAAGAAACATAATTCGACATGAATTAAGTAAACAAATGTTAAACACATAAAAATAAAACAAAGGAAGAGAGCAGATTTTTGAAATCATCTAAAATGAGAAATGCCTTTCTGTAGATAGAAGACACATAATGTAGAAGTCACAAAGGAGTAGAGTAACAGATCATATGGCATACAAATTAAAAGCAACAGTGCAATAAGGATACCATGTGCAAAAGGTAAAACACAAGTAACAGACTGGAAGAAAATATGTGCAATGCATTTTGCTGAGAAGAGTTTCTATGCACAGTACACACAGATTGTGAAAAGAAAAGCAGACCAACTGGAAATGTGGAAAGGCTGTCATCAATTGTTCACAAAAGGAACATGCTGGATGATAAGCATATAAAACATTGCTGAATCTTAGCAGTTTTAGAGAATGAAAATGAGATCATTTTCTAGATTTTACCAATCTATAAGACTAATAAAACATTTTTTAAAGTTTGAAAATGTAAGTTTTGTTGAGAATACAGAAGCAGGGACACAGTCACGCTGTTAGTAATAAGGAAAACTAATGAAGTTACTTTGGAATGTAACCTACAGGATATATGAAAAATATGAATAACATAGTTAATCCCACAACAAATATACACATATCTGCAAAAAATATATGTTAAATGATATACATTCCACTGCTGTGTATGTTAGGACAAACAATGAAGGTAATCAAGCCTTCACCAATGTCCAAATGGTATAAAACATTTTAGCATATTCATACTATGGAATATTTTGTGTCCATTAAAGATGATGAGATCAATCTAAACTTACCAAGGTAGAAAGATATGTAAATCATATTACATAGAAGGCAATGCATGTATATACAGTGGTTAAACATTTAAATATGAAAATAAATCTATGCCTGAAGGTAAATCTACACATATAGAGAGGCCTAAGAGGAAGCACACTCCACCTCTGCTAGTGGTTACGTGTATAAAGGGGAGTGACAAGAATAGTTGGTAAGGGAGAGGATCTCATTTTGCTTAACTTCTATACTGTTTAATCTTTTTTTAAGGAGAATGTTTTCATTTTAAAAGATTAGTGCAAGTTATGCATGAGAAAATAATATCTATCCTTAGTCAAAGCAATTGCATTTGAACCAAAAAAAACAGACTCTTAATTATAAAGAACAAACTGATGATTACCAGAAGGGAAGGTAAACGGGGATGGGTTAAGTAGGTGATTAAGGAAGGCACTTGTGATAAGCTCTGGGTGTTGTATGTAAGTGATGAATCACTAAGTTTTACATCCAAAATTAATATCACATATTATCTTAACTAACTGGAATTTGAATAACTTGGATGGATTTCTCATTAAGAAAAAAAAAAGAAATTGCATTTGGATATTTGCCTACTTATTGTTATGAAAACAAAAAAAAATATTCTCACTGAAATAGCTACATATCTACAATATAGTTTTAGACTTCTAATAGTTCTCTGTAGAAAAAAATTCCAGTTATAAATTTAAGACTTCCACTGACAAGTTTCTGGAGACTCCATTTTTCTTTCAAGCAATCAGTCTTGATTTTATTGATCTTATGACTGACTTACTAGTCTATTAACCAGAAGGAATCAGAAAATGAACGTATAACTGATACGAACAGCAAGACAGAGCTGATGTATTTATTGGTCTAGGTCACATGAAATCTGTGAATCAGTTTCACTCCCTAATATGTGGTTCACTTGTCCAAGGGAAATAGATATGTGCCTGACAAAGAAACTCCTACTTAACTTTTTGTATCCTTGTTTCTGAGACAAGAGGTATGATATTCTGTACACATGCATGCGCACACATACACATGTGTCATACATAAAATAGCACATATAAAGAACTTGAAAATGCACATTGAAATGTCTGGAGAAATAATATTTTATTCTGTGGTTATCAGTGTGCTAGCATATTAGATCTGGAGCTAAGCTATTGTGTCCTCTCCTTGTGTTATAGATAAATAAATGAGACTAGGGAAGTTAGGAGGTTTGTTCAAGGACATGTTAATTATTAGTCTATGAGGCTGAACTACACACCAGATCTTCCAACGTCTATCCCAGCATTTTTACCATTCTAGCCATTTTTCTTAATGATAATGGAAGTCATATGATTTTTCTTTTCTTGCAAAGGTCATTGTTTATTTCTTTTTTTAATTTTATTTTCTTCCAAGGTTTTGTTTAAATTCTGGTTAGTTAGCATACAGTGTAGTATCAATTTCATGTGTAGGATTTACTGACTCACCACCTACATACAACATCCAGTGCTCACCACAACAAGTGCCCTCCTCAATACCCATCACCCACTTAACCCATCCTCTGTGCACCACCCCTCCAGCAACCTTCAGTTTGTTCTCTATAACTAAGAGTCTGTTTTATGGTTTGCCTTTCTCTCTTTTTCTCCCTTGTGTTCATCTGTTTTGTTCCTTAAATTCCACATATGAATAAAATCATATGGTATTTGTTTTTCTCTGACTTATTTTGCTTAGCATAATACTATCTAGCCTTGTCCACCTCCTTGCAAATGGTAAGATTTCGTTCTTTTTTAGGGCTGAGTAATAGTCCATTGTGTGTGTGTGTGTGTGTATATATATATCTAACATATCACATATAATATATACATGTAATACTCTCTACATATATAGATATAGATATATACCATGTCTTCTTTATCTGTTCATCAGCTGATGGACATTTGGGCACTTTCTATAATTTGGCTATTGTTGATAATGCTGCTATAAACATTGGGTGTATGTATCCTTTCAAATTAGTATTTTACTCCTTTGGGTAAATACCTAATAGTTCAATTACTGAATTGTAGCGTAATTATATTTTTAACTTTTGGGGAACCTCCATACTGTTTTCCAGAATGGCTGCACCAGGTTGCATTTCCACCAGAAAAATAAGGAAGTTCCCTTTTTCTCTATATCTTTGCAATATCTGTTGTTTCCTGTGTTGTTAATTTTAGCCATTCTGATAGGTGTGAGGTGATATCTCATTTTAGTTTTGATTTGCATTTCCCTGATGATGAGTGATGTTGAGCATCTTTTCATGTGTCTGTTAGATATCTGGTTGTCTTCTTTAGAAAAATGTCTATTCATGTCTTCTGCCCATCTCTTAACTAGGTTATTTGTTTTTTGGGTATTGAATTTGATAAGTTCTTTATAAATTTTAATACTAATGCTTTATCAGATATGTCATTTGCAAATATCTTCTCCCATCCCACAAGCTGCCTTTCAGTTTTGTTGATTGTTTCCTTCACTGTGCAGAAGCTTTTTATCTGGATGAAGTCCCAGTAGTTTATTTTTGCTTTTATTTCCCTTGCCTCAGGCAATATATCTACAAAAATTTGCTACAGCTGATGTGAAAAAGGTTATTGCCTATGTTCTCTCCTAGGATTTTGATGGTTTACTGTCTCAAATTTAAGTCTTTCATCCAGTGTGAATTTACTTTTTATATAGTCTAAGAAAGTGGCCTAGTCTCATTCTTTTGCATGTTGCTGTCCAATTTTCCCAATACCATTTGTTGAAGAGACTATCTTTTTCCCTTTGGATATTCTTTCTTCCTTTGTTAAAGAATAGTTGACCATACAGCTGTGGATCCATTTCTGGGTTTTCTATTCTGTACCATTGATCTATGTGTCTGTTTTTGTGCTAGTACCATACTGTCTTGATCACTACAGCTTTGTAATATATGTTGGAGTGCAGAATTGTAATCCCTTCAGCTTCTTCAGCTTTTCTTTTCTTTTTCTAGATTGCTTCCACTATTTTGTGTCTTTTGTGGTTCCATAGAAATATTAGTATTGTTCCAGATCTGTGAAAAATGTTTTGATAGGGATTGCATTAAATGTATGGATTGCTTTGGGGGTACAGACATTTTAACAGTATTTGTTCTTCCAATACATGAGCATGGAATGTTTTTCCATTTCTTTGTCTCATGTTAATTTCTTTCATAAGTGTTCTATAGTTTTTGGATTATAAATATTATCTTTTTAGTTAGGTTTATTCCTAGGTATCTTACAGTTCTGTTGCAATTGCAAATGGGATCAATTCCTTGATTTATCTTTCTGCTGCTTCCTTGTTGGCATATAGAAATGCAAAGATTTCTGTGCATTGATTTTGTGTCCTGTGATTTTACTGAATTCGTGTATCAGTTCTAGCAATTTTTTGGTGGAATTTTTCAGGTTTTCTACATAGGGTACCATGTCTTCTGCAAAAAGTAGACGTTTGACTTCTTCCTTGCTGATTTGGATGCCTTTTATTTCTCTTTGTTGTCTCATTGCTGAGATTAGGACTTCCAGTACTATACTAAATAACAGTGGTGAGAGTGGACATCCCTGTCTTGATCAGTTTTTCCCCATTATGGATGATATTAGCTGTGAGTCTTTCATATACAGCCTTTATGATGTTCAGGTATGTTTCCTGGCTCACTACTTTGTTGAGGGTTTTTATCAAGAATAGATGCTATACTTTGCCAAATGCTTTTTCCATATCTATTGAGAGGATATGTTTCTTATTTTTTCTTTTATTAATCTGATGTATCACATTGATTGATTTGTGAAAAATGAACCACCCCTGAACCCCCGGAATAAATCCCACTTGATTATAGTGAATTATTATGTAAATACACTGTTGGATCTGATTTGCTAGGATCTTGTTGAGCATTTTTGCATCCATGTTCATCAGGGATACTGGCCTACAATTCTCTTTTTCAGTAGGGTCTTTGTCTGGTTTTGGAATTAAGGTAATGTTGGCCTAGTAGAATGAGTTTGGAAGTTTTCCTTCCATTTCTATTTTTTGGAACAGTCTGAAATGTTTGATAGAATTCCCTTGGGAAGATATCTGGTCCTGGACTTTTGTTTGTTGGGAGATTTTTGATTACCAATTCCATTTCTTTGCTGGTTATCAGTCTCTTCAAGTTTCCTATTCCTCCCTATTTCAGTTTTGGTTGTTTATATGTTTCCAGGAATTTATCCATTTCTTCCAGATTGCCTAGTTTATTGGCATATAGCTTTTCATAATATTCTCTTATAATTGGTTGTATTTCTGTGATGTTGGTTGTGATCTCTCCTGTCTAATTCATGATTTTATTTATTTATATTCCTTCCCTTCTCTTTTTGATAAGTCTGTCTAGGGGTTTATCAATTTTATTAATTTTTTTCAATGAAAGACTCCTAATTTAATTGATCTGTTCTACCGGAGTTTTGTTTGTTTCTAGATCACTTATTTCTGCTATAATCTTTATTATTTCTCCTCTTTTGCCTGTTTCAGGCTTCATTTGTAGTTCTTTTTCTAGCTCCTTTAGATGTAAGGTCAGGTTGTGTATTTGAGATTTTTCTTGCTTCTTCAGATAGGCTTATTTTGTTATGTACTTCCCTCTTAGGACCACTTTTGCTGCAGGCCAGAGGGTTTGGACTGTTGTGTTTTTATTTTAATATGTTCCCATGTATTTTTTTTTTCTTCCTTAATTTCCTGGTTGACCCATTCACTCTTTAGTAGGATGTTCTTTAACCTCCATGTATTTATGGCCTTTCAAATTTTTTCTTTTGGTTGACTTCAAGTTTCATAGCATTGTGGTTTGAAAATATGCATGGTATGATCTCAATGTTTTTGTACATATAGAGCCCAGATTTGTGACCAAGTATGTGATTTGTTCTGGAGAATGTTCCCTGTGCACTTGAAAAGAATGTGTATTCCACTGCTTTAGGATGAAATGTTCTGAAATATATCTGGCAAGTCCATCTGGTCCAGTATGCCATTCAAAGATATTGTTTCCTTATCGATTTTCTGCTTAGATAATCTGTCCATTGCTCTAAGTGGCATGTTAAAGTCCCCTACTATTATTGTATTATTGTCAATGAGTTTCTTTATGTTTGTTTTTAATTGACATATATTCGGGTGCTCCCAAGTTGAGGGGTATAAATATTTACAATTGTTAGAACTTCTCGTTGAATAGACCCCTTTATTATGGTATAGTGACCTTCTTCATCTTGTTACAGTCTTTGGTTTAAAATTTAGTTTGTCTGACATAAAGCATTGCTACTCCAGCTTTCTCTTGATGTCTATTTACATGATAAATATTTCTTTACCCCCTCACCTTCAATCTGCAGGTGTTCTTAGGTCTCAACTGTGTCTCTTATAGGCAGCAAACAGATGGGTCTTGTTTTTTTATCCATTCTGCCATACTATGTCTTTTGATTGGACATTTACATTTAGTCCACTTACATTCAGATTGATTCTTGATAGATATGAATTTAGTGCCATTTTATTGCTTGTTTTGTCTTTGTTTCTGGAGATTTTCTCTATTCCTTTCTAGTCCTTTTCCTATTCAAAGAGTGCCCTTTAATATTTCTTGCAGGGCTGGTTTAGTGGATACAAATTTCTTTAGTTTTGGTTGCCTGAAAAACTCTTTATCTCTCCTCCTATTCTGAAGAGGCAACTCTGTCCCTGGGGTTGATTACCTGCTTTCCTTCTCTGTAAGAGCAATACAGTGCCCTCAGGACATTGTACCAGCCTCATCATGGAGCTCTAAAACTCCAGCTTTTGAGCCCTGCTGGTTGCAAAACTCAGCCCCTCTCATTTCCCCATCAATGGCATTGAGGAAGTGTTTTCCTTGTGTGATCTTCTGTGTGCCTCTCTCTCTCTCTTTCTCTCACTCTCCTCTATCCACAACCAAGGCTCCCTCCACTCCACAGCATCTGTGATCCATTTCTCCTGTAAACCACATCTCTATACCTCCTACCTTCCACAATGTGGCCTCCTCTCTTCCCCGAGTTGTGCAGCTTGTAGTCAGTCCTCAGATCGATTTCTTGGGTATTCAGAATTATTTGATATTTCCCTAGCTGTGTCAAGTGACAGGCAAGCCTAGGATCTTCCAACAACTCCACCATCTGAACTCCTCTCCTGATTTTTTTCTTAATAAGAGAGTTCTACTTGTACTAGGATGAAAATAAGGTTGTCTTGAATACCAACTTAAGATACATCTTGGGAGAGCCCTGCATCTACAGTAGTTTTTCTAATACAGTTTTATGATCGTTTTCTGCTATTGAATAATTTTATAAAAGAGCATGAAAATTATATTTTTGGACTATTTTTTTTCTGTAATCCTATGTACATTATATAGGCTATTCTAAAAGACAGAACATTGATGTGGTTTGTGACAATTGTTAAAAAAATATATATTACTATTACATAATCTACTTGATTGGCCTGACTTTGAGCCATAATCTTTTTTTTTTTTTTTTGGAATGTTTAAATCTCTTATTCACTTTCATTCAACAATATCTATTTATTCAACAAATAATACTATATGCCAGGCAATTGTCTTCTACAAGTATAACAAGTATACAGAATTCTTCTCTGTCTAGAGATATACTTATCTCTCATGCTTCATCTAAGACATCAAATCTGTAATGTCACAAGTCAGGTATAGCTTTTCCTGCCTACCCTTAGTTTCATAAAACTTTGTACATCATTCTATCATAGTAATTATTATATTAAATGTATTTGGACACTATAGCTTTTTTCCTAATTTTAAGATGTAAATCTTAGGGAAGTTCGATGTGTTTATCTCACTCATTCCCTTTTCCTCGTACTGCACCTAGGCTCTTCATGATACAGTTTCTGACTTGCATAAGATTCTGTCTTTGCTAGAATAAAGGTGTAAAAATCAACCCCTTTTTCTTGCTTGAGCTACCTAAGATGTTCTATAGGGCAGAGAGGCCCCGGTGGCGCAGCAGTTTAGCGCCTCCTGCAGCCTGGGGTGTGATCCTGGGGACCCTGGATTGAGTCCCGAGTTGGGCTCCCTGCATGGAGCCTGCTTCTCCCTCTGCCTGTGCCTCCCCCCCCCCCGTCTCTATGAATAAATAAATAAACTTAAAATATATATATATATAGGGCAGAGAGTATGACCTTATGATATTCTATTGATGTTGTGTTTCTGAATAGAAAAAGAATTTCATATTTCCAATAAGTATTAACAGTGTTGTATATAAGATATTTCTTATAGCCCATGAATGGAGGAAGATATGAGACTGTAATATACCATAGTGAGCAATGGGGGTTACAGGGCTAAATGGACCAAGACTATTTTAAAAAATTAGCTCAGAAGGTAGGGATTAGCTCAGAAGTAACTCTAGCTGAGAAGGAAAATCTAAAAAGAAAGTGAGGTTAGAGTGTAATGTAAGGTGAAGGGATAAAAAAATTGAATTCATGTCTGCCTGATGACATCAATGAAGATTTTTAATTCAAACTCTGCTACCCAAAAAGATAGAGTAACAACAATTGCCATAAAGATAAAATAACAGTTTAAAATATGTCTTCCTGAAATTGTCCATTTTAATATTTTGGGTATAAAATTAGTATTTGGTATTTGTGTTAATGTTCTCTGTTAAATAAAAGCTTATGTAAATCTACAGTAAGTGTATAAATTTAATAATTCATATATTCCTAATATAGTGGGAAGGCTGGAATCTGCAAGAAGGAGATATGTTACTTGAACAAGAATGTGGTGAAACAAATTAGCTAAGAGAATATTTATTACAGTCCTGTATGAGGTTTCCTTTTTTAGAGAAAACCATTTTTATGTTATGGTTATTTAATTTTTATGTGTATTATTGCTTTGGCATAAATAATGGTAAACTAACGCCATATTCTAGCAGAAAAATTCTCTGAAATCAATCTATGTCCATAAAGTTCCTTCCATTCAGACACAAAAGACTATAGGCATTCTACAAAAATGAATAAGATAATGTTACTTTAGGTTCTGTTGGGCCTATTTCAATTCTGTCTCATGCAATTCTGAACCTACCTGTACTGACATCATGCTTTTGGTTCTATCCAGTTACTTCTACTAGACTTTTGCCCCTAGGAGCAGTATTCTAAGACTGTGCTTTGGTTGACCTTGTTTATCACTGTATTGATCCAGTAGCTCTACCTTGCTCAGTCCTTCAGTATTTAAGCTTATTTTTAGCATCTCAAGTACTGCCTTTTGTGGGGGACAGTGAGCTTAGAAAAAATAATGATACATGGCTTCTTTCTGAGGCTTGAGCTTAATGTTTCTTTGGCTGGGTCCAGAGTAACATTTAGTCAAGGCTAATTTAGACCCACTATTAACATCCTATCCAATGTCCCATGTATTTATACTTGGGATTTATACTCTTATTTATGGGATTCCTGGTCCTGTATGAGCTCCAGGAAATTTTTGACCTGTTGCATTCTTGTAATCCTTAGTGGCATTGGGAAGTGTCTTCTCATTTATTTTGAAATCAATCTACCAAACTTTCCAGGGAACTTTTAAGATCATCAGAGCTTTTTCTCTGGCAACTCCATCTTATCATGTTTTCTGTCCTACAAATCTATTCACCTTTGTTCTCCCAATTCTCTAATGGTGACTTTGTAACTTCAAGTAACTACAAGACATTATCTGGGTTCATCTCTATTTCTGATATGTGGAAAAATTTTCTAGCATTAAGCTATTGCAATCATTAGGCTCAATATTTTTATTTCTCTTTTCTAAGCATCACAGTTTTGTGGATCCTGTAATCCAGAACCAAAAAAAACCAAACAAACAAAAACAAAAACCATTATTTCATATATTTTATCTAGTTTACTCATTATTTTAGAGCAAGAGGATAAATCCAGTCACTGTTAGCCTGGCAAAGCTGGAAGCAAAATCTATCTTCTCTTTGGTTAACATAAACAACCCCAAATTTTGGATATGCTTAAATATGTTAAACTATACTCATGTTTGTACATAAAATTAAAAATATGTGTCTTAAGAATATTTACTCATTTTTTTACAAGGGCTGGGTAAAATAAAATAGTGATTATTTTGACCCTATATTCTGTTAAGATTTATTTAATTTTTACCTATAGTTAATTTTTACCTATAGTTAATTTTTACCTATAGTTTCAGGCCTTTGCCACACACTAACAGTCCCAAAAGGAGGAACTGAAGAAACTCTATGTTAGCAGCTAATTAGTGAGCCTCATGCAAGTCTCTTACATATTAGCTCCTCTCCTTCAGTGGGTGAAGAACTTACCTAATATAAGTACTTTCTAATTTGGACCCCAATGCTTTTGTTTACTCCTCATTAATGCATTCATCCATTGGACACATAGTTTAGGAGCAACTAGTCATCCAAACTGTCCCTTAGTGCTGGGGACAGAGCAGGGAATAAGGCAAGATCTTACTCTCATGATATTTGCATCACAGTGGGAGGAGCAAATGAGGGTGGAGAGAAAAAAAACAATCAGAAAACAAATAAATTATCAAGTCTGAGAAATACTGCAAATTACATAAAGGGGAAGAGATTGAGGAGGGCCTATCTAAAAGGTGACCTTTCACTGAGACCTGAATGGCAATAAGGAACTGGTCATGATAACATTCTTATGAGAGTTAAGTCCACAACTCTTTATTTTGACTCAAGTCACAATCTCAGGGTTGTAAGATACAGCCACACATGGGGCTGTATGCTGGACCTAGGGTTTGCTTAAGATTCTCTCTCCCTCTCCCACTGCTTCCCAAATACTGCTCACACATGTGAATTAAAAAAAAAAAAAAAAAGAGGGGGCGGGGACAGCCTGGGTGGCTCAGCGGTTTAGCGCTGCCTTCAGCCCAGGGCCTGATCCTCCAGTAAATAAAGTAAATAAATAAAATCTTAAAAAAAAAAAAAAAATCTTAAGAGAGAGGATTTTGCGTAGAGGCAGCAGTATCAGCTAGACATCTAAGGAAGTGATGAGCTTAACAGAAAAATAGAAATAAAGTAAAGCTTCATGATCATGGATTTTCTCCCTCCCACAGTTCTGCCTATTGCCTTCTGAGGTACACTTCAGAGGCCATAACTTGTTACAAGCCCTGTCTAACCCCATGGACTTGAGGATTGAAATACTAATCACACTCAAATGTAGCCCTCTGTTTCCTCATGATGCTTTCCACTACCATTTTATTTTTTTTTAAGATTTTATTTATTTATTCACAAGAGACACACAGAGAGAGATAGAGGCAGAGACACAGGTAGAGGGAGAAGCAGGCTCCATGCAGGGAGCCCGACGTGGGACTTGATCCTGGGTCTCCAGGATCACACCCTGGGCTGAAGGTGGCGCTAAACCACTGAGTTAACAGGGCAGCCCGCCACTACCATTTTAGAATATTTCTCATGATAATTTGGTCACTTGTTCATCTCTTCCTCCCCCTGACAATGCTGTGAAATCCTTTATACTTAAGGAAAGAGTTTGTTTTATTCATGTTGGGATTCAGGACCAAGTTGGCTGCCACAGTATTTGTAACACATTGAGTATTAAAGAAAATATTACATAGTTTATTATTTAATTTTGCAATCTACTAATATTAATAACAAATAATACTAGAAAGGTGTTTTGAGGATTGAATGGGTAGTACCAGAATATATAAATGAGCCAAATACAAAATCATAAGCCAAATGGAGATACTGCAAAAATTCTTATATTACAAAATCTGTATCCCTTAGTTAAGTATATCTGAATTGCAGTAACTATGAAAAGGTAACCAAGAATAACTGAACTGCCACATTTAGGAAAAAAGTTGCTCATTTGAACACAGTAAACAAAACATTTTGTAAGGCATTGCTAAATTTGTAAGGTACATCTTGATACAGAACATAGTCTTGGACTCCTTGCAGGAAATTCTTAGAATATCCAGGCAAAAAACCTTAAAGATAATCAAATATCTAAAAACATGTCTCAAAAAGGAATGTGATTTAGAAAAATAAAATAATTACTTGGAAAAGGGACAACCCCAAGGAAGGGATAGTGGAGTCTGCCCCTGCTGGATTTCCTTTGGTTAGGTTCTTTTTTTTTTTTTTTTTTTTTTTTTTTAATTTATGATAGTTACAGAGAGAGAGAGAGGCAGAGACACAGGCAGAGGGAGAAGCAGGCTCCATGCACCGGGAGCCCGATGTGGGATTCGATCCCGGGTCTCCGGGATCGCGCCCTGGGCCAAAGGCAGGCGCCAAACCGCTGCGCCACCCAGGGATCCCTGGTTTGGTTCTATTGATTGACTTCAGCTAAAATTTCTCCAATTGTTAATTCACTTTGTTTTCATATATGTGCACTTACTTGAGTAAATGACAAAGGATGTTGTTTAGCCAAAAAAATCACTCATTAAAACTGTATCTTCTCCAAGAGATTTTCAGCATTATCACAACACTTCTCTCCATACATTCGTATTTTCTCCAGTAGCACCCATTATTGCCAATACTTTGAAACTATGCTTATTTTGAAATCAAATAATAATGGATATTTTACTTCAACTAAAGGTGTGAATAAACTGGCATGTCTTTAAGAAACAAGTCTATTTAAGTATGCTAGGTGGGTGAAGGTAACTTTGGATCAATGTCAGAGAATAATATATTATTCCCAAATCAGCCATGGATAACATTGTATGATCTTGAGAATATATTATCACTTATATTTACTTCGATCCACAATAAAGTACAATATATTGTACATGTTTCAATTTTATTTTCTAATTTTATTTTTGAGGTCATTAACAAAAAACTAAAATTGCTATGATACCAACTTCATAAGGCACATAATAATAATAATAATAATAGTAATAGCTAATGAAGATCAAATGCTTACAATTAGCTAGGCACTCTAGGACTTCTGCATGCTTTACTTCATAAACACATAAAGGTACCTTTGTTACCTCTAAGATTCACAAATGAGGATACTAAGGCTTAAAGAATAATATTATGTTGCCCAAGGTTATGGAACTAGTAAATAACAGAGCCAAAATTTCAGTCCAGTTGGTTGATTAAAGACATGCTCTTAATCACTAAAGTAACGTGATTACACTAGATTTTCCACTGGCTTCATATGCTTGTATCTAATCTCCCATATAACACATTGCACATATTTGCAGGAGAGTTTATATGATTTGAAAGTATAGGAAGTAGCCAAAAAAACCAGAATGCTTCTCTGTGTGTAGCTAACTGATCTCTTCTGAAATCAAGAATGTTAGCACCCTCTAATCACCTTAAGCTTACTGGCCCTGACAACAGCAACAGATGGCCTGCCTGAGACTACACAATAGCACGTAAACATTTTGGCAGGAAAGAAATGAGGACATATGAGTGAGAGCAACATCGCCATCACTTGAGAACCAGCTCTACTCTTTTTCTTTCTCTTTCAGCAATTTATTTGCTACATGAAAATACCATGCGTAATATTTTCTGATATTTGGCATATTTTGGTAATAATCATCTTCATAAAGAAATATGTGCTTAGATTAATTGAGGTCTAATGAGAACTTGTTTGAGGAACCAAGCGCTTGTTTTGTGGTCTGGTTTGTGCAGTGTGAAAAGCATTGGAATAGATTAAAGAGAAAGAATGTAAATCCTCCTCTGGAAATATTGAAAATGAGTAAATACGATTTTTTGCTAAGGATAGACATACTCATCCTTTATGTCAACATCCATTTGGATAATATATGCCAACATTAAAATACAAAAACAAAAATCAAAAGGACTTCTTTGGAAATGCCTACTTCAAAATCTTGTTTCCTTTTTTCCCTTTTTCCCTGAAATCCCACAATTCTTTGAAATTCAAAAGCAACCAATTAATATAAAAGAGGTAGCCACTTCTAACTGAAGTTTATCATACTGCATCAATTATGTTACCTCCAGTTACTATTTCATCATCATGAAGAAAACTAAATATGTATAAAAGTAAGTCATTTCTATTCTAAAAGGACAAATGAAATACTTTAATTTTTCATATTTTATCCACCTTTTCCTTCTACTCAGAGCAAATGTTATTATCCAGTTGGTCAGAATCTATTTAATTGTCCCTTATTGTTATTTAAAAGTCCCTCAAGGCTCTTAAATCTTCTCTGTGAAGGGAGAATCAAAACAAAGAGTCAAATTTCAATGAAGATTCTAAAATTTGCACTCCTTTTCCAAGTAGACCTAAGAAATGAACAAGGAGAGGGCAATGCCAAAGTACACTGGGAAATTTGGCTGAGAACCCACCACTTCTGCAGTAATTAACTGTAATTGTAGGATAATAGTTACAAAGACTATGAATGAGACTTAGTAACTTCCTTTTCATTCATCTAATATAAAACTTTCTATTTCATATAGAAACTTTTCAGGTAACTGCATTTCAATTCATTATTTCCTTTTATTATTTTAATTAAGTTTTCAAAATGTTCAAGAATATTATGGGCATATTAAAAATGTGTTGCTTTATGATATTCTTTTTCATTTGAAAATTACTAGCATACAAATTTGGAGTTAAGCCCCCAAACCAAATCTTCAACTAGAACAATTGGGATAAATAAAATGTAGAGTTGTATTTATTTGGTTATTTGTTAATATGGGGGTCAAAAGTCAAATCTAAAATGTTATTTTGACTTCACTAATGAAATACACTTCCCTTTACTCAATTTTATAAGAAAACTTCTAATAATTTTAAGTAAATTAACGTGAACTGAATTTAAAGTAAAGCTGAATAATCAAAAATAGGAGAAATCTTTCTAGAATTATATAATTATACATCTTAAAAAGAATGAAACCAGAGAAGAGCACTTGAGAAACACTTTGTTTATACCTAGAATAAAGAGTACCTAGAAAAAGTTAATACTAATATCAATATATCAAAGTATTACTAGTATTGCTAATATAAAGCATTACTAACAAAACTATGTTAAGAATTCCATAAACATGGCAAATGTTTTACAACAATATTACTGTGTTTGGTATTTTCAAAAGCAAAACAAAAACTTGAAACATCCCTTGTAATCATTACAAGATCAATTAACCTCAAATCATTCTCTAAAGTTAGTGTAATTCCAGCCAAATCTCATTACCTTAAGAGTTATCTCTTGGCTGCATATTCTATGGCTTTTGTCAAATGTATAATGACAAGTGTCTGCTATTATAGTATCATAAAGTTCTAAAAATCTCATGTGCTACAATTATTCATAACTCCTTATCTCTCCCTAAACCCCTATCAAGCGCTAATCTTTTCACTGTCATCATAGTTTTGCCTCTTCCAGAATGTCATTATAGTTGACAAGTATAGCTTTTCCTGACTAGCTTCTTTCAATTAAAAATATATATAAGATTCCTTCATGTATTTTTGTGACTTGATAGCTCATTTCTTTTTATCACTGAATAATAGACCATTGTCTGAATTTATTCATCTATTCATCTACTGAAGGACGTCTTATTTGCTCCTACATTTTAGCAGTTATGAATACAGCTGCTATAACCATTTGTATACATGTTTTTTGGTAGACCAAAATTTCCAACTCATTTGGTAAAGACCAAAGAACGCAATTGTGGAATCACATGGTAAGGGTCTGTTGGGTTTAGTAAGAAACCACTGAACTGCCTTCCAAAGTGGCTGTACCATTTTCCAAAACCATGAACCATGAATTTGAGTTTCTGTTGCTCTAAATCCTTGCTACCATTTGGGGTTTGAGCCTTTCCAATACTTGCAGAGTAGTATCTCATTGCTTTAATTCACAATTCCTTAATAACTTATGACACTGAGCATCTCCTTATATGCTTATTTTCCATTTGTGTATCTCCTGTGAGATATCTACTCAGATCTTTTGCCCACTTTTTAATTGTTACTTCTAATAATCTTCTTCATCTTTTGCCTTCAGCAGTTCAGTATGCTTAAGTGTGATCTCTTATATGTCTTATATGTATTCAGCTTGAGGTTAGCTGAGCTTCTTGAACCTACACAGATACATTCTTCATCAACTTTAGGAATTTTGGATATTCGTAGAAGTATTTTATCTCTCTAATTCTCTTTCTTTTTCTCTCTCATTTAATTCAGGGACTCTAATTATGTATGTTTAAGATTTCTGAAATTGTCCCACAGAACTCTGATTATTTCTTTTTTTTTTCTTCTCTGTATTGGATAGTTCTATTCATACAACCTGAAATCTTGTCACCTGCAATCTGCTATTAAGCCCATTCAAATATTTCAGATATGGCATTTTTCAGTTCTAGAATTTCCACTGGCTTCTTATTTAAAGTATCTATTGATGCTGTGATACTCCATTTCTCTCATGCAATAGAGGCAAACTTTCCCTCATATCCATACTCATAGATGCAATAGATGCTTTAATAATCCTCATCAGTTATTTCCACCATATCATCTCAGGTTCAGTTTCATTGATTGTCTTTTCTTTTGAGTGTAGATAACCATTTCCTTTTTTTTTAATTTTTTTATTTTTTTTTAATTTATGATAGTCACAGAAAGAGAGAGAGAGAGGCAGAGACACAGGCAGAGGGAGAAGCAGGCTCCATGCACCGGGAGCCCGATGTGGGATTCGATTCCGGGTCTCCAGGATCGCGCCCTGGGCCAAAGGCAGGCGCCAAACCGCTGCTCCACCCAGGGATCCCGATAACCATTTCCTTAAAAAAAAAAAAATATGGCAAGGTATGGTAGATTTTATCCTGACTCTTGTGAATTATACATTATAGACATTCTGGATTTTGTTATTTTCCTTCAAAAAAGAACTTTTTACTGGGAGTTATCTTGTCTTAACTAAAATTCAGACTGCAAATCATTTTCCCTGTGGTGAGTGGCTGTGGTAATTTTACCCCACTTTCTTCAGCCTCAGTGGGCTGCTTGGAATCTACCTAGTACATGTGCAGTTTAGGGGCTACACAAAAATTTGAGCAGAGGTTATACAAATACTTTCGGTCTTCTGTCTTTGTCTCTGTACTTTCCATGATCTATGGTCTTAATTTTTCAGTTTTTGTGGTTGTATCAAATTCTCTCCTTTGATTTTTCAAGCCTGGAATAATGAAAGTTATTTTAATGACTTTTAGCCAACCAACATAACACATACTAGGGCCCTTTATGTCTAAAAGGCATAAAAATCTGCATAGTACAGTTTCTGTCTTCCAATTAGTGACCCTAGAAGTATCTCCCTTTATTCAGTTACTATCCAGTGCCCATAAAGTTTTTGTCATTGTCCAGAGTTCACAGTTTTTAATCTGTGGGAGGTTTGGTACAATAGGAACTATTCTTCCATTACAGAAAACTGAAAATTTTGAAGCAATGATTTTGGTGGGGAAAAAATTGCAAATGACTCAAATTCTATAGGCAGAGACTTGGTTACATGAACTGTGCCATAACCACATAAAGAAGTATTAAGCAGGACTCAAAATGAATGAGCTACAGCTATGTGCCATGATGTGGGTGACTATTGTACTAATTGATATGGAACATATCATGCTACTGCAAAAATAACATATGGTAATCTTGATGACTGAGCACCACAATGGTTTAATACTGTTCACTTTAATACCATCATCAATGTAGAGTAGGATACAGCAAACTTTTTTTGTAAGGAACTATCCATTCCATGGATATTAAGTTTTTCTCTTAGGCTATATCCATAATATGAATTTATGGTAGAATTTCATGATAATTTTCTAAGTTTTTAATTATTATTGGTGAGGTAATAGTTATCTTTGATTTAATTTAAAACAGTGTTCAATTTTAAACTGATAACTAGATTAAGTGCCTATTAGAATGAAAGGTTTTAAAATTTTGTTCTTGTTATTTTGTACTGGAATATTTTGTAGGGGTTTTCTTTTGTTTTGCTTTTTATTAGTGGATACTGCAAGTGATATACAAAAGGAGGTTACTGAGACTACAGAGACCTTGTTGGACAGAAAGCTATGATAAATTAAAAAAAAAAAAAAAGATTGTGATGCTTTAGAAAGGTGGGACTGAAAGGCACAACTTCAGCTAGACCAAGGAAAGCCCTTAAGGATACATGCAAAATACAAGGGCAAGAAAGAGTTATTTCCAAAAATGTTTATGCAAGAATAAGTTTTAAAGGTAGCCCCAAGCCATATGGACTGTACCTACTATTTTCCTGAGTAGAAGCACCCCAAATGTAGGTGGTACAGACTCAATATATGCTTCCAGGAATATATATTCCCGACTGCAGACCTCTTACTTCAGCCCATAACTGCTCATTTCCAGAAAAAATAACCAAATCAATTTTCTTTAAATGTTAAATGGAAGAAAAAACACATTTGAACAGTGTGGAAGAAGAGCAATAAAGTGCTCGACAAAGTGTTGTTTTTTGTTTTTGTTTTTTTTTTTAAGATCAGAGAATGTTGACACAAATTTGGGATGTTGCATAATCGTTAGCTATTATTTCTTAAACTCATGAAGAGAGGAAATGGAGATAAGCTTTAGAAGCTGTAAAAGGAAAAATATAATATACATTTTGAAATAAACCTTATATTTATACTTTTAATAATGAGAATTAGAATAGTTTACTTCATTTTAATATAAGAGAAAACACTAGAACAGAAAATAAATTTCCTTTTATAGAGACATAAAAACACATGGCTTTACGCTTAGGTCAGATTCAATTTAATGTCCTCCCATTTATATAAAGTAAGTATTTAAGGGAGAAACAGAATATTACATCAATCTGGCTCTTGTTTGTGGTTTTAACCAGCATTTGTTATTTTCAAAAAACTAAGAAGAAAAGATCTAGGCTAGTGGCTTTCAAAATATGGGCAGTATAAAATTCTTCCTTCAGATTAAATTTTACTGTAAAGACCAAGATTTAAATTGGTTAAAAACATTGTTCCTCTAGTTTAGCCTGGTGTGCAATGTCTTGGCTATGGCCTCCTGGACCCTCTACCACACATTCAACAAACTATTGAGGGCCCTCAGTGTCCAGGATAAATTAAGCCCCAGTATTAATCTGCACAATCATTTGTAAAAGGTGATTGAAATGTGGGTAGGGTATGGAAAGAGAGATATTGCTGCCACCAAACTTTATAAAGATCCATATCAATGATAGCTACTTTTTCTGTTTTTAAAGATGTTTATGCAGAAAATATTTAATGAGACCATTATCTCATAATTTTTATTTTTTAAATCATATAATCAATAACTACTCTTTGAGTAATATGCCCTATACTCACCACTTTTTTTTTAAGATTTATTTATTTATTTGAGAGAGAGAAGGGGAAAGAGGCAGGGATCATCTTAAACAGGCTCCACGCAGAACACAGAGCCCAAAATGGGGCCTGATCTCAGTACTCTGAGATCATGATCTGAGCAGAAACCAGAGTCTGGTGCTCAACTGTCTGCCTCACCCAGGAGCCCCTCACCATGTGTTTTTTACACATTATTGCTGAAACTACAAGGTAGGTATTTCTCTTTCTTTTCTTTTAAGATTTTATTTATTTATTCATGAAAGAAACAGAGAGAGAGGCAGAGACATAGGCAGAGGGAGAAGCAGGGTCCCTCTGGAGAGCCTGATGTAGGACTCTACCCCAGGATCCCAGGATCCCAGGATCACAACCTGAGCCAAAGGCAGATGCTCAACCACTGAGCCACCCAGATGCCCCTGGGTATTTCCATTTCTAATTCAAGATCATAAACTAAGGCTCAGAAAAGATAAATCTCTAAGTTCAAAAAACTACTGGCAGATCCATTATGCAAAGGTTGGTATCTCTGATATAGAAACATGGCCTATTTTCTTCATAAAATTTTGCCTTCTAATGAAATTTTACCTATGAAAGACTCAGAATCACAGCTTATTACCTTTAGTCATCAATAAATAATTTTATCTAATCCAGATACATCGACAGGCAGAGCTTTTTTTTTTAAGATTTTATTTATTTATTTGACAAAGAGAGAGAGTACAAGCAGGGGGAGTGGCAGGCAGAGGGAGAAGGAGAAACAGGTTTCCCATTGAATGGGGAGCCTGATGCAGGGCTCCCTCCCAGGATCCTGGGATCATGACCTAAGCTGAAGGCAGACACTTAACTGACTGAGCCACCCAGGTACCTCAATGCAGAGCTTTTTTAAGCTTTTGGGCAATGTGATTTAAAAAAAAATGCCTATAATGCCTAAATTACTAAAGAAAAAAATAATTCATTGATTTCTTCATGAGAATTGAGATTTTTTTCCAATCACTGACAGACGCCCCACTCAGAACTTAACCATGACCAAAACATCAAATGATTGAGGCAAAGGTTACCACACTATTAGAGATAATTGGTAAATCCACTTAAGAGTTGCTTGTTTTGGATTTTGATAACCTGTCAATACAATGAATACATTTTTTTAAATCTCTTTTTACATTATGACCATCTAAAAGAAAGTTTGGATTTTCTTCATCTCATCTTTAAATCACGTTTAATTAATTCTATGATGACAGTAATTAAATAAAAGAACTCCACAGTTGTTATGAATTCTTACTTATGTTTTAGAATTTAAACAGAATTCCTTAGCAGTGAGATGAAAAATAATGTTGGTATTAAGCCCTTCTGATCTTGCAATAATTTTGTCTTTGTGGGATGTTTGAATTCTTATTGGAGCATAGAGAATAAGACAATAGAAATGAAACTGGACACAACTGAAGAAGGCTTGTGTGATATCAGAAAGAGGTGCTATAATTTTTTATGTTTTGTCCAAAAGGATTTATAGGCATTTACTAGAGCATTTGTGTACCAGGAAATGGTACTAATACTGTTCTCTGGTAATCTAGAACACTTTGGTCCAAGTGGTAGTTTAGTTTATTGGAATCAATAAATGTACTTGTAGGCCTTTTGATTCAAATAAGTGGTGGTTACTCTGGTTCCCATTAAGAGGAGAATAAATATAATAAGCAATTGAGAGAATATCCATAAGAACTCTCTGTTTTGTGACAAATAGTGCTTAAAGAGTGAAGTTCCTGATCCTTACACCTTGCATTAGTAGTATTCTCCAGGCACACAGAACCAATAGGTTGGATGTATGTGTGGATAGATTAGATAGATAGATAGATAGATAGATAGATAGATACATACATACATACATACATATATACATACATACATATATACATATACACATAGATAGAAAAGGAAATTTATTATGGGAATTGGCTCAGGTGGTTTTGGAGGTTAAGAAGTCCCACAGTTTGTGGTCTGCAAGCTGGAGAGCCAGGAAAGCTGGTGATATAATTCAGTCTCAGTCCAAAAAACCTGAGAACCAGAGGGCTGCTGGAATAATTTCTGGAGTCCAAAGTCCTGTGCACTCTTATGTCTGGGAGCCGGAAAAGATTGAATTCCCAGCTGAAGAAATAAGAGGAAATTTACCCTTCTTTCACCTTTTGTTCTAATCAGGCTCTCAATGGATTGGATGATGCCACCCATACTGGTGAGGGCAGATCTTCTTTACTCAGTCTATTCACTCAAATGCTGATCTCTTCCAGAAATCCCCTCACAGACATACCTAAGAATAATGTCTTACTAGGAATTTAGGCAACTCATACCCCAGTCAGGTTGACGCATAAAATTAAACATCATATCCTTCTGTTCAGAAAAGTAAAATATTAGCAGTATCACCTGCGTGGTTAAGTCCAAGAGATTTATCTTATCAATAAAGACAAGAGATAGAGGGATGATGATTCTTATCACATGATTTAACATTTTTTTTTGTCCTATGCAGAAGATAGGTAGATCTCTAAGAATGAATGAATGAGTTATCATAAATTCAGTTAACTAGTGATTCCAATTGCTAATGTTATTCCACATTATATTCGTTATCACATTATATTTATATGGTATCTTCCTAAGCATATAAATAAAACTCATAACAAATTATCTGCAAGTATTGATCTGGAATATATTTTTCTTCCTCCATCCCAAAATTCAGCAAAAAACAGGATTTGTTTGCATTAATTTCATAGGGATAAAATTATGCCTTTATTAACTTACTTCAGTGTCTTGGTACCACTCAAGACCTTTTTATCTTCTTCCCAAGGCTATATACTGTTCTGCTACCTTGATTACAACAGGCTCATAAGACCTGGTGGACAGAAAACAGCAGGTCTGCAAGATGACTTGGTAAGTTGCTATTGCCAGAGGGTGAGAAATGATTCTTAGTAAAATACAGGGGCCTGATTCTTCAGTGAACTTTGGGGGAATTTAGAAGTCTGGAAATTTCAAGTTCCTTCCAAAACAAAAGACAGTTTGCTTCACCTTGCACTTTTTACTACAAAAAAAAAAAAAAATAGACACAACATGTGGTACAACCTTTTGTATTTTACAGGAAAAATATTGTTTGGAGTGTGTTGCTCTGATTCACTTACTGAGTAGCTCAAAATTCTAACAGTATAAGAGAAAAATAGAAAAATGAAGATATTTTAACTGATTTAGGCTGTATGCCTGTAGCTCTTTCACTGGGACCTTATGACCTTGGGAATTCAATATTGTCCAAAGTATCTGTGTCATACCTAGAAGTTATGTAGTATTTGTGGTAAGCTCTAACACAGAGAACCCTGTGGTTTTAAGGTAAAACCAGGACTTTATTAACAAGTAATTATTTTCCTTTAGAGAAATCATTATTGGCTTGTTGCTCCTTGCCCTGGTAGATTGAATACCTGACTATAAAACAAGAAGGCTAGGTAATCTGGCTGACCTGTCCATTATGAACTGGGTGTTACCAGATTGTTATAAACCAGAAATGTCATGCATGTGCCTCAGAACTAAATCATGAAACACAAATGTGCACATGCTCTGAAAGCACAAGTGTGTTACTTTGACAAGTAGCTCATATTCCCACTCTGCTTACCCAGGCCAAACTTCTACTCCTCCATCAACCCACAGTTGCAGATGGAGGGACATGCTGCAAACAAGGGGGTCAAGTGATTTACTGAAGACCCTTCATGGAATGCTGGAAGTAGGAATTGAAAAGTTGTGACATTTTAGCCCCACTCACAAGTTAAGTTATATGGCATCTAATTCTTCTGGCAAAAGAGAAGCAAGCTGAATAAAACAAATAATCTACATGAGTGCATGGTGAATAATTATTTTCACATAGAAGAGCTTGGAAAAAACAGATATGTAGGGATTGGTTTCTAGGTTGTTTTAAAAATAAGTATATAGATGGAACTTTTGGAATGGACTCAAAATGTGAGCATATTATACACCATGTCAGTGTTCACCAAAAGGCCCCTACTGCAATAGGGACTCTCCATATTCTGGTGATTTTCAGTCAACCTCTTTTCCAAGCCATCTTACCCCTTGGCTAATGGATGCTATGACCCAGAAGACAGGATCAGAGGTGATGTAGCAATAAGTATTTACCCACTCCATGGATCACTGGCTTCAGCCTCTGCTAAGCATCCAATTTTCCAGCAACAGTGAAGAGAACAAACCTAAACTCTTAGTATTCCCTAGGGGTACAGTTAGCTACCTGATTGTGGATTGAAACATTAAACTTCTTCCATCATGAGGGGAATAATAATTTATCCTAACTGTACTAAACATTTACCCTGGAGTTAACTTGTCCTTTCAACTGACATGTTTCTTCTAGCAACCCCATCTCTGAGCTTACTGAATGCCTTATTCACAATATTGTTTCTGACCAAAGAACTGACTTCACCCAGATAAAATTAAGGCAATAACCTGACACTCACAGAAATTACTTTGATAAGATACCATATCAATCAAATCACTTGTCCTTAGAGAGAGTTGAAATTGTCTGAATGGAAGGAAGGTAGACAATAACATCTAACAAAATTAAGGTGCTATCTAATATGAAGTATGTATATTCTCTGAACCAAACTCAGAATATAGGAAGCAGAGGATAAAAGTAGGTAGAACTCTCACTCTTATACCTGGTGAATCCCTTACAAGTTAATGTTTCCCTTTTACATCTCTGGGTTCTGCCCCTTTGTCTTAGAGCTCTGCCAGGAGATTTTAGAACACAAAGATAAATTATTCCATGAGAGAACTCTACAATGGTTTCATGAATTAAAGCCTAAAGCTTTCATTTTTCCATTTCAAGCTCTTCCTGCTATAGGACAAAGATGCAAAATAGAATTATAGATCATGATTTTCAGGAGGAAACAGGTTTGCTGGGGACAGGGTTATAGTATATTTAGAAACCACTGGTATACCCTATGGTGCCCCCTAATCTGGTAGTAAAATGTATTGAAAGGCTCCAGAAACTTCAGAAAGACTACAGAAATATCAAACAAGACCACCAACTAATTCTATTCCTGAGAAACAATACTTTGATTTACCTCATTATGAAATAAACCTCAATTTCCTGCACTAATGGCTGCAAATAAAGTATTGAATAATTAATAAAGAAAGAAAGCATAAATACCAGTGATGGCCTTCTGACAACTGTAGAAACATAATATCTTCATCTGGGTGCACTAGCAAACATAACAAGGAAAAGTTTATTGTGCTAATGTTACAGGGATATTCAATCCCAGGGAAGAAAAAAATAAGATAGGAAAGAAAACAAATACAGGGTGGTATATTTTTTTTTTAGCTTTTGCAGTTTCTTAAGAGAACACAATTGGTTTCCTGGTAAAGGGTTTTGGAGAGGCCATACAAAACCACCACCTCTAGTCCACTGTGGTTGGGAAGGGGAAGCAATGAATCTGCTGTAGTCTTCACCATCTCCTGGCTTCCACTAGTCACAGTTCAACCCATAGGGAAGTACAACTCCTCTGTTCTGGGTTGTGTTAGTTAGCTCCTCTGGGTAGCCATTGGGAAACTCAGAGCTTTGGTGGTTTCATTTGGATGGACCTGGACACTAAAGCTACTGTCAGTCTCCAGCACCACAGATCCAACAGTCGGTACAAACCCAGCCCTTGACCCTGAGGGAGGCTGAAACTATGTGTCATGTTGGGAGATGAAAGGAAATTGTAATAATCAAACCTTTGTGACCTACTTTGGAGCTGCTGTATTCTGAAGTAAGGCAGGTCTCAGGCTAGAGTACAGAAAGTCAAAGTGGATCTGGGCTAGCAAACAAACTTGATCTTGGGTTCATAGCTTAGGGTGTCTACCCATAGCTTTAATTCTTTCAGTGTCATGAGCAGATTAATATGATTTTCATGTATCTTTCTTTTCTCTCCTTTTCCTGTTCTTTTCTTTTTATATATAGAATGTTATCAGTGGTAGTTAGCTTTAACAACTTAGTTCATAGTTTACAGAATATCAAAAAGCTAAAACTCAAGAAGGAATGAAAACATTATGACCATCTAGACTTGAAGTAGGTTGCTTTAACTACTGAAATGCTTGTTAATTATATTTGGATACAAAGGAAAACAATTTTCTTTGTGTAAGTAGTAACTACATTACTTGGAGTACCTACATTGTGTTCAAACCTGCAAGAGGGAGTATTTTGAATTGGACAAGTAAAGAATTGACTCTAGTAAACATTTTTATTATTATTTCCCAGTGACTTTTGAACATTCCTCTCCTGTTCAGGATATCTTCTATGTTAGATTCTTGCATTTCTAAAATAAAACCCAGAAACCTGCCTTCCTAAAGTCCCCTGCAAGTAAGGCCCAAGCATGGGACATACACTTCATTGATGAAGTACATTTACAGGAGGTTTTCTAGCCAAAGAGAATGAAGGAAAAAGGATGCCATTTGGAATCTAATCTAGCAAGCAAACATGGTAGTAAAAGATAGAGAGACATCCAGGTTCCAACAGCTGTGGTGGCATACCAGTGGCTTTGTCTCATGCCAGCATTTTAAACTGTGATCAACAGGACAGTAACAAAGGAGTTGCCAATAGAATAGTATGATAGAAAAATGTGAGTGTTCTTGAGTGAGAGCTTGACTCCCTGATAATCCACAGATTTTGTGAGCTCCCAATATTTTTTTTTTAAATGAGTTTTTGGGATGCCTGGGTGGCATCAGCGGTTGGGTGTCTTTGGCTCAAGGTGTGATCCCGGAGTCCCAGGATTGAGTCCCACATTGAGCTCCCTGCCCAGAGCCTGTTTCTCCCTCTGTTTATGTCTCTGCCTCTCTCTCTCTCTCTCTCTCTCTGTGTGTGTGTGTCTATCATGAATAAACAAATAAAGTCTTTAAAAATAATAATAAATAAATAAATAAAAATGAGTTTTGGGTCTCCTGGGTGGTTCTGTGCCTTCAGCCCAGGACGTGATCCTGGAGTCCCGGGATCAAGACCCACACATTGGGCTTCCTGCATGGAGCCTGCTTCTCTCTCTGCCTGTGTCTCTGCTTCTCTCTTTCTGTGTCTCTCATGAATAAATAAATAAAATATTCAATTTAAAAAAAAAAATAAAAGTGAGTTTTGCTACTCATACTAGGCCTCAATATAATTTTGTTATAATTGTTCTACATTACATATATTCATTTTAGAATCATTTGATATTTACATTGGTTTTGCAACTAGATATAAAAACTTTAGATTTTCAAGTTGAGTTTCTTACACACACACACACAGACACACACACACCTATAGCTGACAAAAATTTTAAGTATTTAAAATTTCAGTATAAAATATGCTGAAAATATGATTTAAAAGCTCTCAACTGTGAAGTTCAAGTTGGACAAAACTTATAAGCCCAAGAGTTACCTGACATATCATGTGACATACCACATCAATAATCAGATCACAGAATATGAAGACACAGCTGCAGTTTGGTAGTATGTTAAGCAGAGGCAGAAATTACTATTCTGTATCATTTTGTGGTATGCATCATTGCAGTCTGAAGGCAGATAGCCTAACTTTTGTTTAAAGTGAAATTTAAAATGTTTGTTTTGTTCTGAAAACAGAATCTTTAAATTACACCGAATTAACCACAGTTACTCAAAAAATTGAACTTTTTAATAAAATAATTTTCCACAGTTAGAAATATACTTAATTAGAATTATATCTTAAGAGAGCCTAGTTTGTATTCCCTCCAGCTTTGCTGAGGGGAAGCCTTCAATTTCTCCAGCCAAATTTTTCCTTGAATAAAATGTTAATTCGCAGTATTTTCAACCCTTTGGGAGACTGAAGATAGTTCCCTAATAATATGTACAAGAGGAAAATTTGCTATTGAAATCTAGATTTCATATACTAAACAAATTTATATTTCCTTTTATTCACAGCTAAACATTATTTCAAAACCATTTTGATTTCCCATCAGAAAGTCATTGGGTCAACTAAATAGAGAACTTTAGCTAAGTGATAGATATTACTCTTTACATGTGCACTCTCCTCTAACCATCATGTAGTGGATGCTTTTTTGAGAAAATAAAGCCATATTAGAAATATAACAATAGCCAGAAGAATAAAAAACAAACATGATATTTCAGCTTTAAAATATATATATAACATTTTTAGATTATAGAAGTAATATGTTAATGTAAAATAATTCTGAAAGAGATCATTTTTAACAAAAAAAATTTTAATTACACCATTTATAGTGCATTGGTAGTACTCTAGTTAGGTAAACTTCTGGTTATCTATAAGTATAAATACATATGTATGTACATTTTGGATATGTATTTGTACGCATACATATTTGAAAGATTTTATGTATGATATGCATATAAAAATTTTTACATTATAGCATGAATTATCCCTTGATCTATAATGTGTCCCTTTTAGTTCATCATATGGCTACACTATATAAATTAATAAGAAAATGACAAAAACCTGATCAAAATTCTAAAAGGCAATTTACAGGAGAAAAAATTAAAATCCCTAAAGTTTGACATTAAAATAATTAGTTTCTAAACATAAAAATTAAAACATTATTTGTACTTTTCAGCTAGCTGTTAAATTAGAAACCAAAGTAAAATACTTATTTTTGGCCTGGTTATACTGAGAATGAAACTGTAATACCTTGCTACTGGAATGTAAACTGCTAGAACTTTTCTGGTAAGAAACATGGTACCCAGTTTCAAAAACATAAAATTGTCTATTTTCTTTCTGAGTCCTTTTAATCTTATACTAATAATAAAAAATTTTAAATGTCACAAGATCTGCACTCTACCATTATTTGTCATACTACAGATCAGCAATAAGATAAATGTCCAATAATAGCAGTTCAGTAAATTATAGTGCAGCTAAGGGCACTCAGGTGGCTTGGTTAGTTAAGGGCCTGTCTTCGGCTCAGATTATGATCCCAGGGTCCTGGGATCAAGCCTCACATGGGGCTTCCTGCTCAGTGGGGAGCCTGCTTCTCCCTCTCCTTCTGCTGCTCCTCCTGCTTGTGTTCTCTCTCTCAAATAAATAAATAAAATATTTTTTAAATAATAAAATAAAATGTGCAGCTAAATTTAATTTGTTTGC
The DNA here is from genome assembly GCF_003254725.2 of Canis lupus dingo. Lineage (NCBI taxonomy): Eukaryota > Metazoa > Chordata > Mammalia > Carnivora > Canidae > Canis > Canis lupus. The sequence goes on from NC_064254.1 coordinate 38,702,428, forward strand.
ACATTATTTAAGATTTGTCTGTTTTTTTTTAAGAGATTGCTCAAAAATTTTATTTTTGTTTGTTTTGAGCTCTGATAATTGTTTAATGCAAACTTTGTAGAATATTTTGTACATCTTCCTATTATCTTCATATTTTAAATAAGTTTACATTTCATAAGGAGTATCTTTCACTTCAAAATTTTTAAAGAACTCACTGGAAAAATCTTCTTGACTCCAGACTTTTTCCTTTTTTTTTTTTTTTTTTTGACTTTTTTAAAAACTATTTTCTCTAGTTGCTGAATTAATTTTTTAGGGTAAGCTTTTTAACTTGCATTTAAAGGGAAAGCTGTATATTTGCTTGGTACAAATATTTTGAGACACATCTGAGGGTGTGTGTTTAAAATTTGTTCTGTTTGTGTGTATTTTAATTTTCTTGTCTTCCCTTGTTTGTCAAGGGTTTAATTATGTAAATGCAGAGTATAAAACAAGACAAAAATTCAACTGCTTTACTACTAGTGTCACTCAAAAGCATATTTTTTACTGCTTTTTCAATATCCCATCAACTATACCAATTATTTTTTATAGAATATTTTATTTACAGCTTGCTGTGGCTGCTTTTGAATTTTTAGCACGCACTTTTGTTTTATTTTTTCACACAATTTATTTTAAAAAGACAACTCTGCTTCATAACTGTTTCATAACATTATGTATTTTCTATTTTGGAATTGTTTTAAATCACATACAAAGAAAATTTTACTCTTTGCAATAGCATTATCCTATTTTAAAGTAGTCATGGTATATGGATTTTCATTTGGAAGTTTTGGTATTTCCATAAAAATAGATGCAGGGAGCTACCCCACATAGAAAACATTTTTGCTGACACATATCAAATAAGAAGGAATAATCCTTTCTTGATTATAGAAAAATTGTGAGAACAAAAAAACTATTTTAAAGCAACAAAAGAACGTGGGAAAGAAAAGTTACTTCTATGATTTACCTGTAAAAAGTGAATACTCATTTCCTGAATGAAATGTACAGCCAGTATACTGTACACATAAATTCTTATATCATGAGCACTTAGTCTCTTATTCTGTACCTCTACATTGAAACTTTGCTTTTCTCATATATAATATTTGTATTTTTGTATGCATCTAAGGACTTGTCTCTTATTCATTCTTTTTTTAAAGATTTTATATATTTGAGAGAGAGAGAAAGAGCGAGCATGGGAGAGAGATGAGTATGAGGGTGAGGAGAGGCAAAAAGAGAGGCAAAGGGAAGGGAGAAGCAGCTCCCCACCAGTCAGGGAGCCCAAAGGGGTGGGAGCTCCATCCCAGGACTCGGGGATCATGACCTGAGCTGAAGGCAAACACTTAAGTGGCTGAGCCACCCACATGCCCCAATTTCTTATTCATTTTTAAGTGAATCTATGTTAAGGAGTCAGTGTCTGCTTGCTTCTTGGATTTTTGGGTAATACTCCAATGTGAGCAATGGACTATAACCTATTTGCATGGCCATTTTATGATTATTCTAGATTTTAGATTATGGCTGGTGTATAGATTACTTTAAACTACAGCTGCAGAAGGACAGACTAACTCAGTGAATACTGTAGTCACCTCTCAGCCCTGGGGAATACATTCCAAAATGCCAGTGGCCCCTTGAAACCACAGATAGTATGGAATCCTATATATACTTTTCTTTTTTCTATGCATACATATCTATGATAAAATTTAACTTATAAATTAGGCACAGTAAGGATTGCAACAATAACTAATAAAATAGAACAATAATAACAATATGAAATAAAGATTATGGAATGTGGTTTCTTTTAGAATAACTTACTATACTGTACTTACCCTTTTGTAATAATGTGGATGATAAAATGCCTATGTGATGAGATGCTGTGAGGCAAATGATGTAGACATTGTGACTTAGCCAGTGTTAGGTTACTGCTGACCTTCTGACAGCACCTCAGGAGGAGAATCGTCTGCTCTGGACCTCCAGTTAATGGGGAGAGATTGAAACTTGGGAAACTGAAAAGGCGGGAAACTAAAACTTGAGGTAGTCTGAAACCAACAGGAAACAGAAACCACAGGAAGTAAAACCAACTATACAGTGAGAACATTATATTCTTACTTTATTTTTTTAAGATTTTATTTATTTATTCATTAGAGACACAGAGAGGGAGAGAGAGAGAGAGAGAGAGAGAGAGAGAGAGGCAGAGGCAAAGGGAGAAGCAGGCTTCATGCAGGGAGCCTGATGTGGGACTTGATCCCCGGACCCTGGGATCATGACCTGAGCCAAAAGTAGATGCCACCCAGGGGTCCCATTCTTACCTTATTTTAGAGAACTTTTAATTTACAGTAGAAATTTACTGAGGCTCTACCAGTGTTTTCCTATTTTGAATCTCAAGTGTGATAAATCTTAAAAGCTTTCTACTTGGTTTTCTTTCTGCATTTAAGAAATAAAAGAACCTGGAGTACCTGGCTGGCTTGATGAGTGAAGTGTGAGACTCTTGATCTCAGCTCAGGTAATGATATCAGGGTTTTGAGATCAAGCCCCATATTTGGCTCGTGCTGGACATGGAGACTGCTTGGATTCTCTCTTAGGAGTCCCCCCTCTGGCCCTCGCCTTCCCTGCTTGTGCCCTCTGTCTCTCTCTTTAAAAAAAGAAAGAAAGGGACTCTGGGTGGCTCAGCTGTTAAGCGTCTGACTTGGGCTCAGGGGCTCAGGTCGTGATCCTGGAGCCCTGGGATCGAGTCCCACGTCGGGCTCCCTGCATGGAGCCTGCTTCTCCCTCTGCCTATGTCTCTGCCTCTCTCTCTCTCTCTCTCTCTCTGTGTGTGTGTCTCTCATGAACAAATAAAAGAAAATCTTTAAAAAGAAAGAAAAAGAAAGAAAAGAAAGAAAGAAAGAAAGAAAGAAAGAAAGAGAAAGAAGAAAGAAAGAAAGAAAAGAAAGAAAGAAAGAAAGAAAGAAAGAAAGAAAGAAAGAAAAGAAAGAAAGAAAAGAAAGAAAGAAAGAAAAGAAAGAAAGAAAGAAAGAAAGAAAGAAAGAAAAGAAAGAAAGAAAGAAAGAAAGAAAGGGTAAGAAAAGGTAAGAAAAGAAAAGGAAAGGAGTAGAACCTGGAAAAGAGCAAAAAAGAAAAAAGAAAAGAAAAGAAAAAAAACAGGTGTTCTATTTTTAATCCTCCAAATTAAATCAGTGCTAAATCTACTCTCTTGTGAGCTTAGGTACATAATGTGTAGCATATGAGTACATTTACTATCAACCCAAGATGCTTTTGAGAGTGAAAAGGAATGCTTTAATAATCACTCTAAGATTATCCCAAGCAAACCAGAAAATATGGTTACCCTCAAAATGTGTTTTTCTTTTTAAAGCCTTAATTAGTCCTCTTTTCATGAAATGCTCTAAAACTTATGAGAAATTTCCTGGAAAATATAATGTTGTCTAATTTTTTTCTTTCCTAATTTTTTTAATGTTTCATGAGTTTGCAACCTTTGCTTTCTTAACATTTTGTTGTTGTTCTTAGACCACTTCTTATAATGTTTTAGATGCATAAAATACATAGAATTATAAGTAAAACTAGTTATCTTGAGATGCAGGCCTGAAAATATTAGAAAATAAGTTTAGTATAGTAATATATGTGCTGCATTATTAATGCACAATATTGCAAGATCTGGTGGGTATTCTAACTAGCATAATTTTGAAGTAGTTATAAGTGTAACAGTATTTTCAGTTTTATGTTACAGAAAACTATAATTTCAGTTGATAACAAAATAACAGCTAATGCTAACATTATTGAAATATGTTGCCTCAATTATAAAGAAAACAATCTAACTTTCAATTAGAGATCAGTGAAAATATACATTTCTTCCCTTCAAATTCAAATACTAAATGAGTGAACACAAGTTAAGGACATTTGGCTCAGAATAACTGCAAGACAGCTAATATAGTAAAAGAAACTATTTTCCCAACCAGGTCTAATGATTATAGTAGCCTTATAATTTAACCTTTCTATAATTTGTATCTTTGCTTTTCAGAATCACAGAAAAATTAGAAAAATTACATATATATGAACTTTCTTTAATACTTTATTAAGATATCAGACTTATAGCAACTTTCAAGGGCTACATAATTCTGGAAATTAATTATCAAAGTTGCCCAAATAACTTGTCACCTCTTGTTCTTAGAGATAGTACCCCTTATTCACTACATTGCAATGAAGTGGATATAATCTTTCTTTATTATTTGTTTTATCTTAATAAGCTACAGGTATAAAAGCAATTAATAATAGAACTCAGATCTATATCAATCAGTGCTTCAGGTCTTTTCAAATATGGCAGTTTTCTGAATTGAAATGACACATGTTAAACTTTGCTCTAATTAGTGAAGCTGAACCATTTAAATCAAATGGTGATGAACTACAAAGGATCAACTTTGGAAAAGGTCACCTTTCAAATAAAAGTACCCTGGCACTTCTAGTAGGATTTCTTTAAGGTCAGAGATGCCTTGGCTTATTTTCAGAAATGTTTTCAATACAATTTTTTTCACCTAATCTATTTTCTGTTTGTTTTCAAATATAAATTAAACCTCTTCGATCTGTCAACTTTTTAAGAAGTAAAATGAGTTCACTTGATTGATTCTTTACACAATGAATAGAGAAGTAATTAACAATGAATGGAGAAGTAATTAAATTGCATATCCTTTGCCTAACTATACAGGGCAAATAGGAGAAGATTGTGGACTAAAACAAATATATGAAAAACGAATGTTTCCTCGATGAAAAGAATGTATGTGGTAGTATCTGGCTTATAATGCCCTCAAACTAACTTTAATATATGCTACATAAATGGAAAGGTAAGAGTCAAAATAAGGCAACAACAAACATACTTTGACTAGTGATCATTATTTCTCAAGAACCTAGAAAACATTTCCTGTATGCAGCCAATGAGACAAATTGAAAAGCCCACTTTGGCCAAAGTGCTCTATGTTATTAGAAACAGAAAATTCGGGATCCCTGGGTGGCGCAGCGGTTTAGCGCCTGCCTTTGGCCCAGGGCGCGATCCTGGAGACCCTGGATCGAATCCCACGTCGGGCTCCAGGTGCATGGAGCCTGCTTCTCCCTCTGCCTATGTCTCTGCCTCTCTCTCTCTCTCTCTCTCTGTGACTATCATAAATAAATAAAAATTTTAAAAGCTTAAAAAAAAAAAGAAAAAAAAGAAACAGAAAATTCTGCTTATTTAATGGAAAGTAGAATATGTCTTCTGACTTTGCCTCCTATTAGTGGGTTTAGCCATATAAGCCTTTTTTGTATGTATATATTTTTTATTGGAGTCCAATATGCCAACATATAGCATAACACCCAGTGCTTATCCCGTCAAGTGCTCCCCTCAGTGCCCGTCACCCAGTCACTCCAACTCCCCGCCCACCTCCCCTTCCACTACCCCTTTTTTGTTTCCCAGAATTAGGGGACTCTCATGTTCTGTCACCCTCTCTGATATTTCCCATTCATTTTCTCTCTTTTCCCCTTTAATCCCTTTCACTAAATTTATATTCCCCAAATGAATGGGACCATATAATGTTTGTCCTTCTCTGATTGACTTATTTCACTCAGCATAATACCCTCCAGTTCCATCCACGTTGAAGCAAACGGTGGGTCTTTGTCATTTCTAATGGCTGAGTAATATTCCATTGTATACACAAACCACATCTTCTTTATCCATTCATCTTTCGATGGACACCGAGGCTCCTTCCACAGTTTGGCTATTGGGGACATTGCTGCTATAAACATTGGGGTGCAGGTGTCCCGGCGTTTCAATGCATCTATGTCTTTGGGGTAAATCACCAGCTGTGCAATTGCTGGGTCGTAGGGCAGATCTATTTTTAACTCTTTGAGGAAACTCCACACAGTTTTCCAGAGTGGCTGTACCAAGTCACATTCCCAGAGGTTCCCCTTTCTCCACATCCTCTCCAACATTTGTGGTTTCCTGCCTTGTTAATTTTCACCATTCTCATTGGTGTGAGGTGGTATCTCATTGTGGTTTTGATTTGTATTTCCCTGATGGCAAGTGATGCGGAGCATTTTCTCAGGTGCTTCTTGGCCATGTCTATGTCTTCCTCTGTGAAATTTATGGGTTTTTTTTAAAGATTTTATTTATTTATCCACGAGAGACAAACACAGAGAAAGAGAGGCAGAGGTAGAGACACAGACAGAGGGGAGAAGTAGGCTCCATGCAGGGAGCCTGACGTGCAACTTGATCCTGGGTCTCCAGGATCATGTCCCAGGCTGAAGGCAGTGCTAAACCGTTGAGCCACCCAGCCTGCCCGCCATATAAGCTTTTAACCAACTGTTTAGCCTTCAATATATATTTTTAAGAATTTAGAGGGCTCTTCAATCTTTGCTGGCCCTGATCGGAAGCCATATTTTACTCTTTGGTCTAGGGAATTGGGATAGCCAACACAACCACAGGAAAGTCCAAGAAATGGCTGGGGCTCAGGAACAAGAAGATTTGTATTCAAATGTCAGCATGATCACCTTTCCATCTCTGTCTCTGCTTCTCTTTGCTCATCAGATTTCTTCTTTCAGACTGGCATCTTGAAGGTCTAGAAACAAAGGACTTGGCACTTTCCATAGATCATGATTAATATTTTGCCACCAGATAATTTAGCATTATCTTTTGACACATTCTAGCCCAAAAATTTCTGAAGAAGAACTCAGGTTAGCCTAGCTTTGGTCAAAAACCAATTGCTGTACATATCAATTACAGCCACCTAGATAAAGCTCCCCAAATGGCATCTTTCTCAGAAGAGGTGGTTCAAGTGTAGAAAGAAGCAGCTGCCAAAAATAAGAGGTTGCCTTTAAATTGATGAGCTGTGCTTAAGAAGATAATACATGCTCACTGTAAGATATGCAATGTAAAAATAATGATTTAATAGTGGTAATTTGGGATTTTTAAAAAAGCAGTCTATTACATGCTAACAACAAAAACAAAGAGAAGGGAATAGGAGCATAAAGGTCAACCAACTCCTGTTCTACATAATTAAATAAGAAAAAATAATTTAATTAAAAATAATACAGGCAAGACTTTTTAAAAATAAAAAAACTAATGGAAATAAAACACACCTCGTGGCAATAAATAAATAAATAAATAAATAAATAAATAGTTTTAATAAACTAAGTTCTATTTTTAACTCCCTTGCTTATAAGAGATACAACTACAATAAAATAATAAATAAATGTTAAAAATGAAATAATGGGCAGAGATTTATCAAACACATTTCAAGATAAATCAAAAGTAGGAAAAGTATTTTAGAAAAAATAGAATTCAAGAGAAAATAAGTTCAATAGCTGAGTAGATTTTAGAGTGATTGTATACCATACAAAGGTAGAACTCATCATCTAACATCTAAGGAATTTTACATACCAAATAAAAATGCATCAAATTATGCACAGTACAAACTCTTAGAAAGCAAATAAGATATTAATAGAAACAGTGAGAGGTTTAACTATACTTCAATAAACCTTTGGCATAATATGTATACAAAAGACATAAAGAATGTACATAATATATTAAAATATATAAACTTGGAAACATATTTTATATAAAATACAAAACTATAAAAAATTTAGTAAACTTTGAAGTTTGTATTCTACAAAACTGAACCTTTTCAAGTAGTCATAATCTAAAAAAGAGTGAGTGGCACATTAAGCCACTGGAGCATCAGTAACTTTCTTAAAAAAAAATCACATATTTTTTATCCTGGGTAGTTCAGTCAGTTAAGTGTCTGACTCCTAATTTCAGTTCAAGTTATGATCCCAGGGTCTTGAGATCAAGCCCCAAGTCCAACTTTGTGTCGGAGCTTGCTTAAGAGTCTCTCTTTCCTTTACCCTATGCCACTCCTCACCCCTGCATGCACTCTCTCTCTTAAAAAAAAAAAAAATCACATGAACTATAATATACTCCCACAACGCAGTAAACCAGAAGCCAATTGCAGAGGGTTAAGAAAACATCACCGTTAAAGTTTAGAAATAAAATATTTTCAATGCTACTGTACTAAATAAAACTCAAAATTATGACTCCAGATTTTTACAAAATGACTAAAATTAAGATTCTATGTTATATCTCATGGGAAATGAAAATAGGATACTCAAAATGAAGACCTACAGTATTTTTATACCAAACAGAAATAAAAAGTAAACTGCATATGCAACTCTATAACTGAGAAAAACAAGACAAATTTAAGTAAAGGAGGAAATAATAGATATCCCAGAGGAAATCGGTAGATTATAAAAAGTACAAAGAAAAAAATGAATACAAAATATTGTACTTTTTAAAAATGAGTGATAACCTGGGCACCTGAGTGGCTCAGTTGGTTAAGCAGGGTCCTGGGAGCAAGTCTCACATCAGGCTCCCTGCTCTGTGGGGAGCCTACTTCTCCCTCTCCCTCTGCTTTCATCTCTTTCTGTCTCTTATGAATAAATAAATAAAATCTTAAAAAGTGAGTGATCACCACTGGCAATTCTAAATGAGATAAAGAAAACCCCAAGAAAACAAAATTAGGAATGAGGTAAATGATACAACAAGCAATATAAGGAGATAATATTTAAAAGAGCATATGAGGTGAAACTTATGCCAGTATTTCTCAAGGCATGGTTCTTAACCCTACAGTTTAGGACTTACCTGGAATATTAGTTGGAAATGCAGTTGATAAGACTTATCAGAGTTACTGGGTCAGAATGTTTAGAGAGTGATCCAGGAATCTAATCTCTATCAAGTAAATATTATTCACATTAAAATTTGAGAATTATTCCTCTCTACTAATAGTTAAATGTGCAAAGAATTACCTTTATTAAGAATACCTGAATCACATGCCCGTAGAATATGAAAAAATGTTGAATAAACAAATCATTAAGCACTCCAGAGCACAAAAAAGATGGAAGGCACCCAAGTCAAGTTATAAAGAGACAGATCCCTGTATCAAAGCAGGGTAAAAACAGCATACCAAACAACCCCAGAGGCCAAGTTCATTTTAGACTTTAACAAAAGAATTCTAAATTCTTTTTTTGTAGTTTTTACTTTTTTTAAAGATCTATCTATTTATTTGAGAGAGAAAACCCAAGAGTGGGGAAAGGGGCAGAGGAAGAGAGAGAATCTCAAGCATACTCCCAGCTGAGCATGGAGCCCAATGTGACCCTAAGATCATGACCTGAGCCAAAGCCAAGAGTCAGATGCTCAACCTGAACCACCCAGGTGCCCCAAGAATTCTAAATTCTTAAGAAATAAAATTCAAGAACACATTAAAGGAATTATCCACAACTAATAAAATAAAATATATCATTTCAATTTATTACATGAACATGTCAATTAAGAATTTCAACACTTCCATATATCACCATGTGGTCATCAGGACAAGTGCACTCCTTAATTTCCATCATCTATTTAATCCATCCTCCCATGCTCCTCCCCTCTGGTAACCATCAGTTTGTTCTATATAATTAAGACTTTATTTCTTGATATCTCTCTCTCTCTCTCTCTCTCTCTCTCTCTCTCTCTCCTCTCCTTTGTTCCTTTGTTTTGTTTTTTAAATTCCACATATAGGTGAAATCATATGGTATTTGTCTTTCTTTGACTGACTTACGTCACTTAGCATTATATTCTTTAGCTCCATCCACGTCATTACAAATGGCAAGATTTCATTCTTTTTTATGGTTGAGAGATATTCCACTGTATGTATACACCACATCTTCTTTATCCGTTTATCACTCAATGGACATGGGCTGCTTCCATATCTTGGCTATTGTAAATACAGGTTCTATAGGGGTACAGTATCCCATTGAATTAGTGTTTTTGTATTCCTTGGCTAAATACCTAGTAGTGCAATTGCTGGATCATAAGGTATATATTTTTAACTTTTTGAGGTACTTCCACATTGTTTTCCAGAGAGTAGCTGCAACAGTATGCATCGCCAACAGTGTATAAATATTTCCTTTTCTCCACACCCTTCCCAACACCTTTGCTTCTTGTGTTGTTAGTTTTAGCCATTTTGACAGTTATGAGGTGATACCTCATTGTAGTTTGTACTTGTATTTCCCTGATGATGAGTATTGTTGAGCATCTTTTCATGTGTGTTAGCCATCTCTAAAGTCTTACGTGGAGAAAATGTTTATTCATGCTATGCATGCCTTCTGTCCATTTCTTTTTTTTTTTTTTCTTCTGTCCATTTCTTAACTGGATTATTTGGTTTTGGAGGGTACTGAGTTTGAGAAGTTTTTTTTATATTTTAGATATTAACCCTTCATCAGATATGTCATTTAAAAATATATTCTCCCATTCTGTAGGTTGCCTTTTAGTTTTTTTGCTTGTTTCCTTCACCGTGCAGAAGCTTTCTATTTTGATGCAGTCCCAATAGTTTATCTTTGCGTTTGTTTCCCTTGCCTCAGGAGACATATCTAGAAAAAAGTTGCTATAACCAATGTCAAAGAGGTTGCCACCTGTGTTCTCCTCTAGGATTTTTATGGTTTTGGGTCTCATATGTAGGTCTTTAATTAAAGTGATCTGGTTTCATTCTTTTGCATGTTGCTGTCCAGTTTTTCAAACACCATTTGTTGAAGAGACTGTCTTTCCGATTGGGTATTCTTTCCTCCTTTTTGGAAATTAATTGGCCATATAGTTGTGGGTTTATTTTTGGGCTTTCTATTCTGCTCCATTGATCTATGTGTCTATTTTTGTGCCAGTAAAATAACATAAAAACTCACATAGGAAAAAAAAACTCACATAGGAATTAAATGAATGAGACATTGATGTATGAAAATTTTTCAAGATATATAACAAAGTATCACCTATATTTAAAAAGATAATACAGATGTTAAAATATGAAAATAGTATCATTGTATAACTGGCAAAGATTACAAAGATGATGAATGCTAAAGGCCTTCCATAACTATCCCAAACACAAGCTTAAAAGAAGGATATGATAATTCTGAAGAAGCATATCATCATAGTATAATAATCATTTTATTAGACACCAATATGAGATTTCAGCTCAGAAAGAGTCAGTGGAAAGTGCATTCTGTTTATATATATGCTGCTGCTGAGCTGCCTCCATGGTGGTTTCTCTGCTGAAATTGGTAGAGTTGGGGAATTGTTCCTCTTTCCATAGTCTCTGAGATTAATTCTCAGTCATTACTTTTTATTGAAAACAATCTTGAGTGAATTCTATTCGTAGCAACCAAAAGCATTGATGTATTCAGAAGTAGATATTAGTTTTAGTTGCAGATGACTGATACTTTAAGGAATATATCTGGAATTACTTTTCTGGTTTTGTTGGTTCTGAGGTAGTAAGATTATAATTTATACTATAAATGTATAGCCGGTTCTAGCCCAACAAATAACTCATTTATTATCTACTATGATCACCTGATATTAAGTTTCCATTGATGGCAGGACTTTGAATAATCCAATGTCCATTTCTGTAAGATAATATGATGAGCATGAAGACTATGAGATGAACCAATGGCTTCCAATTGCACTAAAATCCTACAAAAATAAAATTCAAAGCTCTGAATTTTTATTCAAGAGAGGCTCAGAAAATCAGAGATTTTCAGTTACTGTGCTAAATGAATTTCTTACCATTTGTAACCACAGGGTTGAAAAATCAAAAATATGAAATAAAAGTTAACATACAATCCTATGGCTTGACAATTTACAGCAATAGCTGAACTGCAACTTTGACAAACTTCTTATATAAATGTTAAAAATGAATAGGGCTCCAAGAGTTGGAATTGAGACTTATGAAAAATATACATAGTAAAAAGTAGTGGTTTCAACTTGAGATGTTACAGCCCAAAGGCTGCCATAGCATGTGGATGTACTTTTACTTGGAGATGCTACTGACACTTATCACTTAGGTACAGTGATTTTAAATGCTCTAAAAAAAATGTGAGAGAATCCTGTACAGAGAAGAATTGCCTCATCTAAGATGTCCATAGCATTCCATTTGAGTCATATGCTGCCTCCAGTCTGACTGAGCCTCCTGGCCTCCTGGCAGATGTAGTTGTTCTAGTCTTGCTTGAAAACTTTTTAACAGCTCTACCAAAACATTTACCTTGAAAGTGGAACCAGATTAAGTCTAGCCACATGATCAGGAAAAATATTAACAGTGGTTTAAAACAAAATAGAACTGTTTTCCCTTTCATGTAAAAGTAGTCCAGAAGTAGGTAATCAGAACTTAGAATATGTCCTTTGTATTCCCATAAAATGTGTCCCAGGCTAGCATACCAGGCTCCAACTACCTTTATATGCCCCGTCTTCAATGTACTGTCACATTGTCTTATCTAATTCTAGTTAGCAAGAGAAGAAGAAGGATGGAGAAGAGTGAACCCTTCTTTCTTTAAGAAACTTCTTGGAAGGACCATGCAGCTTCCTTATGCCTCTCATTGGCAGGACTTGATCAATTAGCAAGTTTTGCCACATAATAGCAATCTAGTATTCTCCATGCCTCTTCTCAAGTTATCCTTGATCATAGACTCTGAGATGAAAAGATTTATGCATCAAGGAAATTCAATATGTTGCTAATTAATATGAGTTAAGACTTGGAGAAAATGTGCTAGAATGGATTCCAAGGGTGCTATAGAATGGGAGAGAAATGTTGTATCTGACTGAATTTACTGATATAAGTGTATTTACCAGAAAGTTCAGATTAAATATGCTAGCTGAGTACATGGAAGTAGTTTTAACTTGCTCAATTGTTTTACTGAAATATGGACTTCATGGTAGACTAAACAGGTTTGAGATGTAAGCAATTCCTTTTTATGCTAAAGATAAAGGAATCTAAAAGTTTATGGTGGAAAAAAATTATGTAAATTTATTATGTGAAACATACTGTCATTTTGAAACTAAGAGTACTAATTTATACTGAAATTGGTACCAATAGTAATCCAAAAGATAACCTTTCACTGTAATACTGTAAAAATCTAGAAGGTTTCTAAATCTTCGATAAGTGTTTTAGTGGGTTATTTTGAGAAGAAAAGTATAGAGGTAAAATACTTGTAGAAGTCACTGATATTAAAATGGGCTCCTTAATTTCAAAGGAATAAAGGAATTTTGGACTGACCAGAAGTGGGCATCCTAGCCTTTTAAAATGTAACTTCTGTCTTGATAGTGAGGTAACTGTGAAATGAGAAAAAGGAAATATTTCTATTATCCCAAGGTGCTTGATTACTGCTCAAAGTAGGGACTGAAATGAGTTGTGTCATCTATCTGTTCAGTTATGTGAATCATGAGTGTAGAAAACCCTACCAAACTGGTGAAATGACATGTAAGAAGCTTTTTCTCATTTTTTTAATGTAATGACAAGTTTAGAAGATAGATCAGAGTGCTCTACTTCTGTGCACTGCATCTACATTTAGACAAGAAGAGGAAAGGAGAGCAGAGTATAAGATCAAATTTTTCTACCCACCATTTGCTTCAACATGGATGGAACTGGAGGGTATTATGCTGAGTGAAGTAAGTCAATCGGAGAAGGACAAACATTATATGTCCTCATTAATTTGGGGAATATAGATAATAGTGAAAGGGAATAGAAGGGAAGGGAGAAGAAATGGGTAGGAAATATCAGAAAGGGAGACAGAACATGAAGACTCCTAACTCTGGGAAATGAACTAGGGGTGGTGGAAGGGGAGGAGGGTGGGGGGTGAGGGTGAATGGGTGACAGGCACTGAGGGGGGCACTTGACGGGATGAGCACTGGGTGTTATTCTGTATGTTGGCAAATTGAACACCAATAAAAAATAAATTTATTATAAAAAAAGAGGAAAGGAGGGCAGAGTATAAGATCAAATTTTTCTTAACAACAGTTTTTTAGATTTTTTTCAGGATGTCAAGTACTCCTCAGTTACTTCTGATTCTCATTAGCTGGACTGTCACATCGTCGTAGCCGCAGAATTTGGCTAGGAATTTGAGTACAGTATCCAGCCTCTAGCAAAAAACAGCGTGGCTGAAGCTGGTTTAAATGGATATTCAGAGAGCAAACCTTCCTGCCTCAGGTGGAAAATGAAGATTGATCAAATTCCATCTCATTTGGGGACCAATGGGATCCCAGGCCCATCTTGTATTATAACTCTAATTTCTGAGAATGTAGTATAAACAGATGAAGTTAAGACTGGCATTTACAAATGAAGTAAAGGCTATTATGGGAGAGCTAGCTAAGGAAAGCCTCTTGAGCTTTCCCTTCCGACCAAAATAATAAACCAAAAACAACATCAGATCTTTGGGGGAATCACCACCAAAGATTGAAAAAAGCTGGAGTGATGATTCCTAGCATATGAACATTTAACTTGACTAGCCTATGCAGAGAGAATGCTCTTGCAGATTATATTTGATTAGCATAAGCTTAATCAGGTGGTGAATCTAATTGCAGCTGCTGTTCCAGATGGGGACTCTTTCCTGGAGCAGATCACCATAACTCCAAATACCTGTTATGTATTTCTTGATCTGCTTTTTTTTTTTTCCTTCATCTCTATCCCAGTTATCAGAAAACCCCAGAAGTTATTTGCTTTCACATGGACAGCTGCATACATCTAGCATCCTACAGCAGGGCTCTGCCAGCTTATCATAACTGAACCACAAGTTAGCACACAGGAATCTCAATTATCTCCCCATCTCCAAGGCATCATCCTGAATCTACTTAAGTGATGATATCATGCTCAGATAAAATGGTAAAATGAAAAATGCAACTCTACGTGCCTTTGTAAGGCACATGTAAGAAGGAGAAGATAAATGGCACTTGAAACTTCAGTGAAGCTAATGGCCCAGAAGCCCAAGACAACTGGGAGATCTTTTTCTTAACCCCTGCTTTTCCAAAAAGGAAAGCCTGGAACATGCAAGTAGTTTGAGAAGTGATTCAGGAAGCAGAAGCGAGAGACTAAGGAGAGTAAAACCAGAAAAGAGGGAAAGCCAATTTATTGAGTCTGTTAATACCACCTGGACCTTCTGAGTTGTGGACAACATACCTCAGAACCAACCACCTAAGAGAATGATTCCTTCATCAGCTCCATCTCCACCGGTCACTGTGTAATTCTAAGTTGTAAATGCATGAGGACCTGAAGAGATTTCCACAGGGTCCCATACCATATCATTAGAGTTGCTCCAGGATAGGAAGTAAGAAATATATAATACTGATAGTACAGTTAGACTTTCTGTGGAGGCATAAAATATGCCTCAAAATAGTCTGCTTGAGCATGTAATCTAGCATCGCATAGCCCTAATTAGTTATAAGCTACCCTGGGACATTAATTCCCTTGCACTTCCACATTGCATATGCATATTTATGCCAGGTGAGTTTTTGCAGGCTTCCCATGTCAATGCATCAAAAGCATCCAGGACTAAGATTCAAGGTCTATACAATACAACTGAAGCAAGGGCGTGTTCTCCTCAGCCGGTTCCCAGAGCAGTATCAGGAGCAAAAGTGGACCCAGAAGATATGAGGTGGTTTAATTAAAGTTTCAGATAAACCCTCTGGAAGGTATTTGCTTTGCACACCCTAACCCAAGGTAGGAGACGTAACATTTGGTAAAACTCTTTGGATTTTCAAGGTAACATAAAATACATTTAGATGTCCTGGTGCAACCTATTTACTGAATGACCCAAAGGCTGCCAGTTTTGACTGGGTCCTAAACACAAGAAGGCTCTCTGGTATGACTGGTATGACTAAACCACAGATGCAATGTTCTCGAAATACCTATGGCAGATTGTGAAGCTGAAATTAATGATTCTTACAAACCTCAGCAGGAAATTTATAGCAGATGTCTCTAAAGTTTGGAAGTAAATAGTTTCCTCTTGAGAGACAGCTTTTGCTGCTTCTGAACTCCAATAAAAACTGAATGCCTAATTCCAGGAGTAAAGGCAACCTTAAGTCTGAGCAGCTTTTGGTCAATTGACTATTATCTGATCAAGTCATAAAAAGGGTGTCAACAGAACCATACTAAGTGGATTTCATGTATAGGAGACTGAGAGCAGGTAGGTGCAAACTAACTTCCAAAAGCAAGTTTCTGCTACAAATGCTGTGCCCACACTTCCACTGCCATACCTACCTCAACCCTTGGCTCAATCTCATGAAATTCCCTATAATCAGATCCCTCAGAAGAAAACATTTGAGCTGGTTTTACAGATTTCCATGAGTATACATTGACACTTGTTGGAAGTATATTTCTGTGGAGAAACAATCTCATTCATGTGACCTGAAGGACATTGGAAATAGGAAATTCTCACCCTAAGCAGATATTCCAACAGTTGTTCTTGTGATCCATTGATTCCTGGAAATGACTAATAGTTTGATAAATGACCAAGAACTTAGAATGACCAAGATTAGAGGAGTGGAAACAAGGATGCTTGAGGACAGGTTATGCAAATAGAATGGATCTTAAATGTAAGAGTATTTTTAGCCAGTGTGGGTATTTGATAAAAATGTCTCCACTACAAATGAAGCTCTCATAATCCAGTGAATATGATGATCTGCCCTGTGGATGTTAATCTGCCTCATTGTGCAGCCAACTCAATGATTGTTCATTAAGCTTATTAGCAAGGAGTACATGTTGGTAAGAACAGATGTTATGTGACTCAACAACATGAATTTCCCCTTTCCAAGACTCACGTGGCTACTGGTAGGATTGAATATTCAATTTGCCAGTGGCTATGTCTGACCCTGATTTTCTGTTAAGTAACAAACCCTAAAGGGATCAGCCAGCCAGGTAGTGAAATATTAATTATACAAGACATTTTTTTCATAAATGAGGTAGCAATTTGTCCTCACTGGAATAACACTTCTTATTAATTTGATTTTTTTCTCAGCTTGCGTTTTTTCACTTAATTCCATATCAAACAATATAATATCCCGTGCAACATTTTTTGTGACCCAGGAACTTATTTTTCAGCAAAACAAGTAACTAATCTTCTACCTTTAACATATTTTTTTTCTTATTTCACTGCTTTCAATGTTCAAATTTTATTCTCTCCCTAGGAAACATCTTTGCTATCTCTTTAAGAGATATTTTCTGAAACTCAATATGTTGTTTAACAAAACACAGATACGATAAAGCACAGAACATGTTAAAATATATGTTAGATTTCCTTGGTCCATTGAAAATTTATCTTTACAAATGTAATGAAATGTACAATGATAAGATTGTTGGGAGTCCCTGAAAAACTTTAGCTATCTCCAAATCCCAGGGTATTGTATATTCCCCACTGAGATTCTGATACATAGTCATGAATCTCCCCAGAGGTCACAAGCATCTTTTGAATACCATGTCTTTAAGATGGTTTCTATGGTAATGTAATGGATAGAGCCACAGACGATCCAGATGCTATTAAATATGTGATTTTTTTACAGATGGCACATCAGAGACCATTAATATATATACATAGCTTCAATGTCATCTCTTAAAGAGGCAAAAATTTAGCATAGCATGATTGGTTTAAAACTCCTGCAAAATCTATAATGTTATTTTCAGAGAATGTGTATTAACCATGACTGCTAAAAAGGAAAAAAATTCAAAACTTTTCTCATGCCCATTATTTTTAAATTCACAAGTCATATTCTGTTCTCTCTTTCCAGCCCCCTTCCACCCGTGTGTGTGTGTGTGTGTGTGTGTGTGTGTGTGTGCGTATCTGTCTGTCTGCTGTCTGTCTGGATAATTGAGGGACATGGTATATCAAAGAAGGTGAAAATTGCTTATGTCATATATTGGTGAAACATACTGATCTGATTGTGCAGACCCATTATTCATATCTATCTTTTCATAAGAAAAACTTAACTATTCTTTATTCTTTTGTAATGATTTCACACTTTTATTAAACATGGCATGCCATTCATGTTCTTTAACCCTGCCTGAGCTTTATATGCTATTTCTAAAAAAAACACATGCATTTGAAGCATATACTCAAAAACAAAGTAGGCATACTCATGTTTATAATTTAAACAACTAAAAAATAAATAAAATAAAAAATAAACAACTGAATTTTATTGTTGTCCCATCACTGTTTCTTCATGGTACCAAGCACCCAATTGATTCAGTGAATTATACACTTACACATATTACACATTTACCTGAGTGGCTGGTATTACACAAACCTTTGTCAGATTATTTTATTAGTTTGTTACATTAATAGACAAAAGGAGAACTTTTATTCCCTTCAGATTTATTACTGGTTCATTAAATATATGATTATATTTCTCTTTCCCTAGGACATCCACAGAGCAACTAGGAAACCAGATCATCTTCTGAAAAGAGTCAGAACTAGAGGTGGCTGGTTGAGACGGGAGAGGAGTAGCTGGAAAGTGGGAAGAGAACCAGATTATTTTCATATATCATATTACTCAAGAAATGTATAACTAGGCCCCATTCTGTCTACTGATGCAAAGCCAATCACTGAGACGTCAGGTTTGCAACAAGGAAATGTTTATTCAAGCAGCAACTGACCAACGAGACAAGAGGACAGGCCTCAAATCTGCTTCCCTAAAGGGTGAGAGAACATTTTTTTTTTTAATTATAGGGGTTGAGATTATGTCATATTGATGAAAAGGACAGAGAAACTTATAACTATTCAGGAGGAAAGATGGAACATGTGCACGGAGCAAACATGTATGTAACATACATCCCACATTCACTTCGGTGCGGAGACCTAATGTCTGAACAGGGTAAAATTCAGACCCTGAAGTTAAGAAGTTATCTTAGGACAAGGATAAGGGGCTATGGATAAGGGGCATGCTCCAAGAGCTGGTACAAACTGGATGGGGTCGTGAGTTTATTATCTTGCTTGTTTACAGTCTGGAACCATATCAATTTACTTTGAGTCCAGGCTTCTGTAGAAACAGCTAGTGGATTTGTTAGTGGGGTCTGAAACAACACAATAGCTGATTAGGGGGAAACACTTCTCTGAAAAGTAAGCTTTAAATTTTCAGCTAGTTTCAACCTCATTAGCCATATGGGGCACAGTTTCATTTCCACTTCTTGAAAAATAAAGCAAATGGACTACTGAATGGTAGTCAACAAAGAGAATGTCTATCCATTATATCACATGTGACTTTGACTTAAGAGTTACAAGACCCTTAGGTGATCCTCAGTGAAGAAGTTTGCCAAACTTCCACTCAAATGTTTCTATGACTATAATTTTATGACTATTTTCATACCAAAATCATGTGTTATTGAAGATTCAACAGCACTCTAAAATTTAATTATTGGAAACAGTTTTATTATTATTAAGAGTAATAAATCTATAAATACATAATTTTGCCTTAGACAAAAACTTCTCAAGGTCTATTAAGTGATAGTAAAGGTGCCAGAGTAAACAGGTTAGGTAAAATCCCTGCTTTCATTTTAATTTAGAGAGACAACCAAACTTCAAATAGATAACCATATACATTTATCTTAATAAAGGATACTATGGTTACTCTTTTATTTCTGACTTTACTTGAGTCTTCTCTCCTTTTTTTCTTAGTTAGCCTAAGGGTTTGTTGGTTTTGCTTCTCCTTCAAAGAAACAACTCTTAGTTTCACTGAATTTTTCTATTGCTTCTCTGTTCTCTATTTCTTTCATTTCTTCTCTGATTTTTATTATTTATTTTGCTAACTTTGGTTTTATTTTGTTCTTTTTCTAGTTCCTTGAAGTGTAAAATTCGATTGCATATTTGAGATTTTTAAAATGTACATGTTTATCACTATAAACTTAATACTCTTAGTACTGCTTTTGTTTCATCCTGTAAGTTTTAATAAGTTGTATTTTCATTTTTGTTTGTTTCCAAATATTTTTAAAATTTTGTGGGGGGATTTCTTCTCTAATCCAATGGTTGTTCAAGAATGTGTTGTTTAGTTTCCATATGTTTCTGAATTTTCCCATTTTCTTTCTGTTATTGATTTCTAGTTTCCTTCCACTGTGATCTGAGAAGATACTTGGTATTATCTCAAACTTCTTGAAATTTTTAGGATTTGTTTTGTAACCTAACATGTGATTTATTTCTAAATAGTGATTTTGTTCAATTCCTTTCTCTTTACTTTTTTATACCTTACTATAGGTTTGTGCGTGTATGTGGTTACAATGATGATATGGAAATTAAAAGAATCATAAATAACTACTGTAAATAATTATATACCAACAAATTAGATAACTTAGGAAATCAGATCAGTGTCTAGAGATATACAACCTACCAAGAATGAATCAAGAACACTCTGTGTGTGTTTGAGAAGAATGTGTGTTCTGTAACTAGAAAGTTCTATATATATCTTTATGTCCATTTGGTCTATAGTATCGTTCAGTTGTTTCCTTATTGGTTTTCTGACTAGATGTTCTATTTTTAGGGGATATTGAAGTCCCCTCTATATTTATATTCCTGTCAATTTTCTCCCTTCAGATTTGTTATATTTGTTTTATATATTTAGAAGCTCTGATGTTGGGTTATATGTAACTGTTATACCTTCTTATTGAATTGACACTTTTTATAATTATATAGTGATCTTCTTTGGCTCTACTAGTAGTTTTTGAATTATCAGCCTATTTTGTCTAATATGAGTATTGCCAACTGCTCCCTTTTTGTTAATACCAAAGATATTTGCAAGAAATATCTTTTCTATCCCCCCACATCCAGTCTATGGGTGTCTTCACATCTAAAGTGAGTCTCTAGTAAACAGTATATCACTGGATATTGTTTTTGCTTTTGTTTTTTTTTTTTAAATCCATTCAACCAGTCTTTGCCTTTTAATTGGGGAATTTAATCCATTTATATTTAAAGCAATTATCAATATGTAAGGACTTATAATTCCCATTTTGTTAATTGTTCTGTCTGTTATATAGGAGTTTTTTGTTCCTGTCTTCCTCTCTTGATGCCATCTTTTGTTATTTGATGGGATTTTTTAATTTTATTTTTTTTAATATTTTATTTACTTATTTGAGAAAGCTAGAGAGAGAGATAGTGAGAAAGAGCACAAATGGGGAGGAAAGGGAGAAGCAGGCTTTCTGCTAAGCAGGGAACCTGATGCAGGGCTTAATTCCAGGACCCCAAGATCATGACTCAAGCTGAAGGCAGACACTTAACTGACTGAGCCACCCAGGTGCCCCTGCTGGGTTTTCTAAATAGTGATTTTATTCGATTCCTTTCTCTTTACTTTTTTATACCTTACTATAGGTTTGTGCATGTATGTGGTTACCATGATGATATGGAAATTAAAAGAATCATAAATAACTACTGTGAATAATTATATACCAACAGATTAGATAACTTAGGAAATCAGACCAGTTTCTAGAGATATACAACCTACCAAGACTGAATCAAGAAGAAATAGTAAACGGCAGCCCTGGTGACTCAGTAGTTTGGCGCCACCTTCAGCCCAGGGTGTGATCCTGGAGACCCGGGATCCAGTCCCACCTCCGGCTCCCTGCATGGAGCCTTCTTCTCCCTCTGCCTGTGTCTCTGCCTCTCTCTCTGTATGTGCCTCTCATGAATAAATAAATAAGATCTTTAAAAAAAAGAAGAAGAAATAATAAGCCTGAACAGATCAATAACAAACAAGGAAATTGAATTAGCAATCAATAATCTTTCCACAAAAAAAATAAATAAATCCCAGGACCAGATGGCTTCACGGGTGAATTCCCCCCAAAAATACCAATAAGAACTAATACCAACCCTTTCTAGACTCTTTCAAAAAAACAAAAGAAGAGGAAACTCATTTCATAAGGCAGGGATCACCTGATTCCAAAGCCAGACAAGATAACACAAGAAAACTATATGCCAATAGCCCTGATGAACATGGATGCAAAAATTCTCAAAAAAAACTAACCTGTTGAATTCAACTAAACATTTAAATGATGATACATCATGATCAAGTGGGGTTTATCCCTGGAAGACAAGACTGGTTCAATGTACACAAATCAATACATTTGATATACTATGTGAACAGAATGCAAGACAAAAATTACATGACCATCTCTATGCACAGGAAGAACTTGACAAAATTCACAGAATAAGAACTCTCAACAAAATAAATACATAAGGAACATACCTCAACATAAGAAAGGCTACATACGAACACCCACAGCTAACATCATAATCAGTGGGGAAAAACTGAAAGCTTTTCTGCTAAGATCCAGACCAAGGCAAGATGACCACTCTAACTATTAAACATAGTATTGGAAATCATTTCCAGAGGAATTAGATCAAAAAAGGAAATGAAAAATGAAAAGTAATTCTAAATGGAAGAGAAGTAAAATTATTTCCATATGACATAATTATATACATAGAAAAACCAAAAGACTACACACATACATATGCACTGAAGGTGTGCGCACACACACACACACACACAAACCCCTATTAGAACTAATAAATGAATACAGCAAAGCTGCAGGATACAAAAATCAGGCATTAGTATCTAACTAACAACAAACAATTTGAAAAGGAAGCTAAGAAAACTATTGCATTCACATTAGTAACAAAAGGAAAAATACTTAAAAATTAAACAAAGAGATGAAAAACTTGTATATTGAAAATTGTGAAGCATTATTGAAGGAAAGGTAGAAAGGCACAAATAAATGGAAAAGCATCCATGCTCCTGAAGTGGAAGAATTAATTATATTAAAGAAGAATTAATTATATTAAAAATAGCTGTGACACCCAAAAACAATCTACAAATTCAATGCAATCCCTATCAAAATTCCAATGATATTTCTTCATGCAAATAAACAGAAAAAAAGCAATCTTAAAATTGATAAAGAATCACAAAAGACCCCAGATAATCAAGGCAACTGGGAACTAGAACACAGTTGGCGGCATCACGCTTCTGACTTCAAACAACAGTTGAGGGCAGCCCGGGTGGCTCAGTGGTTTAATGCCGCCTTCAGCCCCTCCTGCCTTAAGCCTCCAGCCCTTCTGCATGATTCTGGAGTCCCAGGATTGAGTCCCACGTCAAGCTCCCTACATGGAGCCTGCTTCTCCCTGTGCCTGTGTCTCTGCCTCTCTCTCCTCTCTGTGTATTCTCATGAATAAATAAATAAAATCTTTAAAAAACAACAACAACAGTTGACCCTTGAATAAAGTGGGGGTTAGGGTTGCTGACCCCTCGAACAGTCAAAAATCCATATATAAATTTTGAGTCCCCCAAAAGTTAACTCTTAATAGCCTACTCTTGACTGAAAGCCTTACCAAAAACATAGTCAATTAACACATACTTTGCATGGGATATGTATTATATACTATATTCTTATAATAAAGTAAGCTAGAGAAAATGTTATGAAAATCATAAAGAAGAGAAAATTACACTTATAGTATTGTATTTAAGGGGAAAAAATCTGTTTTTAAGAAGACCTGTCTAGTTCAAATCCATGTTGTTCAAGAGCCAACTGTATACTATATACTATTATATACTGTAATAATCAAAATAGCAAGATACTGGCATGAAAATAGACATATAAACCAATGAAACAGAATAGAGAACTCATACATAAACCCACACATCTATGGTTAAATTGATCATCAGCAAAGGTGCCAAGAACACACAGTGGGAAAAGCATGGTCTTTTAACAAATGGTCTTGGGGAAACTGGGTATCTACATGCAAATTAATTAAATTGGGTCCCTATGTCACACCATATACAAAAAATAACTCAAATGGATTGAAGACTTAAATAGAAGATCTATAAAAGTCCTAGAAGAAAATGAAACATTGGCCTTGGACATCATTTTTTTAATATGACACCAAAACATAGACAACAAAAACAAAAATAGATTGGCCTTGACATTGGCCTTGGAAATCATTTTTTTTAATATGACACCAAAACATAGACAACAAGAACAAAAATAGATAAGTTTGATTACATCAAACTAAAAAGCTTCTGCAGAGCAAAGAAACAACAAAATTAAAAGCAACCTATGGAATGGGAGAAAATATTTTCAAACCATGTATCTAATAAGGAGTCAATATTCAAAATATATGAGGAATTTATACAATTCAATTCCTCAAATAAAAATAACCTAAGTGGGGATCCCTGGGTGGCACAGCGGTTTGGCGCCTGCCTTTGGCCCAGGGCACGATCCTGGAGACCCGGAATCGAATCCCACATCGGGCTCCCGGTGCATGGAGCCTGCTTCTCCCTCTGCCTGTGTCTCTGCTTCTCTCTCTCTCTCTCTCTGTGACTATCATAAATAAATAAAAATTTTTAAAAAAAGAATTTAAAAATACGTTGTAACAAGATTGAAGAAATAAAAAGGGAGTAAAATATACTTAAAAAAAATAACCTAAGTAAAAAATGGACAAAAGACCCAAATAGACATTTCCCAAAAGGTAAAATTGAAAAGATTAAGTTGTATATGAAAAGGTATTCAATGTCTCTAATCAGAGAAATGCAAATCTAAACCACAACGAAATACCACCTTACACCGGTCAGGATGGTAATCAAACAGACAAAAATAAGAAGTGTCGGAGAGAACATGTAGAAACAGAAAACCTTGTACACTGCTGGTATGGTAGGAATGTAAATCAAAACAGCCGCCATGGAAAACAGTGTGGAGACTCCTCAAATAATTAAAAATAGATCTACTATATGATGCAGCAACCCTATTTCTGGGTATATATCTAATGGAAATGAAGTCACTCTTGAAAACATACATACATTTTTATGTCCATTACAACATTATTCACTATATGAAACAAATATAAAAACAACCTAAGCATCTGTCTATGGATGATTGGATAAAGAAAAAGCAGTATATATTTGTTCAGCTTTTAAAGTGAGGGAAATCCTGCCATTCGCTGCAACATGGATGGGGTTAGACAATGGGGTTAGACGACATTAGGATGAGCAGAATAAGTCAGACACAAAGAGAAATACTGCATGACCTCACTTACATATAAAATCTAAAATAGCTGAATTCTTAGAAACAGAGTAAACTGGTCATTTCCAGGGGCTGGGATTAAAAGCAAATGGAGTAATACTGGTCAAAATTTACAAAGCTCCAGTTATGTAAGATGATTAAGTTATAGATATCTAATGTACAACCAACCTGGTGAGGATAGTTAACAATATGTTATTGCATACTTGAAATTTGGGAAGAGGGTAGACCTTAAGCCTTCACACACACCCAGACATATACTGGTTAACTATGTAGAGATAATGGATATGATATTTACATAATATGTCATGAATAGTGATTTTTTTCACAATGCATACATATATCAAAACATCAAGTTGTACACTTTAAATATACAAAATTTTTACATACCAAAGATAGCTCTAGAAAGCCATTTTTTTAAAAACTCAGAATTCTAAGAAAGGTTTATTGGTAAGCCAAAAGGAAAGATACACTATAGAAGAAAATAAAGCAAGGAGTTAATGTGTGACATAGTCTTTAGTATAAAGGCAATCTGTAGTTTAGAGTCCATATTTATTGCAATTATAAATTTCATAAAAAGCTCTGCATTTATTGTAATACTACTTTTCTATTGAATGATAAAATTACTTTGTCACCTTAAGAAAGTAACGTATGAAGTTTATATATTTCAGTGTCTTTAGTTTAGCAAATTCCTAATATGTTACCAAAATACCAAGACTCAATGTAAATTGGACAAGTATCTGATCTACTGCTCTTTTTAAAACTGTGCTCTTTCACCCCAGGCTGAATTCAATTTGCCATTAATTGCATTCTGTCGACCTTTGAATTGGATCAGGTAGCCTTTATTTGGTGAGCCAGTATGCTATTTTGTGATTCTGTGCACTATTTACTACTTGTACTTTCCACCCTAAAGGCAACTGCAGTTTCGGGAATGAGTTGACATATCAATTAGTTTGTAATCAGTGTATAAAATCCTTTGAGTATTTGAGGCCAGCTTCTGTTCTTACTTAGCCAGTCAGTAGAAAGCCCACCTGAAAAACAGATCCATATGGCACAAAACAAAATGAGAATCTTGACCTCATTGTAAACTGGAAAATAGCCGTTGTCTCCAGGCTAGACCCTTCTGACTAAATGTCTTCCACACAGAAAGCATCCACAGTACCTCCCGCCAACAAGCCTGGAAGTGGAAGTGCTGATGCATCCAAGGAAAGACCACGCAATCTCTGCTTATAGGTATGTGGCATATGTATTCTGGCCCAGGAATTGCCAAGCAAAGAACTCATCACCACCCAAATCAGAGGTTAAGCTTGGCAAAGATATTCAGTTTATCAGATTTAATTTGGTGATATAGGTGTTTTGTGATGTTCTGTGTTTTGTGATGTTCTGATCCAGTTTTGAGGCTCTGGCTGGAGGGCAGTCAGTTCTTCTTGGGCAACCTTTAATTCCAATCCAACCACATCCCTTATGAGTTTCTCATACTCTGAGCCACACTACACAGCCACCCTAATTGCCCTAGAAGCAGGTACCAGACAACCAAAGACAATCCTTTTGCCCCCAGAGCCCACTGAAATTATGCAAATTAGCCAATCCTAACCCTGCTTACCCTTCCTCACCCTTTCCTTTCCACAGAAAGCATAAAGGTGCTAACTAGCCCATAGTTTCTTCCACCCTAGTGCTGCATGACCCACCCTTGCTTTCCCTGAGGGGCCCTGTGTGGTATGCTGTGTTCTCCCCAGGAAGCTGACTAACAAAATTATAAAATTATAAAATTCCAGTTTCTTATTCTTGTGCTGCATCTGATTTCATTCAGATGAAATGTATGTTCATGGTTCAAACTATCCCTCACCTTCTCAAAGAGAAGAGAAATGTGTGGAAAAGGGAAATGAATTGCCTGGGGTCTGAGTTCTTGACAGAGGAGGGTCTAAAATTCAGGTTTCTGATCACAATCTCATCATCCACAGTTCCTTTTTTTAAACTGCCATGAAAAGCTGAGATTACCAGATAATAATAATGTGTAGTACTATCCTTGATATACAGAGTAATTGATGCAGGCAGGCTAGGTCTAAGGACCCAAAGGGTGTCCCACGGCACCAGCCAAGAGGGTTCTTCACTACAATCAGGGTGGAAATCAAACACAAACCCGCAGGAAGTGAGAGCAGTTCATCAAAGATATAGAGAAAGCAGATATAGATGGAGCATCCAGGAGACTCCAAAGATAAAAAGAGCAGCTTGCCTTTGTTTGGGATCTGAAGGTTAGACTGAGGAGTGTGGTCTGGTGTACATGTGCTCTCACATCCAGGAGTTTGTTATCACGATGGCAACGGCCTAGCTGTCTCTTATAAGTCAATTATTCCTTGGAACCAGGGGGTCTTGGCGTCAAGATGTCTAGTGCTGGTGGTCTGGAATATGCATATGATAGATTCGTCTGATCACTCTCACCTGAGCCTTCCTTAAATGTTATCTGTTGTGCTGGAAGACTCTGCAGAAATCATTAACTCCTTGTCCTTTACATGGAAGACATCTATGAGGTGTATGGCAAGTGGGGGTGTGGGTCCTAGCAAGAATAGAAGCAGGAAATGAAGTAAAAGCAGATTTTTTATGGAGTCCTTCAGTCTCTCTGTCTCCCAATTACTAGAACTTGCTACTATGTTTGGCACTGAACATACCCAACAGCTCCTCAGGGTGTTTATTCTAAAACTCAATTTGCGCTTGTGAAAACAGGGACTCAGAAAGAGGAGGTGGCTAACACCACACAGCTGCTTTCTCCTTCATAGTATAAGAAGCCATTCCCGGTCACAATTCAAATACTGAAGATTCCAAGGCAGTCCAATAGCCACCACCTTCCTTGAATGACATGAAGCTCATTAAAAACAAAGACTCGTCTTCCTACACTGGCGGAAGAGGGAAAATCAAGGCAAGGAGGAGATAAATGATAGTTGTGAATTATTTAATTTAAATTAACTCACAGAGGCAAATAGCATAATCTTAAATGAGAATATGTACTTTCTATCCCTCCCTCTTTTCCTTCATTTACACATAGTCTATGCCCTGTCTTCTTTTCATATTTATTGAATTCATATGATGTGCTACACACTAGTCCTAAGGATTTTGCTTAAAATCCTCCCAACAATCCAATGAGATATTATAATTAATCTATTCTACAGTTGAGGAAACAGAGGCACTCAGCTACTAAGTTAAGCAGTATGGCACCAGAGCCTGCTCTTTTAGCCACTTTATTAAATTTCTTCTCTCATATGATACATGCTTATAAATCTACTATACCTATGCATTTCCCGCAGTGACAATACCTAAATGAAATATTAAGGAAAATCTAGAAATTATATACAATTCCACTACATCTGTCCACAGGGTCTTTTCTATAATATCCCCAAGCTTTATTTCTACTCTCTGAGTCAAGAGAGATAAAAGGCTATTCCTGAGCTGTTGTTAATAGAATCTGAGCTATGACTGAAGTTGAAACCCAGGGTTTTTCTGGAGAACCAGATTCTCCAGATATCTGAGGAAGGAGACTATCTTTGGAAGAATATACTTTCTCTACTGTGATTCTGGAAGAACTATATTGCGCATTCCAAAGCTAAGAATAAAATCAAGCTGTATATATCTGTGCAGGTTGGATTGTAGCACATTTGTGGATACTTGACTTTTCATAGAGAACTTAAGGAAGATTTAGGGAGGAAAGTGTGTGGTATCATGGAAAGAGAGCTGGCATGGGAATCAGGAGCCAGTTTGGGCTGTGTCCACTTAGTTTTATTCCTTCAGTTTCACTTAGTAGGCTGCAGTTCTCTCCCTCTGGGTATTTAGATTGTTAGGGCACAGTAAATTATGCCTTACCCTTCCAGAGCTCTGGAAGACTGAAAGGCAGAGAATCCACCAGGGGACCTAATAGCTATAGGTATTAGGTATCTCTATGGCCTAGAGAATAAGTGGAATCATGCCAGAGAAGGAAACCAGGTGATGAATATCAGGAAGAAGGGATATTCTCTCAAGCAACATCAAAGAGGCTTTCCAGGCATTATTGCTTTGACCCAGCTGGATGCAATGCCCAATCAATTAAGTGTGGCTCTTCTCATGAGGGTATCTCTTCTATAAATGCTCTTACTTCTCCCCTCTACAGCTTTTACCCCTTTGCAGGGGCTTTATAGGAGTACCTTAATATAAATAAAAGTCCTCTGCACCAATAAAAAGAAAGCAGTTTTCTGCAAAAATACTTTAGCTCCTCCTACACTCAGATACCTCTTCAGGGCAGGAGTCAACCAATGACAGCTCACAAACTAAACCAACCTGCTACTTACTTTGGTGAATAAAAAATTGGGGGAACACCGATGTACCTATTTGTTTACCAATTGCCTGTTTCTTTTTTTCTTAAGATTGTGTTTACTTTTTCATAAGAGACAGAGAAAGAGAGGCAGAGACATAGAGGAAGAAGCAGGGGCTCTGCTGGGGGCCTGATGAAGATTTGATCCCAGGACCCCAGGATCATGACCTGAGCCAAAGGCAGACACTCAACCACTGAGCCACCCAGGTGCCCCTCAATTGCCTCTTTCAACAGCAGAGTTGAGAAGTCAAGACAGAAATGCATAGTCCACAAAGCAAAAGTACTTACTCCCTGGCTTGTTTTTGTTTGTTTGTTTGTTTTTGTTTTTGTTTTTTTTGTTTTGTTTTGTTTTCAGAAAAAGTTTGCAGACCAGAGCATCAGGGAATTTTTTTTTTTTTAAGATCTTATTTATTCATGAGAGACACAGAGAGACAAAGAAGCAGAGACACAGGCAGAGGGAGAAGCAGGTTCCATGCAGGGAGCCCGATGTGGGATTCCATCCCGGGTCTCCAGGATCACACCCCAGGCTGAAGGCAGCACTAAACTGCTGAGCCACCAGGGCTGCCCAGCTTCAGGGAATCTTAAAGGTAACTCTAGCTCAGAAAACACCTGCATTCCCTGTCTTCCCGAACTGTAGAGGTGCCAATGTTGTCAGGGGCATCCCTTCAATATTTATTCCCTCATATTCGAAGGGTATCTTCAAGATCAAATAGGCCCCAAGGGAATTTATGTTCTTTCTACTACATCAGGCTTCTAACAGCCATGTCACCTGATTATCCTCCCTGCAGTATGCACAGGGCACCCACATCTCCAAGATCACCTCCACACTGGCAAGGGATGCAGGGATGGGACTTACAGGAAAGCAGGTAATCACAAAAATATCCCACGTGAGCCCCATGTAGCACAAAAAATGAAATGATATGAAATACATACAAATAGAGCATATAAGAAAATACTACAGTGCATCACAATTATTAGCATATACACACTTCTCTATATCCTTGTATACATATTGTATAAACTTTGCATATATGCAAATGTATAATATGCAAATACAATATGTATACAATATTATATAACATATATGTTATACAAGGATATAGAGAAGTGTGTATATGCTAATAATTGTGATGCACTGTAGTATTTTCTTATATGCTCTATTTGTATGTATTTCATATCATTATATATATATAAATGAACCATAATATAAAATAAATTTCTTTCTGTGGGTTACCATCAAAAATATTTGTAAATTACTGTTCAGGTGTCTTTCCTCTTCTTCCCACCCCATCATTAAGAATTCTTCTATTAGTACACGACTGCATTTGGAGTTGTATCAGATATGTCTTTAAGAATCCAGATAGTTTTTGAAAACCAAAATTGCCCTCTAAGATTGCTTTGCTTGTTCTTTTCTTAATTGTTTCTTTAGATCAATTTAGTTGGACAATTGTTATCTCATTTCTTGGCCCAAACACAAAAGGAAACTTTTATGTTGTGAAATAAAATGCCACTTCAGCACTAGAAACTTAATTACTAATTAATGCCCTTATTTATATCTGTAAATTGATCATTTAAAGTCTATCTTACTGTAACTCTGGAAATAAAAATTGTTTTAACATTTATAACTTTCTGTAATTCATAGTGCACAGGTTATCTAGATCATTGTTTTTAAGCATCTCAGTAAATTGTTCTTTGAAATTGAAGTAGCATATTTGAGGGAAAAAAAATTAAACAAATAAAATTCCTTGAGAATGAAAAAAAAGCATTGTTTCTACTGAAGTGAAAATCTGCTCTCACTCAGCTGCTATAGACATTGGCAATGACAATTTCAGTCAAGTGAACTTCATTACATTCTGATGAAATGATAATTCGTGGTTCATGAGGCACTGCAACTTAGACCCTATCTTTTACCAAGACCTTTCATCATTTGCTCCTATAACTACCAATAACTACCAATTAACTAATTAACTAATTAACTTGGTAGAACTATGTATTCCTTACTTTGCCAATAACATAATGGCTTTTCTGTCAATTAAGAATCTCAAATTTTTTCCAAGTACAAAATAATCATGACTTTTCTCTTTATATTGTTAGGACCCACATATGAAATTCATCAGTGGCAGTATCTTATCCTCTTGGATGTAACTTGAAGTCAATGACAACTGAGGTCCCTTTTAGTTTGAGAAGTCCTTACTTTGGCCCATAAGACACTGTGTGATCTGGCTCTGCCTATATCTCTGTCTGCCTGCTCCAGTCACACAGGTTGACCACCATCTCCAAAAGGGATCAAGCTGTTCCCTGTTGAGGCCTATGTTCTTCCATTCATCTGGAGCATTTTTTTCTCTGCTCTCATTTGCTAGCTCCTACAGACTTCACCTAAAACCCACTTCAAGGAGATTTCCCCAATAATGCCCCATCCTACTCCCTATCATAACACTGTGTTCATTACTTTTCTTCCATGTGTGTCCCAATATGGTTTTGTCTCTCATTTAATTTTGTCTCATCAAAATATAAATTCCATAAGGACAAGACACTTTCTGTCCATTTTATCCTTTATATTTTCACCAGATGGCACAGTTTCTAGTACATAGACTTTCAATACATTTTTGTTTAAATAAGTGATTGAAGGAATCATTGAAATCTTTCGAGTTAACTCAATTTGTCAAACTCTTGAAAAATAATGTTAAAAGTATTATTTCTCTCATGCCTGTCTCCTGCTTTCAGATCTAGATTGGATGCTTTGTATTTAGCCACACTGTAAGGAAAGGATTTTGCAATTGTCTCTCTATCCTATGACACCCAATGATTCAATGTCAAATCAAGAGCAGGGGATTTCCCCATTCATTTCTGGTTTATCACGTCTCTGATTTTCTCCTTTTTTTTTTTACTCACTTTGAACATGAGTCATTATCCTATTAATCCATTTATTCATATATTTGGTGAGCTTTTGCTACATGCTGAACACTATTCTAAAGGCAAGACCTAGAGCAGTTAAGAAAACAGACAAAATCTCTGCCTCTATGAAGCTCCACTCATATAAATTCCTACACATAAACTTACTTGAAGAGTAAGAGTACAGTTAATTTGCCTTTATTTCCCTCAAAGTATCTAGCATGTTGGCTTACACATAATGAGTGACTAAGAAATACTTTCTAATATAAAATAACAAAATGTAATAAAACAAAATCTAGACAATGCTAATCCTATAGAAAGTGATCAGACACCCTCAAGTAGGGCTTAGAGGGCCATGGCTCAGAGAACAAATAGGATATTATCTTTGACTTTTTCCATTACTACCTTACTTGAATTCACCCTTTTCTAACTCAGAAATACTACACATCTAATCAGGTACAGGACCCCTGTGCATTCTGCTTCCACTGTGCTTTCTTTCTCTGTTCTCACTGCCACTACCCAAATTCTAGACTTTTTTGGCTCATTCTCAATCTCAATAACAATAACATCCATTTGCCCAATTCTTTCTCCTTCTAACCCATCTTATACAATGTTGTCAGATTGATGTTTCTAAGTCTTATTGTTAATCATTTCAGTAATTTTACCAAAAGTCTCTGTATCTTTCCAATGCTCATCAAATTACATGCACACCTAATTCTGCTGGTCAACAATCCCTATAGTATACTCTGAAATGATTTTTTAAAATTTGCATTCATTTATTTTACTTTAAATTATTGATAACCCAACAAATAGAACTATATTCGCCAAGCTTCTTGTAACTGACTTTCTATAACACACATTCAAATACACATAAACATTTTTAAAAACCTATTAAAGAGGGGTGCCTAGGTGGCTCAGTTGGTTAAGCGTCTACCAACTCAGGTCAAGTTCCCAGAGTCCTGGAGTTGAGACTTGAGTAGGTCTCCTGGCTCAGGGGGAGCCTGCTTCTCGCTCTCCCTCTGCCCTTCCCCCTGCTTGTGCTCTTTCTCATGTGCAGTCTCTCTCAAATAAATAAATAAATAAATAAATAAATAAATAAATACATAAAATCTTTAATAAAAAAATCCCTATTGAAGAACAGTGACTGTTCATTAAGGAAATAGACACCCAATAGACACCCATGTCCCATTATGAAGTTTATATTCTAGATCCATGTACTGCTACCTGTGTGGTCTTTAACAAGTTACCTAATCTTTCTGGGCCTAAATTTCCTCCTCCATAGCAGAAGATGACAATGCCTGCCTCATCAAGTTGTTATAAAGATGAAATGAATTAATATATGCCAAGCTCCTAGAATAGTGACTGGCACAAAATATACTCTCAAAAAAAGCAATACCTACTCTCAGAATTCTACTAATTTCTCAGGACTATGAAGTCTCTTTAAATCCCCTAGATGGATTTGATTTTTCTTTCCTTTGGACATTTTCTAGTATTTTGTTGACCATCTTTTGCCATTTGATATATGCTATCACATTTTTTTAAAGATTTTATTTATTCATGAGAGACACAAAGAGAGAGGAAGAGAGATAGGCAAAGGGAGATGCAGGCTCCCATCAGGGAACACGATGTGGGACTTGATCCCAGGAACCCTGGGATCATGACCTGAGCTGAAGGCAGAGGCTCAACCACTGAGCCACCCAGGTGCCCCATTCTCTCACATTTTTGAGATACTTGTAAGTATATTTTATTTCCTTCAATTAAAAGGATAAACCACTTAAAAGCAGAGCATCTGTATACATAGTTTACATACAGTGTCTAAAATTAGTGGCTGGTACACACTTGAAGATTAAAACAATTTTTAATGAAGTATTTTCATAAGCATGTAACTTGTTTAAAAACATTTGGTGTTCTACACTGTATCTACAAATGTTTTATTCTTTATATATATCTACAAATGCTTTAGATCAGTCGTCATCAAAGTTTGGATTAGGGATCTTTAAAATAAAACTATTTGCATAATCTATAATACTAAGAAATTTGCCTTTTTCATTATCATTCTCTCAAAGGTATACTCTGGAGTTTCACAGAAGCTTAATGTCATGTAATAATGTGATAATGTAATAGATTGAAGGGAGAAGTAGATATAAGAACTCATCTGTCTTTTTTAAAACCAAACACTTTAAGAAGGCTTTATATCTTTTGAAAAACCACTGTTCAGGTCAGAACAAAGTTCTATTATCTGGCTAATTCGCAGACTTGAAAACCCATCCTCTGGTAATTACCATCGACAAAACAAGTCCTGAAGACAAAGCTGAGCGGAGGGAGTAGCACATGGAGAATTTATTTCAGTGTTAGTAAGAAGTAGAGAGAAAGGGACATGTGAAAGAAAAAAAATGTGGAAAATAATCGGTACCATTTCAAAATGCTTTGCTGATTTTCAGGTTTTCTATCACTAGGTCACTTTAACTCTAGAATTCTCTAAGGCATTGTGCACAATGCCAATGGAGTGAATTTGAAATCAGAAGATATAAGTTTGAATCTTGGCTCTGTTTATTTCAAGTCCTTTAGGGTCTCATTCTCTACCTCTTATTGGTAATTGAAGATAATAATAACTACTTCCACTTATAGATTATTTACTCCCTAGTAAATGCTTTAGTCTTCATTTAATTGTTAAAACACAACAAAAAATAAGATATGAATTACTTAGTATTCTCAATTTACAGATAAGAAAATTTAGTTTTATAAAGACAAAGTTATGTGTCATGGTACACAGAAGATAAGTGGGCAGATTTAAATCCAGATAGTATAACTCAAAAGTTCTTATTCTTAAACAGCTTATTATAAAAGTAAGTGAAGTTATTTGTGAGAAAGTACTTTGTAAGCTGTAAAAAGTTGCTTGAAGTGATCATTATTATGGCTTTAAACATTTTGTTTCTTTTTTTTTTAATTTTTATTTACTTATGATAGGCACACAGTGAGAGAGAGAGAGGCAAAGACACAGGCAGAGGGAGAAGCAGGCTCCATGCACCGGGAGCCCGACGTGGGATTCGATCCCGGGTCTCCAGGATAGCGCCCTGGGCCAAAGGCAGGCGCTAAACCGCTACGCCACCCAGGGATCCCAAACATTTTGTTTCGTTTTTGTGATTTTATTTCTTTTCAGAATATAAATTTATTAATATTTTGCTAGCAATTTTTATTAAGAAATAAGTTGTATGGCATGTAAAGGATTTTGAGATATCCTCCAGAAAAAGAAAGGAAACCTTTTTGTGGGAGTGAGATTACTCCTGAGTTTCTCAAAGTTATTTCATAATGGAAAACTTTTTCCATAACATTAATCTCCATATCAAATCATTAGCATACTGAAGAATACACATGCTGACCTAAGCATTTCCCCATGTTATTAAAAACACTCATATACACTGTTTGTAATGGACGCACACCTTTCCTCAAATGGATATAACATGATTAGCGTAGTCATCCCCCTCTAATGGAATAGAATTTGTTCCCAATTTCAGCTTCTATAAATAATGCTAAGATGAACATTTTTGAGCAGTTTTCCTCTGTATGAGACATAAATTCTTCTAATAGTTTTTCAGCTCAATGTCAGACTGATTTGTAGCGGTAGATGAGAGTGCTCATTGCACTATGTCCTTCCTTGCCAGTGCTGATTAATCTCATTTAAAAATAATTTTCCTTATTTGATAGCCTTCAAAAGTATGCACTTACTATTTTTTCCTGTGAATTTTTCTCAAGTTTTGAAAAGCAACTTATTATACTATGTTATTTTTTCAGCTTTATTGAGGTATAATTGACAAATAAAATTCTAAGATAATTAGGGAGCAAAGTGATAATTTGGTACACATATATATTGTTAAAGGATTCCCTCCATCGAGTTAAATAACACATCCTCCCCTCACATATTTACTTTTTTTTTTTTTGATGAGCACACTTAAGTTCTACTCTTTTAACAAATTTCAATTATACAATACAGTGTTATCAACTAGAGTCACTGTGTAGTACATTCGGTCCTCAGACCTAATTCATTTTATAAACTAAAAATGTATACCTTTTTACCAACATCTCTTTATTTCCTCTACCTCCCAGTCCCTGGCAACCACTTTTCTACCCTCTGTTTCTATTATTTTGATTTCATTTTTTAAATTATACATATAAGTGATACTATGCAGTGTTTGTCTTTCCCTGGCTTATTTCATTTAGCATAAAGGTCCTCCAATTTCATGGAAGGCAAATGTCACAAATGGCAGTATTTCCTTCTTGTTTAGGGCTCAATAATATTCTTTTTATATATACGTCACATTTTCTTTATTCATTCATCTATCAATAGACACAGGTTTTTTCCATATCTTGGCTGTTGTGAAAATATTGCAATGAACATGGGACTATAGATATCTCTTCCAGATAATGGTTTTATTTCCTTTAAATATATACCAGAACGTGGGTCTACTGGATCATATGGTAGTTATATTTTTAATTTATTGAGAAAACTTCATACTGTTTTTCTAGTGGCTATACTAGGCTATGTTCCCACCAGTAGTGGACAGGTGTTCCCCTTTCTCCACATCCCCACCAGCATTTGTTACTTCTTGTCTTTTTGACAATAAACATCTTAATAGCTTTGAAGTGATGTCTCATTGAGGTTTTGATTTGCATTTTCCTGATAATTAGTGATGTTGCATATCTTTTCATGAACCTGTTGGGCATTTGGGTGTCTCCTTTGGAAAAATGTCTATTCATGTCCTCTGACCAATTTTTTTAATAATAAATTTATTTTTTATTGGTGTTCAATTTGCCAACATACAGAATAACACCCAGTGCTCATCCCGTCAAGTGCCCCCCTCAGTGCCCGTCACCCATTCACCCCCACCCCCCACCCTCCTCCCCTTCCACCACCCCTAGTTCGTTTCCCAGAGTTAAGAGTCTTCATGTTCTGTCTCCCTCTCTGACCAATTTTTAATTGAGTTGTTTGTTTGTTTTCGCTATTGAGTTGTATGTGTTCTTACGTATTTTTTATATTAACTCCTTATTAGATATATGATTTGCAAATATATTTCTCCCATTCAGTGGGTTGCCTTTCATTTTGCAGATGGTTTCCTTTGCTGTGCAGAAGGTTTTTAGCTAGATGTAGTCCCACTTGTTTATTTTTGCTTTTGTTATCTTTTAGTTTGGAGTTAATTCTAAAAGAAGACTGCCGGGGATCTCTGGGTGGCGCAGCGGTTTAGCGCCTGCCTTTGGCCCAGGGCGCAATCCTGGAGACCCGGGATTGAATCCCACGTCAGGCTCCCGGTGCATGGAGCCTGCTTCTCCCTCTGCCTGTGTCTCTGCCTCTCTCTCTCTCTCTCTGTGACTATCATAAATAAATAAAAGTTAAAAAAAAAAAAAAAAGAGAAGAAGAAGACTGCCAAGGCCATTGTCAAGAAGCTTACTCTCTATTTTTTCTCCCAGGAGTTTTGTGGCTCCAGATTTTATGTTCCAGTCTTTGAACAACAATTTGACAAGTAGGTAGAATTTCATTATGAGTGCTCACTGGTGATTGGATTAAGTGTTCTGACATTTAATATTATTTTTGTAAAAGGACTTAGCTACAGAAGCTGAGTATATGGTCATACACACATCCAACAAAATATTAGAAGGGTTTTTGTTTGTCAAGGAAAAGGAGAAAGGTTTTGTGGAAAAATGGCTATACGGACAGAGAAGAAAGAAGAAGGGGATGCAGCATCTGATTCTCCAGGCCTTTCGGCCTGGCTTTGAGCTCCTATGAATAAGAAAATAAAGAATGAGAAGATGTAGAAACTGTTCACTTTGTTGAAGCGTGAATATGCTGAGTGATTTTTAGGGCTTATATCACAAAATGGAACATGAGCTGGAGAGGAAGACTCTCAGTCATGGAATATAACCCGGCTTTGGCTGAACACTGGAAACTTGACAAGAACTTGCAGTCTGTATCCCCTAAAAGGGAGTGTCGAGTATTTCAGCTGATTCCTTTTGCCACAAAGAGGAATATGAAGTACATGGAACTATAGAAGAAGAGCATGTTTGCTGTGGAATTTTTACCAGTAAGAGCACCAGCTCTGGAGTCAGCCCGCCTCAGTTCAAAACTTAGCTTTGCCACTTTATGGCTATGAAAACTTGAGCCCCACAATTCTTCAGATTCCTTACCGGTCAACTGAGGGTGCTAATAGTACCTATGGTATATGGTTATTACAAGGATACAATAAAATAATTTGTAATAAGCATGGCATAATGCCTCATGCATAGTAAGTGTTTAATAAATTGTCATCTACAGTGACTCTCGTTGACAAAAAAGGCCTTGCATACATAAATTTTAGCCCTTTCAGGGTATTATAAAGTAACTAAGGGAAGAAAAGGCTGAGGTCCTGGCTTCTTATAATGAGGGACTGATTAGCCAGGAGATTTTTGTGTTACTTTTAAAACGTGCTAAAAGTTACTGTTAATGTTAAAAAAACATTGACCACAAAGAACTCAAGATTGAATAATTTGAGAAATTAGTCCAAATTTTTAGTTCAAAAATATCATTAAATCCCAATGCTTTCACTTCTCCTTCTCCATAATGTTTATCCTTCAAAATAGAATGTAAAGCAAGAATGAAGATTAGCTATGAATTTGGATGATGTAAGCAGAAAGAGCATCAGAATGGAAGTCAGGAAATGTGGTTTCTTGTCTCCATTCTGTAGGTACCCTTGGGGTAAGTAAGTAATTTTACAGCTGTGATGATCAGTTACATTAGCTGAAAAATAAGTATACTGGAATATATTTTCTTTTTCTTTTTTTTTTTTTTTTGGAATATATTTTCTTGTAAAAAGTGTTATACTGTGAAAAAAAATCTTTGACTTGGTTAGAGACACAGAAATGAATCTTGGCTTTACACTTTCTGTCTATGTGATCATGAGGTCACTTTACTTCTTGGTCATTTTACTCCATGAGTGCACTTTACTTCTCTATCTCAGAATACTGAGAAATATATAAATTATAATGCCTTTAGGTTATTTGTTGAAATACCATCTCAAAACAAATTAAAACATGTTATAAATAGAGGTAACCAAACAGTCATGGAGCAGATTTTTTATCTTTAATTTGACTGAATATACCATGTTGGATAAAACTACTTTAACTCATTTGTTTCAGTTCCTATATTAAAGATGAGAAAGTTTTTAAATTGAATATGACCTTTGAGATTATGTACATCAACACCACTACTTTATATATTAGAAAACTAACCTCAAAATCACGGTCAGGGAGCTAGGAGAATTGTATTCTTTTTCATCTCAGTTCTATCTAATCTGGTCAAATTCATCTCTTCAAGATCCATCTATACTATGTAATATAACCTAATTCTTCTAAAGAACTAGATACTAATTTTAAAAAGATACTCAAGGTTTTGATTGATGGCTTAGAAAAATTTACATGTCTTAATACCCTTTATTCTTATAGTTCACATGAAATCTCATCCATTTTTAAACACCTCAGTAAGTCAGCATGAAACAAAACATTCTCTTTTTCCTATGTTAAAAATGTAGAAATAAATACATGTGCCTGTATCATGCAATAGAGTCAGAAAAGAAAGTATTCCTATAGAATCTAGCACTGACATGAAAATAAAAAAACTAGTTGCCTATATATAAGTAATTACAAATCATTTTAATAGTTCAAGTCTTCTTAAGCTAGTCTGCCTACTGTCAAAAACCTTTAAATTAGCACAGGACTCTCACCAGCCTTTCCTATCTTCACTGAAATCAAGACTGTAATATATCTGTATATATGACTGCATATATGACTAAATGATCAGAACTACCCTTTGGTAAATAGAAAATGCTATAGAAACTTTTACAAAACATACCATGTTTTATCTGAGAAGTGTTTCTAACTAATAACAAAGTTAGTATAAGTACCCCAAAAGGTAATGAGTTTCTGCTGAGTGTGGAAATTACCTGCAGACTTTTGTTATTGTTGTTGTTGTTTTTAGAGAGAGAATGCAAGTTGGAGTGGGGGACAGAGGGAGAGAGAGAGAGAGAAAGAGAGAGAGAGAGAGAGAGAATCTAAACAGAGCCTGATAAGGGACTGATCTCACTATGTGGAGATCATGAGCCAAGCTGAAATCAAGCGTCCTAGGCTTAACCAAATGAGCCACCCAAGTGCCCTACCTGTTCTTAAAGTGATAAAGCCATGGAGTTTATGATTACTTACCTCTCATTTCTAAAGCACATCCCCCAAATTCTGAGGATTATGTAGCCTTTCCCAGTGTTTTAATCATCACTCTCTCACACCATTTTATTTATTCCCTTTATACCTTAGGAACAGCAGGCCCCATTTCTGGCTGTGAAGGAATTGGAGGCCCATATCAAGCTGTGTGACATGCTTGAATTACAAAGTAACAGAGGGGACTCTAGAGTCATGGCAGAGATATTTATTGCTTAGCAACCCCAGCTGATGTCAAGACTTTTACTAAATGCAGATGGTGAGTAGGACTGTTGAAAATCAAAATTGCTTTGCTATAATTCTTTTAAATTGTTTTCAATAAAAAATATTAATTAATTTATCCCTTTATTTGTTTGATTGATTGATATAACAGCTTTTTGGCCAAGCACTAAAGTGGCAATTACAGTTGTTGATCACACTAAAGGGCCATTGAAATATAAAACTTAAGAGAAAAGAACTCCCACAATTTCTCCTGGAAGATAATCATCTATTTTTCTGGATTGATATTCAAGTGCATTTCTCTAATCATTGTTGCTACTCAGAGTCTAGGAGAGTAACAAATGATAGTAGAGTCTTTGAAAGCACATTGAAAATAATGACATATTACTTAAAACTATCATTTATCAAATGCATAATACAGTTCAGACATCATATTTACTATCTCATGTTTGAGGTCTTTCTTTGCAGGAAAAGTAATTGATTATATTCTCATTCATGCTAAGTGGAGTCTCATAGGCTCTTAAGTTAATTTTAAATATGCTGTAGGGAGCCAAATATAAAATATGAAGGATTTCTTTAAGTCAAAAGTATATATCTAGTTTATGTCTCTATAAAAATCATATCTGCTGCTTTCAGGAATTACTACTGTAAAAATATGCTTTACCCATTTCCACATAGCTATATCCAACAATAAAAACTGAAAAGAAGAACTTACACTTTGGATATAGCACCTTAAAATGAGCCCAGTATGAGAATAGTATTCCTTTCCCAATCATAAACATGGGCATGTTATTTTTCTAGCTAGCAGGATGCCAACATTAGGAAAACAATAGACAACTCTCTCAGTAGTCCTCCATATGGTACAGGCCAGCAGTAAAGGGAGATATTTCACCCCACAAATTAGCTAGATCTTAATGAACCACAATGCTCAATTAACAAATTATTTATTTAAAAAATTAGGCACAACACGGTTAGAGAAAGAGGCAAATAAAAATAAGAACAGATTTTCAGGAGGGTTTTTATAATCCCTGTCTTTTTTTTTTCCCTTTATTTTCTTTATTTAACTACGTATATGCTTATTTGTTACTGAGATTTTCAATTTTTTCCTGAGTAACTTTCAGCAGTTTGAGTGTCTTTCAAGGAATTTGTCCACTTAACCTAGGTTAAATAATTGTTGACATACAATTGTTCTCACATTCCTTCGTAATTTTTTTTACTTCTGTAAGGTCAACCACAACATTATCTTTACATTCCTGATTTTACTAATTGGAGTCTTCTTTATTTCTTGATTATTTTGCTAAAAGTTTGTCAATTGTATTGATCTTTTCAAAGAACCAGCTTGTGATTTCACTGATTTTCTCTATTGTTTTCTATTCTTTATTTCATTTATTTTTACTCTAGTTTTCATTTTTTCTTCTTTTTTGTTCTAGATTGTTTTCTTTTTCTATTCTTAGAGTGGAAGATTAAGTTATTAAATCAACATCTTTCTTCTTTTTATTTTACTTTATTAAAGAGGGGGTGGGGGAGGGAAGGAAGGGTAAACAGAAAGGCAGAGAGAGAGAATTCTAGGCAGGTGCCACACCCAGTGCAGAGCCAAAGGTAGGGCTCCATCTCACATCCCTGAGATCATGACTTGAGCCAAAATCAAGAGTCAGATGCCTAACCAAGTGAGCCACCCAGGTGCCCCTTTCTTCTCTTTTAATTTAAGCATCATAGCTACAAATTTCCCTGTGTGCACTATTTTATCTGCATTTCATTAAGTTTCGGTATGTTGTGTTTACAAGATATTTATCTCAAAATATTTTCTAATTTCTCTTCCAAATTCTTTGATCCACTGGTTATATATGAATTTTCACATATTTGTGAATTTAGCAAATTACTTCTGTTATTGAGTTCCAATTTTATTCTATGTGATCAGAGAACATACTCTGTATCATTTACATTTAGAGAGATACAGTCTATCCTGGAAAATGCTCTATGTGCACTTGAGAAGAATGTGTATTCTTCTGTTTTTAGATAGAGTGTCATATAGATATCTATTAGGTCTAGCTGGTGTATAGTGTTGTTCAAGTCTTCTGTTTCTTTACTGATCTTCTAACATTTTTATCAAATATTGAAAGTGAGTTTTGAAGTCTTCAGCTATTGTTCAACAGTCTATATCTGCTTCCAATTCTATCAGTTTTGTTTCATATACTATAGGCTCTGATATTAGCATATATGTTTACAGTTATATCTTTCTGATGGCTTGACCCTTTCATTATTACAAAATGTCCTGCTTAGTAATATTTTTTTCCTTAAAGTCTACTTTGTCTGCTATTACCAGAGCTACTCTCATTCTCTTTTGGTGATTGACTGCAAGGCATGCCTTTTTCCTTTTTTTATTTTTTAATGTATTTGTGTCTTTGAATCTAAATGTGTCTCTTATGCACAGCACAGAGTTAGATCATTTTTTAATTTATTATACTAATTTCTTTATTTTAGTATGGAGTATTTAACACATTTACATTTAACACAATTACTAATAAGTTAGGACTTATGTCTGTGATTTTGCTATTTCTATATGTCTTATATCTTGTTCATTCCTCTATTTTTCCAGCACTACATATTTTTGTGTTTTATTTGTATTTTCTATTTAGTGTGACATCACTCTCAAAATTTAATTCTTTAGATATTCTTTCCTTTAGTTATTTGAGCATTTTTAAAATACCTGATCTAAAGCATTTGCCTAATAAGCTCAACATCTGGGCTTCCACAAGGACATTACTATGTATGGGCCATTCTTTCATATTTCCTCATATATCTCAGAACTTTTTGTTCAAATTCAGATGCTTTAAATAGTATAATGTGACAACTTAGGGAATTAAATTATCCTCTGTGCCCAGGGTTTGTTGATGCTGCTGTTTTTTTGCTGCTGTTACTTTCTGCACTAATTCTATAAAGTCTGTATTCTTTGTCATGTCACTAAAATTTCTCCTCAGTTCTCTTAGTTATGAACTAATGATTGGACAGCCATTTCCTTAAATGCATGGAAACAATAGCTCTCCCAATCACTGCTGAGGAGCTATATGTATATTTGAGGCTGTCTTCAACACTCAACTAGGTAGTTTACAACCCTATCTTAGCCTTTACTTTCTGCATACACAGAGCTTCCAGGTAAGTCAGAGATGAGGGCTACTGTAGTCTAAATATTTGTGTACCCCCTCTAAAATTCACATGTTGAAATCCTAACCTCCAAAGTGATCCTATTAGCACTTGGGGTCTTTGAGAGATGATTAGATCACACAGACAGAGCCCTCATGAGTGGAATTTGTATTTCTATAAAACCTCTTCTTTTGGGCAGCCTGGGTGGCTCACTGGTTTAGTGCCACCTTCAGCCCGGTGCGTGATCCTGGAGACCCAGGATCGAGTACCACATCAGGCTACCTGCATGGAGTCTGCTTCTCCCTCTGCCTGTGTATCTGCCTCTCTCTTTCTCTCTCTGTGTCTCTCATGAATAAATAAATAAAATCTAAAAAAAACAAAACAAAACAAAAAAAAAACCCTCTTCTTTTCTAAGAGAGATCCCTTGCCCCTTCTGTAATGCAAGGACACAATGAGATGGTGCCATCTATGATGAAGTGGGCCTTCATCAGTCACTGAATCTGTGGGTACCATGATATTGAAATTCCCAGCTTTTAGAACTGTGAGAAATAGATGTTTGTTGTTTATAAGCCATTTAGTTTATGGTATTTTTATTATAGCAGTCCAAATAAATTAAGACAAGTGTTTAGATCCTTCTCAGGTTTTCTATTATTGTATATACAACCCTTGGATATGAGCAGCCCTGAGCATGCAGGTGACCTCCCAGATCCCCAGGAATACGTCAGGTTTTTTCAAAGCCCCCTATGGACATCTCATTTTAAAGATTTTTTAAAGTTATTTAGTTAACGTATTGTTTGCTCCAATTGTTAACCATCATTTTGGGCAGTCAGAATATTTAACAATTGCCTCTAATTGTTTTTGACAGATGCCCCAGGGAAAAGGCTGTTCTCACTAGGTGAGCTCCAAGTCAGATCAAGTGAAAACAGCTTTGTCAGCAAGAAACATCTGACAGGTAAAATAATGATAATTTTCTGGGAATGGGTCTTTGGAGGAGCTCCAACTTCACTATGCACTTCTAAATGCTGCCAGGCTGTTGGTTTTCACCATGATTATGGGCTATTGTTTTTTAAGGTTACTATAGATCTTGACAGGAGGGTATGGGAGTAGGAAAAGTTAAAATTCCATTATAATTACTCTTTTTTTGCAATTCAGCTGCTTTTACAGATTCTGGCAAGCCTTAGGTTAATTTCTAGAGTTCTGTAAAAGATTCTGACAATTACTTCCATTGTTCTCATTTTATGGAGAGGAG
Organism: Canis lupus dingo; assembly: GCF_003254725.2. Lineage (NCBI taxonomy): Eukaryota > Metazoa > Chordata > Mammalia > Carnivora > Canidae > Canis > Canis lupus. Next base: position 38,747,351 of record NC_064254.1, read on the forward strand.
AATATTCAGAGGTCCTTACTCCACCATTTTTGATGACATATTTTTATTTGGTTTTGATTTGCTTTGTTTTATAATGTTTCATGCACAACATAAAATTATACAAACTTCAGGGCGCCTGGGTGGCTTAGCCAGTTGAGTGTCTGACTCAATTTTGGCTCAGGTCATGATCTCAGGTTGTGATATTGGCCCTGTGCTGGGCTCCACACTCAGGATAGAGTCTGCTTGGGATCCTCTCTCCTCCCTCTACCCCTCCCCCTGCTCAAGCTTTCTCTATATAAAATAAATAAATATAATCTTTTTTTAAAAATTAAGCCTCACTTCTATTTGGAGGGTATTACACTGAGTAAAATAAGCCAACAGAGAAAGACAATTATCATATGGTTTCACTCATATGTGGAAACAGCACAGACAGTCATAGGATAAGGGAAGCAAAACTGAATAGGAAGTCATCAGAGAGGGAGAAAAACCATGAAAGACTTTTAACTATAGGAAACAACTGAGAATTGATGGAGGAGAGGTGGTTAGGGGGATGGGGTAATTTGGTGGCGGGCATTAAGGACAGCATGTGACGTGATGAACACCAGGTGTTATACATAACTAATAAATCATTGCAAACTACATCTAAAACTAAGTATGTACTTTATGTCGGCTAATTGAATTTAAATTTAAAAAATAAACTTCAGTTTACTCTGTTCCTAAGATCTACTCTACAACTAAACAAAAAGAACAATAATAATTATCACAATAGCTAATACTTATCAAGATCTTATCATGCACCATGCATAGTTGTAAATCTTTTATATGTAGTAAGCCTTAAAAGCAGCAATCCAAAAGGTTAAGGTATTTTTAGTATCCTATTTTACAATGTAGAAACCAAAATACAGGTAACTCGCACATCACCACAGCCGCACTACAAACTAAAAATTGAAGCTTGGAAAAAAATGTCTAAATAAAGTTATCAGATGTCTCTATATACAGTATTCTTTTTCTAGTCTTATCTTAGAAGACTAATCAAAGGGAGAGGAAGTGTCTTTCATTTAGAAGTTGGTTTGGGCCACTAGTCCCTGATATATCTATAAAAGGAAATTTCCAGACTAACTTTAAGAAAAGGAAATTTCCAGTGCATCAGTAGGACAAAAAGAGCAGTGAATTAGGGCACATCTGGTTACCACGACAATGTGTAGTACCATTTTGTCTACTAATGTATCAATATTTGAAAGTAGCTACAGAATAAGGAGAATACAATTCCTCACCTCTCATAATACTGATTGTTTACTCTCAGATTTTCAGTTTGATGGTTTTAATAACCCTATGACATATAATCTACTCTTTCAGATAATGAAATAGAAAATCTAATAGATTAGGTAATTTATTGAAAATAAAACATTTTGTTTTTGCTATGTGCCATGCAATGTTCCATACATGTTAAATTTATTATTTTCCTCCTCACAACAAACCTGTAAGACAAATATTATTGTATCATTCCCATTTTACAGATGAAAAACCTGAGACAGAGAGAGGTCAAGTAATTTGCCCAAGGTTCCATGGTAGAGCTGAGATTTGAATGCTACTGATTTTAGCATTCTAGCACAGAGCTTGAAATATTACTACAATATAAGATAGTGAGACCACTACTTTGGTACCACAAAATGCCACATATAAAATGTCACTATTAAGCTGTAAAATAAAAATTATAAGCCAAAAATTAGTTTTGTGTCAATATACTCTTTAATCCTATCCTGATTGAGTGATGCACTTGACATTGAAGTTAAGAAAATGCTACAGGGACCCAGCAGGCACCATTGAGCTGCTCCATTCACTAGCATATGAACAAAGACACCCAGTGAGGGCAGCAAACCTTGGTGCACTTTACCATAAACTCGGAACTGCTGCATGATGGTGCAACAAATTTCCAGGACAAACTGGCAAGTGGCAAAAGTATGGCATGACCCTCCCCCAGGGGATCTGCATGGGTCTCCACTGTGGGGATCTCTGAAATTTAGAGTTTTGAAACCCAGCCATGTGTCTGCAATAAAACACAGGAGTACTATGACACCTGGCAGGTGAACGGCTCAGATGCAGACAGGGTAAAGGCAAGGATCTGGCAGAAGCTAGGGACACAAGAGGGGTGATTGTTTGCTCTTATGTGAGGGCTTACTGAAGAGTGACAGTACAAGCTCCCTGATACAGAGAAAATAGAGCTGGACTATGCCATTCCCCTCCATCCCCATCATTGACTACCCTCAGTGAGCAAAACAGCACCACCCGGTAAAAGCCACAGCCACTTACACTAAGCCCCATCCCCCTGTGCCCTGTAGGTTCATCTCCACTAGGGCCAGTGGGCCTGAGAATCAATGCAGCAGCCCCCAGCCCCAGACGACCAGCACAAACTCCCCCTATGCACCAAGTCTACTGATCATAGAGTGCTACAATCAAAGCTTCAGCTCCAGGGGAAATAAGATCTAACTTCCTTTATTTATTTATTATCTATTTTTTGAACCTCTTCTTGACATAGCCATTACTCTAAGGAACAGGAATGCAACAAACTTTCCTAACAAAAAACAACGACCCGGATGAAATGCCAAGACAAAGGGATTCACCCCAAAAGAAAGAACAAGAAGAAGTCATGGCCAGGTATTTAATCAATACAGATATACGTAAGATATCTGAACCAGAATTTAAAGCAATAATCATAAGGACACTAGCTGAGCTTGAGAAAAGCATGGAGGACAGTAGAGAATACCTTACTGCAGAGATAAAAGTACTAAAAACTAGTCAGGCTGAAAAAGATGCTATAACTGAGTGGCAAACCAAATTGGATGTGATAACAATGAGGATTGATGAAACAGAGGAACAAATCAGTGTTATAGGAGATAAAATTAGGAAAATAATGAAGCTGGAAAAAAGAGGGGAGAAAAGTATTTGATCACAAATGTAGACTTAGGAAACTAAGTAACTCCTTAATGTGTAATAACATTTGTACCAGCAGAAGTCCCAGAAGAAGAGAATGAAAAAGGAGCAAGTTTATATGAGGAAATTATAGCTAAAAACTTCCCTAATCTGGGGAAGGAAACAGACATCAAAACCCAAGAAGCACAGAGAACTCCCATTAAATTCAACAAAAGCTGGCCATCACCAAGACATATCATTGTCAAATTCACTAAATACACAGACAAGGAAAGAATCCTGAAAGCAGCAAGGGAAAAAATTCCTTAACCTACAAAGGAAAACAAATCAGGCAGGTCACAGCAGATATACCCACAGAAATCAGCAGGCCAGAAGACAGTGGCAGGAAATATTCAACATGCTGAATAATACATAGCCAAGAATACTTTATCCAGTGAGGCTGTCATTCAGAATAGAAAGAGAAATAAAAAAGGAGATATAGTTTTTCCCAGACAAACAAAAACTATGGGAGTTCATGACTACTAAGCCAGCTCTGCAAGAAATATTAAAGGAGTCTCTGAGTGGGAAAGAAAGACCAAAAACAACAATGACTAGAAAGGAAGAGGAAACATCACCAAAAACACCAGCTTTACCATTAACACGATGGAAATTAATTCATATCTATCAATAATCACTGAGTGTAAATGGACTAAATGCTCCAATCAAAAGACATAGGATATCAGAATGGATTAAAAAATAAGACCCATCTTTATGCTATCTACAAAACACTCATTTTAGACTTAAGGACATCTCCAGATTGAGAGTGAGGGGATGGAGAACCATCTATCATTGCTAATGGATGCCAAAAGAAAGCCAGAGTAGCTATACTTATATCAGACAAACTAGATATTAAAACAAAAACTGTAACAAGAGATGAAGAAGGACATTATATCATAATTAAGGGGTCTATCCAATAAGAAAATATAATTATTATAAATATTTGTGCCCCCAACTTGGGAGCACCCAAATATATAAATAAATTAAAAACAAACATAAAGACACTCATTGATAATAATACAATAATAGTAGGGGACTTTAACACCCCACTTATAGCAATGGAAAGATCATCTAATCAGAAAATCAGTAGGGAAACAGTGGCTTTGAATAGCACACTGGACCAAATGGACTTAACAGAGATACTCAGAACATTTCATCCTAAAGCAGTGGAATACACATTCTTTTCAGGGGCACATGGGACATTCTCCAGAAGAGATCACATACTGGATCACAAATCAGCCCTCAACAAAGTACAGAAAAAATGAGATCATTCCATGTGTATTTTCAGACCACAATGCTATAAAACTTGAAGCCAACAAGAAAAAAATTTGAAAAGACCACAAATACATTGAGGTTAAAGAATATCCTACTAAAGAATAAATGGGTTAAGCAGATAATAAAAGAAGATATTTAAAAAACACATTGAAGCAAACAAAAATCAAAATGTGACAGTCCAAAACCTTTGGGATATAGTAAAGATGTTCCTAAGAGAGAAGTATATAGCAGTACAGGCATACTTCAAGAAACAAGAAAAATCTCAAATACAAAGCCTAAACTTACACCTAAAGAAGGTAGGGAAGGAACAGCAAATAAAGCCTAAAGCCATCAGAAAAGAAATAAAAAAGATTAGAAGAGAAATAAATGATAAGAAACAAGCAAACACATAAAACAGTAGAATAGATCAACAAAAATAAGAGCTGGTTCTTCAAAAGAATTAATAAAATTAACAAAACCCTAGCCAGACTTATCAGAAAGAAAAGAAAAGGACCCAAATAAATAAAATTATGAATGAAAGAGGAGACATCACAACCAACACCACAGATATAAAAACAATTGTAAGAGAATATTATGAAAAATATTATGCCAATGAACTGGGAAATTTGGAAGAAATGGACAAAGTCCTAGAAACATACAAACTACCAAAACTGAAACAGAAAGAAATATAAAATTTGAACAGAGTCATAACTAGCAAAGACATTGAAACAGTAATCAAAAATTTCCCAACAAACAAAAGTCAAGGACAAAATGAGTTTCAAGGGAAATTCAACAAGACATTTAAAGAAAAGTTAATATCTGTTCTTCTACAACTACTCCAAAATGTAGAAATGGAAGAAAAATGTCCAAACCCATTCTATGAGGCCAGCATTACCTTGATTCCAAACCAAAGTCCCCACTAAAAAGGAGAATTGCAGGCCAATATCCCTGATGAACATGGATACAAAAATTTTCAACCAGATACTAGCAAATTAAATCCAACAGTACATTAAAAGAATTATTCACCATAATCAAGTGGGATTTATTCCTGTGCTTCAGAGGCGATTCAATATTCACAAATCAATCAATTAGATTAATTAAGATTAGTAAAGGAAAGGATAAGAAACATATGATCCTCTCAATAGATATGGAAAAAACACTTGACAAAGTATAGCATCCATTCTTGATAAAAACCCTCAACAAAGTAGGGATAGAGGGGACACTTCAACATCATAAAAGCCGTATACAATAGACCCATTGTTAATACCATCCTCAATGAGGAAAAACAGAGCTTTTCCTCTATGGTCAGGATCAACACAAGGATATCCACTCTAACCATTACTGATTAACATAGTACTGGAAGTTTTACCCTTAGCAATCACACAACAGAAAGAAATGAAAGGCATCCAAATCATCAAGGAAGAAGTCAAACTTCCACAATTTGCAAATGATTTGATACCTTATGTAGAAAACTCAAAAGGCTCCACCAAAAAAATTACTAAAACCAATGCCTGAATTCAGCAAATTCACAGGATATAAAATCAGTGTACAGAAATCTGTTGCCTTTGTATACACCAAAAATGAAGCAGAAGAAAGAGAAATCAAGGAATCAGTCCCATTTACAACTGCACCAAAAACAATAAGATATCCAGGAATAAACTTAATAGAGATAAAAGATCTTTACTCTGAAAACTATAAAACACTTATGAAAGAAGTTAAAGTGGACAGAAGAAATGGGAAAAAATATTCTATGCTTATGGATTGGAAGAACAAACATAGTTAAATGTCTATACTATCCAAAGCCATCCCTATCAAAATACCAATAGCAGGGCACCTGGGTGGCTCAGTCATTTGAGCATCTGCCTTAGGCTCAGGTCATGATCCCCGGGTCCTGGACTTGAGCCCCTCATTGGGTCCCTACTCAGCAGGGGAGTCTGCTTCTCCTTTTCCCTTCAACCACTTGTGTTTTTTCTCTCTCCCCCTCTCTCTGTCAGGTAGGTGAATAAAATCTTTTTTTAAAAATGCCAATAGCATTTTTCATAGTGCTAGAACAATCCTAATATTTGTATGGAACCACAAAAGACCCCAAATAGCCAAAGGAAACCTGGAAAAGGAAAGCAAAGCTGGAAGCATCACAATTCTGGACTTCAAGATACATTACAAAAACTGTAGTTATTTTATGGTACCAGCACAAAAACAGACACATAGATCAATGGAACAGAATAGGAAATCCAGAAATGGATCCACAGCTGTATGGTCAACTATTCTTTAACAAAGCAGGAAAGAATATCCAAAGGGAAAAAGATAGTCTCTCAATAAATGGTGTTGGGAAACCTGGATAGCAACATGCAGAAGAATGAAACTGGACCACTTTCTTACACCATACACAAAAATAAATTCAAAACGTACTAAAGATCTAAATGCAACACAGGAAACCAACAGAATCCTAGAGGAGAACACAGGTGGCAACCTCTTTGACATCAGCTGTAGCAACATTTTTCTAGATGTCTCCTGAGGCAAGGGAAACAAAAGCCAAAATGAACTATTGGAATTTCATCAAGATAGAAAGCTTCTGCACAGTGAAGGAAACAATCAACAAAACTAAAAGGCAGCCTTTGGAATGGGAGAAGATATTTGCAAATGACATATCTGGTAAAGGGTTAGTACACAAAATCTAAAAGAACTTATCAAACTGAACACCCCCCAAAAAAACACAAATAATCCAGGTAAGAAATGGGCAGAGATATAAGTAGACATTTTCCCAAAGAAGACAACCAGATGGCTAACAGACACATGAGAAGATGCTCAACATAATTCATCATCAGGGAAATACAAATCAAAACCATGATCAGATACCACCTCACACCTTTCAGAATGGCTAAAACTAACAACACAAGAAACAACAGATATTGCAAAGATACAGAGAAAAGGGAATTCCCTTACATTCTTGGTGGGAATGCAACCTGGTGCAGTCACTCTGGAAAATAGAATGGAGGTTCCCAAAAAGTTAAAAATATAACTACCCTATAATCCAGCAATTGCATTACTAGGCATTTACCCAAATATATATTTTTTTTCAAGTATGTATTCATGTATATATATACACACACATATATATTCATGTATTCATGTGTATATATATATATGCACACACACATATATATATATTTAAGAGATGATATAGATTTTCACAAAAAGAACCATATCCACAAAAGAAAAAGAATATTTCCACATAAAAGGAATTTTATCAAAAAAAAAGGAATTTTATCATAATCATCTTCCATGATTCCATATGGTCTAGTGCTATGTTCTGTATGATGAGAGCATTTATAAATTGAGGGAAAAGCCAAAAGTTAGATGTAAGCACATTTGCTCCCATAAAGGATTTAAAAATTTGTTAGTAAAAAAAAAATAATAAAATAAAATAAAATAAAAATTTGTTAGTGTCACCTGCAAATCTGTTTGAAATGCCCAGCTCTTTAGAGAATTAGAGGAGGGATTAGAGAAAAAGAAAGAAAGAAGGAAGATGAAGGCAAAATGTGAAATAATCTATTGCCATCACTAATTTAAGACTGGCCAACTCCCTGACAAAGTTGCCTAAGTATTTGAAGAGTCTTAATGTGTCAAATAAAATGATGCAGCTGTGAAAGATAGGATCATCTCCTATGAACTTAATTTGGTTTGGAGGGTGCCTGAATATTGCTGTTCAGGGTACTGGAAAAAAAATAAACATGCGTAAAGCTGCATGGAAGGGATCATTCATTGAACCTAAGTAAATAGTTTACTTCACAAAATAGACCTCATCTTTTCACTAACTGACTTATTACTATGTCTTCTGTTTGCATGGTTTTTTAGTAGTTGATTATCAGCACATTAAAAAGATGGTATTATTCTATTCCATTCTATTTATTTATAATATATGTTCGAAATAACCCACCAGAATATCCCTGAGCAGATTTAAAAGAGAAAAATATAAAATCACCTATATGCATGGAGAAAAAGCTTAGAATTTTCTTCCTGGGGAAGGGTGGAAGCTTAAGTCATATATTTTTGAAATTATATAACATCAACTATGACCTACTCTGGTTTTCTTAGCATCTAGTGAGGTTTGGGCATTTAGTACATTTTTGTATTTATTGGTCTTCTTATTTTTTTTTTTTTAAGATTTTATTTATTCATGATAGTCACAGAGAGAGAGAGAGAGTCAGAGACACAGGCAGAGGGAGAAGCAGGCTCCATGCACCGGGAGCCCGATGTGGGATTCGATCTCGGGTCTCCAGGATCGCGCCCTGGGCCAAAGGCAGGCGCCAAACCGCTGCGCCACCCAGGGATCCCCTATTGGTCTTCTTATATTTACTGTGTCCTTATTACACGTATATTTTAACCTATAATCACAAGTCTATGTTATATATGTGCCTATAAGCTGTTGCAATGGGTATTTTTAAGAAGCCAAATTAATAAATAAAATGTGATTCTTACTTTCGCTGACTCTTCTGATCTATTTTCTCCAATAACAACTTTTGTTATTCCTAATATTTTTTTCTTTTCTTTTTTTTTTAATTTATGATAGTCACAGAGAGAGAGAGAGAGAGAGAGAGAAGCAGAGACACAGGCAGAGGGAGAAGCAGGCTCCATGCACCGGGAGCCCGACATGGGATTCGATCCCGGGTCTCCAGGATCGCGCCCTGGGTCAAAGGCAGGCGCCAAACCACTGCGCCACCCAGGGATCCCCTGTTATTCCTAATATTAATAATACTTTCTCCCTCGCTCCAAAAAGGCAGTAATAATGTGGATTTTGTATCATATTTTCAAAAATCCAGAAACATAGTGGAAATAAGTGAACAATTCAAATGTAATCATGATGAATAGTTCCTTAAAGCCTAAAAGCTCTTTGGAAACAAGAATGAATTATATGTCAATTTAGAAACAATTATTGTCAGTTTTTCTTTATCTTACAGAGGTTTTGAATATAAATCCAAATCTTCTTTGTTTGCTGTTAGAAAGATATAGATCTTATCCTCACACACAAGGAATATGGCAATAATATATTTGTAACTCATTGCATATTATTAATCTCTGCTCAAATCTCACCCTTTTCGAGGTAATCTTCCACTTTAAAATCTCATCATTCATTTATACAGCTCTAGCAATTCATTTATATCACTGTGGTAATAGTTTAACCTCTATATGCTTATATACATGTTCTTGCATCCTTGTAGATATCATTAGGACTTGGGGCTAAGGGCAAGAGGAGTCTTTCACACTTCTAATATTTATATCTTTCTTAACACAGTTCCTATGAATTTATTTTATGATTTCTTAATGTAGAGCCAGAATTTTTTCTAAGTTACTAGAGCACTTTTATGACTTTAATTTTTTTTGGTTCTTCCTCTACTTTGCCTAGAAGGCAGAGACAATAGCTAATATTTCCCTAAAAGTTAAGCACCCCATACCTGGGAGCTGATTAATCTGAGTGGCATATATGGAGATATTGAACTGACTCAGTAAGACAGTTTCCATAAACAAAGCTGCCTCACTTCTGTTTCGTCAGAAGTACTGTCATTGGGGTGGAAGGGGGTGGTGAGCAATGGAATTGGTCATTGCTGGTGAAGGACCCCTAAGTTAAATATTCAGGTGCCTTCAGCTAGACAGCAGCCAAAGGGGGGAGGAGTTGCAAAAACTGAGATAATAATGTCAGTCATTATTATCTTTGGAACTACTCTCAAAATCATGAATATTTAAAATAATTCATATTTATCAAATCCATATTCCAAATCATATTTAAAAAATCAGTTTTTCTCTCCTCCCTGACAGTTCAAATGTTTTTGCAATGTAAACTCCATATGCATAAAAATAATGTCAGTAAAGTTCCACAGCACAGTAAACTGCATTTAATAGTATGTTTTCTGTTAATTTCCATTTTTAAAAAATGGATTATTTTTATGAATTCTATCACCTAAAATGTGTATATAAGAGAATAAAAGTTGAAAAGAACTTATTTATGGCTTGAACATGAGGGGGTCTCAGAGGCAAGCCACATGCACAAGGGATGACAGCCTTGAGGCCTCACATGGCAAAGGAGATTTGTTTCAAGTCAGTTCTTAAAGTGGCCACACACAGACACAGAGAACACTGGCATTTGGACATTTACCTCTAGGCAAGATGAATCTAAGGCATATCCTCTAGAATATTTAAAGTACAGATGGTCATGGTAGAAATTGGCTCAGGCCTGAAAATAGGATTTAATTGACAGCCTTTAAGTTTGTCAACACTCATACTTCCTTGTCCGTCTCACAGGGGGAATTCCGATAGCCAGGCAGGCCTTAAGCACTTAGCCAGAATTTCAAGCACTTCTATTCAGAGAAATTCAATAAGAACAGAGAAAAAAACCTCCACATATCTTGTTGTATCTACCTAAATGGAATTTTGTTTGTTTGTCACAAGGTTTCACTCAGGTACCTGCTTCCCTTCTTAATGTCTCACAACTGAACATGAAGAAGGGTGCCTGGATGGCTCAGTTGGTTAAACATTTGCCTTCGGCTCAAGTCATGGTTTCACAGTCCTGGAAAGGAGCCCCACATCAGGCTTCCTGCTCAGTAGGGAGTCTGCTTCTCCCTCTCCCTCTGCTTTTCCCCACAGCTTGTGCTCTCTCTGTCTCAAATAAAAAATCAAATATCTTAAAAAATTAAACATGAGGAAGAATAATAACCACTATTTGAAGAGAGCTTTTTAACTCAAGAAAGAGCCTAAACTAATAAAGGAACAAATGAAGTAATGGAGGGAAGGTGGGTGAGAAAGATAATCTATCCACAAAACAAGAACAAGTTGCTGTGCTATATAATTAATTACCACAAACAGATGACTTAAAACAGTACAAATTAATTATCTTACAGTATCTCTGCTCAGGTTCTTGCAAGGCTGCAGTCAGGTTTTAGCCTGGTCTGGAGTCTCATTTGAAGCTTAGACTCCTCTTCCAAACCAACTGGTTGGTGAAAGAATTCACTTCCTGGTGCTTATAGGACTGAGCAAGATCCCTGTTTGTTTGTTTTTTTTTTTTTGCCAGCCATAGGCCAGGAACTATTCTCATTTCCTAGAGAGCACCCAACAGTTCCTTGTCAGGTGGCCCCCCTAACTTGTTTTTAACACAAATGGTATTAGACCAGTAGAAATTCAGATCTCTGACTTCTATCACTGGGCAATGGGCTTCCTTTGAAGGACTTATCTGATTACCTCAAGCCTACCCACTACAATCTTCTTTTTAATTAAGTCAAAGTCTACTGATCAATAACTTAATTGTGCATCCTTTCTTTCATGCAATGTAATATAGTCAAGAAAACAATATACAGGGCAGCCTGGGTGGCTCAGCAGTTTAGTGCCACCTTTAGCCCAGGGCCTGATCCTGGAGACCCTGGATTGAGTCCCACATCAGGCCCCCTGCATGGAGCCTGCTTCTCCCTCTGCCTGTGTCTCTGCCTCTCTCTCTCTCTCATAAATAAATAAAATCTTAAAAAATATGTATACCACCATAGTCGTAGTTTTCTTCCACACTCAAGAGGAGTTAATTATTTAAGGTGTACATGTAAGAAGCCAGGAATTTTGGAGGCCACCTTAGAAATCTGCACATCACACTTTGGAAAAGAAAAATATCAGGAAACAAGAAAAAACTCTTTATCACAAAATACAGCTGCTGAAAAAATTTTCAATAGAAACTTTGAAAGACAATGTTAAGGAAATATAATGAATAAAGAGAGAGAAAGATAAAGAACAAAGAAAACTATGAGCAAAAATTAAGAAATTTAGAGGTATTATATAGAAGATTTAATATTTGACAAATCAGTTTTATAGAGAATAAGGAAAATTCACAGGAAGAGAGTATTAAAGAAAGAAATAAAAAGAATTTCCCTGAAATAAAGAATATACATTGCTAATTGAAAAAGCCTTCCAATACTCAGAAAAAAGGAATAAAAACAGATCCATACCAGAGCACACATTATAAAATTTTAGTATAAGAAATAGAAAGTTCTAAAGTCTCTAGAAATTTAAAAGTGGTAAGTCATGAACAAAAGAGCAAAACTCTCACAAGCATCACTAAATGCTACGTGACATTGGAGAAAGTACTTTAAAATTATGAGGGAAAATGCTTTTCAAAATGATTCTCTACCCAGCCAAACTCTCATCACATGTGAGGATAGAGGAACATCAGGCATTTTCATATATGCCTACCATGACACCTTTCTTGAGAAGTCCTGAAAAACATCCTTCAGCAAATTCATGAGTAAATCAATAAAGAGAAAAATGGGATTCAGGAAATATAGGATCAAATCAGAAAACAATGAAGAGAGACCTCAATGTGACAGCTTTGTAACTGCTGGAAACAGTCTAGATTATGGGGAATAAACAGAGAGCTACAAAGGGAAAGGTATAAATTAAAAATATTGAGACAGCAAACTGGACATGTGGGAAGTAGACAATTATTATACCATACAAAAACCTCACAAGCGAGGGTTTGCCACATGGTGCGTTACTTTGACTCCAGTGATGTATTTGCGTAAACATTGATAAAAGCAATTGATCTTTGATTTAATTTCAGTGTTTGAATGGATAAAATTGAGAGAAATGGAGGAGTGATGGGGAAGTTTAAAAAGCTAAATCTTCATTTTTATTATAGGAAATCAAGTAGTAGAATCTAAAAGTTAGCAATCCAAAAAATATTCTGAGAAACATACAATATAGAGGTGCCTGGGTGACTCAGTTGGTTAAGCATCTGCCTTCGGGTTAGGTCATGATGCCAGGGTCCTGGGATTGAGCCCGGCAGGGCTCTCTGCTTAGCTGTGAGTCTGCTTCTCTCACTGTCCCTCCTCCTTACTCATACTCACTCTCACTATCTCTCTCTCAAATATATAAATATTTTTTAAGAACATAATTTGGAAAAATATCAGAAGAAACAGCTGAGTTAAAACTTTGCTTCTAGGAAAGGGAACAGGATGGGATCTATTCATGATTAGCTTCCTGTTATTATTGGATTTGTTCTAATAATGTGCTATTATATTTTTTGACTTTAATCATATAGAAACATCTTTTGCAGCTGTTTGTTGGGTCATAATTGAATTTTGATATTCTTCTGGAAATAATACAACTGCAATATTTTGTTAAATAAACACAGAAAGCTTATCTTTTACATGTAGAATTTTACCCTCAAATAGGATTTACCCACCCACACAACTAACCAGTTGAAACTTCTGGATTTCTGGCTTTTTCTGGTGATAATTATTGTCTGCATATATTTTTATTAACTATATTAAATAAAGCCTACGTTTGTAGCATTTGGGAGGTATTAAAGCATTTTCACTTTTATGATGTTAATTATCCTTCCAATTACTCTGTGATAAAGGCAGGGTAAATATTCATTAAATACTAATTATTAATATTAAATATTCATTCTATTTTATAGATTAAAACTGAGGTTCATAGAGTTAAGTATATACTCAGAATCATGTTTTTTTCTTAGAAACAATATTCTAACATTAGTATAGTATATTGTTCATCACACTACACTTTTTCCTGTATGTTAGGATATAACACTTTTTTTTACTTTTAATTTCCAGACTCAGTGCCATCTTGATAATCATGGCATTTTGTTTATCTGCCATTTTTATTTCAAAGCTACCACTATATACCTCCACCCAATGTCATTGTGAAAGGCAATTTCCTTGTTTTTATATAATCATAGATCGCAAATATGTTTCAAAATATACATATATATATATACTTATAATGCATCTACAATTTTACTTCTACTTTGTCCCAAAAAAGTGCATGAATCTATATTTACTCTACAGAGTTGCTAAATATATTAGAATATATGCCATTCTTAAAAGAAATGCATACACCAAAAGGCATCCACATCTGAAAAAATCAGGAAAATAGGAAGCAAGCATTAACTAATTGGACACTCTTTCAGTCCTTCCATGCTCCATTTCATAATATTCCACACCTCTCATCCTGTTCTAAGGATATTATAAGAGACTGGTACTAAGAACTGTTGGTTCTACCCTTAGAGGGCTGCTAAATAAAAGATTTCCCTTGGAGTCATTTGAAAAATGAACCCAGACAAGAAAGAGGAGAGGTGAAAGTAGATTCCAGTAGGGGAAAGAAAAGATGATAACTCCAGCAGAAAGGAAAAGTAGTTCACTCCTTCTCAGGCAAAATCAGTGATAGTTTGGGATGGTCATAAAGGCATCCTAGCATCACACAGGCAGCCAAACAGCAAGTATATAGTGGTTCCAAGATGGATCCCAGAAGAACAATTCCATTTATCGCATGAGAACTTCAGGGAGCCAAAACATCACAAAAATCTGTACAGGAAGATACTCCACATCCTTAGGCATGTAAACTACTTTTCAAATACAAAATACATATATAACCCAAATTTGGCACCACAGAGGAAATGGGCTTGCCAATTTCATAAAGAACAGATGAATTGATGTTGTTTTACTTTAATTAAATGTATTTAATATAACTCTGGCAATAATTCCTGTCCAGTGTCTCAGCTATTTCCAGTAGTGCCAAGAAAAATGAAATATGCCAACACAGCCCTATTATATAAAGTTAGTTACTTAGAAAATAGTTGCAAACAACAACAACAAACTGCAATGAAACAATTGCTATTTAGAAAATTTTGTTCCTCTGCCTGTTTAACAAATATTTATTGAGTCCTGCCAAGTTGCCAAATAAAAGTGTCAAATAAGGCCTGATTTGGGTGGTTCACACAATGCTGTGGCCAGGAGATTGAGAGCTGACACAGAGACACTTGAATTACCTTTAGTGGAAGAGAAATAGAGGAGCCATAGAACATTAAGGATGAATTCAGAAAGACCTAAGACCATGGAGGTCTTGCATGCTTTCCACACTATTTTCCAACAAAGATTGTTATGGTGACATACTGTGAAGCTTTTATCAAAATTCCAGGCTGTCGGGCAGCCCCGGTGGCACAGCGGTTGAGCGCCGCCTGCAGCCCAGGGTGTGATCCTGGAGACCCAGGATCGAGTCCCACGTCAGGCTCTCTGCGTGGAGCTTGCTTCTCCCTCTGCCTGTATCTCTGCCCCTCTCTCTCTCTCTATGAATAAATAAATAAAATCTTAAAAAAAAAAAATTCCAGGCTCTCAGAAGCAAGGTCTGGGCAATCGAAACCACCTGTCATCCTGTCTCATGGATAAGCCCTCTGAGATAGTAGGTGTCAGAGAAAAGGTGTGGGTGAAGCTTATTGGCTGATGGATGAAAAATAATAGGATAGAAGTATCCCTCTCCATGAAAGTTGTCAACCAAGAGACTAAGAGAGACCTTGACCCCAACAACATTATCACTGAGCAAGAGAGGCGGAGGCAGTCCTTTCATGATTATACTGGGCAGATAACTCTCAAGGTTGTCCTGTACGTCACCTGCAAGAAGTGCAGCTATGAAGACCACTTTGCAAAGGATTGTTGGATTGTTTTATGAAACCAGGAGGAACTAAATATTCTCTGATGCCTGCTGAGGAAGAGCAGAAGGAAGAGGCAAAGTCAGCAGAATTTGAGAAGCCTGACCCTATGAGGAATTCTTCTAGAAAAAGAAAGAAGCTCCTTAGGTTCCTTCACTCAATGAAACCTGCCCTGTTTGGAGAATAACAGAGATGGACTCCTGTTGCTGCTGCTGCTAGAAAAGAAGAAAAAGAAATGAAGGAGAAGAAGAAGAATGAAGAAGAAAGAAGAAGAAGAAGAAGAAGAAGAAGAAGAAGAAGAAGAAGAAGAAGAAGAAGAAGAAGAAGAAGAAGAAGAAGGAGGAGGAGGAGGAGGAGGAGGAGGAGGAGGAGGAGGAGGAGGAGAGGAGGAGGAGGAGGAGGAGAGGAGGAGAGGAGGAGGAGGAGAGGAGGAGGATGAGGAGGAGGAAAAACAGTAGCAGAAGCAATGGCAGCACAAGGAGTGAGAGTGATAAGAGTACAGAGGGGCTTGAGAGAAGAAAGAACCAGAAGATTTGTACCTTGAAGCCCTTGTTCCTGGAAAGACTCAGTGGAAAGAATATAGTCTCCTATCACACTGATTTCTCTCCCATGGGAGATGGCTTCCCCTCATGCTACAGGTGGGTTTGGGAGTTGGATGTCAAAGCATATGTCTGAATGAGTTGTTAACTTATCGTTGCTGATCTCTTTGCAGATGACTCTTGCAGCTCACCTGTTCATTTACCCAACCTCTTTCATCTAGAAGGAGGTCCTATTACCTTCTCCAGCTGCCATTGGCAGAGCCAAATTCTTATACAGGAGTTCAGGCTAGAGACACAGGTATTGCTGTGCAGGCAAGTCTGACTGTCGTTGGAGGGCAGTGATTGGCCCCTCTCTGTTGGGCCAGCCATGGGCCAACTGGTGAGTGATCTCTGTGGCCTCTAACACAGGGGCAGAGGGAGGCCTGCAGTATGAGGGAGAACATGGTAAGAGGTGGTGCCTACTTTTTACATTCCCCCTAACATGACTCTACTGTGTGCTAGAACTGACAGCTAAAAAATCATTATGTGCAGTGACTGAGCTTGTATGTGACATTATGCCAGACTACTGAACCAGGTAGCTCAAGTCAAGATTATTGCATTACTTTGTATTTAGTCCTATATAAGTAGACTGGTTCCACTTCAGGCCTCTGCTTAAATTCCTGGCATTACAAGGGTGGGTAGGCGGGGGGAATGCCAAATAAAAGGCATAATGCCTGCCCTCAAGAATTTTTTAATGAAGAAAGGATCATAATTGTTTTTAAATGTAGTGAGATGAAGCATGAAAGGAGGTGGTATTTGGTGTGAAGGCAGCTGAACAGGGCTTCTGTTTTAGGGTTGGACTACGGAAGTCATCCTAGTGGAATTTGCCTTGAGCTGGATTTTGAAGGTAGAGTAAAAGCTTGATTGCAAATTGGGTGGAAAAAAGCAGGATGAACAATTTGCTAAGATTATGTTTTGTGTACATAACAAAAAGTCAACTAGCATAGCATAGCTTAAACCTAGAGGATTTTTTCCCGTAATAAATATTCCTTGATTGGGAACCTTAAGGCTGGTCCAGCTGCTCAAGGAGTGGATGAAGAATTCAAATTCAGCTTGGCTTCTTTCTCTACTAATTTTAGTAGGTGGCTTTGTTCTCTTGGGCACAAGATAGCTGTTTTATCTCCAGGCATCATGTATACATATCAGTCAGAAATAAGGGAAGAAAGGTAGGTGAAGGTGTACCTTTATTAGGAGAATGATAACTTTTCTAGAGGTCTTAGTGAGTAGGCTTTAGCTGTTTTATTATGTGCCAAAACTTGATCACATGGCTACCCCTACAGGCACAGGAGTCTAGGAAGGTAAGTATTTTAAACTTGGCATATTGCCTCCCTCATCCCCCCAAAAGAAAAAATAATAATAAGGTTATGCTAGTAAGAAGGAGAAAATAGATGTTATATAGGAAACTACCACCAGGATTTCTACTTTTGAGAGGATAAAGTAGTTGTATTTTTCCCTATTCTACCTACTAAGTAAAACTCAAAACCTTGGACACTATATAAAACGTGTGTTTTCTTGCCACGATGAAATCTAACTAGAAACCAATAAAATTAGGATAGCAAGAAAATATGAAAACACTTGGAAATTCTGGAAAACTAAATCAATATTATTCAATATCCATTTTGCTTTTAATTTATGTATTAAGGAGAGTAGTCTCCACACTAGAAAACAGGGGAAAAATCAACAGTAATGAACTAAATCCCAACATACACAAGAAGATAGTAGAATATTTCTAGTAGGTCTTTAAGTGTCCCAGAGTATGACTGATAAGTGGTTGGGTAGATGGATATCCCTTCACATTGTACTATTATCTTGTGCTTGTATTTCTTTTCTGCCCAGTTGTTTATAAGCTCTCTGGAAGAACAGCACTAAGGAGAAATTTTGTCTCTTTCTTCTTTGTACCAAATGTCTTGAGCACAGTGGCCACTCAAAATTTATAATTGAGGGGCACTGGGTGGCTCAGTGGTTGGGTGTCTGCCTTCAGCTCAGGTCATGATCCCCAGGGCCTGGGATCAAGTCCCACAGCAGGCTCCCTCTGCCTGTGTCTCTGCCTCTCTATGTGTGTCTCTCATGAATAAATAAATAAAATCTTTTTTTAAAAACTATAATTGAGTTGAATAATTGATTAATTAATTAATCCATTGATCACTTGAATGAATTAGTTTCTAGCCATAGAGAATTCATTTATGAATAAACCAATTCAAGTTGATGAACCAATTACCTTTAAAACACTGCCAAGTTTCATAAATTACTTTACTCTTGGTCAAAATCTTTTCATAAAGGACACATGTGTGAAATGAATGAGAAATCAAATCCAAGCAAAAGAAGCCAATAAATGTGCCAAACACAAGCATTTATAATCAAACTTACAGCTTTCTGACAGTAGGATCAGATATACACACACACACACACAAATATGGTCAAACAAATTTTATTATTTAGAAAAAGGATAATACTGTCCTCGGATTTCCTATGAATGAATCTAATTATAACTGCCAAATGAAAGTGCATATTCAGGCTATGATGATGGAAGCATATGGTTAGATCACAGGAAGTGACGGTAGGCTCTACTAGTCAGAGCACATGTGAAACATAATGATCACTTTTGGCACATCATTTAAAGATATATACTAATAAACTCTAGCATGTTTTAAGGAATGTGAGTTAAATGGTAAAAGGTCCTGAACTACATCATTCAAGCAATGGATTGAGAGAATTAGTGAGACAAGAAATCCATTAAAAGGCATATGAATTATCTAAATATTTTAAGGGCATTCATGCAAATGAGGGGAAATATTCTGGAGGAGTTGAACTCTTAACGACATAGTAGGGAGACATACCATTAGTTTCAATATCAGTAAGAGTTCCTAATGGCTATAATATCTCAATATCAGTCATGCTTCCCATAAGAAGTGACCACCCATTACAGACAAGTTAACAAAACCCCAGGTAAGCATTAGCCAAGGATGTTAAGAAATTTCTAGAGGAGTAGGAGATTGGCATCAGGTCATTTTAATACTCAAATTCCTAAGCTTATGGTATAAATTACTGGTAGATTTTCATCAATTCTACAGTATTATTTTACTCAATTCTATTTGCCAGTGATAACTTACATTTAACCTACTTTAAGACTAAAGTCTGTAACTTTAAAATGAAGAAAATTAATTGGGTCACCCAAGATTCAAACCTAAGACCTGGGCTTCATAAAAACAGTGTTTCAAATAACTCAAGCAGTAAGGCTTGTATTTAAATGGTGTCATGTTTCTTATCCAAGACTTATTGGCATCTATGGCTCTCATGCATAATCCTGGCTTATTTTTGTTTAGGGAAGGTATAATTGTCATTGATAGTATTTTTTAGGCAAAAAAAATATTCAAAGATGTATGGTTCTATCTAAGACAGTTCAATTTTAAAAACATAAAAATGATAATGGTATACAAATGTATTAAGACAGAAGGTGTGTCTCTTCAGATAATTCTTAGAATTTATATGATAAATTATAAAATAGAAGATGACTCCATTTTTATATAGCTTATACTCAACAGTCAAAATGTACTTGCCTTCATTTTAAAAATTAGGTGTTTTGAGAAAAATAATTATATTTGTAACTATGAATAGTAATATAACCTGAAGTTTTAACAACAGCAGCAAAAAACATGAGTCTGGAGTATCCAGGATTCAATATCTGGCACCTAACTGGGCAACTCTAAATGCTATATAAACACTGGTAAAATCTGGGCACTTGGGTAGCTCAGTGGTTGAATCTGCCTTTGGTGGTTCCGAGGTCTTGGCATCAGTCCCACATCAGGCTCTCCACAGGGAGCCTGCTTCTCTCTCTGCCTATTCTTCTCTCTCTCTCTCTCTCTCTCTCTCTCTCTCTCTCATGAATAAATAAATAAATTTTTTTAAAAACTGATAAAATGAATGACGGGAAATCTACTTTGGCAAGAATCGTGTGCCAGTGTAACACAGAGTTCCTGTTTTCACTCCATTAAGTCTGATTTCCACATATGGCCTCTAGAGTAACCAAGTTAAAAGACCAAAGCCTACAGTGAACATTACAATTTATGTACAATGCACAATGTATAACTTTGGGAGTTAGCTCTTTTCTTAACATTTTAAAAGAGGGAAACACTCAAGAGAAAAATGACTGATCTGTATGGCTCGGTCAGTTGGGCTTCTGGCTCTTGATTTGGCTCAGGTCATGGTCTGGAGTTGTGGGATCAGATCCTCCATAAACTGCTGAGCATGAAGCCTGTTGGGACTCTCTCCTCCCCTCCCCCTTGGACCCCTCTCTGCAAGCACTCTCTCTCAAAAAAAAAAAAAAAAAAAAAAAAGGAGAAAGAAGAAAGAAAGAAAAGAAAGAAAGAAAGAAAGAAAGAAAGAAAGAAAGAAAGAAAGAAAGAAAGATGTCATTTAACTTCAAGAAAATCATGATTCTTGACATTTTTGTTACTGAAGGACTCTGAAACGTGGGTAACCATTGTCTGATAAAGGAGTTATGTTCCTTTATGAAGCCCCAGAAATAAACTCTCAAGGTTCTCTAAGATTTGTAAGGTTTTTAGGGAAATATCTGAGTAAACCCGTATTTTCTCTTACATCTTCAAAGAGCAAAAACAAACAAACAAACCAAAAAACAATGCCTAATGTGTCTTTTGAGGCTTAAGCAGAAGATTTAAGAAATATGTGAGAAAAGCAATATGTGTTCATGAAACTTTTTAAAAGAAAAGATTTCCTGAGAAAAGTGTAACTGCAGAATTTCTTCCATCCACTTTCTTGTAAAAATTGCTTCATGCACTGCTGACAAATTGATTAGATAAAGATGGAGGGAGTCAAAAGAAATTCCTTACTGCTTTTGATAAAACTCACTAGAATTATTGAACTTAGAGACAAGATACTTTAAAACTCAAGGCAGTCTTGCTTGATGAGAAAAGCCTAGTTTCAAGGGGAAGAAATAGAGTATTATTATCTAGTACCAACTACCTTGGTGACTTTGGGAAAAGATACTTAATATCCCCACAACCAGGGCTACTCAGCGACAAGCCATCATGATTGCTACCACTGAGTTTGTCCATGCTGCGTTGGATGCTTTACTCAACTTCTTCTAGTCTGGTAAATCTGGGCATATTATTTAACTCTAATCTTCAGTTTCTCACTGAAGTAAAGTTAAGGTTAGTTGAGTACTTGTGAAGACTTTAGCACTTATATACCAGTGCCTGGTATATAAAAACCATTTTATAAACATTTGCTTATTATTATTACCTCTTGAATCATAGCCAAGAAGGAAGTATTATTTAAAGGTGGATATCACAGTAAAGTAATGGAATAGATTAGAAGCCATAACTTTTTTTTTCATGCAGCCCCGAAGGGGCGAAGCCATAACTTTTATTAACTGGCTAACATGTTCTGTTTGGCAGACTGTATAGTATTCAGCCCACAGAACGTTTTTATTTTTAGATTTTGAATTATTTCTCCATGTATTAAAATAGATTATACAAATCAACTTCAATTGCCAGCCTTCATTAGAAATGTAAAATAGCTGGGATGCCTGGGTAGCTCAGCAGCTGAGCATCTGCCTTTGGCTCAGGGCATGATCTCGGAGTCCCAGGATCGAGTCCCACATCAGGCTTTCTGCATAAAGCCTGCTTCTCCCTCTGCCTGTGTCTCTGCTCTCTCTCTCTCTCTCTCTCTCTGTCTCCCATGAATAAATAAATAAAATCTTTTTTTTTTAATGTAAAATAGCTGATGATTTTAGGCCTGCCAACCCAAAGAACAGCCATGAAGGTAAACTTGAAGCCATAATTTTTAGCAAAGCTTCTCAAGTCTTCCACTTTTACTGTTCTCTCCACAACAATGAAAACAAAAT
Organism: Canis lupus dingo; assembly: GCF_003254725.2. Classification (NCBI taxonomy): domain Eukaryota; kingdom Metazoa; phylum Chordata; class Mammalia; order Carnivora; family Canidae; genus Canis; species Canis lupus. Next base: position 38,769,465 of record NC_064254.1, read on the forward strand.
AAATATAATTTATCATGGTGCTTGCAAATTTGTGGGACATTATTATCCTTCTTAGATTTTTTTCCATAGTTTGCAAACTGATGGTGCCCTCCTTTTGACTCAAGTATACAGACTTACTCCTTCTGTCTGAACTACTGAGGTAAGTGAAATAAAAGTTGTTTTTCAAGTGTGTGCCATTTGTTGGGATGCCTATTATGTCATCCCTTTCTGGGAATGTTTCCTTTATAAACATAAAATAATAAATAAAGCATATATATGTACATACATATTTGAACTAATGGGATGCTACGCTTAATGACTCCTAAATAGAAAATGCTAGTGAGTCTCAAAATATTTACATGCCATCCAAATGTCCTCAACTTAGATAAATATTCTAATTTATGTGTGTTAATTGATATTTAATAGACATATACGATCAAGTAAATTTAAAGTGTATAACTTGATTTAATACACATATATTGCAATGTGATTACCACTTAGCCTTAGCTAACACCTCCATCACATCACATAATTTTTATTTCTTATTTGTGGTGAGAATATTTAAGACTAGTCTCTTCGCAACTTTCAAGCATATAATACAGTATTTTAACTATAATCAAACAGTGTACATTAGATCCCCAAACTTACACATCTTATAACTGCAATTATATACTCCTTGGCCAATACCTCCCCAATGCCCCCAGCCCCAGCCCCTGGTAACCACCATTCTACTCTGGGAGTTTAGCTTTTTTAGATTCCACATATGAGAGATATCACACAGTGTTCACCTTTCTCTGTCTGACTTATTTACTTCTCATATGCCTTCAAGGTCCATACACATTGTCACAAACAGAATTTTCTTCTTTCTCATGGCTGAATAATAGTCCATCATATATTTATATCCAGAATTCTTTATTTATTCGTCTATTGATGAACCCTTAAATTGTTCCCATATTTTGGCTATTGTTAATAATGCTGCAATAAACATAAGAGAGCTTTCATTTCTTTAGGATTCATTCAGAAATGGGAATTTTGGAACATACAGTAGTTCTACTTTAAATTTTTTGAGGAAGCTCCATACTCTACCAAAGTGGTCGAAGTTACATTCCCACCAACAGTGTTCAGAGGTTCCCTTTTCTTCCACACCTTCACCTACACTTGTTACCTCTTGGGTTTTTTTTTTTTTTTTAATAGTCCTTTTAACAGATGTGAGATGGCATCTCTTTGTGGTTTAGATTTATACTTTTCTCATGATTTGTAATATTAAGCAAGTTTTCTTGTTTCTACTGGTCATTTGGATGTCTTTGGAAAAATGTCTCTCTGTTGCCTTGTACATTTTTTACTTTGATTGCTGATTTTAATGTTTTTGGTGATTGAATTGTATGAGTTCTTTATATATTTTGGACCAGATATGTGGTTGGCAAATGTTTTCTCCCATTTCATAAGCCACTTTTTCATTTTATTGGTTACTTCACTGAGCAAAACCTCTTAGTTTGATGTAGTTCCCCCTTTAAATTTTTTGCTTTTCTGATTTGTGCTTTGGTGTTATATCCAAAAAATCATTGACAAGTTCAATGTAAAGGAGTGTTTTCACTCTTTTTCTTCTAGGTGTTATATGGTTTCAGGTCTTGTGTTTAAGTCTCTAATGCATCTTGAGTTGATATTTGTGAGTAGTATAAGGGATCCAATTTCACTTTTCTATATATGATTATTCAGTTTTCCCATCACCATTTATTGAGGAGCCTATCCTCTCTCCATTGTCAAATATTAATTTACCATATACACAAGGCTTATTTCTAGGTTCTCAATTCTGTTCTATTGGTGCATGTGCCTATTATTTTATCAGTATCATACTGTTATGATTACTGTAGCTTTGTGGTATAATTTGAAATCAATGTGATGCCTCCAGCTTTGTTCTTCTATCTCAGGGTTACTTTGGCTATTCAGGATATTTTGTGGCTCCATATAAATTTTAGGATTGTGTTCTTTTTCTGTGAAAAATGCCATTGAAATTTTGATAGAGATTGCATTAAATCTATAGATGGTTTTGGGTAGTATGGACATTTTCACAGTATTAATTCTTCCAATGCATGAACACATCATATTTTTCTACTTGTTTGTGTCTTATTAAATTTCTTTTATCAAAGTCTTATTGTTTTCAGTATATAGAACTTTCCCTCATTGAATTTATTCCTAAGTTTTATATTGTTTTGTTGCTATTGTAAATGGGATTTTTAAATTTCTTTTTCAGATATTTTGTTGTCAGTCTATAGAAACACAACTGATTTCTGTATGTTGGCCTTATATCCTACAACTTTGCTAAATTTATTGATTGACTAGAGTTTTTTAGTGTAGTCTTTAGGATTTGTATATATAATATTATATCATCTGCAAATAAAGACAATATTACCTTTTCCTTTCTGATTTTCGATGTCTTTTATTTCTTTTTTGTTGCCCAGTTGTTCTAGTAAGGATCAAGACTATGTTGAATAAGCTTGGTGAGAGTAGGAGCACCTGGGTGACTCAGTCAGTTAAGTCTGTCTTTGGCTCAGGTCATGATCCTGAGGCCCTGGGATCCCTGCTCAGTGGGGAGGCTGCTTCTCCCTCTCCCTCTGCACGTCCTCCTACTCGTGTTCTCTCATTCACGCTCTCTCTCTCTTCCTCTCTCTCTCTCTCAAATAAATAATAAATAAAATCTTGGGGCACCTGGGTGGCTCAGTGGTTGAGTATCTGCCTTTGGCTCAGGTCATAATTCTGGGGTCCTGGATCGAGTCCCACAACAGACTCTCCACAGGGAGCCTGCTTCTCCCTCTGCCTATGTCTCTGCCTCTCTCTCTGTGTCTCTTATGAAAAATAAAAAATATTTTTTTAATCTTAAAAAAAAGACTGGTGAGAGTAGGCCAATCTTGTTCCTAATCTTAGAGGAAAAGCCTTTAATCCTTCATTATTAAATGTGATGTTAGCTGTGGGTTTGTTGTATATGATCTTTATTATATTGAGGTTTGCTTCTTCCGTAATCAATTTGTTGAGGTTTTTAGATGTTCTATTTTGTCAAATATTTTTTCTCCATTTATTGAAACGATCGTATGATTTTCATCCTTCATTTTATTAATGTGATGTGTCATACTTATTGATTTGCATTCATTGAATCACTCTTGCATTTCAGAGATATATCCACTTGAACATGGTGTGTGATCCTTTTAATGTGTTGTTAAATTAGGTTTGGTAATATTTTATTTTTTAAAAATATTTTATTTATTTATTCATGAGAGATACAGAGAAAGGGAGAGGCAGAGACACAGACAGAGGGAGAAGCAGGCTTTATGCAGGGAGCCCAATATGGGACTCGATCCCAGGTCTCCAGGATCACACCTTAGGCTGCAGGCGGCGCTAAGCCGCTGCGCCACCGGGGCCACCCAGGTTTGATAATATTTTATTGAGAATTTTTGCATTGATATTTATCAAAGATATCGGTCTATAGCTTTTTCTTGCAGTCTTTCTGACTTTGGTATCAGGGTAATGCTGGCCTTGTAAAATGAGTTTGGAAGTGTTCTCTCCTCCCCAATTGTTTGGAAGAGTTTGGGAAAGATTGGTATTAATTCTTCTTCAAATGTATGGCAGCATTCACTAATAAAACCATCTGTTCCTGGGCTTTTCTTTGTTAGAAGGTTTTTGATTACAGATTCAATTTGCTTACTAATCTGTTGAGACTTTCTATTGCCTTATTCAGTTTTAGTAAATTTTATATTTCTAGAAATTTATCCATTTCTAGATTTATCCAATTTGTTGGCATATAATAGTTCATAGTAGTTTCTTATGATCCTTTGTGTTTCTGCTTTATCACTTGAAATTTCTCTCTTTCATTTCTAATTTTATTTGAGAATTCTCTCTGTTTCTTAGTCTAGCAAAAAGATTGTCAATAGACTACACTTCATTGAATATTGTGCATCTTAGAGAAGTGAAGTATTTTTTAGGTTGGATAACATTTTCCCTTTGGAAAGAATATTAGTTAATGTTATTCACCTATTTCTGAAATTTTTCATTAAGGAGTCAGAAATGAAACAATGTTCACACATACACATGCACACATATGCAAGAAGAAATGGATCAAGGTCACTCATGATAATGACAGCTCTTTATGCAAGCAGAACACATTGGGACATACTTGCTAACAGGCACACACCTTGGTAAGACAGCATATATGAATCTTTACCCAAGTCTTTAAAAAATACTATAAACAAAATTCAGAAATTTATTCTTCTACTTAATTATATCTTGACACTCCTTTTAGAATATAAGATCTCTACAAATGTAAAAAATTTCAAAAGATAATAGGCAGTAAAGTATTAGATAAGTTTTTCAAATCTCTATTTATTCTTTAAAAATATTTATTTTTCAATCTGAATTAAATATAATTTAATAATAATATTTATAATTCAATCTGAATTAAATACCTATTTTGTAGACATAACTATCGAAAGAATTTAACACAGTAATTACAAATAATTGTTTCCATAACCCAAGAGAAGTTTGCATCTAGTAAAACAAAATTATTTTCCTTGCACTGATATCTGACACAATTTTTTTGAGTTTTCTGTAAGTCATTCTAAAGTAGGAGTAGGGACAACAAAGTTCTTAATAAGATGACCAAAAAAGTCAGAGTAAAGCCAATAATATCCATATGTGAAACATGTTGCTAAGATTAGAAAAATAATGTTTTTACTCATGTTTGTGCTCTTTGCATTCCATTAATATTCTTTTTGTTTTGGAAAAAATAATCGGGCTCTGAAAGATGCTATGTAAGTGATTATTTGATTCAGAAAAGAGTTATGGCTCCTGAAAGAATATTACCATTGCTCATTTTATAATCAGAGGTAAATTTATAGTATAATCTCTCATATCCACACTTCAACTAGAAATTTGAAACTGATTTCAAAGAATATCATTTAACCTGAATGAACAGGATCTGCTCTGTTCCTAGATTAACAATGTTTTTGGAATTTGAATAATTTTTTTTTCCCAAGGACTTTTCACTTCTACCACTTACTGTAGCCCTGCCAAGTCCCAAAATTTGTTCTTGGTTTTTCTATCTTTTATAAAGTAAGAAATTAGATAATCAATGTTTGCCTATAGTAATATGCATTGAAACATTTTTTTTACCCGCCAAATATAACAATTGGGAGCCATTACTTCTTAAACATGACCAGCTAAACTACCATGATGCTCATCCCGTTAAATGTCACGCTTCTATTCCATATCCCATAATTTGGGCAAACTGGTCATCACAAAGTTCTGGAATCCAGTATATCTGTATCATGCCTTCATCAAGCCTCAAATATTCCAGCAAATGATTTTTCCAACAATACTTTGGTATTACTTCCTTTTTTAATGGACAAGCATGAAAATCTCTTAGAGCAATTCCATTATTTGAACTGCCATAAAAGTTTTCATTATTGGGACTGCCATATAAGTTTTGTATGATCTTTCACATGAGTATCCCATTCAATACTCCCCTCCAGGCTTGCTTTCATGTCCCTCCAAAGCACCTTCAAAAATCCTTCACCATGATTACTTCCTCCCTTCTCTTATTTCTACCTTAATCAGTTCCATGCTGACTCCTCCCTATTTCTTCCCTAGTTTCTCTTTTACCCCATAAATACAATTCAACTTTTTTCTTTTTTTTTTTTTTTTTTTTTTAATTTGTTTATGATAGTCACAGAGAGAGAGAGAGAGGCAGAGACACAGGCAGAGGGAGAAGCAGGCTCCATGCACCGGGAGCCCGATGTGGGATTCGATCCCAGGTCTCCAGGATCGCGCCCTGGGCCAAAGGCAGGCGCCAAACCGCTGCGCCACCCAGGGATCCCCAACTTTCTTTTCAAACACTCTTTCCACTTCTTTCCTTTATTTGAAGCCTGACAACACAGTGTTTCTCCCAAATGGACTGGTATACAACTCTCTTTACTGGCAGAATGCTCTTGCCACCATCATTCAATTACTGCTTTTTTGAAATGCATATAACTTAAATAACCCACTTTCTTCTTTTTCTAATTCATTCTCCAAGCTCCAAGACACGCTACTAAATTCCTCAGTGATTTATACACGTGACAAACTTGTTCTTGGTGGTGGTGGTGGTGGTGGTGGTGGTAGTGATGGTGACAGAAAGTGATGGTGTTGCTGGAGATAGTATTTAGATTTTGTTTTTGTTTTACAACTATATTCCTGAGAAACTTCTTAAAGTCCTAGCTTGACAATTTTTGTTACCTTCACCAATGACTTTTGTTTTTACTACACTCAACTTCACTGTTAAATCCCTTCAACAATCCAAAAGTGTTATAGCTTCAGGACTTATACCAAATCTTTTACTCCTCATTATCCTCCTCCCTTGCTTCTTTGTCCCTTGTGTGATATTCAAAATATTAAAAGATGTCCCTACCACCTCTAGCATCCCTTACACTTATACTTTTTTATCTTTTACCATTCCCACACAACAAGTTCTAGCTCAGGATACAACCCAGTGTTCTTTTTCTCTTATTGCCACTATTAGATTGCACATCATTTCTAGAGGAATAAAGAAACTTCTTCTGAAGACACTGTATTCACCCTTACTGAGTCTTTAAGTACTATCACACAGAGTTACATTAGTATCTTGACTCGCTTGCAGTTTCCTTCAGCTTTCGTTAAGACTCACAAATTTAAAATAGTGTCATCAAACTTCAAAGTTAATGTCCAAAAATAAACATATAAATTGAATTTAACTTATATTTCTCAATTACTAAATTTCATTTTTAAATAGAATTACTTTCAAAATTATTTTTCTAGAAATATCATTTAGTGAGGCTTTATTTCTAAGGCATTTTTATTTTAATTACTGTGTTTTCTTTCTACATGATAAATGAAATGATTACAGAAGAAGAGTAATATTTGCATAAAACATCTTAGAAAATATACTTTTACAAATAGAAAATATCACTGTCATGATGATTCATATCTCAAATCTATCCACTTAAAGTCCATAAAATTAAAGTTCTTATATTTTCATGTTTTAATCTTTATTTATGGTTTTTGACTAGAGGTGTATTTTAATTTCAAGGAGAAATATTGGTCTATGAATTTGTTAAGACATACCAGAGTGAAAATACACATTTAATATTAAAGTAGGTTGTTCTCTGAAGTTTAATAAAGGATTGTAGCTGGACTTCTTTTCCAATTATTTGTGGAAACTACACAGTGTTCCTTCAGAAAACAGCAATATATTTCAAATGCCCTTTTATAATTAAAATATAAATGTGACTTATGTAGAAGAGTCCTTTGTATCCCAGAAGCAAACAAAACTGTTTGCTTCTGCCTGCACTGGATTATCAGTGCACAGACAATACTTGTATTTAAAGCACAAGAAAATAGGAATAATATATATTTGTGATATATATATAATATACATTCAATATTTGAGTGTATATTAAATATCTAATATGCTAAATATTCTATTGTATAATTTAATATTTCAAAAATGGAAAAAAATACACCTTTTGTCCTTTCTTACAGCTATATTAGTGTACAGTATTTATGTGTATGTATACTATATAGTGAGAAAGGAAATGAGATAACTATCTTATGTGCCTTTGAGGAAACTGCTGACCTTATTTTCAGCTATTTTCTGTAAGTTTCACAAACAGTAAGTAATAAAGTGATACTGTCATTCATATGACAGATTATCTTTCTGTTTATTTTCTGAAACTATAGTTTCAGAACTTAAGAAAATCTATCTATCTATCTATCTAATACTTATATTTTTAGGAGCCATTGAACACTATGTAAATAGAAGAAGTAGAGTTATAATCATCTAGGAGCAGCAGATAATTTTCTCAGGAATCTGTTAAGATGACTTCTATTTTTGACAAATAAAAGAAGGGAAGATGATAGTGATTTCTTGTCTGATCTCATAATGTTCATAGAACTCTTAGGTAAAGAAAATCTAAACCCAATAACGCTTTTGAAAGGCAACTAGACAATGTTTGTTTTTCTTTAATTATAAATTTGGGGTTTTGATTCAGGACTGATAATTTTGGGTTCATGCCTATGCTTCTCTTAAAAATCAGAGTGTCTCTTTTTCCAAAGATTATAGCAATTTACATGATGATCATGTATTGTAGATTTGACCTCTCTCTGAACCAAGAGACACAAACTGTTTAAAAGATTAAAATGTATCACTTAGATTTATTTAGTAAAACAAAAAAAGAAAGACTTTCTCATACTACTCAGCACCTGCTAAAAAGTTCAATACAGTTGTTGGCAGCAGGGAACTCTAATAAATGTTGAACATCTCAGAAGGCAAACCGTGAGCATATAATCCTTGCAACTATCCTGTAAAATGGTTATTATGGTCCCTACTTTGAGGAAACTGTGGTTCAGTAATAATAAATTGCTCAACATGGTAAATTGAACAGACCATAAGTAGTAAGGCTGTATTGCAATTCACATTTCTGTATCTCCAAAATCTGGATTTACTTACCAACGTTACTGGTTCCCCAGTATCCATATTTCTACCACTCAAGTTGAGAGAAAGAGACAGTAAAAATATAAGATTGCCAAACTCTTTCTTTACTGAGTGTGTCCATTAAAAATCAAACCAGCAATTTTCCTCTCTGATTATGTTGAAAAATTATAGAAAAACAACAGGGAGAAAAACAAAAGACAAAAACTCAAACTTCATTTTCTGTCAAAGAAAGAGATAAATATAATCTCATATAATCTGCAGATTCTAAATTAAATATAACTGCTGATATTAAGCTGAAAGAGAAGAGAAAAAAATGGAAAGACATGAGGATGAATACCAATAAAACTCAGAAAATACCAGTAAAAATTCACTTTCTGTAGATGGAAAGATTCACCTTGAAATAGTATATTGCCTGCTTGCCTACTTACAACAGATAAAAGGAACCAGGGTAAGCAGGACTATTGGCAGGAGCCCTTCTCCATGCTAATTAGCTCAGAGAAACAAAAATTAGAGAGCTCCATAGAAATCACATAGTTAAGCCAAGGCCATATTTGTTGTCTCTGTGTCCAAAACAAATGTAGTCTTCAGAGTGTAAAGCCTTAAAAAGTTCTCTAGCCCTTCCCTTAACACTAAAAATATGGTCCAAGAAATAAAACTCTAAAAGGCCATACACAAAAGAAATTCACAAACATGAAAATTTGTGAACATCTTTGATAGTAAAAATTGGAATACTTTATTCTAAGATCAGAGACAAGTCAAGGCTATATAATGTTGAAAAGGAGTATGGGATACCAATTCTGAAACCACTTGTATACTAAAGTTGAATAAATAAGTAAATATATTGCAGATGAGAGGCAAGATTCTCACTGATGAAGAAAGAAGTTACAAATAAGGAAAAGGAAAGCATAAGATAAACCCGTAGTGCTGGACTGGAGTCAGATATCAATATGAATAAATATTTAAATTATATTTTCTGATAAATAGATACAGAAATACAGATGTATTTTATACTTATTTACGTATTTATTCCCCAGTTTTATGGCACTGAAGGAGCAATGAGTCCTGCTCATACCCAAATCTCAATTTCTAACGCCTTTCTCCAATGAAAGGAATCAAAGTTCCTTAGAAAAGTATTTTTTTTTAATGCATTCCTCTTTTTTTTTTTTTTATTTAATTTTATTTACTCGTGAGAGATACAGAGCTAGAGAGAGGCAGAGACACAGGCAGAGGAAGAAGCAGGCTTCATGCAGGGAGCCCGACGTGGGACTCGATCCCGGGTCTCCAAGATTACGCCCTGGGCTGCAGGCGGCGCTAAACCGCTACACCACTGGGGCTGCCTGAAAAGTAGTTGATTCTAGGGCTGGAGTTAAGAATATGTAAGTTGAGCTAGGAGCATTTGTGCCCAAAAATAACAACAGTTGTTCTATAATCCAAGACCAAACTAAACATCTATGAGTCTATACTGTGTCAATCTATGAATAACCAAATGAATAAATAAAGGAATGAATCAATTAATGTAACATTTCTTCTTCACAGAAGCGTTCCAATTAATAAATGTAGAAAGAATGAAAGAAATAGAAAATCATCATTATAAAATCATAGTAATAATCGTTGTAGAATTCACTAATGGAAGCTAAAATCAGTGTGCAAAGTTTAGGCAGAAACAGAATACTTGCACAATCTCAAGGTATCTTCCCCAAAATATTTAGTAATTACAAAGGAAAAAGTGATTTGCAATAGAGAATCCTAGAAGACCCCATTTAGTCAAATAATAAAGATAAACAACACTAGTAACACATATTGACATTATGTGTCCCCTGATGTTATGCCCTGAGAGGGGAACATGATCATATCACCTCTGTGGTATCCTTCAAAATGTATAGCCTCAAGCTAATCAAGAAAAAATATCAGACAAGCCCAAACTTAGAGACGTGCTATAAAATAACTGCCCAGTATTCTTCAAAGTGTCGATGTCATGAAAGACAAGGAAAGACTATGGATACAATGATGGGAGGAGATAATGAAAACATGATTGAATAAGAGGTGGGATTCTGTATGGATTCCTGAAACAAAATAATAATAATAATCATAATAATAACACAAAAATTTGTAAAATCTGAGTAAGTTCTGTGCTTTTAGTATATGACTGAGGATAATTTCTTAGTTTTAGTAAATGTTCTATGGCTATTTAACATGTTAAGATAAGTGCAAGCTGGTGAAGGATATACTGGAACTCTTTGTATTATATTTGTAAATCTTTTATTAGCCTAAAATTATCTTGAAATAAAAGATAAAGTGTAGAATTTAAAATAAAGTGAAACAAACTTATTCATTATCCAGATGCTGGTACAATCACCTGAGAGAAACAACACCAGTGAATTTAAAATGCAGCATATAATCAAGAACAACAGTGATAACATAACCACTTTAGCAATTATATTGTTAGTAGCGATATTGTAGTTGCTATTCTGAGATTGCTGCATGGGCAGTATCAGATAAAACAAATGAGAAATTATGTGATAATCTAATTCTATCAATCCCAGCTTTCTTGAGAGCTAGGATTTCAGCATAGGAGAGCAAAGAGGAAGAGGTTAAGTAAAAAATCTGGTAGCCCTAAATTTAAATTAAAAGTGTTAGTATGAACTTGTGAGTATTTTATAGATATTCTTATATGCATAAAATACTTTATATGTATTATATTTATTGTATATATGTTTTTTATTTATTTTATGTTATATTTTATATAATATATTTATTTCTATTTATGTCCACCGAAGTCTTTGGAAACAGTGACTATCCCAGAGCAAGGAGCACTCCTAGCACACAGATTGTGGACTTCAAATACTATTTTTTCAGTGAAAGGGATCAGAACTCCTTGGAGAAATGAGTGATTCCAGATCTGGGGGAGGAAATGCACAAGATACACTTAGAACACAGATATACCAGATAGCATAGATACCAGATAGCAAGATGAAACAATATGAATATCAATAAAAATAACAACATCAATGTCTTATAGCTGAGTAACTTCAGCAAAACACCACCCTGGGAGTGGCTTCCCATGCTACCCATGAGACAGATTCCCAAGCATGTTCTATGAGCTCAGTATCACAGTTACAGCTCTGCTATCCAGTGAGGGTTTTGTTTGTTGTTTGTTTGTTTGTTTGTTTGTTTTATCCAGTGAGTTCTATGGCCAAGACCTAGATCTTGAGCGTGGGGGCTCTTCCTTAGGCACTCTATCTCAGCCCTAGAGGTAGTGACTGATTATTTTATTTACTCTTTCTATATTCTTTAGAGCTCTGTTTACTTCTTACTGTCCAATTCACTACTATTCCAATATCTTGTTGTACTTAGTAAGTTTGTATATTACTGTTCTACTGTTCAAATTACTGTGTAGTTTCTGTCTCCTGATTGGGCCCTGGGGAAAAAAAAAGTAAAGTTGATATCAATGGGACCAGATTGATCATGAATAGATAACTGTTGAGCCTGGGTAATAGGCACATGTGAGTTTGTTATACACTTTTGTGCATATTCAAAATTCTCCATAGTAAAAAGATATCTAAAGGCAGCTTTAAAAGTTTTTCTTCAATGAAACATGGATATACATATTAAGTCATAGATAAAAAAAAAAACTGAAGAGTTCTGCTCCAGTTTTGCCTGCCAAGTACGTTTGTGCTAAGAAAAGAAAAGAAAGGTATACTTTTATGAACTTTTATATACCAGAATTACAAATAAAGTATGATAGCTCTAAATACCCACAGATAGTAAGTGAATTATTCAGGAACCCAGGAAGGGAAAAAAAAAAGAAAAAGACAGAAAACTGCCCACTCAAATTAAGGACATTCAAGCAAGGCTTAGTTGAGAAAACTACAAAGGTGAGGGCACTGTAAAGATATTAACAGCAGAGCTATTCCACCTCGGGATCCAAAAATATGAGAGTGAAGAGCTATGATTTGAACCCAGAGAGAAAAGTTCTATAGAGGAGGCTTCCTTGAAAGATCAAAGGCACACCAATCTGAAGCAACCCCACAGAAGGTCCCTGACTTCACTCTCCTCCCTTGTTTGGGTCTCCTGCTGAACATAACTGGAAGCCAGGAGGCCAGAGACCTGGTGATCTAGTCCACACAAGTCAGCAGACAGAGATGAGGGTGGAGAGTACATTTGGGGAGGTCAAAGAAAAGCTATGACACAAGGTACAAAGGTAGATAGTCAAAAAATACTAATAGTGAATAACACTGAGTTAGGAAAGGATGAGGGAGAGGAAGAATAAGAAACACTAGATATATCATTGTGCATAAAAGGAAACTAAGAGCTTAGTGTCCAAAGCAGTAGAAAATGAGGAATGTTGTGCAAATTTATAAAGACAATCACTAAAACAAAAATACCATCCTTGTCAAGTATCACCAAGCAAAAGATATCGCCAAATGGTCTTCCAAGGATGTTGTAGCCCCCTAGACCTTACCTGCAGTGTATGAGGTCCTATTTTCCTGCAACCTTACAGAGTGTGCCATAAAACTTTTGAAACTCACTAAACTAATAGGTAAAAAGTGGTATCTTACTGTAGCTGACCCCATTTTCTCTTTACTAATTTAGGATTCAAGCTATGTCACATACCAAATTTCTGTATGTTGTTGGATGTATTAGTGAACTTTCTGTTCCACTTCATTGCTCTATCTATTCATTTGCCAGCATCATCCTGTCATAATTATACAGGGCATTTACTATGTCTTCAGGTCTAGCATGGCAGTATAGTGTCCTCAGACTGTTTTTACTTTGGAGAATTTTTCAAGCTATTCCATTTTGTTTATTTTGCCATATTAACTAACTTGTCCGGTTAAAAAAAAAAAAGAAGCCTATTGAGATTTTGTTAACATTGTATTAAATTATAAAATAACTTTAAGAAAAATAACTTTTTTATAATGGTTATGTCTTGAGAACATTGTTACAGATGTACACAAATTTTCACTGCCGGGAATTTATCTTACTGATATGGTGCACATATAAGAAATGTAAGTACAAGACTATTCACTGTGATACTGTGAGAACATGCCATCAGGCAGCATAAACAAAGTCAAAAGCAAGTGATGTAATGAAAAAAATATGGACAGCTCCCAACACAAAGGGTTAAACTCCCCAATATACAGTGAGATTTCTATAAATAGCCAAGAAAAATTCCAATAACCCAATAGTAAAAAACCATGAAAGAGCAACTCCTCTTCTCACCAGCCTAAGGCAAATAAACAAATACATATAGTCCCTAAGGAACCCTTGTACACTGTTGGTGGAAGTATGAGCTGGTGCAGCCACTCTGGAGAACAGTATGGAGGTTCCTCAAGAAAGTTGGAAATAGAGCTACCCTACAACCTAGCATGTGCACTACTGAGTATTTACCCCAAAGATACAAATGAAGTGACCCACAGGGGTACCTGCACCCCAATGTTTATAGTAGCAATCTCTACAATAGCAAAACTGTGGAAAGAACCCAGATATCCTTTGACAGATGAATGGATAAAGAAGATATGGTATACATATATACAATGGAATACTATCCAGCCATCAGATGAAATCTTGCCATTTGCAATGGTGTGGATGGAACTAGAGGATATTATGCTAAGCAAAATAAGTCAAAGTAAAACAATTATTATATGATCTCATTCATATGTGGAACTTAAGAAACAAAACAGAACTATAGGGAAAGAGAGAAAAAAATAAAACAAGATGAAATCAGAGAGGGAGATAAATTGTAAGAGACTCTTAATCATAGGAAACAAACTGATGGTCTCTGGAGGAGAAGCGGGGGAGATGGGGTAACTAACTGGGTTGATGGACATTAAGGAGAGATCATTAAGTTTCTCATGTTCTCATGTTCTGTTACTAAGATGAGCACTAGGTATAACATAAGACTATGAATCACTCACTGATCTCTACCTCTGAAACCAATTATACACTTTATGTTACTTAATTGATTTCAAATAAAAAAAAACAAATAGCCCCTAAAAAATGAAAAATTGCAAATTTACTTATCATAAGATAAATGCAATTTAAAACTACACTAAGTGAGACTATCAGAAACATTGTTTCTCATGTTCTATTACTAAAAGAAAAAAGAAGTATATAAAATAATCATTCCAAAGAAAATAAAGTACTCAAGTATAAATCTAACAAAATATGTACAGGACCATATGCTATAAATTACAAAATGCTGGTGATATCAAGATAAGAATGCCTAAATAAATTAAGGGATATACCATGTTTATGGATTAGAGAGTCAACATAGAAAAGATGTAATTCTCCCCATGTCGATCCATAGATTTAACACAATTCATATTGAAGTTGCAAGGTTATTTATAGATAGACAAGCTTATCCTAAAGTGTATATAGAAACACAAAAGACCTAGAATAGCTAAAACTATTTTGATAGAGAAGAATAAAGTGGGAGAAATTACTATACTCATACTAAATCTTAATATAAAGCTGTAATATTCAATATTTATTATAAAATATTAAGTATTCAAGGCTCACTGTAAAGATAAGTAGTATTCAAGCTATAGTACTATCAGATCAACATATATCAATGAACAAAATAGGGAACTCAGAAATCACCCCCATAAAATGATAGCCAGCTGATTTTCAATAAAGGCACACAAGTGATTCAATAGTGGAAGTATAGTTTTTCTTTTCATTTTTTAAAGATTCATTTATTGAGAGAGAGAGCACAAGTGTGAGGGGCAGAAGGAGAGGGAACAAGAATCTCAAGTAGACTCCATGCTAGCATAGAGCCCAACTCTGGGCTTGATCTCAAGATTCTGAGATCATGACCTGAGCTAAAACCAAGAAACTGATGCCTGACTATGTTACCCAGGTACCCTGAAGGATAGCCTTTTCAATAAATAATGCTTGGACATCAAAGGCAAAAAATTAAACCTTAACCTAAAACCCATACTTCAAGCAAAAATTAGCTCAAATTCAGTCACAGACTTAAATATAAAACATAGAACCATTAAACTTTTAGAAAAAAAATTATCAGAAGTGCTCAGGATCTAAGAAGAGAAGAATTTTTAGACTTGATACCAAAAATATAATCCATGAAAGAAAAATTGATAAATTGGACCTAGTTAAAATTAATGTTTACTGTGAAGACTCATATGAAAAGATTAAAAAGACCAGCTACAGATTGAAGAAAGTATTTGCAAGCTACATGTCAAATTCCTTACATCTAGAACATGTAAAGAATTCTTAATATTTAATTAAAAAAATCCAATTTTTAAATGGTTAAAAGAGATGAACAGGTATTTCACCAAAGATAAGATACAAATGGCAAATAATCACTGTTAACATCACCAGCCATTAGGGAAATTCAAATTAAACCACAATGAGGTATTAGTATATATCTATAGGAATAGCTCAAAGACAGAGTGGTAACACCAAATGCTGAAACTCACAGATTATAGTGGGCATGAAGAATGGTATGTCATTCTGGAAAACAGTTTGCTTCTCATAAACCAAATATTCACATGCTTTATGACCTAGCCATTTTACTCTTGGGTATTATCCCAGAGGAATGAAAACTTATGTCAACACTAAACTCTCTACACAAATATTCATAGCAGTTTTATTTACAATAACAAAATATTGGAAATAAGTCAAATGTCCTTTATAGTTTAATGGTTAAGCAAACCATGATACATCCTTATTGTGGAATACTATTCAACAATCAAAAGGTACTAATGATTAACACATGCAACGACTTGGATGGATCTGAAGGGGATTATTCTGAATTAAAAAGTCAATCTCAAAAGGTACGTACTGTATGTTTCATATATAACATTTTTAAATAACAAAAATTTAGAAAGGGAGAACAGATTAATGGTTGCCAGATTTCCCTAGTTTTATGTGTACACATGTAAAACTGGTAAAATCTAAATATGCTCTGTAGATCGTAGCAGTGCCAGTTTCTTGGTTTTGATATTATAGTGTTCCTATGCAACAGATTACCATCAGGAAAACTGAAAGAAGGGAACAGGATTTCCCTATACAACTTTTTGGCCCCTTTCTGTGCATTTATAATTATTTCAAAATTAAAGTTTAAAAAAAAACAATGTGCAGAATTATGTGTATAATACGCTATTGTAAAAAAATAAAAAATATATATTATGCTATTGTTTCATGGGAAGAGGGTAGTAGAGGTACATACTTGTTTTTGCTTATGTACGTACAAAGGAATTACAAAAGGGAAGCATTTACAGTGGTAGGCAATAATGTGTACAGGTGGGGGCAACTGTAACAAATGGAGGACAAATATAGAAATGAATGTCCTTTTTCCCTATTCTGAACCGTACTGATTTATTTTTTTATTCAAATCATTGTCATAGGCATAAAAATAGTTAAAATGATCATACACAATCTCTATCATCCATAAAAGAACATTTAATACCAAAAAGACTAAAATGATATAAGCTTAGATTTAGGTCAGATATTCAAATTTCGTTACTGCTACTTTATGAAAACTCCACCTCATCATTGTTATTTCTCTTATTTTCTGGGGATTTAAGAAACGTGACCACTGATTAGTGCTAGTCTTGGAAATGACACTCAGAAAATACTGCATTAGCTCACAATAATTTTACCCAGGTGCCAGATGAATCTCTCGCTTTTTGGTTTGCCATCCTACAGCTTCAGCATATGTAAAGCATTGTTCTCTTGGACTTTAAAAAAAAAAAAAAAGAACAAAGGGATTCTTTTTAAAACCTCCATAAATTGGAATAGAATGTGCCTTTCTGCGCCTTAGTGTTTCTTAGGAAATAGACTTGTGTGGTGCTATTTGTACATTTCCCCCCAAGAAAGGAGAACAAAGACAAGGAAAATGCAAATGCCAAGACTCAAAAGAATTTTTGAAAACAGTCAAGAGCAAATAAGGGACCTCAATTAAAAAAAAAAAAAAAAGTACAGGCGGCACTTAACCAGTTTATTAACACAGCATGTAAAAACCAGTCACCTGAAATACTAATGGAAATCAGTAAAGTCAGCATGCACAGTGTTGCTATGATGGAAATCTCTGCTTTTTTATTTATCTTCTAGAACAGAGAAAAGGGAAAGTTAGTAACTTAGGCCAATAAAATATGAAAGCTGCTCTGAGGTTATCCACATTCAAAACTGCAATATTCTGCTAAGGTAAAGAGCCATTACTCTATGCATCCAAACTTTATATATCAAAGTTCATTTCAACATTAGCTGTCTGTACATTTACTCCTCTCACTGCTTCTCTCAGTATATTTACAAAGCAGTGATCAATTTAGCCAATATTTACAGGAGAAAGTCATGGGCTTTAAGTAACTATAAAAGCAAATTTAAGAGCTCTAAATTAATGATTTTTTAAAAGTACACATGGGAACATATAAATGTGTTAGCAGTGCAACAACCTTCTATCATTGGGGAAAGCCAAATGTCTTGAATTTCAATGGAAGCAACCCAGTGAGCCAGGGGATCTGCAGGAAGGCTGCTCTGAAGTGGCCACAAGTCTGAGAATGTGTCTCTCTTGGTAAGAGCTTTGTTTCCATTTAGACCATTGTGATTACTAACAAGTCTTCCAAGTTTCAGGACAATCAAAGCAATTACTCAGAGAATGATAATGGCTGACCTCATGGCCCCAGGCACTCTTCCCCATATCAGTTGGATCCTCAAAGGTCCCCTCACCAAAGAGAGCTTCCTTGACAGTCCAATAAAGGGCACACACTGTGAACCACTCTGTTTTCTTCACAGCACTTATCACCACCGCCTATTTTATATTTATTTGATTATTGTCAGTTTCCCCTCAGGGATATCAACTACATGAGGGCAGGGATCCAACGGATTTGACCCACTTCCATGTACCCAGGGGGAAAAAACAATGACTCAGTAAGTCCTCCTATTCAAAACTCACAATGAGTCTGTAAGTAAAAATAAGGTAAAAATTGTTGAGTCCCTCAGATTACCAGTCTAATCAGTAGGGAAGTGTAAGATTAAAACCCATGTCTGAGTTCTAAATCCCATGCTTTTTCCAGCAAATCACAGAGCCTCTTATTTTAAAATAATGTGAGTAACTTTAAAACTGGAAATTTTTATCAACTATGGTATTGTGAAAGCTAACTGTTCACCTAAAAAGAACATGTGTTTTTTATTAGCTTGTTATATAATTCCTCCTTCATGTGTACAAGCAAAAGGCTTTCTTTTTTTTTCCGAAAGACACAGACATACTTAAGATATAATCAGGAATAATATGGAAACAAAAAAAACTTGACCCTCCTCAGGATAATCTTAAGTGTTTAATGCAAAAGTATTAATAAATCTATGAAATTAACTACAACCATTTCACAATTCAGTGAGCATTTACTGAGTATCTCTAATTGATCAGCCTCTACACTAAGACCATGTAGTTACAAAGAGGAATAAATGATAGTCCACATCCTTAGAGGTTTTTTTGTTTTTTGTTTTTTGTTTTTTTGTTTTGTTTTGTTTTGTTTTTTTTCACATCATTAGAGTTAAACCCACTTAAAGACATAGACATATGATTGTAATTATAATATAATGTAATTAAAAGTTCTCATATGTTTCATAAGTGATAAGAGCAAAGGGAATCAGTAAGTAGTTCTGCCTAGGAGGACCGAGAAGAAGAGTTGCAGTTTGAGCTGCACCTTCAGAGATGAGTAAGCATTCCCACATCCAATAGCAATAGAGAGAAGAGCATATATATGGGGCTGGTGAACAGCATGTGTGTTCCACAGACTTGGACATTAATACTTCTGGGCATCAGGTACACTGGGAGGTATAGCTGGAGATGGAGCTGTCAATGAACATAGTAATACTACCTAAATGTTGTTGAGAAAGTTCAACAAGATAATGCATTTAAAGCCATCAGCCTCGTGCCTCATTAAGGAGTGAATAAATGCTGGCATTTGTCTTGGAATGGAGGATTTGAGGATTTCTATATATTCCTAATTCCAAAAGAAGAAAAATACCTCCTGGTACAAAAATAAATCTACTGTTTAGCAAATAAGATTCTTTATCAGAGATCTTGTGTAGTAGAAATGGCACACGTATTATTTATGTGGAGCTGCATTCAAGACCTGAGACTCCAGACGACATTATCATCTGATGTTTTCAGTGAGATCCAATATACTTGACAGGGAGCTTCAGAAGTAATGAAGCAATCCTGTATTTAATTAGAACCAGTCATGATACAAATTTCACTTGCTTAGATAGCAGGTTGATTTTCCAGAGAAGAGGGTGTGAGTTTGGTTTCTTCTTCCATTACTCATGACCTCAATCCTTAGGGAAATGACAAGATAATTTAATTCTCAAACACTCATTTGGGAGTGTCAATGATAGATGATTGGAAATATTGCTCTTCCCACTGCACTGCTTTTCTTATTGGCTCTTCCCTTTCCTTCCCCTGACTTGATTCTCCTCTCTACTCAGCCCCAAGAAACTAACTTGATATTGGAGCGATAAAACCTGTCACAATAAACGTAATCTTCTGTCATAATCTTTCTTCTTTTTTCTTTGTCTGTTGTTTCCCCTAAAAAATCTCCAGTTTGACACTTGCATGGCAATATTATACTTCTGTACAATTAAGAGCCAACACTAACTGATTCCATTGTTTGTACCAGTCAGCACAAGAAAATTGCAGTTTTCCTTTTCTTTGCATCTCACAATCACCTAATAAGCAGCTCTAATACTGGGCTATTGAATTATACAATAAACAAAAAATTCCCATCATTTAACATTTGTTCAAAGACTTAATGCTGTGAATTCACAAAAGCAGAAATAAGAAGGGAAATGTGCACTTATCCAGTGAATCCAATCAAAGCAAACCACAAATCTAAATTAATTATTCAGGCCACCAAAATCTGCTGTTTTTGTTGTTATTGTTGTATTAATGTCTAAGCTATTTGAAAAAAAATATTCTAACTTTACTTGGATGTTTGGCCTTTGCTGACATAAGTATGACTAACAAAAATCTTTTTGTATTCTTTTTATTATTATTATTGAATTGAGAGAGAAAGAGAGAGAGCATGCTCACCTTCATGCACATGTGGGTCAGGGTAGACAGTGGGAAGGAATCTTCAAGCAGACTCCCCACTGAGTGTGGAGCCAGAGGCCCAGGCAGGGCTTGACCTCATCACCCATGAAATCAGACTGGAGCTGAAACCAAGATTGAGCCACCCTGGCACCCCTCCTTTTGTATTCTAATTGAAACATTACTAAGTTATTTTGCAAATAAGCAAGATACTTGGTATAGTTGTATTTATCACCCAATCTGAAAGGAAGGAAGGGCTTCATTACATAGGGATCAGAAATCACCATCTTTTGGGCCAGAGTGAGATCTTCATGCCAACAGGATTTTACTATCTACCTCTGCACCAATGAACCACCCACATGTGAACCAGCCACTGCATCTGGGATTCTCACCAGGTTCTTCCTCACCACAATTCCCACTGAGTGTCAGGGACTCGGGGGAAACACAGAAGAGCCAAAAACAGAACAATAGCCTCTGCCTTCTGGGCAGCACTGCCCTCCCACCTCAGGCCCATGACCATGCCAGCATCCTTCCTGACTGCTTTAGAATCACCTCCATACACACTCATTTAATTATTTTTTCATCCCTTTGGAAAAAAACAAACAAACAACTCTCTTCATCACTCTGTGCAAAAGTACAATAGGCATTTCCAGAAGAAAAATGTGATCCCAACAGAGACCAATGCATGAAAATTTATTTTTAAATCATGTAATGACAATGAGACTATAATTGTGCAAAAAGCTTAGAAAATGAGTCTGTCCATTCAAGTTTGCTTTCCAGTGCTAACTGAGAGGTGTTTGGCTCTTACATACCATGACCCTTGACAGTGACCTTTGCTATTGACAGTCTTCCTAGAATGTATTAATGCACTTTTCTTCTTGAGTAAGTAATATCACTTAGTCTTTTTTGGTGACTCAGCATCTCACAGCACTTTATTAAGAAGAGATAGGTAGCTTCTCTTTTAAGATAACACATTTTTCTTTCACTTGTGTGCTTTTAACTAAAAAACATTTAGGAAACCATGGGAGTGAAAAAATGTTTGGCCCAGCAGAGTCACACAAGGTCACATATTCCTTTGTTTATTCATTCACACACTCATTTCCTGAGCATTTAAGGGGTTCCTACAATGGGCAAAGCACTGTGTCAGGCCTTGGAATGGAATGGTGAGTAACTCTAAGACCTCTGAAGAAAGAAGTTTGCCTTTATACTCACCTGAGATACTGCGGAGCTCTCCTGAAAGCCCATTCCTCATTGCTAAGTATGAGCATCACTGTCCACATATATGTGGTAGAAAGACTGCAAAGACAGCATAAAGATGACCAAATGTTTTCATCTACAAGGATCAAAGAAAACTCCTGATAAAAAATTTTAAAGTCTTCTCCCTTAGCAACTTACTAATACACAGACAGTATTATTAATGATAGTTACTGTGCTGTACATTACATCCCCAGCACTTATTTATCTTATAACTGGAAGCTTGTACCTTCCAGTACCTTGCCCAATACCCACTCCTAACCCCTCCCCATCTGTAGCAATTGCCAATCTATTCTCTGTATCTAGGGGTTTGGCTTTTTTTTTTAATCCCACTTAATATAAGTGAGATCATATGGTATTTGTTTTTCTCCAACTTATTTCATCTAAAAATAATACAGTTATATGTCAATTTTATCTCAATAAACAAAGAAAAGAAAAGAAAGAAAAGTCTCAGAGGTGATGGCAAGTAAAGTGGAATGAGGATGAGGAGGAGTTTGGGCATTTAACCACTTTTCTTAATAGCCCTACATCATCTTGCTCTTCATTAACAATGATTTTTAACTTTTTGGGGATCAAGTACCTCATAAGGAAACTATAAAAATTCTTGTCCATTACACTTTTAAAAATAGTTAAAATGGTAAATTTTATGTTATGTATATTTTACTACAATTTTTAAAAGGGTTTTGTCCAGGATACAAAAATAGATGATTTTATGAGATCCAAAGCTACTCTGAAGTCCCCACATGGACTTTCTGGAGATTTGGGGACACTCTGCTAAGGACCTATGTATTAAATAGAGCTAAGGCAGTTCTTTGATTATGCAGGTGAAATAAGAGAGAATATGTGTCTCATCAAAATGGTGGCAAAACAAATCATTCAGATTCCTAAATAGATTTTCTGCTAAGATTTCTAATTTGACTGTGTACCCCAGTGCCCATTAAGGGACATTTGTCTATGTGTCAATATATTTTTGGTTGCCTGGCAAAGAGTTGAGGTTGGTACTAACAGTGAACAGCCTAAAACGCACAGGACAACCCCTCACCACAAAAAATTCTCTGGCCGAAATGTCAACAGTGCCAAAATTCAAAGACCCAGGTCTACACTAAGAAGTTGCTCAACTATCTTCTATAAGAAAAGGTTTATGACCTTTAAAATTGTTATGGAGAGAAACAAGAAAAATATAGAGAGACATCCATTTTAATCCAACCAAAAATGTCTTTTATTTTTAATTTTTGGGGCTTTGGAATAGATTATCATCATGAGGCTCTTTCATTTTATAATTATACAATATATTTATCATTGTCCTTTGAAGGAAACACCAGTTTTACCTAAAATAAAGAATAAAAATATCAATGCAGTATTAAAACCCTTATTTTTGGTCTACTTTTGATCTAAAATAGGTCACAGGCACCATTTCATAAAAGTAGGGGGATCTCGTTTGTGGAATGAAAATAATCTGGCCAGTTCATCTACCCAGCAGTGTCAGCCTGTGGCAGTTGCTATAGCAAATATCTGTGTTTTATGAATACCACTGAGTAACACAAGCGGTCAAAAATGAAAACAGACTTGATTAAATGCAGACAAAGTGACCTTTAAAATTATTTCATTGCCTCTGGACAGTGGCTTGGGTT
Source organism: Canis lupus dingo (assembly GCF_003254725.2). Taxonomy (NCBI): domain Eukaryota; kingdom Metazoa; phylum Chordata; class Mammalia; order Carnivora; family Canidae; genus Canis; species Canis lupus. The sequence goes on from NC_064254.1 coordinate 38,792,878, forward strand.
ATCGTGGACCAATAACTACTCAGTATACATTTGTGGTACTTGGGGCTGCATCTGAATAAAGCCAGGCAAGTAGATTGCCACCTGTCAGGCAAGTCTTCCCTTGGAGGTACAGACCCACCGGGTCACATTTAACGTGTAGAAAGCCATAGTGATCATGAAAAAGCAGCGCAGGGCAGCTTATATGTGCTCTGTTCTATTTCCCAGCTGAGGATAGTGACTTACTTACTATCCCAAATTAAGTTTTCTCACTGCAAACTTGAACGCTCATGGTATCTAAAAAGATTTAAAATCTTACATAAACGGTATAAAATGCAAGCATGCTGTTATCTAAGTAAGCCATAAAGGAGCTCAAGTTTGTTTTCAATGACCCTTAAATTTCACTCTTCCCCCAGCGCCTTCACATGGCTGTTTATGACAAGCTACCCATTTTTTTTTGCCTAACTAAAAATATGTTGTGGCTCAAAGTTAATCATTTCTTATTTTCTAATATTCAAAACTCACATTATTTTAATGTCCTGGAGATGTCTGTGTGGCTCAGTCAGTTTAAGTGTCGGCCTTCCACTTAGGTCATGATCCCAGTGTCCTGGGATAGAGTCCCACATTGGGCTCCCTGCTCAGCAGGGAGTCTGCTCCTCCCTCTCCCTCTGCTCCTCCCTCCCTGCCCACTCCCCCCCCACCCCCCCACCCCCCCCCCCCCCGCTCATGCTTTTTCTCTCTCTCTCACACTCTCAATCTGTCTCTCAAATAAATAAATAAAATCTTAAAAAAAAAAAAAAACAACTATCTCACATATTTTAATGTTCTGGACTCAAATAATCTTTAGCATCCACAAACTAAATCACATTAAGGTATAAATGGGTGATGGCAACTATGCTAAGATGTGCTAAGACTTCCAAAAGCATTTATATTTTAAAATAATAAAAGAAATGAATTTTTAATTAATTTACATCAGGCAGGAAACAAGGTAATTTTTTTAGCATTTCTTGAATCACAGCATATAAGCAATTTCCAAATAGTATCAATAAAACTGGTTCCAAATCACAAATTTGTACAGATCTCACTTTCAATGATAAATGAGATTTTACGAACACTGAAGCATAGCATGTGACATCAGACCTTAACTCCTAAAGATGGGAAAGGAAGTTGAAAGAAAAATAAATTCTACTGAGCAATTGCGTTGCTCTGAGAACTGTCTCAGGTGACTGCACTTACATAAGGTAATCCTCTTAAAGTCTTTCCAAGATAGATCGTATTAGCCCCATTTTAGAAATAGGAAAACTGACATTCATGGAGATTTAAAAAAAAATGGCCCTAAACTGCATACTAATAATAAGAAAAGAGGATTTTAAACAATTCTGTTGGCTCAAAATTCCAAAATCTTTGGATAGACACCTGGCTCATTTTGTCTGAACAAAAGGAAACCAGCCTCTGATAAACACCTATGATGCTCAATTTCTGAACTAAACACTGACTCATAGTAGCTTGTTTAATCTTCAGAGTCTGTGAATAATACACTATTTTCCACATATTAATAGATGAAGAAAGAGATGCTCAGGAGGTGAAGGTCACATAATTGACAAGTAGCAAATCTGAAATTTGAACCAAGGTCTGCCTGGGTCTAGATTCTAATTCTGATTCCAAGTTTACTAAAGTTTCTGTGTCATGTAATCTTCATTTCAACTAAAAATGGATGATAACTGGTAAACCTGGGTGGATCAATGGATTAAGCATCTGACGCTTGGTTTTGGCCCTTGGGATTAAGCCCCATGTTGGGAGTCTCAGCACTCAGTGGGGAGTCTGCTTGAAGATTCTCTCTCCCTGCCCCTCCCCATCACCCACACTCACTATCTCTCTCTCTAAAATAAATAAATAAAATTTTTAAAAACTGGGTGATATAATCAAAGACCCAGCAAAAAAATTTTTGAGCAGAATTTTCCCATTTTTTTTAATCCAGAACAGAGGCAATTCCACAACCTTTCACACTCACTATTATAATGTTTGATCCTTAACAAAAGCAAATCTTTCCTTTATATATAATCTCAATGTTCTGGCTTTAAATTAGCTTTGTGTATACCGATAAGTTGCTCTCTTGAGGATTTATTGGTTTTGTTGGTTACGGCAGTTGTTTTAGGATCTTTTGAGGAGTTAAAAGGGGAGAGGAAAAGAGGAAAACAATATAAAGCTCCTGGCAAACAGGGGTAGGGCTAATACAACGCACAATTGTAAAATACAAAAAATAAGCATTTATATAGAAGTTTTATCTATACAATGCTAAAACAAACCTAATATTTGAAAACATCCTGTTACTTTCCTGAATTTAGTTTTCACTTAGAAATTTGACTCCATGTAAAAATAGGCATAATGTCCAAGTACCAAGTTTTTGACACACATCTCTCAGTAACTTTCCATAAACGAGAAATACCTCCTGTCACACATTACTCATCAGAGCAGAAGCATCTATATTTAATACTGCCATAACCAGCAGCTTAAATGTACATTTTTATACATACCAATTCCCCTGGAAGAGACGAGTGGGCATGATATGTGCCCTGGCTGGTCAAGGTTGTTAGACACTGAGGGACAGGATTTGGGAGCAAACCAAGAGGAAAACCTGTGTCCCCTTGATACAACGTTGTACTTAAAAAAAAAAAAAAAAAATCCCTGACATTCTATTATAATTGAATGCTTCAGATTAGCATTTAGAAAACACTATTCTCAAAGACTAAGTGAAACGGACCTAGTAATGTAGTTTCCTTTCCAAATCTGAATACAAATTATTCACCTGGAGCTGTTGCTATAATTCTCTAAATCACAGAATTGAATGAAATTGTTGTTGTACTTTGTTTATAATGATGACAATAATGATGATGATGATGATGGCACAATAATAAAGAAGCAATAATATCTACACCATGATAGCATTACATGGTGGTTACTTAAGAAGTTTATGTTTTTAAAAACCACCAGCAATAAGTACATTTGCTTAAGAAGTGAGCAAATCCTGGGACTCCTGGGTTGCTCAGTAGTTGAACGTCTGCCTTTGGCTCAGGTTGTGATCATGGGATCCTGGGATGGAGTCCTGCATCAGACTCCCTCAGGGAGCCTGCTTCTCCCTTTGCCTGTCTTTGCCTCTCTCTGTGTCTCTCATGAATAAATAAATAAAATCTTAAAAAAAAAAAAAGTAAGCAAATTCCCAGCAACGTGTCTTTGCTGGAATACAACTCTAAGTATCACGATTGTACACTAAGGAGAGAAAATACTTTGAATTATGTTTTGTGATGTACAATAAAAACTTATTTAGGGGATCCCTGGGTGGCGCAGCGGTTTGGCGCCTGCCTTTGGCCCAGGGCGCGATCCTGGAGACTCGGGATCGAATCCCACGACGGGCTCCTGGTGCATGGAGCCTGCTTCTCCCTCTGCCTGTGTCTCTGCCTCTCTCTCTCTCTCTCTCTCTGTGTGATTATCATAAATAAATAAAAATTGAAAAACAAAAACTTACTTAGACAATGACACATTCATTTAACTCAAATAAAACTCAAGTGAAAAAACTAAAGGACTAGATTCTTTATGAAGTAGGGTCATTTGATTTTTATGTCAACCCAGGCTTAGGAACTCAACAGTTTCTCCAGTTTTGTAGGCAGGTGCCAAGAACTTGACAAACATTTTTCATTAATAATTTAAATTACTTTCACAGAAGAAGAAAAAAATAAGCCTTATGAAATATTTTTGGGAATACAAAGTGTGGGGAGGGGTTTTCCTGAAATCAAAGTCTTCGCTAGGATATTAAGTTCCTAAAATGCAATAAGAATAAAGTAACAATATATAGAAAACACCCCTCTTCCACCTTTGATTAAATAGTTACTATGTTTACAAAAGATAAAACTGATATAATATGTAAATGTGTGTGTATTTATAATCCAAGTGAATTTACTGAGTGAAAGGTATTACCAAGGAAATTGTGTCATTTGCCATATGTTGATGATTGTTATTTCTTTGTTCTATTTGTTATCTTTTTTGTATTTTTATTATTATTATTTTATTTATTTATTTATTTATTTATTTATTTACTTATTTATTTATTTAACAAAAGATGAAGCCCTTATTTGGAAGTGATGTATAAACAAAGGACTGAATTTAAGGGTCATGCTTTGCTGATTCAGATCCAGAAGTAAGTTGTTTTAGGGTAGACTGAGGATCTGAAGCATCTGGGAGAAAGCATGTAAGGTGAGACATTAACAACTGCTGAAGCTGAGGCAGGAGTATTATGTAAACAAGTCAGGAAAACACCACCTATTGTACATTAAAAAGCATATTTTATCATCTGGAAGTTTTATGTTGCTTTTGTTTTGGTTGTTCTTTACACATATAATCATGGGAAATGACTGATACTTTATAACTAAGCTATGGTTTCCTGTAGATCTTTATTACTCAAAGTGGGGTCCATGGCACCACATCATCAGCATCTCCCAAAAGCCTATTAGGAATGTAGAATATCAGGCCCCACCCTAAACCTACTGAATCAGAATCTGCATTTTAGCCAATTCCCCAGCTGTCCATCAAATTTTGTATGTCCATCAATTTTGAGAAGTACCACGGCAAAAAAAAAAAAAAAAAAAAAAATCCACTTGCTATTTTTTTTTTTGATTTTTGTGTTTTGTTTTTTGTTTTGTTTTTTTTTTGACTTGCTATTTCATTCAGGGGCCCCCTTCACACCCACAGCTACTGTGTGTGCCAAGCATTGTTCTAAAAGCTTCATAGACATATTCTTAGTGAATCTCACCCTAGCCAAACATTGCAATTACCTGAAGAGAATTTTTAAAATAAGAATTTCAGACCCTACACCAAATAATATAATTTAATTAGTCGGGGGCAGGGTCTGAGCAAAGATTTTTTTGAAGGTCCCATGATGAATCCAAGGTACAGCCAAGATTAAAAACAATTAGATTATTCCATTTAATTTTTACCTGCAAACATAAAGGTGTGTACAGAGGAACTTGCTCATGGTTGCAAAACATGGATTTGGACTCCAGTCTTTCTCACATCAAAGACTTGCTCTTGCATTTTAAACCTACCAACATGTTGGGGTTCTTCATGGGGATAGTCTCATGCCATACTTCCCACTGTGTGATTACCCCCAACATACTATGCTCTGTGGGAAAGCCTCTGAGGGGCAGGGAAAAACAGAGAGGACTCAAGGAACTTAGGGCCAGGCAAGACGAGGGTGGAGAGGTAAAGAGTCAAAAAGAGTTCTTTCCCACATAATTCAGATCAGTCTAATGCCGAACCCATTGAGATTATTCGATGAAATAAGGATAGATTGATGAATGACAGTGGTGATGTAGGTCGTGTATAAACAATCATAAACTGGATTAGCAAATGGGATTAGAAGAGACAATCAGATGTGTGTGCAAAAGTACCCTGGGCACAGTTCCTGACCAACTAACCTACACTTTGTGGACTTTTCTCTCACTGCACTCCCATCACCACACTTGTGAGCAAGAGATATCCTGAAACCTAGTTATTCTAATATGGAATGACCAATCAGAGACTGATGTGTGGAATGTTCCCACAGAGTCAGGAAGGATATGAGTCATGCCTTCTTGCATCATTTAGGCAAGCCATGTGTAGATTCTTTTCAGCATTTACCATAAATGGATTCCTATATCACCATCTGTTCACTTTAGGTACAGGAAATGTTATAAGGCCATTCTTGTTTTATAGATTTCTAGTTGGTAGTTTTGGAAAGGATTTTTCCTATCTTTTGAAGTATGAACTAATAAGTCAAAAGAAACTGGCACTTTCTCTTACAAACTACACTTGGAATAGTGTTAAGTCTTCCCTGTGTTGGCTGGCCCAACTCCAGGGATTGGCTCTCTCTCAGGGAGCACTGAAAATCCTAGTATAATCCTAAAATGTGGATGTTGACTTTGAAAGTCAGATTTAACTGACAGATGTGTGAAATGGCACAGAAAAAACTCCCCACTGGGGATCATGAAAATGCCAGAGAGTAACAGTTACTTACAGAAGGAATGGCAATGATATAATCTAACTTGTTTTCTCATTTTATATGATCCATTCTCTGACACAGAAATTTATGTTTGTGATACATAAGATTGTACTCACATCTATATATGCCTCTTTCTAAAGCAAATGCCAAAATCAACAAAGACTTCAAAGTCTGCCTTCTGGGAAAAACGGACATATAAGTACACCTTACTTCTGTGCAAAAACCCAGTCCTGTCTTTAAATGGCAAATGACAAATGTTCTACCTTTGCACTATGGATATATCAACCTCAACCCAGCGATATTCTGAAAAGAAGAACACAGTGATGAGAAAAATCATAGTGGCAAAGGATATATCTAATAATTCACTCTCTTTAATTGGAAAATAAATTCTTTGTCTTATAACCTCTGAATTCACCCACTACCACATTAATTAAAGGTCACAATGTTTTAAATACTAAGATTTTAGCATTTCCCAGGACTAGAGATGAATAAGAAAATAATGGGCTTCGCATATATGAAGAAAAATTCTAGGTTTGTTTTAGGGATCCTCCGCCTGAATTTGCGGCTCTGAAAAATCTATTTTAAATAAATGATAATAAGCCCCCTCTCTCTTGGCACATGCGTCTTCATTTCCCTGAGCCTAGAGAAGTCAATACCATCTGCTGTGTCCAGGAAGGAGTCAGACATTGTCAAAAGGTGAACACCTGAATTCTGGAAACAACTCAACGGCACTCTGCCCCCTGCTGGACTGTTCAAGGACGGACATTGATGAAGGGTGCAGAAGCTTCACCTCCCACTCACTTCTCCACCAGCCTCTGCCCTTGGGAAAGGTCCAGTAGATGCCCCAGTTAAAAGCTTTTGCTCCCTCCCCCAAATTATGCATTCATTCGAATCAACAATTTTTTTTATGTATGCAAAAACCCTAGGCTGCCAAATCTGCCCTCCAGAGCTGAAATAAGAACCATAATAGATCCACACATTATTGGTTATCATGGTTTCTGAGTTTTCAGGGATAAGAGAAAAGCAGGAAAGTAGGAAATGAAACATTGAGGGAAAAGATGTAGATGTGGCGAGGGGCTTTGGAATCTGGGAAAAATCTCTAGACATAGAAGAGGAAGAAGACTTTAAAAGTGAGTAAGAGGATGCTATCAGACATGAAATATTGGGCAATTTCTTCTGGCTGTTAGGGCCACTGCAAACCGTCTCTCATGTTTTGGCCTCTGAGCTATTTTTCTATTTTTCACCAGCTGAAGTGGTAAGTGTGAAGACTCCTAACTTCAGTCACTTCTAGTCTAGCCAGGTTTCTCCCATTCAGGCTAGCTTCCTCCCCAGTTCAACCTCTGTCAAATAGCCTGCACTTTCTCTATGCTACAGGTGCCATGCAACCACAAGGGAGGCAATGGGGAAATGATGGCTACCGAGGAAATGATGGCTACTGAAAAAAAAAAAAATACTTTTTTTTTTGTGCTGAGTGCCAAAAAAGTGTCAGGTAGTTTCATAGGTGCTTTACATGCATTGGTGCATGCAACAAATTGCAAGTTGGCTGCATTTGAGGAAAGCCACACAGCTATAACATGCTCTATTTGCAATTCAAACCTAAGACTTTCTGATTCCAAAGCTGTTTTTCCATCTATTCCTCTGGTGTTCCATCCAAGAGGTCAGTCTCCTCCTCTTACGTTTCCCCAAGCCTGCTTCTAGTCCTGCTTCCTCGGTTCCTGTTTCTGTGTTTCAAGTACCATGGAGTACCTTGGAATCTCACTACCTAGCCTAGAGACTAAACGTTCTCCCTAAAAACAGGGATCTGGAGAACTCTTGTGACGGTGATCTTTACCTTCTTTGCAGAATGTGAGAGCATGATCTGCCTCATTCCTTTTAAATGCTTCCTACAGGGATCCCTGGGTGGCGCAGCGGTTTGGCGCCTGCCTTTGGCCCAGGGCGCGATCCTGGAGATCCGGGATCGAATCCCACATCAGGCTCCTGGTGCATGGAGCCTGCTTCTCCCTCTGCCTGTGTCTCTGCCTCTCTCTCTCTCTCTCTCTCTCTCTCTCTCTCTGTGACTATCATAAATAAATAAAAATTAAAAAAAATAATAATAAAAAATAAAAAATAAATAAATGCTTCCTACAAATTAAATCCTCCCAGTGTGACCTTACTCGCCAGTCTACCACACTATTGTTTCTCAACAATTATTCTCTCTTGAAGGTTCAAAGTCCTAACTGCAACCCAGAATCCAAAGAACCAATCTTTCCATAATAATAGAATCACCATCCACTCTTTTTTTTTTAACACGAAAAGGACTTTATTTCATTATTTTCCTAAATTTCATTTCCAATTACACATTTGTTGAAAGGTGGAACACCAAAGGCAATTTTCAGTCACAGCAACTCCATCAAGTACACATAATCTGAGATTTTACTGCTTGAGTGAATTATAGTCCTCCCAGGGCTTCCTGGTTAAAGAAGATAAAACTAAGGTAATAGAGAAGAAAAGTGAAGAATATTATTCTGTAGGAAATTTGTTGAACTCAATAACCATTCATTCATGGGTGCCGTGTCCATTTTTAAAACGGAAACTCTAAAATTTCTAGAAACACAAGACAATATTGGTATTTTTGAATGAGTATACATTCATATATTTGTGTGAAATTTTGTGCAATTCAACAATATGGCAAATGTTATTTGTTACCACAGCCAATGAAAATGTATTTTCATTTCTATGTAAGTTAAACATTTCCATCTCCCATTTTATGTTCTGCGAAAAAGCCATATGTCTAGTTTATGAAACGAACTATGCTAGATGCAGCAGTAACTGACGAGGAACTTAACAGTCTTAACTACATACCCTTGGGATGAGTACACTTTGCATTATCATGTGCAATGCTGTATGATGATTCTAGATCTCTTAGAACTACAAGGGTTTGCAAGCTTCTACTTCGCACAATATGCCTCAAATTCAGTCAATTCAGCCAAATAATAAAGCAAAACCGCAAGTGGGTAATCTACAAATGGCAAACAACCCATGTGACTAAACTGACCATGTTTTGTAAATATGAGGACACAATCATTGTAGGTGCCCTATAAAGACTTCATTTGTAAGTGACTATTTATTTCAATTAATTTTTCCCCCTCAGGCTCCTAGAAGTTGACTAAATTGTTTCTTAGGCCCAAAGAAAACACAGCTGCATAGACAAAAGACAAACATATTGGTAACATATAAACAAATACCGTGCTGTAGGCACATTCCTATCCATAGTAAGTTAGATTTCTCCATAGGAGAAATGTCACAAACAAACAAAAACCCTGGGGATATAACAGAAATATAGGGATTGTCTGATGCCTAAAATTTTATTTTACTTCAGTGACAAGTGTAAATGTTGATCAAAATTCATTCCCTTTTTTACTTAGTTTATGCGTGAACTTTTGAATGGTGTATTTTCAAGAGTCATTACCCCAGAGTGAAGGTCTGCACAGTAAGAAAGCAGCAGCCTACTTGAGCTCAATGCATCTATTGTCTGACAGTCTGGTCTGGGGAGCTTCAAGCAGGGAGCGAATCCATTTTACAAAGACAACTTGCTTCTGCAGACAAAAGGTATCAAACTGCAGAAAGCTCTCTGAAGAATGGAGTGTGAATCTTCTTTGGCATATTAAATGTTCCACATTCAAATTTTATTTTATTTTTTTCCCCTTTTTTCTGTGCAGATGATCCTTCAGGGCTACTCCCTTTTATTTAGATAATGTATTTCTCATCTTTTGTTGTGTGATCTTTCCCTGTGTTGGAGAGTCCTCAGAGTTAATTTGAGATAATGACTAAGTATTACTGAAATTTTTAAAGGCAGATAAATATAAACTATTACTGCTATTATATTCATTGAGGTATCAGATCAGTGACGAATTTCCAAGGTTCAATAGCTTGTCAGTTCCCTGATTGCCTGGTTAAGTCAGGTTTGGTTCCATGAGTTACAGGAAAAACAGGCTCAATTTTAGAGCTTCTCTGAGCTTTTATAAAGTCCTTGCATGACATTTTCTAATAATTTTTGTTCCCACCCAAACTTCAATAGCAAGGGGAAATAAACAAGTTTTTTTTTCTTCAATATTGTTTTTTTGGGTTCTTAATGTATTTTGAAGATGTTTGGAAAAAGGAGCTGGTTCTCTCAAGTTACTTTATATGTTAGCACACATAGGAATTACAGATGGGAAGGAGTGCAAATGACTATCAGAAAAAAGTCTCATGCATTTAAGATTTTTTACAAGTCAAAATATACATCCTCCTATCACCCTCATTCCTTAATTATAGAAGAACCATTTCTATTTTATCAGTCTCCTTTACATCCCACTGAATTGGAGAAGGAATAAGGATACTTTCCTTGTTAAGGAGCAGTATATACTCATCAGTGTAATTGACTGCATTAATAAGAAATATGTCAGCAGCTTGGGCTGAGTCACCCATCATATCCTTCATTTATGAGGACTTAAATGTGTAAAAGAACAGGTACGTGTAATTAGGAGGAAAAATAAAGCAATCTGCAGACTTTGGCACTAGCACACATAATATTTTGTCTGAGTTGTTAAAAACGTGGTTTGACGATCACTAAATAAGAATTAAAAAAATTACAAATCTGCAGAAAACAACAACCATAGGTGTGGGTTCTCAGTTTAATGCTCCCCCATCTCCCGTTCCCACCCACCCACCCCATATAGTTTCAATTATAATAAAAATAGAGATCTCGACATCAGAATTTTGCTGTTAACTCTTCCAGGTTTCTCTGCACCATCCAAGCCACACATAAGGTTTGAAGCACCAAATCCACAAGTTTCTCCAACCAAGTTTAAATAAACCAACTGGAGACTGAAGGACGCCAAAGTAACTCTTCCCAAGTGAAGCTGAAACACAGAGTTCTCCCCCAAACACAGGGTATCACGCGTCTAGTTCAAGCACTGCCAGGCTGTGTGTAGATCTGTCTCAGGCTTCAGACAGCTACAGGGACCGCGGGTTCTAGAGGGCATGATCCGTGATACCAAAGCAGGGCAGGGATCCCCCTTCCATGACGGATTTTTAAAAAGTCACAACCCTCCCTTGCGATTGGCTGCCACGGGGGTCAGCGCCGGACCTGGGGTTTGAGGGCAGAAAGCGAGCCTCCTCCTCAGCGGGGAAGCCCTATCAGTCGTTGGAACAGGTCTCCTCTGGGAGCGGAGCGCCCTCAGGGCTGTCCTGGCTTCTCAGGATCCACTGGCCAGAAGACAGAGCCTCAACCTGACCCAGTAACAGTGAAAGAAGAGTCGACCTACCTGTGGAACCAGACCCAGCATGGTCCCCAAAGGTCGCTCAGGCTACCCCATTGCAACTGACAAGTCAACCTGCGCACTTAAAGCGTATCAGTTTATGGAACGCTTGTTTGAAGTCCTCATTGGACATGGTATAGATGATGGGGTTGATAAGGGAGTTGAGATAGCCCAGCCACGTGAAGAAGTCGAAGATGGCCAGGTGGAACCAGCAGGCGTCCTTGCAAATAGGCATCACCAGGGAGATGATGAAGAAGGGCAGCCAGCACACGATAAAGGCTCCCAGGATGATTCCCAGGGTCTTGGTGGCTTTGCGCTCCCTAGCGGCCATGAGTTTCTTCTTCTCCAGCAGCGCGTCGGAGACCCGCACTTTGACTTGGTTCACGTACACCGGGGACCCGGATTCGCTGGGCACGTCGGGAGCCCGCGAGTTAACGGAGGTGACCGAGGACGTGGAGCCGGGGGAGTCGGTTATCAGCTGGGCTCGGGTCAGGCGCTTGCCGGTCCTGTTGGGCGTCTGTTTCAAAATCCGGGAGCGGGCTTCCACGTAGATGCGGCCGTAGAGGGCGATGAGGAGCAGGGTGGGGAAGTAGAAAGCGCCCACCGTGGAGTACACGGTGTAGAGGATGTGGTCGGTGTTCACCACGCAGTCCGACACCTCCTCCTCGGCTTTGGCCTGGCGCCAGAAGAAGGGCGGCAGCGAGATGGAGATGGAGAAGACCCACACGAGCGCGATCATGACCGCGGCCCTCTTGGGAGTCCTTTTGGCGGAGTACTCCACGGCGTCCGTGATGGCCCAGTAGCGGTCCAGGGCGATGACGCAGAGGTGCAGGATGGAAGCCGTGCAACAGGTGATGTCCGACGACAGCCACAAGTCGCAGACCACCTGGCCCAGCGTCCAGCGGCCGGTGACCGTGTACATGGTGCTGATGGGCATCACCAGGATGGAGACGAGCAGGTCGGTGACGGCCAGGGAGGCGATCAGGTAGTTGGCTGGCGTGTGCAGCTTCCGGGTCCGGTACACCGTGGCGATCACAAAGGCGTTGGAGAGCGTGGTGGCCAGGGTGATGAGTGCCAGCAGAAGGACCAGGAGCACTTTCCAGGGCAGCGCGACGGAGTCCTGGTAGATGTAGCCCTCGGCGCTGCAGTTGTGCGGCGCCGAAGACAGGTTGGCTGGAGGAGCCCCGGTCTGGGAGCCCGCGGGCGGCGGCGGGGCGCACGGAGCGCCGGCTGCTTCCATGTCTCTCCTCGCCGGGGCCCCGGAGCGCAGCCCTGGGGCATGGAGCAAACGACGGAAAGGGCGGAAGGCCCGCGGAGATACCACAGTCCGGTGTCCCGCTTGCCAGTCAGTCCCGTGGGCTCCTCAGGGAGTCTTCCACCCCGATTCCCTGCCGAACCCAGAGAGGTCAAGGGCGCGGCAGCCCCGGCGGGCGAGCGCGTCCCCTGCACTCCCCGAGCGCCCGGCGCTGCCGCCGCGCCCCTGCCCGCCGCTCTCCACGCCCCGTCTCAGCCCGGGCTTGCTAAGGACCTGGCCCACCGAAACCCCGCTCGGCTCCGACCCGCACCTAGGCGTCTCGCGGCGGAGGGCGCTGTACCGTTTGAGGCGAGAGCATCAAGCCAGGTGGGGTCCCTCACCCCAATTGCTCGGGGCTGAGTCTCCTAACCCGGGCGCTCCCGGATCTGCAGAATCGGCCCGCACGAGTTTCCCAGCTGTCGAGACCAAAGCTGGCAGGCCCTCGAGGAGAGCCGGTCTCGCATTCCCGCCCCCCTCCCCGGACCGGGGCGGTCTCCTGCGGCGGCTTCGGGCCGCCGGAGCTGGGTGGGGTGAAGTCTGGGAGCCGCGCTGCGCCGCGCCGCGCCGCGCCGCGCCTCGCCGCGCCTCGCCTCGCGCCGGAGCTCTGCCCTCCCTCCTTCTCACGCGCTGGCCACTCGGGCTGGCTGCCCCGCCGAGACCCGGCCGCGGGAGGGGGCATTCGGGGACTGGGGCCGCGGCTGCTCGCCACGCGCCGCCCCCGCCGCCTCCACCTCGGTCCCCCCGGCACCGCTTGGAGCCATGCTGCTGGGCGCACGGGTCTGGGGGACCTGGCGCGGCACGCGGGTGAGGGGCAGGTGTCTCGCGGAGCTGGAGCAACGCTGCGTGCGCCAGCCCGGGAGGAGCGTGTGAGCGGCAGAGCAGATGGGCTCCTTTTATAGAGTCCGGGTCCGGCCCGCCGGAGCCGTGCAACTCGTGCGGCTCGGCAAGTGCGGACGCCCGCTCCCCATCACCTTCCCCTTTTCTCTCTCCCTCCCTCCTGGCCTCCCGCTCGGTTCCCTCCCCGGCCAAGGAAGCTTCCCGCCGGGTCCTACCGCCCTCTCTCCCCAGTACCCATCCCCTGACCCCACCCCCACCCCACCCCACCCCCCAATCCTGACACCCAGACGCCGCAGTTCTGGCCAGGATCGGGAATGAGGGCGTCCTGTCCTTGTCTCCGTCCTCTTCGGAGCTTGCACCGCGGCCCTCCAGTTAGATCCACGCCCTCGGCCGCGGGCAGAGGCTCACTCCCCGCGTTACCTTCCTGGGCTTCGACTTACCACCCCCCCACCCCAGCAGACCAGTGCTAGGCGGAGCCAGCCCCAGGCTCTGACCTCTCCACTCAGGAATTTTATCCAGCCCTACGGACCACACCCAGGTTAGAAGGAGGCGCCAGTAATTATATCGCCTTAGAAGGAAATGACCAATAGTGCATTTTAAACTTCGGGTATCAAGTCATACTTAACTCTGATGCAATACAAACTAATGTTTCATATCTGGCTTTAGAAATCTGTGCTTTCCAGTCAATGCCTCCCCTTTATGGGCCAACAGGGGAAGAAAAAAAAAAAGCTGTCTACAAAAATGTAAAAGTATCACAAGCCAAGCCGAAGCCTACCTTATGTGAAACTAAACCTTCCATTCCATCCTCCCTCTCCAGCTGCTCAGCAGTTAAGTGCCACTGGAAAACAGTTCACAGTAAGCACCTTCCCTCCCCCAGCTTGCCTAGAAAGGAGGTCAACAAAATTCAAAAGAAAAGAGAAAAAGGAAGGAAGGAAGGAAGGAAGGAAGGAAGGAAGGAAGGAAGGAAGGAAGGAAGGGAGGAAGGGAAAGAAGAAGAAGAAAGAAAGAAAGAAAGAAAGAAAGAAAGAAAGAAAGAAAGAAAGAAAGAAAGAAAGAAAGAAAAGAAAGAAAGAGAAAGAAAGAAAGAAAGAAAGAAAGAAAGAAAGAAAGAAAGAAAGAAAGAGAAAGAAAGAAAGAAAGAAGGAAAGAAGGAAGAAACAGGCTTTTGGACCATCACCACCAGTGTGTCTTCTTTTCTGTCAACAAATACATCAGGTTATCAGCCATATGCGGTATGGAGCAATGCCAGCTCCCAGGTCCTCCCTGCTGCTTACTTCCTCCTCCAACCTTAACAGAAACAAATGTGGAATAGAAGTACAAGTCAGAGAAAGTTTAAAGAAAAGCACCAGGAAAGGGCAATGTACTTTTAGCCCCAAGAACTAAGTGATCTCAACTAGGAGTTTCTAGCACCTAGCTCGATGTGTGGCAGGTATAATGCATTCAATGACCTCTATTATCATAAGTGAATTTATCAGCTTAAGTGTAAGCATATTTTAAAGAGAATGATTCAATCTAGGGACCAAGATTATCTCGCCAATCCATTTTGTTTAGAAGAATAATTGAGGTCCTATGAGAGAAGGGCTTTTCACCCAAGGTGACACAACCCTAACCCGAGTTCTCTTATTTTCCTCCTCCCTAAACCAGGTAGGCAAGCAAAAATAGTGCTTAATCTGTGCTGGGAATTCTAAACATCAGGGTCTAATGGGATATATATATACACAGAGACCCAGTTTTCAAGCAGCTTACAGAAGGGCAGATAGACAATAACCACATAACAAGTCGGTAATTAGCATACATTCTTACAACTTTACGTATTATGAAGAAAAGAGCACATTCTTTTCTTCATAGAGAGTGAGAGTACTCCTTCAGGTGGCAGGTCTCGAGAAAAAAAAAACGTTTTCTGGAACTGGTCTGGGTCTGCAAAGCCACTCTGGGGATAAAAGCAAAACCTCCTTCCTCTCTTCCAGTTCCAGTGCCCAGCAAAGCCCCTGCTAACGTTAAGCCTCATTTGCACCACATAATTAAGGGGTCCTGCTCATCCTCCAATCCCACCCACCCACATCAGGTGCCTAAATAGACTTCTTTTCTACTTATTCTTCCTTTTTTTTTTTTTTTTTTTTTTTAACTGCAGCACTCTTAGAAATCGCGGCAGAGGAAAGCAAGGCAGGCAGGCGAGCCGAAACCACTAGGTGGGGGCGTTGACCAGGATGGAGCAAAAGTGTGTGTGGTTGCGGGTGCGGGGTGTGCCAGGAAAACTATTTTCCTGCTATCTTGGGGGAGCAGGGCAAGATGAGGAGAACTGTTGGAAGGATGCGAAGCGGAGGAAGGCAGAGAGGAATTTTACCAAGCTGCAGGCAGCCTTTCCTTTTTAAATTTCGTTTCCAGGGGCGTGCAAAGGAGAAAACCACTCGCTTCTTCTAGGGCTTGGATTCAGCGACTTAGGGAACCTGTGGCTTCCTTCCGCCACTCTTTTCACTGCTTCGCGGATTTCTGAAGCCTGGGTGGAATCTGCCACCTTTGCGCGCAGTTTGATTTTTCTAGGCTTCGGTTAAGAACTGCATGAGCACACGGAGCTGTCTTGCAGAGGGGATTTAGGTAGGTTTGGTGGAGAACCACGTTTCATTAATTTGGCTCCCTCATTTCCCACCTTTAGCACTTTAAAACATAAAATATAGCTGTTTGCACGTGGCTGCACGTCTGTGAAACACTCAGGAGAGCAAGGCACCTTTAAAGTCACCTCTGCTTGGGTCTCTCCTACAGAGGAGGGGCCCTTGGGCGCTGGGCGCGCGGCCGGCTCTGCAGTCCCCCGCGGCGCTGGGAGGAAACTCCCTCCGAGTTAGCTGGAAACTCGGCTCACACACCCTGGGCAGGAGGGCAAGGGGGGGAACCAAGAGCTGGAAAAGCTGGAAAAGCTCGAAGTTAGGTGGCAGAGTGCAGCAAAGGTTATTTGGGTTGAAATAAGCTCTTGTTTGGCCACCGGCCAGTAAGACTGCAAATCCGTGTGCCCCACGCGGTGGACCTTAAATTAAGCAGAAGCTGGAGACGTGGACGATAACCCGGGAACCTCAGTCAAGGCTGTGATCAGACACGAAGCCTGACGTGGTGGTGACCGGTGGGGGGGACCGGAGAAAAAGCGCCTCTCGGAGAGACTTTGCCTAAGCCAGAAAGATTTGCAACTGCTGATGCAGCGAAATGCGAGGCGCAGGCTTCGAAGTTGGCAGCGCGGCGCTAGCGAGGCCAAATGCTGTGACGAGAAGCTCCTTCCACCTCCGGGAAACCACAACAAATAGCCCCTAGAACTTCCTGCAACAACTCTGTCTTGCCTGGGAGCCGGCCAGCCAGCCAGTGTCGGGGGCGCTTGGGTCACGCTTGCAGCACCCCCACAGAGTCTTCTCTGCGTTTCCCAGAAAGTGAGTCTTAAGCACAGGAGCAAAGAAAGTAGTTTGGAGTTAATCCGTGCTTTGCTGCGATAACAAAACAAAACACTCAAACTTCCAGTCGCTTTGCTCCTTTAATAGAGGGACGTGCAATCTCACATTCTCCATCCCCACCACTTGAAAAATCACAACCAGTCCCTAAACAGAAAATGTGGGGACCTGGCAAACTACATTTTGCAAGTCTTGCATCCTCAGTCTATGGCCACTGTCTTGGTTTTTGCTTTTGTTTTTTAAACTCCCACCCAGGAAATGGACAGCCAGAGATCAGGAGCTCTGTACAACGTTCTCACCTGTGGTGGTAGTGGGGTTTTGGTTCCTCTTCTATTGCCTTTGGGAACTATTCCTTTAAAAGTATACTGGTAGTAATAAAATTACAAGTCTTACTTATGTCTTGTTTCAGGGAACTATGGAAATGTTCAGATGAATGAACATAGACAGACAGACATGTACATACAGTTTTCACAGACCCCTTCTGGGGTCACAAACCCTCTGAGGCTCAGCTCCTTCTTCATAATCATTGACCCCCACATTGGGCACAAGACTTGGTGTCCATGTCAGAGTACTCATGTGCTGTGAGCTTAGAGGGATTTTTAACGCCAAATTAACAAAACTAGGTGCTCTATTCCCTAAATGCTAGGCTGCCATAAATTAATCCTGCTTTGTAACTCTGTTATGTGTGTATGTATGGATACAAATATTGTGCATCTATATTTAAGGAAGAATGCCACAATAAATAGAGCGAGTATACATAATTTAGACACTTTCTAATTCCTGTCTCTGTAAAAACAGCCACTTTGCTACTTTGAACAGATATCCATAACTCTTAAATTACTACTGGTTCAAAGCTAGCCCAGTTCCAAGCAGTAGAAGACTTAGCTCTCAACTTAATTCTCAATCACATATTTCCTGGCTAAAGATCTAGGTCCTTGAAGAAAATTTCTAACCTAATGCTTCAAGTAATATAAGCAGAGATTGCATGGGCATTGAATTTTTCTTTTTGGAAGGACAGTGAGATTTGGTAATAATAAACCTTTGGATGGAAAACAATGTCGATGAGTCGACCAAACTTAGAAATAACTTGCTGCCTTAATTTGGCAGATCATTAGGGAACTCTGTTAAGGAAGAATTCTCTCCTGAAAAATCAAATAAAAGAACTTAGCAATGAGGTTATCCCCAGGCCTAAAGAAAGAAGCAATAGAAATTAGGTTTTGCCTTATCATCAAAGTAGGAAATTGCATTATTCTGTGTGATTAGTTCCAGTTTTAAAAACAAACAAACAAGCCAAGCTAGTTTATTGTTTCTTTGTAACTAATGAACTAATGTAACCTGTAACTAATGAATAATAATCTTTAGCCTTTCTTGAGTATCATGAATTAAGCCTCTTGCTCTAGGTTCCACATATATTCTCTCATTTAATTCCTATGAAAGTACTAGGAATTGTCATTATCATTTTCTGGATTAAGTTGAAGCTTAGAGAATTTAAGTAAATTTGCTAATGTCAGATAGCTGATAAGTGATAAAATCCAAATTTTGGATTTCAAATCCAAATCTCTCTGATTTCAAGGTCTAACTCTTTACAAGTAGTCTACACTGAGCCAGCCATGCAGCTCAGCATTGGTTTCCATCTTAATCCTGCCTGTACTTTATCTCATTTAATCTATGAGGTAGAATCACTGTTCATAGCTATTTAAGTCTCCAGAATAATTTTCTATTAGGTGACTTCAAATTTCTCCGGGGGTGGTGATGGTGCTAAAAATCAGGTGGAAGATTGTGCACCATGATTATGTTTAGCCAGATAATCATCACTTCCAAAGTAGAGCTGATAGGTGAGCACACACAGTATATTCTGAAGTCCATAGTCCAGACAGAAACTAGGCTAAGCACTTGGTCAGAAAGCTTCTTGACTTTCTTTCCTTGTCTCATTCATTACCCTCAGGGTGTGGTTTTACTTTGTCTATCTCATCTACTTTTTTTCTTTTCCTTCTTCCTTCTCCTTCCCTGTCCCCTCATCCTTACCTCCTCTACAACCTGCCCCCCACACACACATTAAATAACAAAACAATAAATTAAAGATTTTTAAATTGTATGAAAGGAATGTGTTAATACAGTGACAGTTTCCATGCTCCATTTTTAACCACCTTAGGTTAAATATCTGTTAGAAAAATAACCTTAAAAAATTGAATTGCTTTTTTCCCCCTGTGTGTTGAACATATTGACTTTTTCCCCCTAAGAGTTAGGGGGGAAAGCGAGAAATTGCATTATTCCCAGTAAATAAATATTCCCAGGCCTATTCCCAGTAAAAAAATTATTCAAATCTGATCAACCAGAAATCACAAAGTTCATCTACTTAGAACCTACCAAAAGCAACAATATAAGCAAAAATAAATTTAAATTCCAATGCACTAAAACTTTTGCACTTTATGTATAAAAGATCTCCTCCTATCCTCATTCAGATCTTACTTCTTCTTACTTTATATACACTTCTAACATGTTTGGCTATATGATTTCCAAGGTTGCTGAAGATTAGAAGCATCATATCATAAATGGATCAGAAACTATGTCACGTAAGCATCTGAATGCAATACGATGCTACGGCCTGTAATCATTATTACAAAATAGGAAAGTTTAGGTTAGGGATCCCTGGGTGGCACAGTGGTTTAGCGCCTGCCTTTGGCCCAGGGCGTGATCCTGGAGACCCGGGATCGAATCCCACATCAGGCTCCTGGTGCATGGAGCCTGTTTCTCCCTCTGCCTATGTCTCTGCCTCTCTCTCTCTCTCTCTCTCTCTCTCTCTCTGTGTGTGACTATCATAAATAAATAAATAAATAATAAATAAATAAATAAATAAATAAATAAATGGAAAGTTTAGGTTAAACTTTAAAAAATAAAAAACCTAAAATAATGTAAATAACATTATGATTTATATTAACACATTTAATAGTAAAGAGTATTAACTCACACTTTTATTGCAAGTGATAGAAAACCAGTTTAATCACACCTAAAAACAAAGGAAGACGTTTGTTTCAGGGAGAGTGGGGTCCCTCAAAAACAAAAGAAGAATTGAGCCACCAAGCTTTGGACCCTGAAGGAATGCAACTGAGCCCAAGGAGCAGCCAGCATTCTAGATCACTAGCAGGACTCTGTTGCTGTTTGTATATTGGCTTCTTTCATCTATTTCATGGTAGGCAAGCTTTCTCCACACTGTTGAAAATCTTTTCCACCATTAATGCCTCTCGAGGTTGACTCCTTCAGCTTCAGTCATATTGTAGAAACTAATCTGAATCTGTTCCAAGTTCAGAAATTCTGAGAAATGGGTTCTGCTTCTGAAGAACATATAAGGAGACCATGACAATTCAACATTCTGAAAGTAATAACTGGAAAACTTGCAAACTTTTAAGTTTGAAAAGTTATCGAACCAGAATTAGATGAACTAAGATTCTGGAAAAGGATGAGTATTTCCCATACAAACTAATGATTTCTGCCTGTTTTGTTTCCTTGAGACATTTGCTGATTCTGGGCACAGGCCATGGATTACACTTGGTCCAAGTAGAAGAACTCTGCTGGGAAAAGAGAAACAAGCAGAGATTTTGATAGTCATTAAGATCAGTGTGGCAGTTTGGAATCTAGAAGAACCCCAAATGCATGGCCAATTTCCACTGTGGACATTTGCTGTGTGTTGCAGCAAAATAGGAGACCTAAGGAGTGGATAGGAAAATTCTAACAGACAATTTGAAATCCCCCCACAGTTTTGGAGTGCTTAGAAGAAAAAGACCCTCTAGAGAAAAGAGCTCTGCATGAAACATCACTGGTCTTCCCTGAGGAGACATACACCTTTCAGGCTTTCAATCAAAGGGCCAGGATGGCAAGACCCAAAGAACAGGATGAATCACAGAAAGACTGAGTCTAACTGCAAAGTAGCCTTGACTCAGCTCCATGTCTGATGGATTGATATGGACAGTTCTTCATGCATTCTACCTAACTTAGGAAAGAGTGAATACTCTTTGGACAAAACAATATCATTTAGAGCCTCTAAAGTACATTTATATACAATATCTGATTACAGTCTTTTAAATATACATGCATAGTAGTGATAAAAGTGTGACCAATAATAACTGAAAAAAACTAGAACATAGAGGTGAATCCATGTGCAATGCAGATAGTAGAGTTAGCAGAAAACAACTTTAAAATAACTATGATTAATGTATTCAAGAAAATAAAGGAGAATAGGGAAAATAGATTAAAATATAGAGAATTTCAACAGTGAATAGGACTCTAAAAATAGAGTCAAATGGACACTCTAGAAATAAACATCTTATATTTGATTTTAAGTACTCACTGAATGGGTGCAATAGCACACTCAAAATAGTAACTTCATAAAGTTAAAAAAATAAATGTCTAAACTGAAGCACAGAGAGAAGACAAGTACAAAGAAAAGAACAAGAATGTAAAAGTCTTAAAAAAAAAAAAAAAAAAAAAAAAAAAAAAAAAAAAAAAAAGAATGTAAAAGTCTTAGACTGAGTCAGATAACTAAAATACAGGCAGAGAAACAGGAACAAAAGAATGGGAAATGAAAAGTATTTCAAGAGCTAATTTCCAAGAATCTCCAGAAATGCATTTGTTAGGTGAATAGATCCAACAAAGACACCTCAAATAATTAAAAGAAGCCCAAGAATTGTGGCCAGAATACATACAAAGAAAGCTACAGCTAAGCACATAATGGTCAAATTGCTGAAAACTCATGACAAAGAAAAAATTCATCAAACTGCCAGAGAAAAAGACACATGACCTTCACATTGCCTTCACACATTACAACAGTAAGGCTGTGGTTAACTTGTTGTCAGAAACTATAGAAGTCAGGAGATAATGTAATGACACCTTATAATAGCTGAAAAAAATTTAAAATTGTCAACCTAGAGTTCCATACTTAGAACTAATATCCTCCAAGAATGGAGGTGAAACACAAACGTTTCAGCCAAATGAAAGGTGGCAAAGTTTGTTGACAGCCCAATGGGACTGGATGAGGTAAGAAAGGAAGTTCTTCAGGCTGAATAAAAATGATACCAAATGGAAGCACAAGCTGAAAGGAAGAATGAAGAATGTGGGAGACTATAAATATATAAGAAAATATAAAATAGTAGTTAATCATGTATGATGATAGCAATGATGTCTTATAGGGTTTATAACAAATGTGGAAGTAAAATATATGACCACAGTAACATGAAGAGCTGCTACCCAAAAAGAATGGGGATAAACAGAATGAGCCATAATAAAAGTTTTACACTGTTAAAAAAAAAAAGTGACAAGGTATTCAAGTTAAATCCTAAAAAGTCAAGGATGGATTACTGTAAAATTTCTAAGGTAGTAATTAAAAATCGATGCAAGGATATAAATAGAATAGCACAAGTAGTTGATTAATACATAGAAGATAGAAGACAAGGAATAAAGAAACAATGAACCACAGGGTATAAAGAAAACAAATTGCAAGGATAGTACATTTAAACCCAAAAGCATTAGTAATTTCATTAAGTGTAAATAGATTCAACATACCAATTAAAATTTTAAAAATTATCAGACAAAATAAAAGAGATTAGATCTACCTATACACTTTCACAGACTACATACTGTAATTAAAAAAAAAAAAAAAAAAACCAGATATTTAAAACCTAAATGGAGTGCCTGGGTGGCTCAGTAGGTTAAGCATCTGCCCTGGCTCAGGTTATGATCCCAGGGTCCTGGGGTCCTGGGATTGAGCCCTATCTTGAGAATCCCTGCTCAGCAGGGAATCTGCTTTTCCCTCTCGCCCTGCTCATGTTCTCTGTCTCTCAAATAAAAATTTATTTCTTAAAGATTGTATTTATTTATACATGAGAGACACAGAAAGAGAGGCAAGACACAGGCAGAGAGAGGAGAAACAGGCTCCATGCAAGGAGCCTGATGTGGGACTCCATCCTGGGAATCAGGGATCAGGCCCTGAGCCAAAGGCAGATGTTCAACTGCTGAGCCACCCAGGCATCCCACAAATAAAAATTTTTTTTAAATATTTAATTAAATAATAGGAATATGGTATGTCAAGTAAACAGTATCCATAAGAAAGGTGGTGTGGCTATTTAATAGAAAAGATAGACTTTAATATAAGAAACACCAATCCAATAGAAAGACAAAAGAATCTTAATACCATATCCTCAAACTATATAAAACAAAATTTGATGGTTCTAAAAGGAGTATTAGACAAGTCCACAATCAAATTTAGAGATTTTAACACAAGTTTCTCAGTACCTATAGAATGAACAGCTGATAAAATGATAACGCCTTAGTGATGCTATGAAAGATTTGAAAGAGTATACTTAATCAATTTCAGCTAAATGACATAGAAAACATTATATTTCAACAACTGCAAAATGTATTTTTTCTCCAAGGGCACAAAGAACACTTAGAAACACAGAATATATACCAGACACAAATCTCAAATGATTAAAACAGATCTTTCATCAGGGAAGATGAATAGTTGACATATAAACATATAAAACAACGTCAATGTCATTAACCATCAGGGAAATACAAATTAAATGTAATACCACTACACATCTACTGGAATGTCTGAAAAAGAAAAAAAGGTACTGACATTATCAAGTGCTGACAAAGATGCGGAGCAATTGGAACTCTTGTTGATGGGAATGCAAGATGGCACTGCCACTTGAGAAAAGTTTAGCAGGATTATTATACAGTAAAATGTACATGCCAATTCCATTCCAAGTTATCTACCCAAGAGAAGTGAAACTGATGTGCCTGTACATGAATGCTTGTAATAACCCTATTCATAATTGCCAAAATTTGGAAACAACACAGATAGCTTTTAACCAATGAGTAAACACAAAAACTATAGTCCATCCGTATGATGGAATAGTATTCAGCAATAAAAAGGAAGAATACTATTCAGCATGAATCAACTGCTGATTCATGCAACAACATGAATGAATCTTAAATGCATTTTGAAGTATAAGAAAGCAGGCCTAAAAAATCTACATATTGTACCCTTCCATTTATATGTCACTTGCGAAAATGTAAGTAGATGGGGAGGAAAACAGTTGCCAGTGGTTGCTAGTGGTTGGTGATATTACTCCCAACCCCCACCCCCACCCCCCCAGCACACACCCATACCATACCAGGAGGATACTTCACCTTAGGAGCATTCTTCCCACATAACCCATAACCACTGTCTAAACATGGGCAAATATCACACAAACCCAAACTGTTAGACATTCTACAAAATGCCTGAGTGGTATTCTTCAGAATATCAGGGTCATGAATGATAAGGAGAGACTGAGGAACTATCACAGAGTGTATGAGACCAAAGAGACATACCATATAGATACAATGCAGAATCCATTATTGCTTTCAGAAACAGGGGAAAGGCCATTAGTGAAAGAAGTGATATTCTACTAATTTTAATTTCTCAATTTTAATAAATGTTTCATGATTATGTTAGGTATTAACATAAGAAGAAGCTGAGTAGGGGGATATAAGAATTCTACATTCTATTTTTTAAATTCTTCTATAATCCCCAAGTTATTTAAATTACTTTTTAAGTTTTTAACCTATCTCTTACAGAGCTGAAGGACTTAGGATGATGGCTCAGGGGTAACTTTTAGACTTCCTCATAAATATGTTTTATATAACTATGGTTTTTGAACCATGTGAAGGTATAAACAATTCAGAAATATTTAAAATTAAATACAAATGAAGAGGGTTTTCTTAAATGTATTCTTTAGTTGCTCTCCAAATTTTGCTCAAAGATATTCTTACAGCATATGATGCAATAATACGCATCTATTAGAAGGAAGATTTTACATATACATATATATAATGACTAAAGAAACATCAAATAAAAGGATTTATGTAGAGTCAGTGACAGAAAGTATTCAAGCATTGGGATCTTATGTTAAGACACCAAAATGAAGTTTCTATTGCTACTGTTTATGAAGTGCAAAAGCACATTGCCTTCTATGCCAACAATAGTTTAGAGATAATATAAATGCTTTACCTTAATTAGACTCTCCTAACAAATATTCTGTGAATGAGTCAGTGCTGTCATTCTCTGCCTCTCCTTTACAGACCTCAGATGGCCTGTTCCAATAAAAAGGAAAGAGGGATGGAGTAAGTCATTTTTGTTTTGGGGGTTTTTTAGTATGGTTTTATGGCAGCCTTTCCCTAAGCTAAAATACACTTTGAGTACATGAACTAATGAATTGGAGAAAATTAATTGGAGGGACCTGATGACCATAGCAATCTTTCTGTTTATTTCCTAAAATCATATTTCTAGGTTCAGCTGAGAATTCAATTGGGAACACGGGGTTTGGGCTCTGCAGATTTGCATTTCATTAATTGTACAGGATATTGAAACATTTCCTTTTACTTGCGTGTGCCATTGCATGCTAACTCTGCTCTACCATGTGACCAAAGTTCAGATTTTAAAATTTGACCATGTTTGCTAATGAGGTCTTGTCATTAACAGAGATACCCAGGTGTGTGTGCTTGGTATCTCTTCTGTGATCACAAACAGCTGCTCTATTTCTCTGCCATTCAGCCAGCAAAATGATATCTTTACAGTACATTTTTTGTTGTTATTCTGACCGTCTCAAGTTACATGAGTTGAAAATCCATTTTCCTCCAAAAAATGCACTAGGACTCATTTTTCCTGTATTATGCAATTACCCCATGTGTTTAGTGTAAACAATAATCACAAGAAAGATTAAGTCACATTTTCCTTAATACTTTATGGCCATGATTTGCTCCATGGATTTGTCAATGTGCAAATCTACCTCTACTCTCCTCAGGTTCGTCTATAAAGCTGGATTCTGTCAGCTTTATAAAACTCCAACTTCCTTTTATAGATTTATAGACTGATTTCTGACACAGGATTATAGAAACAGCCAAATGCTTCTTTTTGATCAGTACTTCTTACACACTAAAGATTATTTGATTATATTAGCCCCCCTGATTTTTCTTTTATTTTTTTAAAGATTTTATTTATTTATGTATTAGAGAGAGATGGTCGGGGGCAACGGGAAAGAGAATCTCAAGGTGACTCTGCTGAGCATAGAACCCAGCACTGGGCTAGATCGACCTGAGCTGAAATCAAGAGTCAGACACTTAACCAACTGGGCCACCCAGGCACCCCTGATAATGTTTTTTTTTTCTTAATCTTGAATAAAACTTCTTTATTAAAATGATAATTTCTCTTATTGGAAAATTTTACTTTCCTGCCAAATTTGTGTTCTATACTCAACTTACTATTCTTATTAGACTACATTTCATCATGTCTTGGCCTCTTTGTGTGTTGATGAAAAGACATTTTTTCCCTAGATGTTTTGCTTGGTGCTTTTGTTGCTGTTTGCCTTTGTGCGAGAACATGTGTGTTAAATTCTTTGTTTCCGGACGCCTGGGTGGCTCAGCGGTTTAGCGCCTGCCTTCGGGCCCAGGGCGATATCCTAAAATCCTGGGATAGAGTCCAACATCAGGCCCCCTGCATGCAGCCTGTTTTCTCCTCTGCCTATGTCTCTGCCTCTCTGTGTGTGTGTCTCTCATGAATAAACAAAATCTTAAAAAAAAAAATCTTTGTTTCACTAAATAAGGACCTAAAGGTTAAGAACTTCTGAGTACTTTGAATCTCATATGCAAATTTGGTTATCTTTTTGAAGTGATATTTTATTAAGCTTTTATTAATATCAAGCGCTGGGTTTACAAAGACCTAAATGAATGAAATTTAATATTTAAATATCCATGTTAATAGAGCTTTAGGAGCTCTGGTGCTACATGCCTACCTGAGGGCTGATGAATGTCCCATGGCACAGACCTTCCCTACACAACGGTAGCATTTTCACAGCACACTTTTTGGGAAGCTCCAAGTATGTATTCTCATCTATTAGTTAACTTTCTAGCATTAATGGATGCTAGACATTTCCATGATCCCTGTTAAAAATGCTGGTTCAGTCACAGGAAATGTCAGAACAGACCATCAGGGAGGAGTACCGTTTTGAGGCCCACTGTTGCAATGTGGAGAGATCTCAGAGGCCCTAGAGGAGGGGACTAAGTGGCTGTGGTAGGAGAGGATCCCACTCGGTGGGCTTAGATGAGAATCAGCAACTAATGTGGAAGGATATCATATTTCATTCAATCTGAGAAGCCATCAATGAAATGAACCATTATTTTATGTATTACTAAAAAAAAGGTAACAAATGGTCACAATCCTTCCTCATCATTTAGAACTTTTTATGTTATTCCATTGAAAGAGCTCTTTTAGACATATTGAAACACAAATTTTTTTTATCATATGTCTTCTGGTGTCCTTCTGGTTTCAGGGGTACATACAAACAAGTGAAATTAACTTGTGAAGGTGTATTCCTGAAATTTCTTTACATTAAGAATCACTGTCTTTTGAATCACTTTCAACAGTCATCAGTTTTCACATTGTCCCATACATCATCATCTGGGTCACCCAGAGCATTTGGTAATACAACATTTTTTATAAGAGTGCTTATATTAGCTCTGATATGTTTCCCCAAGGCAATATATTATCAGCTTTTTCTCAAGAGGTATAAAAAACAAGTGTAACAAATGATACCCATAATTATGAAATATACCAGTAATCATAAAATACAGCTTTATTTCAGAGATGTGCAAATGTAAAAAAAATTCATCTTTTATCAATATTCAATTTGATGAAATATGATAAATTTAATATGTTTGACAGTTCACATAACAACTATCAGCCTTGGGATCCCTGGGTGGCGCAGCAATTTGGCGCCTGCCTTTGGCCCAGGGCGCGATCCTGGAGTCCCGGGATGGAATCCCGCGTCGGGCTCCCAGTGCATGGAGCCTGCTTCTCTCTCTGCCTGTGTCTCTGCCTCTCTCTCTCTCTCTCTGTGTGACTATCATAAGTAAATAAAAATTTAAAAAAAAATTAAAAAAAAAAACACTATCAGCCTTGCCTGCATATTCATTACATTTGGTATTTACACATTTATTTTGTGTGAGAATATCAGAATATCTTTCAAATATTAATAGTACATATTTATTATAAATATTTTAAACCTATAAGTGATTTTACGGCTATCTGAAAAGTTGGACAAAGATTAAAATTTCATTGTTTATCTGCAAAGAGCCAGAATAAATATTACAAAACAAGAGAAGTTAAATCTCAGGGTACCTGGCTGGCTCAGTTGGTAAAGCATGTGACTCCTCAACTCAGGGTTGAGTTTGAACCCGATGTTGTGTGTACAGATTGCTTAAAAAAGTAAAATCTCAAAAAGAGAGACAAGTTAGATCTAAATTTGCACATTAATTTTGTCAGTCTTAATTCTGGTAATCTGACTCCATAAAACTAAATTGGAAACAAAACCAAATTGAAGGCAACTAAAAAAGCTAAAACATAAGAAGAAAACTGTTGTTGTAAAAACAAATACAATCACGCAGAAAAGGATTTGTTTGCAAGAAAAGGAAGAAAATTTGAGAATTGCTAGATAGATTTAAAGATATGTAAGAGCATGGAATTAAGGTGAGGGAGGGGTCAATGGAAGTAATGTTTACTCTGAAGCCAGAGTTCCAAAGAGTTTTGAATGAGGAAAGAATGTAAGAAAGAATTAAAGTTTTTATTTATTTATGAGAGAGAGAGAGAGAACATAAGAGGAAAGTGGGGGCAGAGATAGAGGGAGAAGTAGGCTCCCAACCCAGGGCTCGATCCCAGGACCAGGAGATCATGATCTGACCCGAAGACAGACACTTACCAACTGAGCCACTGGGGTGCCCCAAGAATATAAGGAAGCTCTAAAACATTAATACTTGAGTCTAATTAAGAAAATAAAATCAATTAAGAAAATAAATTGAATATCAATATCCAATACTAATTAAGAAAAAACAGTAATGCCACAGAATAGTGAATCGGCGATAAAAAGTATAGAAACTAAGAATATCATAGAATGTAGAGATAAAGAAGAAAGAGATGAAACAGAGGAGATAGAGAAGATAAAGATCTATGGATATTCTGCAGAAAGACACCAGAAGACATGTAAGAGTCAATAATACAAATGTAGAAAATGTCAATGCATTCAAGGAAATCTAAGTGTACTTATTAAAATGCTTATAAATTCTGGGCCAATTAATGAGAAAAGGCATGCATATAAATATAGCCTATCCTGTTTGTTTTATTTCTAGATTTTTTAAAAAATCCTATGAAAACAGATGCAGAGAAAAATAAAACCAATTACCTTCAGCAAGGGAAACAGAGCAGCTAGAGGTTTCTTTCATCAGTACTTCATCACCAGAGAATGATAAATTTCTGCAGAATTTCAAGAGAACAAAGGTTGCAAAGCCAGATTTCTATACCCAGCCAAATCACTATTCAACATCGTTATGTAACAGAAAATGAAGACCGTCTTAGGTATGCAAGAAATTGTACACTTGAAAAGAATATCAAAGCTATATTCAACTGAAAGGTTTAGAAGGATATGTGCCAAACTGTTAACCATGGATATTCTTTGTGTCACTTTGTTTTTGTCTTTTGAATGTCTTTTTCATTTGGAATGAAGTATGATTTGTTATTATTTCCAAAAATAAAAAAATAAAACCATTTTTATCTTTGGAAGATATTCGTTAAGCAACTTTGTGAGTGTAGAAACTACATTACTACATAGCCTTAATCCTCATAATTTACATAATTTTACATCATAACAGGGAAAAAATCAGTTCAAATTTGACAGTTACTGAAATTGCACTCTATCTCTTAACCCAGGGTAAATTCTGCATGCCAAAACATAACTGAAACACTATTTAAGTGAAGAGCGCTTACATATAGATTATGCTGAAGTATCTAATTTGTAAGCTTTTTAAATGTCTAAAGGAAGTTTTCTCCTTATGTGGAAATTATAGCAAGCATATGGATGTAAAATGAGCAGAATTAGGTTTAGTTTATCCTCAAACATGAAAAACATACCAAAATGACAATATATTTTAGCCCACAAAGGATGTTTTAAACACGTTTCCTTTAGTAGAATATATGCAAAACACTGATTATAACCTGGCTCAAATTTTAATACCTTTAGTAGTGTTTGCTGTGCATCTGTGGCTTCCTGGTACTTAAAAAAATCATATTTAGTAATTGCAGTGTATCTTCTATGTGTAGCCTGGAAAATGTGCAGCCTGGAAAATGTTTCCACAAAGAGTGGAATAATTTAAACACTACAGAATTTCACCATAATTTCATCTTTATACTGACTGTAAATTTGAAGGAAATATTTTACATCTCACAATAAAAACTAATGTTTCCTAGAAATAAAATATCAGCTTATTCTAAATTTCCAATTTTCTGAATACTGTATTTAAAATCATAACAATGCTTTATCTGTATTTGAATGTTGTAACTTTTCAAAAATATTTTCTACTGTTTTAGTCTCAAATCTGAAAAAAAAATTAGTTTTATATAAAGCCTTTCCCTCCAGGGCACACTTAATATGTTCTTGCCAATTTTACTGTTTTTATAAGGTAGTTTAAACATCAGCAAAACTTTATTATTTTATAGTTGGATATTAATATTTACTAACAAAGCAGAAACTCTAATGTTTTATGGCTTTGTGAGGATGGGTGTCATGATAATACGCTTTCACACTATAGATTCAGGGCCAAGCAAGGTACTGGGATGATAGTTGGAAATTCAGTAAATATTTGTGTCATGAATCAGCAACAGCTATGTTAAAATGGAGCCAGGGGATATAAAATTGATACTTTCTATTCTGAAGACCTTTATGAAGGTACTTTAAAATTTAATATATCTCATCTGTCAATACAAAGTTCCTTTGACATATAAAATCAATATATTACTCACTTTCTGAATATTCTTTTAACTGCTTACACATAGATCTAAGATCTTTTCTTAATTTGTTGAAGTGTATTTGGGCTTATCTAAATATATCATCATGTCAATTCTCCAATTTAGATCAAAATATCATTATTATGTACTAATATCTATTTATTCTCCTAAAGAGAGGATAGAATGATGCTAAAAAGAAAAAAAGAGAGAAAGAAAGAAAATCAAGATATTTGGCTTCTCTTTGGCTCTAGGGAGATTTAATTTATTAGATAATATTTGCTGGTTGCCTACATGATACCCATTCTCCTTTTTCCTTTATTAATCATGTCCCTATTGGGGCACCTGGGTGGCTCAGTGGTTAAGTGTCTGCCTTTGGCTCAGGGTGGGATCTTGGAGTCCCAGGATGGAGTCCCACATCGGGCTCCCTGCATGGAGCCTGCTTCTCCCTCTACCTATGTCTCTGCCTCTCCCTGTGTGTTTCTCATGAATAAATAAATAAAATCTTAAAAAAAAAAAGAGTATCCCTGTTGATGTGTCCAGCTGACACAGTACATTTTCTCATCTCCTTTGTAGAGAAAGAGTAATATAAAAGCAGAAATTCTTGACTGGAGTTTCTGGGAGTCCTGTTTTGTGATTAAGGTGGTGGGGTTCTTGATCCCATCTTGAGCAATGAGAGACACGCTAAGGATGCTGAAGCAGAAAGAGCTGAGGTTCCAGATCTTGTGTTTCAGCCCTGAACTGCCTACCTCCAGACTTCTTCAACTATGGTAGGTCTGCTACCAACTGCTATTTCCTATGTCTCAACTAGCAGCCAAATACAATTCCTAACTTACCTAAGATGTACTCTTGAGCCTTAGTAAGTACAATATCATTATAGTCCAGGCATAAAATGCTTTGGTTATTCAATTTAAATGTGTTAGTCATAATGCTAATTCAACTCACAAGCCTTTTCTAAGAGATAACTACTTACACATTTTCCTTCATTCTCTCCTATTTTCTGAGCAGCCAGTCATTAGTGCCTTAGAATTCAGCAGTATACATTTTGAAATGTGTATGTTGAGCTAAAGTACTAAATAATTTTTGTTTAGCCAATGGTAATAAATCAACAATAATAAAACAGCATAATTAACAATTTTTGTACTCATGACTAATTCAATCACATAACTAAATACATACTTCAATGTTACCTAGAATTTTCCTTCTTTAATAAAAATGCATATTTGAATATTATGAAGATTTATTTCTCTACAGTTATGAAAGTAATGCACATTATGTAGTTCTTTTACTTTGAAGAAAGTTACAAGATTTTTTTTTTGTTTTTGATAAAATGTTTATTAAGGACCCCAACACAGCAACAGATAAAAAAGACCTAGTCCCAGACTAAGGGAATTCATGATGTTCTCTCAAAATTATATGATACAAAGTGTATGACAACTATTCTATTGTATGTTTTAATTTTGTTCGCATTTCCAATATTTTTCTTCTTTTTAAAAAGATTTATCTATTTATTTGAGACACAGAGAGAGAGTGTGTGTATGTGAGCAGGGGGAGGGGAAGAGGGAGATCAGACTCCATGCAAGTGCAGAACCCCATGTGGGGCTCAATCTCATGACCCATGAAATCATGACCTGAGCCCAAATCAAGAGTCAGATACTTAACTGACAGAGCCACCTAGGTGCCCCATTATCAATTTTTTTTTCTAAGAGATGTCATTGTCAATTGTCCTGGTACTTTCTACCTAGAAAAAAATTTGTGAAAACCCCAAATCTATGAACTAAAATCTTGGAAATGTGTGCCAAAGGCAATTCAACAGCATTATTCATCATCTGGAATCTTAGCTTTAACTAGACACTAGTCAAGAATGCTATCAACTGGAATTTTCTTATTAGACTGAAAAAAAAAAAACTAAAAATACCAAGTTCCTCTTACTTGAATTCAAAACTTTGCCTAGAATTGAATCTATTAAAACATGATAAAGTAGTTTCAAATAAATATTTAAGAGTTCTTTATTTTTGAGATTTTAAAAATAAGTAACTTTGAAAATGCTGGCATAAAACACACGAGAACATTTCTTCCTGGCACATCCAGACATCTAAATCGATATATGAAGTTTGCCTTGTTTTTAAAATCTAGTTCAAAATTAACACACACATAAGTTTTTTAAACTTCCTTTTTTGAAAATATTTTTTCTATTCAAGATGTCAAAGTCAGAATCGCCTTTGAAAAAAATATTAGTTGGTTATTTTTCTACAATAGGAGAAGATCTTTGGTTTAGTGTGACATCTGCCCTTTGGGATGACAGTAATTTTATACACCTGAGACTGACACACTCTGTCTCTTTGTATTTAGTTTTCAATTTCAAGTGATGAGAAGGGATAACTTTCAATTTCAAGTGATGAGAAGGGATAACTTTCAGCAAGAATTAATAACTCACTTTTTGGCTAAAAGATACTGATTTAGCAACTCTGCTTATTCTTACCTCTTTTGATTTCCCATAAATAAATGTGTTACCTGCCCTGGGTGGATCTGAAATGGCTGCTAGTAAACTCTTTAAAGTGTAAAGCCATCTTGCCTTTAAAAAAGTTCTCCCTCTAGCGCTAGTCTCTTAATTTTAAGGGGATTCCTGATCAATGATTCTGATTTGTGCCTGGGTTTCATTTGACTGTGAGCCCTGGAAGGCTTTAATGTATTTAAATTCAGCAAAATTTTTTAAAAATTTATTTTTTACAAAAAATATACAAAAATATTTTATATAAAATGTATACAAAAATCTACTCTGCGATCTAAAGAACAAAAGTACATGCATCAGTTCATTTGACCAAAATAAAACATACATTTGATGAGTTATCAATTCTTGAGGGTAAAAAAAAAAGCAGGCATCTGTTAAAAAGTAATATCAGATTAAAAGTTATAAAATGAAAAAAAAGTTACAGAGCGGAAAATAATGGCAAAGTTTGAAGTTTGCTGGTCATGTTATCGTTTTGATGAAAATCTGATTGAAATTCATAGCTATTGTACACCAAGCAAAATGTGCAAATGTTTTCTCCTTTTGCTTTTTCTTAGCAATATGTATGCTTATGCTCTCTGGAGAAAAAAAAATTCTTCCCACCTATGAAACTGCTCAATTTATCTGGAGAACAATTTTTACCTGTCTCCTTTTTCTCACCGTGATGCACACTGCACGGTTTTCTTTACTAAGAGCTTTATCTGAACTTTAAAAGTTTAGAATTAAAGTGGTTGCCATTTTCTCTTTCATCTTTGAAATATTGAATTTAAAGTATGTTCTTGATCTTGTCTCCTTAAAAAATGAATCAGATTATTAACTAGCTTTTTAAAAATAGTTTAAGTTCCACTCTGTGTGGCTTTGATTTTTAAAGCCATTTACTATGCAAATCAGGGTGAATATAGTCCTTCGGAATTCAACTAAGCTATTACAACAAAAACATGAATTAAAGGTGAATACTTTGGCTAATAATCAGGTTTTTAAGAAATTTTTACATGTAGTAAGTAACCAAATTTCAGACACATTTTTCTTTTTACTAGAGTCTGTTTCATTTTTACTTTCTATTATGCCTTTTGCATATTTTGCAATGCCCTCTATGAATGTATTTTCTCATAATTCAGATTTCATCTTATAAAAATCAGAATCCCATAGTGATTTATGATGACAGTTTGGATTTTATTTTCTTGAATTTTTTATCTGGCCTGGTTCAGTGAACTAAAATTAAGAAGAAAACAAAATCTTAAGCCCTATGACTTCCCCTTTTCCATCATTTTTATAATCTCAGTTTCATTTCATTTGACTGAAAACATGCACCCAAATAGGAACACTTCCAGTTCAGAATCAGCTCAATACTGATATAATTGACAACCCCAACCCTCATTTACCGTGGGTTTTCAAATCATTGAGGTAATATCCATACCTATTTTGACACATACGTTCCTTCACCGTGAATTTTATTCATGCGTAACAAAGTTGAAACATTTATTAACGGCCTTGAAAAGTCAATATAACATTCGTGGGTATTTTTTCCTTATCTGTAAAAAAATAACTACCTTCACCAAATTAGCAGTAAAATCTTTTTCATTGTTAATGTTCCATGATTCTATATGCAAAGTAGAGAATTAGAAGATTTGTAAATTAGGATTATATTTGCAACTTTCTGTTAAGGCTGATTTTTGATTAAAGAAAACTGTTTGCTTTGATAATCAACTAATCAAAAATATTTGTTAATTACACTGTGTGCTCAACAAAATGATATTAGTTGTTATGACAATTAAACCTCACAGTGATCCTGAGGCTGGCAAACACCCTGAATATGCTGATACCCCTCACCTCCAAGAAATCTCTGGTGCTCACCAGTGATTGTCTCAAGCACCACCCAGCATTAGCCTAAGTATCAGGCTTGCTTCAAGAGGCTGGCTCATCTGAATTTCCTACAATTTGCAAAGGTCTCATATTAACAATTCTTCCATTTCTCTGGAAGTCACTTTCTTCTTTCTCCTTTTTCCTTTTCCCTAATCCACTTTTCCAAAGAATCAATTTCAATGCCCATGTTGGTCTTCCCATATTATATTCTTATTACATGAGCAATGATGTTCACAAAATCAATTTTGCCTCCTCATTGCCATCTTCAAATTCTTTGATCCAATAAGTATCTTTTTTCCAGCTTCTTCTTATATGAGCACACCGTGGATATGCTCGTGAGTCAGGCCTAGTACCTGTCTTCTGCGATCTTGCCTGGCACAGGGTAAGGTAGGTGATTGCAAAGCTGTAGTAGGAGCAACTGCACACATGGGTATAAATCATCTGCAGGGAAAAACTGTGTATATTTCATTCACTGTCATATCTTTGTATTTGTTTCCTTGGGCTGCTGTGACAATTTACCACAAACTAGGTAGCTTAAAAGAATATAAATTTTTCTCTTACAGTTTTGGAAGTCAGAAGTCTGAAATCAAGATGATGAAGGGCCATGTTTTCTTTGAAAACTCTAGGGAAGAGTCCTTTCTTGCCTCTTTCAGGTTCTGGTGGCCCCACATGTTCCTTAGCGTGTAGCAGCATAACCTCTGCATTCACATGGACTTCTTCCCTGCATGTATCTGCATGTCCTCTCCTCTCATAAAGACACTAGTCATGGGATTTAGGGCTCACCTTAACTACATCTGTGATGATCTTAGTTCCAAATAAAGTCACATTCTGAAGTGCCATGTAAACACGAATTTGGGCGGGACACTACAACCTATTATAGTTCCCAACTCCCAGAATATTTCTTTTTTTTTTTTTTTTAATTTTTATTTATTTATGATAGTTACAGAGAGAGAGAGAGGCAGAGACACAGGCAGAGGGAGAAGCAGGCTCCATGCACCGGGAACCCGATGTGGGATTCGATCCCAGGTCTCCAGGATCGCGCCCTGGGCCAAAAGCAGGCGCCAAACCGCTGCGCCACCCAGGGATCCCCCAGAATATTTCTTAGCACTCATGTTTAACATAGAATATGTGGCATATTTAATAAATATTTGTTCAGTAGTGAATGGATCACTGAAGGAATAATTAACAAAAGTATTATGGGAGCCTATTTGAAGAGCACTTTCTCTGGTCCAGACTGCGTCAAAAAAGGCTCTCAGGAAGATGTATCCTCCAAATTAATCATTTTTAGGATGAGTATTAGGATAAAGGAAGGGATGAAGGAATGGGGTTAAGAGCAAAGTGTCAGGCTATATGGACAGCACATACAGAGACACTGCACAACAGAAAACATGGAACATTCTGGGAATTGCAATCTGTGTGACTGATATATGGAACAGCCAGGTGGAAGTGATGAGGACTCATCTGTGAAGGGTCTTATACTGTTCTGTGTGTGTGTGTGAACACACACACACAAACACACATACAGCCTTCTACCTCTTGTCCCCCAGGAACAACCCTTTGACAATTCTAATAAATCTTTTTTTTTAATGTTTATTTATTTATGATAGTCACACAGAGAGAGAGAGAGAGAGAGAGAGAGAGAGAGGCAGAGACATAGGCAGAGGGAGAAGCAGGCTCCATGCACCGGGAGCCCGATGTGGGATTCGATCCCAGGTCTCCAGGATCGCGCCCTGGGCCAAAGGCAGGCGCTAAACCACTGTACCACCCAGGGATCCCCCCTTTGACAATTCTAAAGTTAGAGATGAAAGAAGCTTTGGACCAGTGGTTCTTAACTATTGAAGAAATGTTCAGTTGTTTTGAGAATCTGATAAAACCTGTGATTCCTTTCCTTAGAAAGATGCACATATTTGCAAACAAAATCTTGAGAATTTGGAATGTTGGTTTGTGGTCTATGAACTCCGGTATAATAAATTCTTAGCCAAGATTAGCACTGGACAACTGTTCCTCAGAACTGCTTTTACACAAATCACTTGACTCTAAGAAGGTACTTATTGCAGAAATTGAAATTCTAGGGAGAAGCTAACTTGTCATTGGTCATCTATGAGGAACCTGAAACACTAGGGATGAGATTTCCTTAAGAAATTTAATACCTTGGGGCACCTGGGTGGCTCACTCAGTTGATCATCTAACTCTTGATTTCAGCTCAGGTCATGATTTGAGCCCTGTATCTGGCTCCTGTGCTCAGCAGGGAGTTTGCCCCTCTACCTCTGCTTCTTCCCCAACTCACACATTCTCTCTCTCTTTCTCTCTCTCTCTCTCTCTCTCAAATAAATAAATAAAGTCTTAAAAAAAAGAAATGTAGTATCTTCAGGATGCCTAGGTGTTAGATTTGTTCTGCAGTACTATAGTGCTATTGTTTTCAATGTGAATCTCTGGTTTGTATTTGTATATGCATAATAAAAGTAGAACCTGCATCCTGGTGGTGTTTTATGAAGATTCAATGAGCTAGTACAAATTAAGTATACCTGAAACATATACTCAGACATGTCATTATGACAATCCTCATAATTATTATCATTATCTTTATAATTCTCCTGAAATATTAAAATTTACACTAACAAGATCCAAACCATGAGACCCAACACTGATGCCATCTTTTCATATTCATGCAATGTGATCTGGAGCTCAATGGGCCTTTTATGTCCTCAGAATGTCCCATGTCTGATTAAAATCTGCCGTACTCTACATCTGGCTAGAAAGGCTGACAAAGATTTTTCCCTGGAAGGGCTCAGCCCTGGCTCATTTCAAACCCAGGGGTTTAGGAAAAGAATGGCTTGGCTTAGAGATCAGAACTGATACTATCTTGATGGACTCTGAGTTCCTGAATTATGTTCCAAAGTCTTTCTTGATGCTACTACATGGCTCCAGCAACTTTACACTGTGTAGAGAAATGGCTTCATACAATATAGGCACTGATCTGGTTCAGGGGTGCCAGTGGGATTGACTCCATTTTCGTTTTTGTCTCCTCTCCTTTTCTCTTCCCTCCTCCATCTTCTCTTCTTCTTCCTCACTTTGTCTCAGGACCTAGATGCTTAGGTCTAGTTATTCTTAGTTTGTTATAGCTCAGACATCCCCTAGTCAAGGAATGCCTTCCCATCCACCCCCCACAACAATGGTTCAAAGCAAATCAACTCTTATAGAACTGCTTTTTCCCCCTTTACTGAAATTGGGGTACTTGGAAAATCACAGATTCATTGGCACTTTAACATGTGAGTCCATGTTAACTTGTTATAGATGTCATCATGGAAGTCATATTAAGTCCTGGAAGGGAGGAATAGCATGTGGTAGGCAGGAGAAAGGGAAGATATAAGCAGTTTTTTGAGGGCAATTATAGAAAAATCACTGAGTTGTTCATTTGATCCATTAACAAATGCTCTCTAGCAAACCTCTTCAGGTAAAGGAAATTCTTTAGAAGATGCTGGCTTAATGAAGCTGGTGACTGATATGATTTTTAAAATAGTACTTTGGCATGATTGTAGAGCTAGACCAAAGGCATAGACCAATCCATCCCCTTCTCCTTTTGTGGCTGTGCAGGTGGCCAGATAGTTGAGCTACTACAACCCTCCCTTCACTATCTTATCACCCCAACTCCTTAAATTCACCCCTCAGGTCTTAGCAGAACGGCTGTGAGCTGTCAAATGCTCTTCTAAGCATTCCCTCAAACATGGGAAGTGATGCAAAGGTCAGAGGCACATATGGCTCTGGGAAGTCCTATTGACAAAGCAAAACTCCAGACTGACTTTATAAAGCAGACAGATCCCTCAGTTCAGCTGGCCATGTGAATATGCAGACATGGGAGATGTGAGTAATGCTGCTGGAAGGGAAGCAAAAGCAGATATTGTCATAAACAGAAAGCTACTCCTTCATTTGGTCTGCTTCTTATCATCTTTGCTCTCAGGTTCAACTGTAGGTGCCAAGCAATATGTTTATGACATATACTCCTGGATGAGGCCCTAAAAGTGCAAGGTCCCCATTAAACATTGGCCCTACACCTTCTTTTTGGGGACCATCACAGGGGACTGTGTTAGTTCTATTATTTACTTGACTGCCAATCTAGAACAAGAAAATTAGCTCTAGTTATGAACCTACTGTATGGTGAACCCACTCTCTATACACCATTAGGGAAACTCAGTGCAGTCAGTCAGCTATTATCACCATTCTAGAGATAAGATTTAGGACATGCTAGTAAGTGACAAAACTCAGAAGCCAACACGAGTCTACCTGGTTCCAGTGCCTGGATTTTACACTTTACTGTTTTCAAATACATTCAGGTGTTCTCTTAACTTCTCTGTTGCCACAAATGTGTAAATATGAGTTAATAACTGAACAAAATTTTAGAGAAGTAATCAAGCAGTCAGGAGATCCTAATTTTATTCTTGATTTTTTAAACAACTTTGCAAATCTCGTTAGACTAATCTGTGAGTGCCATTTCCCTCATCCACAGTGTGGTCAGCCCTCAAACGCTAAGAGAAATTAGAATAATTTTAGGTATAGGTTATCATAAAATGATAATCAACAGGGTAGAGGCATCTAATTCCATAACATATTATTTGACAAGCAGGAAAATAAAACTTGCTTATATTATTCTAAAGGTTATACTGTTAAAAAACATAATACTATAACTCTGAAGTCATACTTCTGTTTGTTCAGGAAGTAAAAGGACATCTGAACAACATATATATAGAATGGTAACTAAGAAATCCACTTGAAAATTTAATTTCTTTCTTTTATTCCCTATCTCACAGACTGGAATATGAATCCCCTAAATAACTGAGAGCTACCTATTAAAATCCTTGCCATCAGTTCATCCCCCAAAAGCAGGGTGAGGCATAATGGGATGATCTAATAAAGTACATTAAACTAATTAGGAAAAGGTTGTGTTGTACATTTTCTTCTTAGTATTAACTTGAGACTATTAACTAAAATGTGTTAATGGCAAAATAAAATATATAGCTACATCTCAATTCATCAACTATAACACCCAACAGGTCAGCAGATAGAACATATGGAGATAAAAAAAGATATATTATCACATTCCCTAGAAATTAAAGGATAAGTCTTTTCTTCAATTTTCTGTTAATATGGCACAAAACTATCCAGAAATTGACATAATTCTTTTACAAGTTGTTTTAAACAAAGGGCTGCAAAAGAGGAGGTGGGTAGAGGGGATGGGGTAACTGGGTGATAGACATTAAAGAAGGCACATGATGAGACAACCACTGGGTGTTTACTATATGCTGCCAAATTGAATTTAAATAAAATATATTCCTAAAAGCTGTTTGAATAATGGAACAGATATTTTTTTTTCAAAATCAGTACACAGTTTTCAATAGGATTATTTTTAATATTTATATATTTGTTTTGCAAATGTGGACACATTTCTTCCCATTGGGTGGGAAGATTGTGATTATGTCCTATTTCTGACATAGCTGAAAATATTGTTAATATCTTCATCATATTTCAAAAATATCTCAATGTTATGTGCTAATTTTTAGTAGTAACCAATATTCCTGATTATAATATAAAATCCATCTTCCTGCTGAACTACTAAATTAATGTTTTCATTAATCATTTTCAACCTTTACAAACCTTTTTGTTTAGGCAAGATGTGAATTAACACAATGGTTTGAGATGACAGCAGTTATTTCTTTCCTCAGCACATCCAATCAGAAAAGCTCCAGATACATAAATACTGGGATCCACATCTTGGCCCCAGAGAGTGATTGTGGACAATTACTTAGCATATTCCTTAGCCTTTTCCCTTGTTAATAAAGTGATGATAATAATACCTGGTATTTCAAAGGACTAATGAGAGGATCAAAGGAGAAAACAAATTTAAAACACTTACCAAGAGCCTGGCATTTAGTAGGTAATTACCAAATGTGGCTTTCCTTTGCTTTACCTCTTTGGACTTGCCCGTGTCTCTGAACGGGCTCTGTGTTCAGATGCATAGAAGACTGGGCTCTTGACATCTTTTCTAACTCTTCTTTTTTTACCCTCCACTGGTTCTCTAAATATGAAATGAGCCTTGCTCTTTCCCAGGTTTTTATCTTTTCAATGATAAGATATTAGTTTTCATTAAGACTATTTTATGTGCCATTTCCCAATAATGTGTGAAGTTAACATTTTCTACTTCTATCATCACAAGATTTGTGATCCCTTCAAGTCAATTTATTTGGCTTGGCCTCACAGACACTTCCTCAATCTTCCTTTCTATCGAGTTAGTGAAGATTGATAACATCACCTGAGTGTGGGGGTTCTCTGGCCAGCCCTGATCACTTGGCTTTCTCAGGAATCACTCTGTCTTTTGAACAGAAGAATTTTTATATTAAAGTGAATAGTCGAACCAGGAGAAATCACTCTGGATTCAGTTTGGAGTTGGCACGTTATGAGGAGGGTTTTTTGGTTTTGGGGTTGTCTTTTTTTTTTTTTTAAGTTTTTTCAGATGTTCTGGTTTCTACACAAGAAAATTTAGAGCATTTCCCAAATTCTACCCTCAAGTAGAAGAAAGAATGTGAGGGAGCATGCTGTAAAAACAAGGAGTCTGTTGCTTACTTGCTAACTTGTTACAAGGCTTGGGATCACTACTACTTAATTATTCTCTCTCTTTTTTTTTAATTCCTTCTTTGACAGTCACCATTATCGGTCTTCACTTCTTATGCTTGAGGAGGAACGTGCCAACAGGAAACACGATTAAATCCCCGAAAGTCATTATCAGATCTACCAATGGTCTACATTTGTGGACAAACTATAACCCACAATTTAAATCTAGCTATCCCTTGTCCTGTAAGAAATTTTTCTGGAACACAACCAGGGTGATTCATTTACAGATTGTGTATAGCTGCCTTTGTGCTACGGTGGCAGAAACAAGCAGTTACAATGAGAGTGTGAGAATTGCAAAGCCTAAAACATTTCTCATTGGGATATTTAGAGAAAAAGCTTTCTGATTTGTAGTTTTTACAGTAAGATTGGAACATTTCCTTACAGGGTGCTCAGAGATACAGGCCTTTTTCTGTTTTTCAGTCCTGTCCTGGGGAGAGCTGGTACTGTGGATTTCAGTGCTCTGGGGTGTGGTGGTGTTGACAGATCTGGGTGTAGTACCAAGTCACTTGACCTCTCCAAACAGTTTCACATAGTGGGCAATCGGTAAATATGACTTGTCCTCTTTTCTCTACAAGGAAGCTTTATGTTGAAAATATCAATGTGTGAATCCTGCTGATATAAGAAGTTAAGTATTGAATGTCAGAGGCAGATCTTTCAGCACTTAACATCAAATAGTCATTTTTGTAAGGCTCGGTGCTAATGAACAATAAATTTCTTTGCACTTAATCAGTCTTCAGGCATTTACTCAATACTTACTTAGCTTTCTGATGACACTCCAACTAAATTTGGAATGTCAATTTTTTCTTTCCTACTTCCACATCATCCAATGTTGTCTTTAAAATACTTGCTACCTTTTGTCTGTTTCTTGATACTTGTTCGTAATCCCTTTTCTAACATAATTTTCATCATTTCCACATAAAAACAGACGTCCATTTGGGGTGCCAGGGTGGCTCAGTTGGTTGGGCAACAGACTCTTGATTTTGGCTCAGGTCACAACCTCTAGGTCGTGAGATGGAGCCCCATATCCAGCTCCACGCTAGGCATAGAGCCTGCTTAGGATTTTCTATCTCTCTCTCTACCTCTGCCCCTGCCCGTCTCTTGTCCATGCCCTTCTTTGCCCCTCTCAAATATATATATATATATTTATTATATATATATTTATTATATATATCAATTTTATAATGCTAGAGCATTTACTTCTTGAATTCCAATTCCTTCACTAACTCTATGTCCATTTTTGTCCCAAAGCAAGATAAATATAATAAATAAACAAATGTGCTGTTACCAAAATTTTTGAAGTTCATCTGGTTTTCCTTCCCTAAAGATGAATGGGCTTGAAAAATACTCTAATTGTTTTTATATTCCTCAACACAACAAATGTTTCTCTGCTTTGATGCCTGAATTCCATTTATAAAACAGACTTCTCTGATGTATCCTGGGTACAGCATTTAGCTTTACAAATTCAACCAGGTATATCTATCATTTAGTTAATTGGGGAAATCTTAATTAAGGACTTTTAATAAGTTCTTAAATATAAAGTCTAACAGAAAAGAATGAAGAAAATATTCTTTAAAAAACCATATTTGTTTTGTTTTGTTTTTCCTAGGAAAAAGACAAATGAGCCAATAGAGAGTGAATATCCTTATTCCACATGCTGGATGAAGGGCATAGCCATGTTCAGGTGAATCCTCCAAAGGAAGGCTACCCCAGGGAATGCACCTGAGCCATTTCTAATCTTTTTGATAAATGCTACTGCAGTTCAAGTTTCAGAATCAATTGGGGGAAAATTTGAAGCAGGGTTTCCTCTGAAGCAGCGGCAGATCTGTTCTAGACAGACATACATAGTAAATCAGAGTTTTCACATTTCATCGGCTGGAACTAACTCAAACTGTCAGTATGTGGCCAGGCAGAAATTGTACAGTTAAAATGGAGGATCACAAACAACATGAACTATAGTATTAGATACTGGAAAAGAATCTGAAGAGCAAGCTCTTAGAGAAAGAATCAACTGGGAAAAGTCAAACTTAATGGTAATATTAAGATTAAGATTTTAATGTTAGTGTACAGATTGCAATATTAAAATGAAGCCAAATAGTAACTAGGTTGCATCAAAAATAATAATAATAGAGTGAACCTCATTTAATTTATTAATCATCAAAAAGCAGTTGCTGAAGGGACATCTAAGGTAG
This sequence comes from Canis lupus dingo, assembly GCF_003254725.2. Taxonomy (NCBI): domain Eukaryota; kingdom Metazoa; phylum Chordata; class Mammalia; order Carnivora; family Canidae; genus Canis; species Canis lupus. Next base: position 38,836,814 of record NC_064254.1, read on the forward strand.
CTCATTTAGTTAAGCCTCTGATTCTTGATCTCAGCTTAGGTCTTGATCTCAGGGTGGTGAGTGTAAGCCCTACATTGGGCTCCAGGTAGGCACGGACCCTACTTTAAAAAAAAATAATGTAGTTGCTGGAGTATGTGAGTCACCAAGGCTTAACTATAAAGACAAGAAATAGTAAATATTATTCATAAGAACATATAATCATCTGAACATTTGAATATCTACTGGTAGCTGGGGGTCCAATTGTCTCTAATTTTTAATAAATAAAATAAATTATTTACTGATACAATCAATACGTAGATCTCTGCAACTTAGTTCAGGATCCATATTTATGATTCCTTAGGATCAAGCTTAGGAGTTCATCTGGAGGCAAGAATACACACATTCCTCTCTCACCTAGGTGGTTCTGAATTTTTTTAAACTAAAGAACACATTTAGAGTAATAATGAGCTTTCAAATTCATCAAGTCCAAGAGAAAAATTCAAGTCCAAGCTTTATACTTTAGAGATGAAGTAACTAAGTTTAGATGATGTTTAATGACTTACTGAGGAGATAGCATGATATCTTCTAAACAATTTGGAAGTTGAATTCAGTGAGATACAGGTTTGAATCCTAACCTTACAAATTCAATTTTATTAATCTCTCTGAGCCTCAGTTACCTTCTCTACATTTGGGAAAATAAGAATATAAAATATTCCCCCTTTTTACCACTGGAATAACATCTTTTTTCCTAGCCCACGAATCTCTATGTGAGCTCAAGAATCTCTATTTGTCCCAGAATTAGTTGTCAGATTAGAACTCAGGAAAAAGATCAGTCCTTAGCTTTTTAGTTCAGAAGGCAAGGTCATGTGAGTATTTGACTATAAAATGGGTATTTGTATTAGTTTTATATTATTGCCTTAACAAATTACCACAATAAAATTGCTTAAAACAATATAAAATTGTTTTTTTTACAGTCTTGGAGGCCAGAAGTTCACAATATGTCTAATGGACTAAAATCAAGGTGTTGGGAGGGTTTTATTCCTTCTGGAGGCTCTAGAAGATAACATGTTTCCAGAGGCTGCCTGCATTCCTTGGCTTGTGTCTCATTTCTCCATTGTCAGGGACAACAATGTAATGTCTTCAAAGCCCGCTCTCTCTCTCACCTTTTCCTGACTTTTCCATCTGTTGAGAATCCCTTTAAGTCCTTTTGAACTGCAACATATTCATAGGTTCTGAGGATTAATATGTATACATTTTGAGGGGAGCCATTATTTTGCCTTCTATAGTGTATATGTGTGCATGTGTGCATGTGCACACAAGTGTGGTCAGAGAGAGAGAGTGTGTGTGTGTGCTTCACAAACAAGAACTCAGTTTAAATATTCAAGTTCTCATTCTCCAGATTAGCAGTTAGTAAAACCATTTATTAAACCATAAGAATCTTGATTACTTTCTATTGCATAAAAGGAGCCACCCTTTGAATGTCCCTCAATTGTTTTTCTTGGTAAAATATCAGAATTAGAGTAATATTCCTAAGAGGATTTATGAAATATTTATAGCTGTTAAAAAAACAATGTAAGGGCACCTGGGTGGCTCAGTGGTTGAGCATCTGCCTTTGGCTCACATCATGATCCCAGGGTCTCAAAGGAGCCTGCTTCTCCCTTTGCCTATGTCTCTGCCTTTTTCTCTGTCTCTCATGAATAAATAAATAAAATTTTAAAAACAAAACAAAAATGTAAGCAAACAAACCAAAATGAGATTCCTCATCACATAGGGAAAAATGCTGAGCCCTCCTCAGCTTGATGTCTGAGCTCCTTCATTTCCTAGTCCTAACCTGTCTTCCCAACTTCCTAACCCACACTTTTCCCTCACTCCTCCAGTTTAATGGGAAGTCCAGCTTTATTAACCTACCTGCCACCTGCCATTATATATTAGGTGCTCAATAAATACTTTGGAATTGACATGAAAAAAGATGTTCTTAGATTACTAAAAACAAACATTATTTTGTTATTGTTGTTTGGAAGCAACACCGTTCTCACAGCATGAGCTGCGGGCCCAGATCCTCCAAGGTGTGTGAAGATGACTTCTAGTGGCACAGTCACGGGAGACACTTGGGCTGCCTCGGCCTCTTGCTCCCTGATCCCATCACCTGCCCTTGCATTTGCTGCCCCGCTGCTCCCCCATACACTCAGGAGAGGCCCCCCCTTCCTTCATGTCTGCTCGAAGGCCACTTCCAGAGAGGTCTTCCCAGGCCATCTCTGTCCTGTGGGAGACACGTGCCCCCAACTGCTCTGCCTCCACTTGCAGGGGGAAGGGCCTTTGTCTCCCCTTTACTGTTTTACCTCCAGCTCCTGAGCCACCACCTGGTTCACACCAGGAACAGAATAAATACTTTTTTGGATGAACAACAACAACAACAACAAAAAAAAAACAATAACAAAAACAACAATAACAAAAGAAGAAATAAAAGAATGAAGAATTCCTTGAAAAGACAAAGTCAGCATATTTTAATGAACAGAGTGTGTATTTAAAACTTCCCCTATTTATTATTACAGAAATTGAAGAGAAGGATTTTCAAGGAAGTCACTTGGTTTCCAGTCTTTTAATTCTCAAGAGGTGGGAGTATATTCTCTCTTTTTATGCTTAGCAGATCCTAAATAATAAGCACTATAGTTCTGATGAAAATTTTGATTCTATGCTTTAAAATCAGTTTATATTGTTTCTCAAGTCACTATGACCAGAAGTTTTGTAGTGAAGGATTCAATTTAACAGGAAAACAAAACATTTGCAAAGAAGTCAACAAATCTATGCTGGCATGTAACAGGAGACAGATTAAACAAGAATCTGCATCAGAGCCCCTGCTGGTATGCATGTGCATAAAGGAAGAAAACAGCTTTGCACTAGATGACAGAGAAACACAACAGTTAATATTTGAGAGGGGTAAGTAACAATGACTCCAGGTTGCTGAGAGCTGTTACCCAGAATATTCACTGGGATCCTGTGTGATTCACTAGAAAAATTAGGCTTCTCAGCCAGCCCTGGCACCTCAGTGAAAGGATCTGGTAATATTGAAAATAGAATGAAAGGTGAAGATCACCTTTATTGAGGGAATGATAAATAAGTAAGCATTATGCCAGTCTTCCTACATTAGCTTCCTGTATTCTCTAACTTGAAAAGTATCCTGGAGCCACATCCAAGGTCAGCAGGAAGAAGTGTGCCAGAGAAAGGCTGATGCTGGTAGAAGTGAGGGCCAGGAATTTACTAGGGAAAGACCTGCAGAGGTTCATGCAGGGTTTATATTTGGCTCCAGACATTCAGCTCCCAATTCCCACAATGGAATTTTGCACCTGCACCAAAGAGTGCCCAGGAGCCGTCAGGCAGGGGAATAGTGATCTATGACAATGAGACTGTGTTATGATTTATAATAAGAACCATGTATTTGGTTTCTGGCACAGAGCTTCTAAAACCTTTGTGATAAGTTGATAAGTTGTAAGAGTGAGAAAGGTGTCTTTTGTTATCTATAACAATCCCCTCAACCACATCTGAGTATGTTAATGAGGTGACATTTGGAAAGCCCCTCATGGAAGATGAAAGCTTCCAGGCTGGTGCACCAACACTGTTATTAAAGGGTTGGAACATTCAGCCCCACCTTGCCTCCAGAGAGGGTAGAGAGGTTGGAGGCTGAGTCAGTAAATGGCCAATGATTTAATCAATCACATCTATGTAATAAGTGAATTATTATTTTAACATGCATTCTGAATATGCTTCTAAATTTTATTCCTCTAAATTGTTTTCTATTAACCAATAACTCTTCTCACTCTGTGGACCTCACTGGGCTTTATCCAATGCCACCTTCCTTCCCATCCCAAACAACCCCAAAACACACAGTATGAAAATGACTATTGTGAGTAAATTATCTCTGTGGTGAAATACATTTTATATTCACTTTATTTTCAAATATTTCGTTAAGCAAAAGTTACTTTGATTAGTAATGAGTCTGATTCCCTTACATGTCATATCTCACTGTAACTGAACCAACATGAGTTTGCTCCTTGATAGGGTCACAGATAGAAACTACCAGGTAAGTTGTCACACAAAGGAAACTATTTGCAGCAAATGAGGAAATCATGGGAATGATTTCCAAAGCCATGACTCTCTGAGCAAGAGGGGATAGGTTCCCATCATTTAGGGTTGCGATGAATATTTATAAAGGGGCTACTTGTCACCCTATGTAGAGGTGGGCATAAGGTTGCTCATGTGCGATAAGGAAACATGCTATTCACATGAGGCTGAGGCTCCTCCCTGGTTGGAGAGTTAGTATTATAATTATAATGAGGTAAAGGCAGTTATTGGTCATTCTACAGGTCACTCTATGGTCCATCTGTGCAGGCGCAAATGGGGGTTCCACTCAAACTGGTCTGAGTAGTCTGGGTGGTCTGGAGGTCTTGTCAGAGCTATTGCTATCACTTGAGAGGTGGTTTCCCTTTCTATTGTCTGAGTTAAGAAATAAGCTGGAAAGGGAGCTGAAATAAAAATGTAGGACAAAGGTCAGTGAATATAAGCAGGTGAACAGCAAAGGTCAGATCTTGGGGTCTAGCTGGTGACATAACCACAAATTTAATGAGTTGGTTACATATTTGGTATGATAATGGCAAAAGCAATTCTTCTGAAGAAAATAAGGGACTTCAACAGGTAAATTTTTGTAAGAGTAATTAGGCCATGTTAAAAAAAAAAAGATATTACAAAGCAAAAGGAATCACTAACAATTGGAAAAGACTCCAGCACATTAATTTTTCTGTGAGCTTGGAATTCATTATAATAAATACATCTTAATTTATTGACAATGAGATTTTCAACTTAGATAGGAGTAGGATGAAAAACTGATGAGATTTAGTCATGACTTCTTTGACAAAAAGAGTTATGAAAACACATTTTATATAATCAGCTCATATATGTCCTTTCTTAATTCCTCAGCACAGAGGAGAAAACGCACTAATTAGTAATACTGCACTTTCCTGGGAGACATATGTTGAGGTCAATGATTAATTACATTTGGGAACAAAATGCCAAACACTTCAATGCTTCATTTTTATCAGGTAGTGGATATTGAAAAGACTCTACTTCAATGTCCATTTAAAACTACTAAATATCTAGAAAAGAATGTGATGTGAAAAAGAAAGCATAAGTTATTAATTCTCAAAAACATAATGAATTAAGCTAAAATAAAAAAAGAAAACTATAGAATGTATACGATACTACAGCTAATGTGGACAAAAAAAAATTGATATTGCCCACTAAAACTCCATATCCTCAAATAATAGTTCTGAGATTCCATTTTATTGACTAGAGCTTTGCTAGATCTTTGGCAAGTCAGTTATACTTGGATATGCCTGGACTTGGGCATTATATACTACAAGGTTTCTGAAGAACTTAAAAACTTTGAAGGAATATTTAGGACCTTAGTGGCATCCAAGACTTTGCCTCGTTCTCCCTCTCAAACTGCTCTATTTGGGACTACACAAAACCTCCAGCATGCTTGATACAAACAGATAGCATATTGCTCAAAGTCACTCACACTTTTTATGTCCTGTTTATTGAAACTGAGACCTGACACAGCTGCATACCCCATGCCCCACCCACATTTAAATACTCAAACCAATAATATCCCCAATTCACAGATTATTATTGAATTTGAAAAGTAACATTAGTAACCGGAGGCATAGAAAGAAGGATGGTACAACCAATCTGCACTGTTAGGAAAGAAGATTTTACTACTGACGTTTCAGATTGTTAGCACATTGTATTTTTGAAAAGCATTATGACTTTTTGTTGAGTTTGTTACTGTTTTTATATTTTCAGCAGACACCACAGCCCATTACTGCTGGTGCCCGGAGTGGACTGCTCCCACCCTCCACTCTCTTTGTTTGCCATTGTCAGCATCTCTGTCCAGAGAAAGTATTCCCATTTTCAAAATTATCATACCACATTACTGTCTTCATTTTAACTGCTAAGGGGAAGATGGTTGCTTAATCCCGGGAAGTGTGAGGGAAATGGAAAAAGCTAATATAAAATCAGAGTATATTGTTGGTACTGTTGTGGCTTTGGAGGTTCAATTCCATTGAGCTCCTGAGAAGTACACAGAAGCCCTTCCACAATGTCTATCTGAATGGTAGGAGGTGCAGCATACAGCCACTGGCTTCCATACTGATTTGTGTAGGACTGCCACAGGACAATCATAATTAATTGTGATGCCTTTTTATTTCTTTTTTTTTTTAAATGTATCATTCTAACAGTAGTAGTAGTTTTACTATTGTTATCTGTGCAGCTAAAACCAGACTTGAGCCAAGGGGATGTGAATGGAAAGCACCACTTATTGCAAGCTCTTTCATTTGCCAAAGGTGATAGAAGGCATTCACGATGCCTTATAGTTCATAGTGCTTTCTCAAATGCACATACATTTCAGTTTTACAGTAATACTGTGCATTTGGTATATTTATCATCATCATCAACACTATTCCTACTTTAGATGTGAGAACTACTTGCCCTAAATCAGCACAACTAATAATCTGTAGGACAAAGACTTAACTTCATGCACTCTGTCTACATCATTTATTACTTCTTTAAAAGAAATGACACACAACACATCTACCTTTGCTTGATACTTCCACTATCTATATGCAAACTGAATATTCAAAAAAAAAAAAAAAAACTGATGACCATAGGGTTGGGTTGATTTCTGAAAGCTAATTATAATAATAAAAATAGATGCAGATAGGGGCATGTGAGTGGCTCTGTCAGTTAAGTGTCTAATGCTTTATTTTGGCTCAGGTTATGATCTCAGGGTCATGGGATTGAGCCCAGAGTGGGACTCTGCATTGGGTGTGAATCCTGATTAAAATTCTCTCTCCTTCTCCCTCTGCCCCTCCTCCAACACCCTGCCTGGACTCAAGAACACATATACTTTCTCTAAAACAAATTAATTAATTAATTAATTAATTAATTAAAAAATAGAGGCAGATAAATCTTCATTCAGCCATAGCTAAATGATTCAACGGATTTGATTTGCCGTGGTCCATGCAGCCCCCTGAGGTGCATTGTGGTGAATGAAACCAGCCTTCAAGAGAGGCCTTCAATGTGTGAAGCCAGACTTCAGGATAGGCCTCCAAGATTTTGGCCTCCTGGTATTTAGTGATTCTCTCCTTAGCTAAATAGGCTGATATGTTTAAGCAATAGAAATAGCAGAATGTTGACTTCTGAGGCTATGTCATAAAATACATTGCCTTGCTCTCTCTTAAAATACATACAGCAGCCTATTACCTGCCACATAGTGAAAATGCTTAAGCAGACCTGTAGATAAGAAAATGAGGCCTCTGGCCCAAAGAAGCACCAACTTGCCAGGAAAGCTAGTCAACACTGGAAATAAATCTTCCAGGCCCAAACCTTCAAATGACCACAACTTCAGAAGGACCCTGAACCAAAAAAGCCACTCCTGGGTTCCTGACCCAAAAAATCGCATAGCATAATCAATATTTATTGTTCTTGGGATGCTTGGGTGGCTCAGTAGATGAGCATCTGCCTTTGGCTAGGGTCATGATCCCCGGGTTCAGGGATCGAGTCCTAAATCAGGCTCTCATGAATAAATAAATATAATCTTAAAAAAGAACACTAAAAAGGTATATATTTATTGTTCCTTTAAGCTACTAAGTTTTGGAAGATTTGTTAGGCAGGAATGGATAACTAAATCAGGCAAGAATCTGAAAATACTAGATTTGCACTAGTTTTTATTACTTTGAGAATACCCAGCTGTGCTGCATTCTTAGAACTGATGCATAGAATCAAGATTCACAAATAAATTCCATCTTCTAAGACACACACTATGAATTTCCTGCCGGTGAAATTTCCTAATAAGGAAGTAAATTTGTTACAATAATTAACATATCTTTCTTACAGTGCAAAATGAATCTGCTCCATATCTGTCTAGAAAATTCTACTCTATAACAAGTAGTGTTAGCACAAGTCTCCAATAATCTGTGTTTCCATGGCTTCCTTTGGCATCTGAGCTAAATAAAACACCTCTATCAGAATCTGAGTATCCTGGCTTGCAGTTGACATAGCTTCCAGGAGACCATCAGCTCTTCAAAGTGACAAAGTTTATCAATCTGAAATAATTCACCTGTGGATATATACCTATGTTCTAAAATTATGGGAGGAGGTGAAGTGGGAATTAATATTTTTTGTGGAAGACGTTAGTCAAATGCAAAAATACAAAGTAAGTTTAGCAAGAGATGATTTTTAATAAGAAATTTTAAGACATTGAATAAAAATAACTTGTCTATCATAAAAAGCAAGGGAATCTATAAAGATAGTTGCAAGGTGAAGCCATAAACAATTATGCTGTAGTACTTTGGGGAAAATAATAATTGTGAATAATACTAACACTTAATATATATGGAGTTGTCCATGTGTTAAATACTTTACACACATTATCAGATTTAATCCTTAGGAATTAATCTTAAATTCCACCCCTTCTAAATCATTCCCAGCACCCATACAAACATTCTGTAATTTCTCTCATTTAAAAACAAGCTGAAGAAACTTCCTTTGACCACATATCCTCCTAGTTTCATTTCTCAGCTTGCCTTATATCACACTCCTAGAAAATTCCCTACGTTTGTTGATTCTAATCCCTGGGATACCCACCCCCACCCTGCCCGTCCTTTTTTCTTGGCACATTTTACAATGATTTTCACATCTACCTCTCAACCAAAACTGCTTGTCAAGTCACTAATGTCTCCTACTTGCCAAAATCCTTTAGCCTATCCTTAAAAATTATCGTCCTTAATCTATCAAGAACACTTGCTAGAGCTGATCCCTCTCTCCTTGAAACACTCTGCTCATTTGGTTCTAGGATGCTGCATTCTCTGGTTCTACTCCTGAGGATTATCCTCTCTTTCAGCATCTTTAGCTGGTTCTTCTACATTTTTCCAGCTTCTAAATATTGGAGCATCTCTGCACTTGGTCCTTGAATATCTCTTTTCCGTCCACACTCACTCTCTTGGTGACTTCATCTAGCTTACCATCTATAAACATCATCCATACACTGAGGACTCCCAAACTTATACCTACAGAGCTCACCTTATCTGTTAACTTGAGATTCTTATATTTAACATTTGCTTGGTGTTTTCTCTTAAATGCCTAATAAACATCTCAATCTCAACATGTTCAAAACTTGAGCTCCCAATGCTCCCAACTGTTAGTGCCCCATTTCAGTTGATGGTACATCATTTTTTTAGGTTCATAGCTCAGAAATCTTGGAGTCATCATTGCCTCTTCTGTTTCTTCAGTACTCATCATCCAATATTCTGTTGATGCCACCTTAAAAATATGTGCAGAATATGATCACTTTCCAATTCTGTTGTCACCACTCTGGTCCGAGTCACTACATTCTCTCAACCAGATTATTGTAATGGTCTCCTAACCATACAACCTTTTTCTATCTTTGCCAACTCTACAGTTCATTTCAACAAAATAGCCTGTTTTTCTTTTAGATATGTGGGATCATGTGGCTCTTCTGCTCAAAACATTTCAACGACCTTGCTCAGAGAAATTAAATTTTACAAATGGCCTACATGACTGACATGATCCCTCATTACCTCTGCCTCATCCCCTACTTCTCTCTCCCTCACCTATAGTATTGCAGCCACATTATCAGACTTGTACTTGGGACATGCCAGCACATGCCTGCCTCAGGGCTTTGCCTTCTCTATGGCTTCTGTTTGAATGACCCTTCCTTCAAATGTCTGCCTGGCTCCCTCATTCATCCCCTCAGGTCTTCACTCAAATGTCTCTTTCTTGGTGAGGAGTTTCTTAACTATAATATTTTAAAGTGGAGATCATACTCACACTGCTTAGCACGCTTATACTTTTCCCAGTCTTAGTTTTCTCAATCATACTTCTCATTATCTAATAAGCTACATTGTCACTTTTCAGTGAACAGAAGTTCTACAAAGGGGACACCTGGGTGGCTCAGTCAGTTAAGCATCTGCCTTTGACTCAGGTCATGATTCTGGCCAGGGTTCTGGGATCAAGTCCCACATCAGGCTCCCTGCTCAGCAGGGAGACTGCTTCTCCCTCTCCCTCTGCCCCTCCCCACCTCCACTTATGCTCAATCACTCACTCTCCTGTGTTCTCTCTCTCAGATAAATGAATTTAAAAAAAAACTTTAACATTTTGTTTTCTATTGTCTCCCTTCTGCTTAGCCTGTTGCCTAATACATGGTACACACTCATTATATGACTACATGAGCTAGGAGTTATGAACAGCTGTATTATTGTAGCTGTATTTGAGTGTAGAGAAAACGGGCCACACAGCTAATCTGTCCCAAAGCTAGCCATGTCCTGCTCCTTACCACTGTGCACATATTATTCTATGGTGGTGAATAGCAGGTATGACCTGGCATTTGAGAGCTAAGTTCAAATGCAGGTTTCCCACTCACTTTCATTGTGGCTTAAAGCAAATTACTGAGCTCTAAACTTTAATTTTCTTAGCTTAAAATGAGATTTGTAATAAAATCTACCTCTTGGGGTTGCTGTGAAGATTAAATATCCTAGATCTTATTTCTCAATTAGGAATCATATACAGCATATGATGTAAAACCCAATGGCAGTAGTTTGAAAAAAAATATTTTTCTCATATAACAAGGGTTTTGGTGACTAGCTGTCCAGAACTGGTGTGTGCTTGAGTAATCAAAACTTAATATGGATCCAAAGTCTTATATTAAAGTAAAACATAAAACAAACAAAAATACAAACAAAAATCCTCATATTCTAAAATGGCAAGTAATAATAATAGTTTCAGTTAATGTGAAAAGGGAATAAATTTTTATTTTCTTTTTCTTACAATCTATTTATTTGAGGGAGAGAGGGGGAGCACAAGTGGGGTGAGGGACAGAGGGAGAGAATCTCAAGCAGATTCCCCAACAAGCATGACGTAGGGCTTGATCTAAAAACCCATGAGCTCATGACCTGAGCCGAAATCACCAGTGGGATGCTTAATCAGCTGAGCCACCTAGGCATCCCTGATTTTCTTCTTAATTGAACTTTCCTTCTTACCTATTAAGATTTCAAGAACTTGAGTTTTAATTTTGTTATCCATCATACTCTCTCTGCTACCAAGGCTTGTGTCACCAGTGAGTATGTTAACTGTCCTCTAATTTCTTCATTTGAGTTATTGATAGAAATCAATAAGCAAGACAGCACAGAATAGAGCTCTATGGTGGGCTGCTAAAGACCACTCTTTGATAGTGCTTTAGTGGTGCACTAAAGAACTGGATTCTTGTTCTACTAAGAATCAAAGTAGTTGTAATATTACAATTTGTATTTTCTATTTTTTCTAAATTTTCAAAAAATTTAGATCTTGTCGGTTTGCATTGATGAGATCCTAACACAGTATTTCTCTGGCCAAGCTCTTGACACTTAGCTTAATGTCCTTCTCTCTCCTCAATATTTTACTTTCTGGTTTCCTCTAAGACCTTTTACTTATGCTTTGAACCAGGAAATGAGCTCACATTTATCACAGATATAATTAGTTATTGCTTTTACAAGGAATATAGCACAAACCCTGTACCTCACTGGGAAAGTTCTTTGCTTCCACACCTCTTCTCAACTGCAGTGGTAACTGCAGCCTCTAAAAACTACCTCCACTGCCTCTAAATCAGTGATACTGACCTTCATTCAAGTTCCAGTCTCAGTCACCAGCTGCCTACTAAATCCCTCCACCAGGATGTCCCATAGGACTATTAGAGTTATCATGTTCCAATCTACAAACTCCCCACTCAATCCTTCACCACCATCCCAATCTGCTTGTCCCTATCAATGATACCATCAATTCTTCAATGTTGTACAATTCAGTCCAGACAAGTACAAATATTTCTTGGGTATGGATGTTCTAGAAGCTGTTCTACTATCTATAGCAGCCAAAGGTAGGCTGCCCCTGAATGTGATTCTTTGGTGTATTGACTATTCTAAATAGAAGTCAGTTGAGAAATAGCCAATGTAAAAAAGAAAACTGACTGCCCTTCCCTGCTTAGTCTCCAGAAAGCAAGCGATAAATCTCCCATGTAAAAGGAATTCTCCCTGTACCAGGAGGCAAAGAGAAAATTTAGAAGAGAAAGGCTGTATAAACAACCCTGGTTACTTTTTAATAATTTACTACCATAAACCAAATTCTGATTAGAATTCCCAATTGAAGCTCCCAAAGTTACTTAAGTTCTCTGTCCTGTCAGTTCCTCACAGATTTACTGTCTCTTTATCTAAAAAGTATAAAAACTGCTTGCCTTGGTCATTTTTTGAGGTCTCAATTGTATTAGGTAGATTCTCCGTGCACATCATAAAACTTTGTGTTTTTTGCTCTTGCCAATCTGTCCCATAACAATCTAACTCTTAAACCAGCTAGAAGGCCTTGAAGAGTAGAAGGAAACATTTCCCCTCCCCTACACATCCCATATATAAACCTCAGGGCACTTGGTCTAGGGAAATTAACAAACAGAAAATAACTTATTTCAACAAAGTGATGTAAGCAATGGCTTAAATAAACTGAAGAAAAATAGGTATTTGTGTGTGCAGAAAAGGAATATCTGAAGTGTTGTCACTTCAGATATATGTAATCTGTGTGGCTCTACATAGGAGGCCAATCAAACTCAGCACACATATTTTTCAGCATCCAACAGAGGAAACCTCTCCAGGAGACCTAAATCATCACACCTGTGCTTGAATAACTTCATAAAGCAAAAAGGATACATGATGGGGGCATCAATCAATGTGGGTGGAAAGAGAAGCTAAAACAAACAACCACAGCCTTTTGACCATCCTAATGAGCAGATTCAACATATTTCTGGGTACTGAGAGGTTGAAAATCTTGAAAAATATACAGCTTTCTCACAGATGGCTTCAGGCCTCATCAAGATCACTAAGAAGCTTCTCAAAATGTCTTCTGTAGCTCGTACTCAGTGAAGAATTTGGTTAACATCGTGTCATACTGGTATCAGGTGTGCAAATATCTCTAGCTCCATGCTATAGTGCCAGTTGTCATACATTTATGACGTCATACATGTATGACGTCATACATTTAACCGTGCCCGATCCTGGGCAATGTGCTCTGGGGAGACAATCAGGAGCTTATAATCTTCTTTTAAAAATGACCCATTCAGGGCAGTTCCGGTGGCGCAGCGGTTTGGCGCTGCCTGCAGCCTGGGGTGTGATCCTGGAGACCCGGGATCCAGTTCTACGTCGGGTTCCCTGCGTGGAGCCTGCTTCTCCCTCTGCCTGTGTCTCTGTCTATTTATTCTATGAATAAATAAATAAAATCTTTTTTAAAAAATGACCCATTCATTCACATAAACCCACAAGCAATTATGCAATCTGCTCTATCATGATGTATTTGCATATATGCAAGGAATAAAGTAATAAGGGGACTAAGAGAGATATAAAGTGCAAAGTGTTAAGTACAATGCAATTCTTAGTGGACTATAGGTTTTTAGAGACGATCTGGAAGTTTACATGACAGGCCTATTACAGTGCTTTTGGAATGTGCAGATCCCTGCAACTGCTGTCTCAGTAATACTAGCAGTAACATATGTTTCTTAATCTCGTGTCCTTGAGAGTGCCGGTTCTAACTCTTAAATTTATATTTTGTATTTCTAAACTGTCTTTGCTATCACAGATCTAGTATAAATTAAGTGGAGAAATGAGGATGTAAGAAATAAGGAAGCTGAGAAAGGAAAGGATAAGGGAGCCTCAGAAAGAGAGGGCTTGAGTTGATTCAATCAGAAAGGGGTAGTGGTTTAAGAAGCTGGATATGGAATGGTGACTTCCTCACACCATTCTGTAGCTGCCTGCCCACAGAGCTGTGGTTTTTGACCAAGAGGAGATAATTAATGGCTAAGAGGTGCCCCAAAGAGATGAGCTTCTCAATTTTCTTAGACCATACCTTGGCAACAGCTGCCTTTACCATAAATGAGGCCAAATTAATCCTCTGTTGGTCTTATTTGTTTCCCTCTTTGGAGAAGCTATACTCCCCTACATGACTGTCTATAACTGAAGATAATCTCTTAATTGTTATTATAAATAAATCTCCTGAAGCTTCCAGTTTGATTTGGGGGGTGGGGAGTTCCATGATACTAAGGCTGCCGTTCAGTGCCATCCTTATCAAAATAAATTTCATAACTGAAGTGTCTCACATCCTACTCCACTGGATTTTTCTTCAGGGATATCTCTCCAAATGTAATTTTAGAAATTCTACTCTTGAGTGTCACAATATCCTGCTAATTAGAGGCCATGTACTAATTAACCATTATTTGTAACATAGCCCCTGTCCATTTTTCCCATACTCATTTCCATTCTTCTCCCCAGAGTTGTCTATCATCAATTTATTACTTGTGCTTTATCTCTAAAGTTTATGCTTAAATTTTTGAAACATTCCATAACAAAGATCACTAGCAACTTCATTAACCAGTGAGACATTAAATAAGCCATTTTATTCCATCTGATATGGACAGTTCCTTTAGCAGGATTATTTTTGTTGAGAAATTTGAACTTCAAATCACTCTATATTCAGCAATCTGACTTTAAATTTGTACAAACCTCACTCAGAAAGGCCACTTGTGGAAATAGCACTGAGTTCCGTCATTGCCTTGTTCTACAAGTGTCACAACGCATTTCAAACCTATCCTTTTCTCCTTAGGAAAATTGCCATAAGAATTCATAGCCACTTATGGTCCTATATTATCTCAGGAAAAAAATACCAGCAGCACTAAAGTGGAAGTGGGAAGGTGAAGCCATAATCAGGGGAAGGCAGAGTATGGGGGGAGGGGCATCCTCAATCCTTTAAGGATGAGGGCATGGTTAGAGCTGACATGCAATGGGTATCAACCAGAGACATTACTAGAGCCGACATGCATGGGGTATCACCGAGATCTGAGCAGGGTAAAAGTCTTGGAGCAGTCCAGAAACAAAATCCAAGAGCCAAGCTATCATGAAGGTGAGGATAGAGTCAGAATCTCTGGGAAAACTATTTTAAATAATTGTATTCCCTTTTGAAGAACAAAGGCTTCCACTATACACATATACCAGGGTTATCTTCATTCTATTGTTTATGTTTGATCCATTTCCGTAGAGCATCTGGCATTCATGGGATGGTGAGGGTGGAGGAAAGCCAGATCCTGGAAAAGCTTCATTGGTCATATTCCATAGTTTCTTCTTCCTAGGAGCAATGGGAAGCTACCAAAAGGTAAAGTAGGCATGGATTTCAGTTCACAAACTGAGTTGTGAGGAATTGTGCTATTTCTATAGTTTCAGTATTCCACTTTAATTTCTATTTCCTATTTTTGCCATTCCACCAGATGGCAAATAATTAATTACTATTAATTCACTAAAATTATATCAATTCAGAGTTCCTTAATCAATGCAAAGTTTCATTATGTCCCAACCCTAAACTTAAATCTGCCTTTTAGGGGTGCTCTTTTGTCATCTTCATCTAGGGAAATGAATGCTTCTACATCTTTCTTCATCATTAACCCACTCATGCCATTGTCACTGGTTCATCCAGCCTGAAGGCATTAAGTTGTGAATATCTTAAATGACTCAAAACAGCAAGATCAAGGGGTAGAATATGCAGGATCTGAAAACATTATTCTGCTACAAATGATTTTTAAGTGTAGATGGTTATATGATCAGATTTCTCCTACAAAATAGATCGTTCTGTGGATGCTCTGTAGGTAAAGGGTGAAGAGATACAACAATGGATGCAGAGAGCCCTTAGGATATTACAAATAATTTCAAGTTTGTGATGATATAGCCTGGGCTAGAGTGGTTGAGGATGAGATGGAGGTAAGGATACGCATTCATAGGATATTTAGAGTAAAAATGACAGAATTTGGTAGGAAAGTTTGATATTAGACTGAACGAAATGTAACTCCTTGGGTTTCTGAATTGAGCAACTGAATGTGTATGGGTACCATTGGCTAAGTGAGAGAATAGTAGAGGAAGATCTGGGAAAATAGCCTAAGTTGTTTTTGATATGTTGAGTCTAAAAGACATTTAAGAAAATATTAGATAGTGGGGTCAATGTAATGGATGGTAACTAAAAGGAGAAGTATAAGCTAGAAATATAAATGAGACCTCTGCATGAGTAAGGACAGACAGGGCCAAGGTATGGGGCCACAGAATCAGGCTCACAAAAATCCAAAAAATGTGGAGATGAAAGGAAACCAAGATAAATAAACCAGATCATCCTGTCCCAGGTGTCAGAGATGGGGTCTTGTTATAACAGCTACTTATGACCAACAATTACTGGACCCTAAAAAGGAAGTAAGCTATTGAAGGTGTTATCACTAGTCCTTACTCAATGGTGATTTCAATATAGATGTTAAAAGAATTTAGGTTCACTGGTTGGTTTTCAATACAGACCAACCCTATAAGCCCCCAGTGGCAACCCTGTTGGGACCCCTCTCACTCCTGAGAGCTTTACTTGTATCCTCGCCTAATAAACTTCTATCACTTTGCTCACTCTCCTTTGTTGGCAAGACTCATTCTTCAACTCCATGAGACAAGAAACTAGCTCTCCTGCTTCATGAATATAGATTCTATCCATAATGATGGCTATAGGTGAGAGTATTAAGAGGGAGAGTCTACAACAGGAAAATAATGTAGGCATGAGTACCATCCTTTATTTACACTGACATAAGTTTCTTTTTGGCTGATTCAAAGAAGAGTCAGTGAGTACACATGACACACCAAATGTCTTCCTCTGTATTAAACAGTCCGTGGTCCATCACAGAACACAGAAATATCAATACCTACAACTTCAGAGTAAGCCTTCTGCCCACCAAGATTCTTCATCTCTGTACTAATGAGAGTTTTGTTCTCTTTCATTTCCTATTTTGAGACATTTAATCTCAAGGTTATTAACAGTGAGCATCAAGCTCCCTTTCTTGTACAGTGATAATGTCTGCAACCTGCTCTAGTTGGTCATGATCCAAGTTAAAGATTCAAAACTGATTCCCCACTATAAAAAGAAGATGGTAAGGTTTCTAACATTAAATAAAACAAGAGAAACAATACCTAGAAGAGTTATGGAGCTTAGTAGTGATTTAAAAAAGAAAGGTTACTCAATTGTAAATAGCATGTAATAGATCTCAAGTCTTTGCTCTCCAAGTCCAAAGTTCAATTTATCTATCAAACTCTATCCTAGAAAAATAAATATATGCACACATGTTCCCAAAATAAGCACAGCTTGTTTCTTACAAATAAATCTGTGCCAAAAGTCCTAGAATTTCTGATAGAGTAGGAAGTGTGGACTAAGGAAGGATGCAATAATTACTCAACAATTAATCAAATAACAAGTCCTAAAAAAAGTGTTGCATAAATAGTGAGATTTTAAAACTTCCTGTTTTCTTTTTTTTTTTTAAGATTTTATTTATTTATTCATAGATAGAGAGAGAGAGGCAGAGACACAAGCAGAGGGAGAAGCAGGCATCATACAGAGAGCCTGATGTGGGACTCGATCCAGGGTCTTCAGGATCACGCCCTGGGCTGCAGGCGGCGCTAAACCGCTGCGCCACCAGGGCTGCCCTCCTGTTTTCTTTTAACTATTTCTCAAACAAAAGGGAAAAGGTGATAACCTGAAATTTAATGAAAACATGTTATATAAGGCTCTTAAATGGGAGCAAAAGTGATGAAAATAAGAATGAAAGGAGGAACAACAGGTTAGCACTGGGTGACATTTCAAAATATATTTAGGTTGATTTATTTTTAAAAGTTCAAATATTCACGTAAATTATACCTAACATTAATTAAACCTACAGAATGCCTATATTTCCAGTTTCTAGGAATGTAAAGAGAGGTTCTTTGTGTGTAGTGTGTTCAAGAATATTCTCCTCTTATTTCCTTGGTCATCACAGAATATTGAGATGATGACTCCTGTGTGTTGTACTTCAGTAAAGGGGTAGCAATCTGCCCTCACACTTCTTCCACTTAAACAGTTTATATTTCTAGAGTGTCATTGAGATGATGTCAAGGACCAGGGGAGAGAAAACATGGTCAGTGAAATCCAAAAGCCAATGGAGGATGTGTAAAGGGGACCCAGAGCTAAGTGTCATGGTATATGCCATAAAGCCTAGAAGGGAAGAGGAAGTGAGGGGCAACAACTTCTTATAGAAGTGGGGTTCAAAATGTGCTTTGAAAAATTAAGTGCAAAAAGAATGGCAAGTGTTTTGAAGGAGAAGAATTGCATGAGGCAAGAATGACAACAATGGTATTTGTGACTCATTTACAAAATAAGAAAAAACAATAAAACCCAGTCCTATTGAAACAGGAGTTAGTTTGAATCAATTAGTAGGAGTTAAATTAGCAGTAGGTTGGAGCAGATTTAACTTCTTTCAATACCAGAAGACTAGTAAAGATAAAGAAAATGTCATGACTATAATTGCTTTTATTCCAATGCCAACCAAATTTTTTTTTTTTCACTTACAGGGAACAGATGTATCTTTGGATACATTTCAGCACTTCTATATTCCAAATGTTTACATCCCAACAGAGCAGAGATGCCCATCAAGTACCTGAGGAAAGAGGCCACAGTTAAAACTGAATCAGACAATACCAAATCCTTGCCTTTGGCTGTCCCTCAGGATGATCTGTGTAGAATGTAAAGCCAGTACAGCTTTCACAAACGTACTCATTCATCTCAAATTCTACCTCCACCACCCAAATATATTATAGCTCCTCTCCATCTGTAGAGGATAGGAGTTTCTTCTTATCTAAAGTAAAAAGGAATAAGAGTAATGTAGATGGAAGTTTTATATATTCAGGAGTAAGTAGTGGATAGCTTCAATCAATAATGAATAGCTCTGGATGAACTTGGATTTGGTATAAAGGATACAACAGGAAACAGTTTCATCTAAAGAAGATAATAAGTCTTCTATTCAAAAAGAAGAGTCAGTAACTGATGCATGTCACTCATGATTTCTTTTTTATACCTTTTTTATGTACAGCTTGAATATTTGAGACTTGGGAAGTAAAGACTCTGCTAGATCTAATATTTTGATCTTCCTTTGAATTTAGTTTAAAAATGGAAAGCTCCCAGTTGTTACATGGCTCCTGGATTTTGTACTTTAAGCAAAAAAAAAAAAAAAAAAAAAAAAAAAAAACACTGAAAATAAGGACTTCTTAAATTTAGACTACAGTCATATCTATTAAATTACCCTTTTTTCTCACGCTTCTTCTAAGCTAAACTATTACACTTAGCTAAAAGCTTAGTAGTATAATTACAGTGCTATAAAACATTTTTTCCTCTTTTTTTTAAACTAGCATCTTCATCTGGCACATTTCAAGATGCACCATTAAATTATACAACCTAACAACAATTAAGGTTTTTGCTATACTTCACAAAATCAAGAAAAAAATGTGCATCAATTTCAGGGTAAACTATTTTAATTTTCCTAGTACCTAAAGCAATATCTCCAAAATCTTTGAAGATGGTAAAATTATTTTGTAAAATCAGTTTTTCATAAACAGATATAATATTATGTCTATTACACATCTTATACCTAATAAAGAACTACTAAAATTCCAAATAATTATTTTCTGGTAAAAATCAGAAATATTAAATGAATTCAAAATATATAACTGGTTCACTGTATACAAAACTACAATATACCCTCTCTTAATCCTGAAAAATCACTAGGTAATCAATTTTTATATTGTGTGCATGCTTCTAAAGAATATGCTCTCGGGATCCCTGGGTGGCGCAGTGGTTTGGCGCCTGCCTTTGGCCCAGGGCGCGATCCTGGAGACCGGGGATCGAATCCCACATCGGGCTCCCGGTGCGTGGAGCCTGCTTCTCCCTCTGCCTGTGTCTCTGCCTCTCTCTCTCTTTCTGTGACTATCATAAATAAATAAAAATTTTTAAAAAACTAAAAAAAAAAAAAAAAAAAGAATATGCTCTTTCCTTCTTAGTGGGTTTTCCCTCCTCTTAACAGATGAGTTTATTGTCTCCACTTCCAAGCTGTTTTTCATTGTTGTTAAGTCTTTAAAAATTATCTTGTTTCAAAATCTAGTCAACTATGTTTGCCTTTTTTGCATCATTTGGTATTATATCATTTTCCTTTGTATACCAAACACAAAATAGAATACTTCCATAGTCTCTACTCATCTGGTTACCCTTCTAAACAAATATTTCAGATTAAACCATGTCTGTCTTTTCCCTCAAACATGAAAGCTGCAAAAGTAATTCTATAGAATGACTTGTCTTCAAGGGATTCTGAGTTATACTTCCTTAGTCCATAAGCAAATTTTAATATTCAGGGATCAAAAAAACCCCATAACTATTAGATTATTTAGCTGCTAGTCACAAAAGTATACATAATGATAACATAAAATATTTTAACCACTTATAGCATTAGATAAGTCTTATAATACTCAATTTTATTCTTATCAGTGAAGTAAACATTTGAAAGAGTCTTTTCATATTTAACTGGAATATTTTTAATAGAGAAAATTTGGGTTAGTTTAAAATGTTCTAATAATTTTCACACTGAATTTTATCAAGAGTCATTTCATTTAAATGTAACTAAACTTGACATTTTTAAGTTTTCAAATCATTTAACTGGTGCCTGCTAAATAGATAATAGACAGAAAATATATTTTAATATGAACTGCCATATTGTAAAAATGAGGAAAAGACATGGTTATAACCAAAACGAAATAAAAATTATAAAACTACCTCAATAAAATAATCTTGTAAATGTCAAGTAGATATGTGTATTTTGTGGGGATTTTGTTTTTTTTATTTTTGTTTTGTGGGGATTTGTTCTTGATATTTATTAGACTAACAATAGAGTTTTGGGTAAGTCTTATTAATGCAATATGCAAAGTTCTAGGCAAATGAAATTTTAATTCCTTTACATCAAATGTGCCTGCAATCCATTTTTTTATTAAAGGGACAATAAGCATTCAGTTAAGAAGCTTGGGAAAAGTATATTATTTTGAATAATTGTGTAATATTTTTCTATCATTTAGGACTGTTGAAACATTTTTTTTATTGTATGATTTCATTTATTTTATTTTTAAAAATTTTTTGAGGTGAGGAGGGGCAGAGGGAGAGTGAGAAAGAGAATCTCAAGCAGGCTCCATGCCCAGTGCAGAGCCTGATTCAGGGCTTAATTTCACAACCCCAATATCATGACCTGAGCCAAAATCAAGAATTGGATGCTTAACCAGCTGAGCCACCCAAGTGCCCCTCATTTATTTCATTGTTTATTGATGTATAATTGAAATAAATATTACATTAGTTTTAGGTATACAAAAAAAAAACAATAATAATGAAAAATTAATCCCAGAATCATTTGAACCTGAATTGATATTTTCAACAGCTGATGTGTTTCATACAACCAGAAAAAGCGAAACTCAATAGTTTTGGATTTATTATTTACAGAGGCTCACTCAAAAGCAGCTGTACTACTAAATATGTGTTAAATACTTTCTACTGAATGAGCTATTAAGATAATAACATATCTAGAGAAAAAAAACCTGTGTCTAAGCCAAAATGCACCTTCTTCATGCAGTGATTTACTGAATTGAACAAATGATTCAAACATATTCCTACCTTAGATAAGATTCCCAGTCTTTCTATGAACTTGGTCCACAAGAAAACACAGACATTTAACAGGGGTCTGGTGATAGAGCCTAATTCTTCAGTTATGAAATATATTTTTGCTTTTACATAGAGTAATTTTAAAAATGAATTGGTCATCAGGTAAGTGCAGTAGTTAACATAGCAGGAAATTCTTTTTGCAACATTGTCCGAGAGAAACAGTGATTTTTCTTAGCCTTAGTTTATAATCTTGGATCCATCAGAAAGATTCTTCTTCTTTTTTTTTTAATTGGAGTTCAATTTGCCAACATATAGCATAACACCCAGTGCTCATCCCATCAAGTGCCCCCCTCAGTGCCCGTCACCCAGTCACCCCAACCCCCGCCCACCTCCCTTTCCACCACCCCTTGTTCGCTTCCCAGAGTTAGGAGTCTCTAATGTTCTGTCTCCCTTTCCATCAGAAAGATTCTTGATATCCATTAAAAAGTCCTTTGTGGAGATTAAAATGGTACATGTTGAGTTGTCTTTAATTTTTTCTTCCCATGTACAACATTGTAAACGCATAGAATTCCTCTAGCTAATGCCCTTTAGTGAAGGTCATTTCTGCAACTCTTATCCCCTCACAGCTACTATTTGCCTTCCAGTTCAAATAAATACTTCTGAACACTGCCATCAAATCCATCCACTGACTGGCCCAATATAAAATACATGTGTCATGTTTTCTTGCCTCTGAATTACAGTTCAAAATCCACACTTTGCAACAGTATTTCATTAATGAATTCTAGTTTTCAATTGACAAGTATAATCCCTGCTATTCCATTTAACCTAATATCTATATTCTTGAACTCGTATATGTTTCTTTTCTTCCTTGTTAATAAATTCCTTAAGAAATAATGTCAACTATTTCTTAAATATGCATTCCAAAGTGTGGAAATCTTAAAGTGTTATCCAACTTGTTGGCAAACACTAAGGAAAAAACTTGTAATAAACAAAATGAAAACTTTCCAAGCCTGAGAGTTTACTAGAGAGCAAGAAAAATGGTTGAAATTGGTTTTCCAGAACAGCAACAGTACTTGAGAGCAATACAAATGTGATAATATTTAATAGCCTATGTTAATACATGATAAAGTCCCTAAATTGTAATTTACAATCAAAACAGTTGGTGGCACCTTTGAAACAATTTTTTGTTGACAGCATCTATGTTTCCTGTAAATTCTTAGACAATCACGATAATGTATAAAATCTTTTTTTTTTAAAGATTTAATTTATTTGTTCATGAGAGATGTAGAAAAAGGTGCAGAGACCTAGGCAGAGGGAGAAGCTGGCTTCTCAAGGGGAGCCTGATGTGGAACTCAATCCCAGTACTCCAGGACTGTGCCCTGAGCTGAAGGCAGATGCTCAACTGCTGAGCCACTTAGGTGCCCCAATATATAAAATCTTCATAAGTTATTGATTTAGATATATTTTCTATAATCCTATTTTAATATAAATTCCATTAACATATATGCTTTGAAAGAAAAAATAATAATAATAGCATCTGTGCCCTTAAGTAATGGTACTTAATTACTCACATATTTTTGCAAGGGTTTTAGCCTGATAAAACTTTGACTTCCTCTTAAAAACAAATCAGGAATCCCCTGGAAACAGCATTTCTTACCCCAGACACAAGATCAGGCTCAGTAAAGTAAATACAGCAATGTGGGAAGGGTTGAGGAGACAAATTAACAGCTTCTTTAATATCCACCAATCAACCCTCCTAGATGTTCTTTCTCATTAGACTGTTTTATGTATTGAAACTTCCTACAAAGAACATTGTTCTTTGGGTGAAAATATTACAGACTCACTATAATCCTTTTCAAAGGCAAATGTCCTTGAGAGGTATAATGCATTGAGGCTTAACCACTGTTAGCACCAAGAAAACTTTAAATGGAATCAGTGATTACATAAATAGACATATGTGGAAGGTTTTGTTAGTTTTTGTTGAGGCTGATGAGAGAGATAGTTAATACCACTTCTTTCCTGATTTTGAAAACAAATACGAGGTAGGTTCACATAGATGAAGAACAGACTCTATAAAATTGAATCAAGAATGCATCTTTGACCTCTAGCCAAATATAGTTCTAACTAAGCACTTTAACCCAGAATTCTACTAACCCCACTCCCCAATTGCTCCAGAAGTTAAAACATGGAAGAGTGGAGGGGAATGTACTGTTCTCTTGGGTAGTGTAGGGACCAAGATAATCAAAGCCAGACACCAAAGTGATAGAACAGATTTTAATCGGCTATATGCTACTGCAATTGGAAGAGGATCCAGCTTGAATTGAGCTCAACTTCGATTTGTTTAGAGATGATTGGTATATAAAGGAGAATGAGGGCTATCTGGTTGTGACATCTGTTACCCCATTGATGGCCAGGGTTGATTCACCTGATCTGGCTGGCCAGGCAGTGCCCCCTTCCTCCCTCATCACTCCTTGTGCTTCCCTCCCGAAGTGGCACACTCTATGGAAGAGAACAACCTTCCCCGAAGGAGGACCATTCTCTGGTCAAGAGTATGTGAGTACTTGACCTATCCTTTTTTTTTTTTTTTTTTTTTTTTTAATTTATTTATTTACGATAGTCACACTCAGAGAGAGAGAGAGAGAGAGAGAGAGAGAGGCAGAGACACAGGCAGAGAGAGAAGCAGGCTCCATGCACTGGGAGCCCAATGTGGGATTCGATCCTGGGTCTCCAGGATCGCGCCCTGAGCCAAAGGCAGGCGCCAAACCGCTGCGCCACCCAGGGATCCCAGTACTTGACCTATCCTGCTAGAACCTCCAAACAAGCTCTCAAGGTCCATTTGTAGGAGAAGGTAGCGTTCCAAGACTCCAGACACATTCAAATGAGGTGCTTTTTGTCAGGTTTAATACGATTGGTAGTGAAATGAAATAGAGAGGCCAGGCAAAAATTGGTCGAGGCAAGCTTTTAATGGGATGCACTCTCGGGTGAGGTTCTGCAGCGGTAGGGGAGGGAGAGAGCAAGAAAGTCGCCCCAAAGGGAGTACCTGTGAGCTTTTAAGGGGGGAGGGGTAAAGGGTTGTGTCTGTATGGGGTGATAACTGCTTATGCCCTTATATGGGGTTTGGGTAAGGTGAGGTTCAGGTTTCCTGCATAGGCCCTATCTCCCTCTGATGTCCTGTTCCTGGGTGGTCTGCTGGTGGTGGGAAAGTTCTGAGGTGGGGGTAACAAGATGGAGGATCCGCCGCCATTTTGTTGGTGCCTCCTGATCCCCCTTGATCCCACCGGCCAAACACTTTTTTTTTTTTTTTTAATAATAAAATAAAATAGGAATGAGGAAATAGGGAGGGTAAAAGTCATGGTGGTCAGAGTCATGGAAGTAGAAACCCTTAAGGATGGGTCAGGGTTATTGCCAATTAGGCCTCTGGTGTCTTTTAGCTGACAATTACTATGTTAGGATTCTATCCTTTCAAAAACACTGGGAGACAAAGGCTCTATCCTCCTGGATGATTACATTTCAAAGAAATGGCTTTCAGGTCATTTTGAAAGACTCTCCAAGTCACAGGAGATACATATACATCTCAAAGTGGGGAGAAAAGCCTTCACTATTGTAAACCTTTTTTAGTAAAAACTCTTAAGAAAAGGAGATTAAGGGCCTACCTCAGGTGTTGGCTAGAACTTGCAGCAAATTCTTTTGATAATCCTGAGTTTGTCCAGACAAAAACTCAAAAGGGGGCTGCCTGTTGTCCAAGGGACTCAATCTTAGTTTATTAGAAGCCATGTGAAAGTTAGGTCAAGTCACTTAGTGTAGAGCTTTGAATGGAGTGTTCTCCTGCGTTTTTGCAGCTTTCAGTAATCCACAAAGAAATACTCAGAAAGTGTCAGGGTTTGAGCACGCTCTGTCCCTCTGCTCAATCTCTGAGGGGCTGGAAGAAGGTAAGAGTCATCTTGCCAATATAACCAGGAAAGCAGACATATCTATACTTTGGATACAGGCAGAGCTACTAGAAGTGGAATAGGAATAGATCGCCGTGGAGCAATGATTCTCAACTGGGACAATTTTGCCCCAAGCAAACATTTAAAAATATCTGGAGACATTTTTATTTATATATCCCAAGAGAGGAGGGGAACTGCTAATGGCCTCCATAGGTAGAGGCCACAGATACTGCTGCAAGGGAGTTAAAAGTAATGTTACCTGTACCCTTTTGAGTTTATGGATGAGATCCCTATAATAAAAAAACAGATTAAGAAGAGAAAAACAAACAAGTTGATTAATATGTACATCTCCCATGTATGCATGGGAGATACCTGGGAAAAAATGAGTAACTCAAAGAGATGGTTTTAGAATCCAAGATCAAATACCAATTTATAAGAAAGACAAGGAATGTAGGCCTCTTAGGGGAAAGTACATTATTTTTAGGAAAATTAATGAGCCTTTAGAATAATATATGAGAGACATGTTAGTTTGTGACAAAGACTGTCTGGGTGTGGTGTCAATTTCTAATTTCCTGTCCTGATGAGTCAAACTCCCTGGTTGATGAAACTCCCCACAAGAATTGTGACAATTGAGTTCCTTTTGGAGAATCTGTCTTTAGGCAGATAGGGGGAATTCAGAGAATGCCTCTCCCTGCATTTTCTGTTTTGCAAGTGCCTGCAGCTCAAAATAATCAATGCACCAAAGTGACATATTTGGGAGTGTTATGTCCTGGGCTCCTACAGTCATATTTTGAGGTGGCATGTTCTGTTACCATTTACTGCTTAACATCCTATGATGCATAAGAGAGCCCTCCACAACAAAAGTTATCCAGTCCAAAATACCAACAGAAAAAAGATTGAGAAAATTGTCCAAGATTTTACAGTGCATTTTAATATTCTTTACTCATATTACTCTTACAATTCCCACATGAGAAGAGTTGAGAGATACCATCATTTAACATAAGAAAGAATTGAGTCCCAGAAGTTTAAAAGATTTTTACAGCATTGCTTATTTGAACCCGGACTTCTAATTATAAATAGATTTATACTCCTTTTTGAAGAGAATAGTTAAGCAAATGAAGTCTCACATTTCCTGGAATAACCTGTTTAAAAGAGGGGCCAAAGTGGAGAGGCTTTTTAATCAAGAAGGCCAAAGAATGACTCTCAGTAGAGTAGGGAAAGGGACCATGAAAGGAAAACCGGTAAGAATTCTAGAGAAAAGCTTCATGAGTCTTTTAGTTAACAAGAATCTGCCATGCCAGAAACATACAGTAGGAAAGAGATACTTTCCTACACTAACCATATTTGAGACATGTTATTTGATGGAGAAAAGGGACATTAATTATGAACTGCTATTATTAGTGGGATCTGCTCATTTTCTCATAAATTGTATGTGGATTTTAACCTTAGATCAGATCATGCTACTTTTGAATAACAATTTCCTCCCAACAAAGGTCGGGTTCTCTCTGTTAGTTCAGGTGCTGCTGCATACTTTTAGGGGTATCTCACAGTTGAGGTACTGTTGACCATGCAGAATTTGTGAGATGTAGTTAAATGCAGGCAATGACAGACACTATTAGAGAAGAGGATCTCTTAAATTGGGAAAGAAGGTCTAATTTAGTGAATATTGAGTAGAAATTGAAAAGAGGACATGACCAACTTGTTGCTCGGTGTGAAATACATCACAAGCCATTGTTCTTACAAATATAGGTCTGAGCTAGGATTTGCACTTCAGCAAGTGATGAAATAAAAAGAGTCTCTTCCATTGCCAATCAGTCATTCAGTCTTCCAGATGGTTGGCACTGTGGCAGTCCAGGTAATTTTGCTAAAATTAGTAAAATTAAGTCCTGGAGGACTTCAGAGGGTAGAAGATCCTGCAGGGAGACAGACCTATAGACAATTGACTATAATAAAACCTGAGAGCTATAATAGTAATATAGGAAAGTAATACGAAACATGGGAAAAGGAAAGGAATAAAAGGCAGTATGTAAAAGTGTATTAATAGTTTCCAGAAAAACAGAACCTTTCTCTCTACATATACATACCCAAACTTTTGTTATGTATATATGTGATTGATGTTGATTAACATGTATACCTATGTATACATGGGGGAGAGAGAGAGACATGTATACATATTGCATACATTTAGAAGGAGAGATTTAGATAGGAATTGGCTCGTGTGGTTATATGGAGGCCAAGAAGTCCCATGATTTACCATCTGCAAGCTGGAGAACCAGGAAAGCTGGTGGTGTGATTCAGTGAGAGGAGGTTGATGGTAGATTGATGGTATAAATCTATTTTGAACCACAAAGCCCAAGAAGCAGAAGTACTGATATCTGAGATCAGAAGAAGATAAATGTCTCAGCTCAAGCAGAAAGAGAGTGAATTTGTCCTTCCTTTGACTTTTTGTTCTATTTTGGGCATCCAGTGGATTAGATGCTGCCTATCCACATTGGAGGTGGCCATTTGCTTTACTCAGTTCACCAACTCAAATGCTAATCTCTTTCAGAGCCACTCTTACAGAAACACTAGACATAATATTTTATCAACTATCTGGGCATCCCTTAGCCCAGTCAAGTTGACACATAAAATTAACCATCACAAGTCTACCCTTTCTCAATGTAACACTAATATACATTTCCTTCAACCATATTTAATCTCCAAATAAAGATAATAATGAGGTCATAATTCCACTTAATTTGATACAACGAAGTTGTGTACAACTAATCTGTTCCCCAGAAGAGGATGAAAAGTCTTTGGATAATATTTACTTTCTCCTGCTATCTTAGTGCTTGACTACTATGACACAAAACTAATCATACTTAAATACTGATATAAAGTCAATACATCTTATTTTACATAATACAAGACTAAGAGAGGAACAGAAACAAAGATACTGTTTAATACGTGTACATGCACACACAAATGTAAGCATAACAAAATAAGGAATACTCATGATAAGTATAGTCCTTGTTTCTGTAACTGATTATGTGGTTGTAGCCAGAATTTTTAACTACCTTCTTCTACTACCCACTCCATATATTCTTAGCCTTCAGTAAGCACATCAGCTGGTCATGGTTCTTTACCTAGTGGGGTGAGAGTCTGGACAATTATTAATCTTTTTATTATTTTTTTAATGTAAAATTTTATAAAATAAACAAGACCAATAGAAAAGCATAACATTATTTCAGTCCCACTTCATATTTAGCCTAAGATAGTTTTTCCTAAATATTGAAATCCTTCATGGACAAGCAGGGTTCCTGCAGGGAAGAAGATCTCATCTTCAACAAGCAATTTACCTTCTTGATTTTGGTTGTTTGTACTGAATTCTAATTAAAAAAAAAAAAAAGGTAGGTTTTTCTAAGGTGGATACTACAACACTGATCAAGAAAACCTTTAAGAAGCAGTGCTGTCTGGAAAACAACCCAATCCAAGACAAGATTAGTCTGGAACTTATCATGGACAGACTAATCTTGCCTGGATTCGGTTGTTGTAGTTTTCCATTGACTTTAGTCATAGGCATGGTAATTACCAAAAGATACCCTAAGGAATTGCCTGTGTTCCAGACATACTCTTCTTTACCTCCATTACGAAGCAGCAGTCCATTTCCCTTTTGGTGATTGGGATCAATCACTCCAGCTAACACCATAAATCCCTTCCGTTCCTATTGATTCAGAAGCATGAGGACCCCCCAAAGGCAAGCTGGCAGTCTTAATTTCCAGTTCAATGGCATTATTGTTGTGTCTCCTGGTGAAAGTCACAGGAAATTTTAAAAAGCAAAAGTTTTGCTAGTGTGTCACTAGGGGTAATAGTGACAACTATTCAACCCCAATTCCTGGACCCATGAAGCCTGGCTGTGGGAGAAACAGCACCATCTATTGGGTGATTCAAAGGGAAACCAGAAAAACTCAGAGGAGAATTTTAAAGACACACAGATCTTAAATCAGATATACTTTAAATTTTTAAGAAAGTAGAGAAGATAACTGAAGGATGAGAAACATAAGCAAAGACAGAGTTTAACAAAAGATCATGGTGTGTTTGGGAATGGAATATGTTCCTAAGAGAATAGGATATGTAAACAGATGATGAGAAAGAGGAGACATGAAGATAGGATGGGCCCTTTGCAGACTGAAGAGAAAAGTTTAATGCAGGTAAGAAATAAATGATAAAGCCTGAAGTAACACTGTGAAATGAAAAGAAGACAATCAAATGTAATTCTTTTTTTTAAATAAAATAAATAATATTTTATTTATTTATTTGATAAGGAGAGCAGAGGGGAAGAAAGGAGAGGGGTGGGAAGGAACAGACAGAGGGAGAGGGAGAAGCAGATTCCCCTCTGAGCAGAGAGCTCATGCAAGGCTAGATCTCAGGACCCTGAGATCAGGGCCCACCGAGCCAAGAAGTGGTTACTTAACCCGCTGAGCCACCCAGGCACCCCAACAATCAAGTGTAATTCTAATAGAAAACCTTCTGTACTCACAAGAGTTCTGACACCAAATGTTGCTTTCCCCTTCATATTAAATCTGACATTAACTACCTAGAGTTAGTGTGGGTCCCACAGGTTAAGGGTTCAATCCCACAAGACTACTCCTACTTCAGATGCCAATTGCAGGTAGTGGGTCTCCAAGTTACCTACACTGCTGCCTAATTTGTCTACAAATCAGGAGTTCCCACAACCCCATCCCCTCGTTTGACAATTTGCTATCCTGGCTCACAGAACTCAGGGAAACACTTTATTTACTATTACCAGTTTATTATAGAGGATATTACAAAGGATAAAAATGAACTGCCAGATGAAGAGGTACATGGGGTGAGGTCTAGAAAGGTCCCAAGCACAGGAGCTTCTGTTCCTGTGTTAATTGGGATACACCATCCTCTGGGCCCGTGTATGTATGCACCAACCCAGAAGCTCTCCAAACCTCTGCATTTAGAATTTCAATGAAGTTTCCGTTACTAAAGCATGATAGATTAAACCAGTGACCATTGGTGATTAACTCACACCCCAGTCCTACCCTCTGCCCACAGGTGGAAGCACAGGGCTGAGAGTTCCTATCTTCTAATCACATGGTAGGTTCCTCTAGCAATTAAACTCCATCCTGCAAGTATCACCTCACTAGCATGACTTGTGTATGGTTGAAAGGGTTATGAATAAGAAAAGATGCTCCTCTTGTCCCATCACTCAGGAAATTCAACATACACACATACATGTTTATATTTAATGTAACAGAAGATTAGAAACATAGAAAGAGTTTTAATTTCTAAAATGAATGGCATAATTAAATCAATGTTTAAGTCATATTTGGGGTCAGTGAATATAAGAGAAGATAATTCAGATTTAGGTCCAATCACCATCTAATGATGACCTACTTTTAATTCCTTCACTACATATTTATTAAATGATAAATATTTGTGTTCTAGGCACTGTTTTTGTCCTTGGGATAGCAAGGTATGCAAGGTCCTGGCCCCTAAAGTGTTAGCCAGTTTGAAAAGACAGGCAATATGCCAGATAGTTACAAATGCATGAGAGGAAGAGGGTACTTCAAATGTACACCAGGAGCTAGGAGTAGGATGAGACAGTAGATCATTACCAGGAGAAGACAAAAATTTCAAACCTGGATAAATGGAGAAATGT